>NC_142869.1:165740000-166365000 GCF_051225735.1 Oryctolagus cuniculus
CTTCCAATCCAGCTCTCTGCTATGGCCTGGGAAAGTAGTGGAAAATGCCCCAAGCACTTGGGCCCCTGTGTCCATGTGGAAGACCCGGAAGAAGCTCCTGTGGCTTTGGCCTGGCCCAGCCTAGGCCATGGCAGCCATTTGGGGAGTGAACCAGCAGATGGAAGATCTCTTTCTCTATAACACTGCCTTTCAGATAAATAAGTAAATATTTTTAGGAACAATAAAATAAAAATTAAGGTTATAGGGGCCAACACTGGTGTAGCGGGTAAAGCCGCTGCCTGCAGTGCCGGCATCTCATATGCGCGCCAGTTCAAGTCCTGGATGCTCCACTTCCGATCCAGCTCTCTGCTATGGCCTGGGAAAGCAGTGGAAGATGCCCCAAGTCCTTGGGCCCCTGCACTCACGTGGGAGACCCGGAAGAAGCTCCTGGCTTCAGATTGGCACACTTCCAGCCGTTGTGGCCAATTGGGGAGTGAATCATTGGAAAGAAGACCTCTCTCTCTCTCTCTCTCTCTCTCTCTCTCTCTCTCTCTCTGCCTCTCCTCTCTTTGTGTAACTGTTTCAAATAAATAAATAAATCTTTTTTAAAACAGGCTATAGCAAAAGTAGTGTGACCTTCTGGCAGGTCGTGTCCCCAGCCTGGGAAGGCCACACTTACGCTTCAGGAACCTTGTCTCACGGTGACCTCCGCTCACAGACAGCGTGGCTTTGCTTTAAAAAAAAAGAAAAAAATAGGCTGCCCATGTGACGCAGTAATCCGCAGCCGGTGAACAGCAGGCCAGGAGGGTTGCAAGCAGAGTGGCCTATTTTTATGCACTGCAGAGTCCAAGCAGGAAAACCTGAGACAGGAGGCAGTGGTGACACGGAGCTTCACTCTCTGATCTATTCATGACCCAGGCCACTTGCGTATTTCCACGGCGATTCCTCACTAATGCGAGTTTCTCTTCGTGGCTAAAGTATCCACAGCCAGGTGCTCAAGTGAATTTATAGTGGCCCCACAAAGATCAAATGTCCAAAAGCCTGGTGGCTCACAGAGCTGAAAAGACGTTACTGTTGGATGAAGTCCCGATTTCACCGTGAACATGGCTGCCATGGGACATGGGACGCAGAAGCAGACAATGAGGCCCTCAGTAGAACACTCCGAGAAGTGCATGCTCCCCTGCACGGTGTGTCACGCGGCCCTTTGGTGACGGGGAGGCAGGGAGAGTGCGGTGGGGACTTTGTGCCCCTGAAGTGCAGAGCACCTTCCAGAATAGCTCTTGGGAGGCGGTGACCCTCCTCTGACCGCCCGGCTCCTCCCGCCCAGGGAAGCGCTTGAAGGCGCTGACTATTCAGTCTCAGTGCCGGTGGCGCCATGAGCACGCGGCTCCCGTCGACTGCTCCCCCTGCTGCGTGGCGGCGGGGTTCATCTCCAGAGGGCTCCCTCTTCCCGCTTCCGGGACAGAGTCTAGGGCCCCGCTGCTAGGCCTGCATTCTGGAGGAGGTGGGGATCCCCACGGAGAGTGCCCACGTCAGGAAGCTTCTGTTCGGAGGGGAAGGTAGTGGGTCCCGCGGACAGATGAGATGCACTTCTGGGATTCCCCGGCCTTTCCTGCCCGTCTTCAGACACAGCCCCACCACTGGAGGAGTTTGCGGTGGGCAGGTCTCTTTGCCTCCCTCAAACACTGAGCTGGGTACGCATCAGCACGTCAGAAGGGCCGTCTGCCTGGTGAGAGTGCCCCTGCCTGCCTGCCGGCGTGGTTCAGCCTGTCTCTCCCAGGACGGTCTGCAAGCCGCAAGGGTCTCTGCCCTCCCCCGGTTACTCACTGATGTGGCCTCAGCACTCACTTGTATGTTAGGAACTGCTAGTTCAGGCTTTGCTGCTCAAAGTCTTAAAGACTACAGAACAAAAGAAATGGGAAGCCAGGAGCTTGGAATTCATCCAGATCTCTCATGTGGACATCAGGGGCCCAAGAACTTGAGCAGTCTTCTGCTGCCTTCCCAGACCATGAGAAAGGAGCTGGATCAGAAGTAGAATAGCCGGGATTTGAACTGGCATTCACCTGGGCAGCTGGTGTTGCAGGCCAAGGCAGGCTTAACTAACCCTGTGCCACATGCTGGCCCTGGTCCCTATTCTTAGATGAGTGTGCAGAGGCCATTTCCTGCAGATGTAGCATTCAGATGCCATCTGTGTGAAAGGCTGGACGCTTCCAGAGCTGACTCCTCATGGCCCAGAGGCAGTTCATCTGGGCTGTCAAGCCATGCAGGCCTAGCTGTGGTCTGTGTCAGGTCTTCCCACATGGGAAACCTGGTGAGTAAACAGGACACCAGTCTGAGGGATGTTTTGGGCAGAGACTTGGGCCAGGGCTGTTGGGTGGGAATACCCCTAGAGGGTCCCTGCCATTTGGCAGATGGATACCACTGACGCTGCCCAGTGTCCCCAAGGCCAAGCCACATGTTTATCTCATTCCCCTTCTTGTTAGGGTTTCAGATATTTCTCCTCCTCCTCCCCCACTTTCTCCCTCCTCCTCCTCCTCCCCATCTTCCTCCTCCTCCCCCCCTCCATTTATTTTTTATTTGAAAATGTTACGGAGACACAGAGGCAAAGAGAGAATCTTCCATCTGCTGGTTCACTCCCCAAATGGCCACAACAGTCGGAGCTGGGCTGATCCAAAGCCAGGAGCTTCCTCCAGGTCTCCCACACAGGTGCAGGGGCCCAAGGCCTTGGGCCATCTTCCACTGCTTTCCCAGGCCATAGCAGAGAGCTGGATCGGAAGTGGAGCAGCTGAACTGGAACCGGCACCCATATGGGATGCCGGCACTATAGGCAGCAGCTTTACTTGCTACACCACAGCACCGGCTCCTCAGGTCTTTCTGAGTCTTATGTGAAATGCAGACAGTGATCTTAGATGATTCCAGGTCCTGAGAACCAAGACAGCTTAGCTGCCTGTCACTGCCGGCAATATTCTGTAAAAGGGATTTTTATTTTGCGGGCATATCAAATCCAAAGCTATAATTGGACAAGTTTAATGGAAGTCATTTCTATTCCATACATGGATGAAAAAGCAGGTTTTAATTGAACATGTTAAAGGGTCAGTAATCCTGTTCATGCAGGCATCACATTATAACAGGACAGATTCTTCCAGAATAAAAAATGTCAGGTTTGTGGGTAAAGGGGACTTTCCTTTTTTTTAATTTATGCTTCCACTGGGATTTTGAAGGAATGTCAGCACACTGTTATTAACTCTCATAGCTTGCACAGCGCAGCCAGGGTGATTTGGGGCCCTCTGGCTCTCAGGTTACCTGGGTAAATACAAGGGTTCACTTCCCAGCGCCCAGCTCTGCCATTGGCTTAGTAAGCAGCGAGTGTGCAGAGCCCAGCAGCAGCAGTAATCTGAACAGGATAAACATGCTTCCTCTTTGTGCGATGCCTCCTCCTGCCAGGAGCAGGATATCAAATGAAGGGGAGCTTGTGGCTGGAGCCAGTCAAGTGAATGTCTAAGTGGCACCTGCCTCATCCTCTGCTTCCCGGGCCGCCCACCGCACATCTGCTCCCAACAAAGCCCCTTTTCTCCTCCGGTTGGTCAGACTGAGGGCAAAGGCCCCACCAAGAGACATCCCGGTTTTGCTTTGTCAGCACAATTGCCTGTGACATAATTGCACCAAATCTTTTTTATTAGAAAGGCCCCAATTTAGAGATTTTCAGGGTCTGAATGGAATTTTCAAAGTGAAATTGATAGAAAAAAAATTGCCATTGTAAAGGCAGCAGTTGGATCTGAGCATCATTGAAGGGTTCTAAACATGGAAACGGAGACACGGTTCTGAAGGAGGCTACCAAGATCTTGCCGTGGGAGAGGCTCCCTGGACTGGCGTCCCGCAGTTCTGGCTTTGCGGCCCAGCCTCTTACTTCCTGTAGCACTATAACATGTGCCTGCACTGCATTGCTCTCCAGTGCTCATAGAATTTCTCCCACGGAGCCCTGGGCGGCTGCAAGGAGTTAAAATAAGAGGATGGGCTGGGCAGGGAAGGAAAGAACCCGTGATAGAACTGAGGGAAGTGCTGAGGAAGTACAAAGCATTCTGCTCCAGGCTTTTAGATCTGAACGAAGGCAGTGCTTTTAGCCTTATAGTGTGTGTGTGTGTGTGAGAGAGAGAGAGAGAGAGAGAGAGAGAGAAATGCACATCTGTTAGTTGTGGGGCTGGCATTGTGGCGTGGAGGGTAAAGTGGCCGCCTACAATGCAGGCATCCTACATGGGCACCAGTTTGTTTGCAGCCGCGTGGGAGACCCAGGGGAAGCCCCAGGCTTCAGCCTGGCCCAGCGCTGGCCATTGCGGCCATCTGGGTAGTGAACCAGCTGAAGGAAGATGTGTCTCTTTTAACAACTTTTTCCTCTGAGAATCTGGCATCCTTTCCTTGCCCTTTCCCCTCAAAGAATTGCTGAATTAGAGGAGGTAAAGTAAGAGTGTCCACTTTCCACCGACCCTCTCCCCAGGCTGCCTGAGGCTTCACAGCCCTGCTGCTGGGTTGGAGAGTTCTTCCCGCAAGGAGCCTCACTAACAAGAGGCTCTGTGAACGCTTGGGGCCCAGAGTGGATGTATGAATTGCTTGTTCTGCAGACAACATGGAGTGTGGACAGCACGCCTGGGGGTGGGACACGGGGCTGCTAGTATCTTCCCTTCTCAGGGACTCCAACCCAGAACAGGATCTTTACCCTTGCTTCTGCCATTTGTCTGCCTCCAGTAGCTCCTGTACAGTTGCTTTGACTTGTGGGAGAAAACACACATGAAATTACATGGTGCACACATAATGTTATTGATCCTCATAGCAGCCCTAGACAGAAGTGGCCTGTGGGTTCATCACGGTAAATGTAGTCAGCTCTTGGAGTTGTCACCTACAGATTATCTGCCAGGCAGATTGCTCGTGACACATTTTAAATCCAGGACAGCGTAAGCCATCTCCTCCTACCCTGCCCAGCTGCTTCGTACTTAGGGAGCACAAATTAGTTTTCATATTAGCTTAAGGAAGACATAATTAGGAAGGTAAGTCTGCATTGTAAATTCCAGTTTAGTGAGGGAGGTTTGGGGGAAATGATGGATGCTCCCTGTAGCTCAGGTAGGTTTTTAAAAGCTTGTGCACCATGAGTATGCAGTGAGCTGGCACGTTTACTGATGGACTCCTGAAACCTCCTTGGGTGGGCATCAGAGATGCACCTGCCCTGTGGCCCTGGAGTGTGCGGTGGAAGCTGCAGAGCCACAGAGCTTCCAGTGGCTTTCACAGTTCTTACGTGGTCTCTGGACGGCAGACTGTGCAGGTTGCAAGAAGACCCCAAAGGGGGAAAGAGGAAAGCAGCTGGGTGGAGTGAGTCGAGGCTGCCGCAGGCGCTGCCCTGGCTGGCGTGGAAGCCGCGGTTCCTCTCTGCTGCGCCTGCCAGTTAATAACCTTGGTAACGTGACTTTCTGGTGTTGGCACTCCTTTTTCGTTTGTTAGCTGGGATTCTTTTATGAAGAACTTGACTACAGTGACAGTTTGGCCATGCCAAGGGCAGTTCAGATGGGATCGGCAGAATGCTTTATCAAGTAGAAGGTATCCTCCTGTGTGACTGTCAGACCCATGACTGTCAGTTTACTCCACTTTCCAGTCAGGCATCTTCAGGTCATCTCAGTGTCTACAGCAAAGAAAATTTTACCTTTGATCTGCTCTTAGAAAGTTTAAGGTCTGGGGTTTTTCCTAAATGGTACTGTATAGATTATGTTAAATAGGGGAATGAAAAGCCAAGGGCACATCTTTGAAGCATCATTATCTCAGTCTCTCCCTGTTCAGGTGTGAAAAACCAGGGCTGGGATGGGTACCTGACCTTCATTGTACTACTCTTCCTTCCTTTGTGCCGATCTGAAATTTTCCATCAGAAGAATTTTGGAAAAATGTAACAGGGAGGCTGCCGTTGTGGCACAGCAGGTTAAGCTGTGTCAGAGCCAGTTCAAGTCTCCACTCTTCCGCTTCCGACTCAGCCCCCTGCTAATGTGCCTGGGAAAACAGCAGAAGACGGTCCAAATGCTTGGGCCCCTGCACCTTATGGGAGATCTGGGTGGAGTTCCTAGTTCTTGGCTTTGGCCTGGCCCAGCCCTGGTCACTTGGGGAGTGAACCAGCAGATGGAAGATCAGTATCTCTCACTCACCCTCTCTCCCTTTCTCCATCTCTCTCTATCATTCTGCCTTTCAAGTAAATAAAACAAATCTCTCAAATAATAATAACAATGGAAAAGTAAATCCATCTCTGCTCCTCACGCTGGGTCGCTCCTGCCCGGGCCCTGCTGCTCGTTTCTGTACTTGACTGCTTCAGACTCTCGCATAGCCTGCGCAGGGCTCCTGCGGTTTCCAAGATCTTCCCTGCACTCTGTTTAAAACTATTGGTTTGGGACTGGCGCCATGGCACAGTAGTTTAATCCTCTGCCTGTGGTGCTCTTATGGGCACTGGTTCTAGTCCCAGCTGCTCCTCTTCCAGTCCAGCTCTCTGCTGTGACCTGGGAGGGCAGTGGAGGATGGCCCAAGTGCTTGGGCCCTGCACCTGCATGGGAGACTAGGAGGAAGCACCTGGTTCCTGGCTTCGGATCGGCTCAGCTCCAGCCGTTGTGGCCATTTGGGGAGTGAACCAATGGAAAAAAGACCCCTCTCTCTCTCTCTCTCTCTCTCACTCACTCTCACTGTCTGTAACTCTACCTCTCAAATAAATAAATAAAATATTTTTAAAAAGATAAAAAATTTAAAAATAAAACTGTTGATTCCTTATGTATTACCCATTTGCTACCCATTGGTATGAGCTTTATTCCAGAATGGTTTTTCTGAGTAAGTCTGGAGATTATCTAGAGGGGAAGAAAAACCCTTGGGTGCTGAGTGCTACCCAGTAGACCAAGGCACCTGTGGGGCTGCTAGTGACTTCAGGGGAGTATTCAGCACTCGCCAGATGTAAGGCATATTTTAATCCATAAATCCCTCAGATGTACCCAAAAGCCTTGGATTTGGAAAATGCGGAAGAGGAAGATTAAATGTTCCAAAGGCAGCTAATATAACCGAAAGTGAGCTACTGGGAAAGAAGTGATTTTTTTCTCTTTACCCCTTGTCTTCCTATCATGAGGGTGCCTGGCTTTCCTTTAGTTGATATTGGCATTCATTTCATGACCTTCCTTCCTCTTTCTGTGTCTCCCTCTCTCCCTTTATTTATTTATTTATTTTTAAGATTTTGTCTATTTGAGAGGCAGAGAGAGAGAGAGAGAGGTCTTCCATCTGTTAATTCAATCCCCAAATGACCCCAACAGTCAGAGCTGGGCCCATCTGAAGCCAGGAGCCAGGAGCTTCTTCTGGGTCTCCCACATGGGTGCAGGGGTCCAAGCACTTGGGCCATCCTCCACTGCTTTCCCAGGTGCAATAGCTCTTACCTTTGTCTCTTTCTATGCCAATATACTCCGTGCTTGTTCTTCATACGAGAGCAGCTTTGCTTAGATGGCAGGCACTGTGTAAATGAGGATTTTTAAGGGACTTGCCATCGCCTTTCACCCCAGAAACACCTGTCGATACCCCTAACGACTCTAAAGCATCAGAGCTTACTTAAATAATGTGTGTGGTTCCATCTCTTCTGCCTCCTGGCTCCCTATTTAAGCAGTGTTTTCCTGACCTGCATGGTTAGCTCTCGTGTCCATAAGCTGTAGTAGGTGTGAGGTCGTAGTTTCCTTTGGGTTTTAACTCTTCCACCAACTGTTGTGTTTATTATTTGTTTAGTTCTCTGTTTTTCTCTCAGAACCATCAATATTTTTTCTCCCAACTAAAGATAGTTCCATGACCAACTTGGAAGGCCTTTGGGCTGGAAGATTCAGTTACAGCAAACAATTCCCAAAGGTTTCCTGACTTGTGAGGGCAATGAAAGGCCCATTCTTCCCAGGTGACTGTCCTGCTCTATCGTGTCACAGCTGGGGGGGGTGGGGAGGGCTGCAGGTCCCATAACTGACCAGACCTGCAGCCCCTGTGCTGTTTGGCTCTTGCCTGTTCTATGAATTTCTGGGGTTGAGAAATGTGTCGGAGGAATGACCTCGTACCATCCTGCCCTGCGTAGTGCTGACCGCAGTGAAGCCTACAGTGCTGAGTTACTCATGCCCAGGGTCAGCGACTGTTTTGCCTTTGCCATGGTGCATTCCCACTGCCAGTCTGACCACTGCCGTGCTTCACCAGGGAGCTGCCTGCCTGTCCATCTGCCCCGATTTCACGGCTTTTATCTCTAATCTGTACATCTTTGAAGGCCTGTGGCGAACGCCGTGCTTCCTGGCAGGGGCGAATCCGTGCTGAAAGGAGATCTGTGCCGTCTCTGCGGTCCTCGCTGCTTCCCGAGAGCATTAGTCTGGCAGCTGTGGCCCAGCGAGACTGCACCGGCCCCTCACTCAAAGACACCTTTGAAAAGCAGCCAGTGTCTGCTGCACACCCACTGTGTGCCGTAGCAGACTGCACCATTGTCAGCGCATCTAGTAATTAGTAGGTAGCTAGTATTAGTAATTACCATTTACTTAGGAAGCTAAGGCTCCCAAGCTGTTACGTGGCAGGACCAGTATTCCGCTGTATGGCAGTATCTAAATTGGATGAACCAGTGCTCCCTCCCTGGGGAGCCTTAACTGGAGCTGAACAGCCCGCTCTGCCCCCGTATCAGGTGCACCTGAACTGCCATACTGTACAGCCCATCGCTATAGCACCCTAAGAAACTTGTAGAAAATGTCTGACTTCATTCTGAAGCAGAATAAAAGACCTCCTGGCTCTTCAGGCCATGGAGGTCAAGCCTAAAGGGAGTGGAGTCAAGTTTCTGAACATCTTCAAGAACACGATCAGTCATAAGCTGTCATCATATTCGAGTATTGAGCACCTGCTATGGAGAAGTTGTTCATTATCCAGAGACATGGTCCTACCAACAGTTTAAGTGAGGATATTTATTTAGAGCATTTATTATTATCATTTATATATTTATATAGAGCATTTATTATATTATTATTTACTATATAATATATATAAATACTGTAATATAAAATATATTGTATTATCATTATTATATCAAACATTAGCTGAAAGAAGGGAGGAAGGGGGAGAGAGGAGGGCGGTGGGCATGCACATGTGGGTGCTACTTGGAGACAGGTTAGCATAGACTCAGTACTGAGTCGGCAGTGGAGGTGGTGAAACAAGATGGAGAGGGAACCTGGATAGACGTGAGGATTATGGGAGAGCAGGACACAGCCCAGCAGGAAATGACTGTCGGCAGAAGCTTCTGCGGGGCAGGTGTGTGGCGTCTTCGGGGCACACGGAGTGGACAGGAATGGCTGTGATGAAGGGGTCCTGCAGGGTATTTGCAGAAAGCTCACGTATGCCCCTCAGTTGTTAGCTCTGTGGACTTTATTGTTCTGGTAGTAGAAAGCCACCAAAGTAGTTTTTTTGGTGGGATGACGTGATTTTGCCAGCCAGTATTTCACGGTCTAGGTAATTATGGTATCTAGACTTACTGATCAGATCTCAAGATAATTCGAGAAGGTAATTATGGGAAAGACTGATCCCCTGAATAAATAAATAAAAATGCTACACACACACACACACAGTACAGCAGGCAGAGACCCCAGGAGAGGTCAGCAGAGATGCTCACGAACAATCAGTCCACAGTGTGCAAGTCTGTGACCCTGACCTTTAACGTTACTCTCTTTAACGTTGGCGCCCATGGTCTACCACAGCGCTCCCTGGAGCCACCGTCAGAGACAGACCACTGTAAAACTTCATGGCCTTGTTTTGCAGAACACAAGGCCAAGCTCCTTAATGTGAGCACAGGGTATTAGAAGACAAGGCCAGGCTTGTGAGCAGATGCCATAATCTACCACCCATGGATATGATTGAGAGGCTCACAGACAACCCCCTGTCCAAAAGGACATGCCCTGTCACTTACATTGCTTTAAATCTTAAATCCCAATACTAGACATGGACTATTTTGAGTCTTGAGTTGGGGGAAGGAGAACGGTTAAGAGTCTCCCATTATTTGACATAATAGTTAAAGTTTGAAAACCTGAGGTATACGTCACAGGAGCACTGACTCCTTAAATTTGGGTTCCTGCATATAGTGGAATACTGGGCAGCCACTAAAAAAATGAAATACAGTAAGACAGCTCTCTTTGTACTTTATAAGGAAATATCTTTTTGAAAGATAAGCGTGTCTGAACAGTGAGCATTGTTTGAGTGGAGAGAATACGCAGATACATATACACGCTTGCAGATGCACAGACCATGCTGGGTAGATGGTGGAGCACCCTAGAAGCCGGCCGCAGTAGTTAACTCTGGAAAGTAGGAGATGCACCTTTTCCTACACCCTCCTATAGCTTTTTCACTTTGCCCTCTGACAGAAATTAAATGCCTATAAAGTATAAATTCTCCTCTTAGGAGAATTTAGGAGTTAAACTCTAAAGAGACCTATTGCTCTAACGAAAGGAGCAAGCAGACAAAGCAGAAGCTTTTTTTTTTTTTTTTTTTTTGAGAGACAGAGTGGACAGTGAGAGAGAAAGAGAGAAAGGTCTTCCTTCCGTTGGTTCACCCTCCAATGGCCGCTGCAGCCGGTGCACTGCACTGATCTGAAGCCAGGAGCCAGGTGCTTCTCCTGGTCTCCCAAGCAGGTGCAGGGCCCAAGCACTTGGGCCATCCTCCACTGCACTCCCGGGCCACAGCAGAGAGCTGGCCTGGAAGAGGGGCAACCGGGACAGAACCAGCGCCCTGACCGGGACTAGAACCTGGGGTGCCGGCGCCACAGGCAGAGGATTAGCCTAGTGAGCCGCGGCGCCGGCCAATGGAAGCCTTTCCACCCGGTTCTAGTCTCCCTGGGGTTCTCCCCTGGCCCAGCATCAGACCTGAAGGGAGAACAAGTATTGGGTGGAGTTGTGTCCAGAGCTGGAATGGCCCGGAATCTGAATTTGCTGAGCATGTCCCCGTGTTTGAAAGGCAGGCTGACAGAGAATCATCCATCCACTGCTTCACTCCCCAGATGGCCTTAATGGCCGGAGCTCGGGCAAAGCCAGAAGCCCAGAACCCCATCCTGGTCTCCCACATGAGTGGCAAAGACCCAAATACTTAGTCCAACTTCTACTGCTTTCCCAGACACATTAGTAGGGAGCTGTGTTGAAAGTAGAACAGCCAGGACTTGAACCAGCACTCATATGGGATGCTGGCCTTGCAGGCCGTGGCTTAAACCCCTGTGTCACAATGCCTGCCCCTACTTTTTCTTTTTTCAAATAAATTTTCATGCTTGCTTTTGAGTTTAAAGAAAAGAGAATAGGGGCTGGCACTGTGGCATAGCCAGTAAAGCCATCGTCTGCAGTACTGGCATCCCATATGGGCACCAGTTTGAATTCCAGCTGCTCCATTTCCAATCCAGCTCCCTGCTATGGCCTGGGAAAGCAGTAGAGGATGGCCCAAGTCCTTGGGCCCCTGCACCCACGTGGGAGACCCGGAAGAAGCTCCTGGCTCCTGGCTTCGGATAAGCCCAGCACCAGCCATTGCGGCCATTTGGGAAGTGAACGAGTGGATGGAAGACTTCTCTCTCTTTGCCTCTGCCTCTCTCTAACTGTGCCTTTCAAATAAATAAATAAATAAATAAGGAGAGGGGAGGGGAGGGGAGGGGAGGGGAGGGGAGGGGAGGGGAGGAGAGGAGAGGAGAGGAGAGGAGAGGAGAGGAGAGGAGAGGAGAGGAGAGGAGAGGAGAGGAGAGGAGAGGAGAGGGAAAAGGGGATGGATGTTTGGCTCTGGAGGTTTAGATGTCATTGGAAACCCTTGTTCCATATCAGAGTGCCTGAGTTAAAGTCCCAGCTCCACTTCCAATTCCAGTTCCCTGCTAATGTGCACCCTGGGAGGCAGCAGTGATGGTTCCAAGTAGCTGGGTCCCTGCCACCCATGTGGGAGACCTGCACTGAGTTCCTGGCTTCTGACTTCAGCTTCTGGCTGTTTGGGGCATTTGGGGAATAAACCAGCAGATGAAAACTGCCTCTCCTTTGTGTGTCTGTCTCCTTCGCAAATAAATAAGTAAAAAATGATCATTATAAAGGCAGGGAAGATTGGCTGTGCTAGGGTGAAAGGACTGAGGTTTCTCGAGTTGTAGTACTGGGGTTCTAAAGTCTGCAGGTGTGGGGAAGGAAGGGCACCTGCTCTGCTGCTTCCCAGGGCTCAGCTCAGGTCCAGCAGCCGGTAAAGGGCTTTGAAAAGAACTAGGCGAATGCCAAGGGAGTTTTACTGCTAAGGTTGCTGTGGGGTCTCTCCAGGCCCTTCACATAGACGATGGAGGGCTCCTGTTGCTTAGTCAGTGACCCAGAACACAAGCTTGGATTAGCGTGCGCCTCTAGATTAGGGCTAATCAGAGGCAGGCTGAGCAGATGTGAGGACAGTCCCAGCCTGATTACTGTGCCTCAGCATTTAATCATCCCTCCTCCAAGGGCAGCCGGCCCGACTTAGTGCGTCCTGGCCATCCACGCCTCCGCCCCACCCCCTGCCGTGGACATCAAGGCTGCTGGGTCGGAGACGCCGAGGTGGTTTACTGTAACCCGTGTCAGCACGCGTGCTCCACAGTGAGATGGCTGAACCCATGTAGAGAGCAGTGGAATCGGGACTTCAAGGCAGTGCAGTGACCTCAGGATATGGAATTTCTCCCTCTGAAAGGCTTTTTTTAATTGGTAAATGTACTTGAGAGGCATAAAGACAGAGTTCTCCCATCCCCTGGTTCACTCCTCTAAATGCCTGAAATGGCTGAGGCTGGGCCAAGGCGGAAGCCAGGAGCTGGGGACTCAGTCGAGGTCTCCCCCATGGGTGGCAGAGACCCATGCACCTGAGCTGTTACCACTGTCTCCATGGGCTGCATTAGTGGAAAGTCTGAGCCAGCTGTCCTAACCCGCGTCTTACCCACTCGGCCAGAAGCCCGCCCCGACAGGCTCTGCAGCTGTATAGACACTGTCACGAGCTCTGCGTGGAGATGAGTTATCACTCATTTGTGGAGGCCAGATTGGCTCCTTCCCTGGCTGCGAGGAGGTACAGGAGATGTAAAAGACTGGCTTTACTTGGCTGAGTATTTTCGTTTGTTTGTTTTGTTTTTTTTTAATTTTTAAATTTTTTAAAGCTGAACACATTTCATATGTTTCATATGTGCAGATTTAGGAGCGTAGTGGTGTATTCTTTTTTTATGTTGCCTTTTTTTCTGAGCAGGGAGCTCCTGTTCTAAAACGATTTCACCAGCTTCAGACTCTCCCACTTAGCATCGGGTCCCTAGAAGGGCGGCAGGTTTTGTTCAAGAACGCAGAGAACATTTATTGAGGGGCCAGCTCTGCACTGTGAGTGGAAAATGCAGTGTCTTAACACTGCACTTGGAGTTGGCGCTCGGGTGGGCCTTGGGCACAGCGGTCTTGACACTTCTTGGATCACCTGTGTCCTGTGTTGGAGTGCCTAGAGACCCAGCCCCACTTTTGCCGTTGGTTCACCCTCCAATGGCCGCTGCGGCCAGCGCGCTGCAGCCGGCGCACCATGCTGATCCGATGGCAGGAGCCAGGTACTTATCCTGGTCTCCCATGGGGTGCAGGGCCCAAGCACTTGGGCAATCCTCCACTGCACTCCCGGGCCACAGCAGAGAGCTGGCCTGGAAGAGGGGCAACTGGGACAGAATCCGGCACCCCAACCAGGACTAGAACCCGGTGTGCCAGCGCCATAAGGGGGAGGATTAGCCTAGTGAGCCACGGCGCCGGCCCAGCCCCACTTCTTAGTCCAGCTTCCTGCTAATGGGCAACCTAGGAGGTGCAACAGGTGAGGTGTATGAGGAATGAGCCGGCAGGTGAAGGATCTGTCTCTCTCTGCATTTCAAATAAATAAAACTGATAAAACATTTTTAAGTCTGTACCGCAGAAGTTTGTACTGTTTTCCAGTATGTAGCCTTGCTGTTCCAGATGATACCCTTACGTCATTACTCTTGGAGTTGAAATCTCATTATTTGTCATGATTTTTTAATAACTTGGTGTCTATATTATAATAATCTTGAATTCTTCACCGCCAAAACAAGTAGTAATTAGTATGATGCCATTTCTCTTTTTGAACAACTTTCTTTTCTCTGAAAGTTAATATTTGCTTTGTTGAGGCAGCGAAGGGCCCTTCTGACTTCCCACCACAGAATCTCTGTCCTCCCCAGTGTGGCCCTGGAGGACCGTCTCGGTGTCATTCCCCACGGCCATGCCACGCTGCCTTAAGCCTTCATTTCACGCTGGGCAGCAAAAGGCCTCTTCAGTGAGAAACTCATGGTTTTTTCTGTTCTAGAAATTTTTTGATACTTTTTTTTTCCTGTTTTATCAGAGGTCGGTCTTCTTTTTTCATATGATTTATTTATTTTGAAAGGAAGAATTACAGGGGCATATCTTCCATCTGCTGGTTCACTCCCGAAATGGCCACCACAGCTGGGGCTGAGCCAGGCTGAAGCCAGGAGCCAGGAGCTTCTTCCGGGTCTCCCACATGGGTGCAGGGGCCCAAGGACTTGGGCCATCTTCTACTGCTTTCCCAGGTTCACTAGCAGGGAGCTGGATCAGAAGTGGAGCAGCCTGGACTGCCAGTGTCTAGGTGGCAGCTTAACCTGCTCTGCCACAGCACCGACCCCAGGAGGTTGGGCCCTCTGAAGTCTCTGTTTTCTCTACTAGTTTTTTAGATTCCATCTTTTCTCACTATCTCAGGAGATTTCCTGGACTTGTTTTCTGACCTTCTTTAGAATGTCCCTCATCTATTAGATTTTTTATTTCAGATTTGTTCTGATATTCCTTTTTTTTTTTAAGATTGGTTTATTTTGTTTGAAAATCAGAGTTACAGAGAGAGAGGAAGAGACAGAGAGAGAGAGAGAGAAAGATCTCCCATCCAGTGGTTCACTCCTCAAAAGGCCGTAACAACCAGGACTGGGCCAGGCCAAAGCCAGGAGCTTCTTCCGGGTCTCCCATATGCGTGCAGGGGCCCAAGGACTTGGTCCATTCTCCAGTGCTTTCCCAGAAGCATTAGCAAGAAGCTGGATTAGAAGTAGAACAACCAGGACCTGAACCAGCACCCATACATATGGACTGCCAGTGCTGCAGATGGCAGCGTAACCCGCTGTGCCCCAGCATGGCCCCTGTATTCCTTTTTTCTAGCATCCCATTTTTGTGGTACACACCTCTTCTGTCTCCCTGGGTGTCAGAGTCTGGATACTTTTGTTTTGTCTTCTGCTCCCTGCCTTGTGCTGCTGCCCCTGTGTGCCTCTGTGACCCGTCGGGATGCCTGGTGTGCAGGGGAGCCGCGATGGGCACAGCGTGCGGGAGAGCGTGCGGGTGCAGGCCTCCCTCCCAGCCAAATACCACCACAGGCATCGGGACCACCCAGGTCCGCCTCCCGGTGCTGTGGCTGAGCCTCGGTGTCCTGGCCTGTGTGGGCGACGGGGCGGGGGCGTGTCTTGTCAGCCACATGCCTGCTTCCGGCCACAGTGAAGCCTCCACAGGACTGCCCGCCCTCCACCCTCCGCTCTCCTCGGGTTACACCCTCCTTTCATACTGTGAGTGACAGTGTGTGAACAGCTGGTTGAGGGCTTCTTGTTCAGTTGGTTGGTTGACTCCAAAAGGTGTTTTTAAATGTTACTGGTCTGGGAAATGTAGAAATCAGGCAACCAATCAAACAACCTGGGCTTTTGTTTTTTGAAATCTTAAAAGTTATCATTTTGGCTTTTTTTAAGGTTTTTATTTTCTAATTATTTTTTCACAGATTCAGTGTAGTTGGTTTATGCAGTTCTTATAATGGTATTCCCTTCCCCCCACCCTCCCTCCTCTTCTCCTTTCTTTATAGTAAAAAGTCTTAATGCTTCACTGACTGAGAATTTTAACAAGTAAAAAGCAAAAAGACCCTAGTTAGTGGGAATAGACAATGGCTACAGAGTATAATTGAATGGAAAAAATGACCATTTCCCCCATCTCCAGTAAACTTTAAAGTAATCACAGTCGTTAAAACTGTAGTAGTATAACATTCTTAACCAGTGGTTTGTACCATGACAAAGGCATAAGACAGAGTTTTACAAAACTGTATTGGTGGCAATACTGATACAAAAATAGGCATTTCTTTTTTCTTTGTTTTTGGGGTTTTCTTCCCTTTTTTTTTTTAAATTTCGGCCCCCATATGTAAGGGAGAACACGCAGTGTTTGTCCTTCTGTGTCCATCTGATTCCCTCAGCGAGGTGTCCTGCAGTTGCGTGCATGCTGATGTACATGGTAGGATTGCGTCCTTTTTTATAGCTGAATACTATTCCACTGTGTGTGTATATGCCACATTTTCTTTGTCCATTCCTCTGAGGATGGACATGTTGGGATTGATTTCAAATTTTGGCCGTTATGAACAGACCTTGGCTTTTTAAATAAGCTGGGCTCTGCAGGGCTGGGATGCGGTTGGGGTGGTGCCAAAAGCCAGGGCAAGACAGGGAAAAGAGTTTTCCTTTTGCAGCTGGGACAGCCGGAGCCCGCGACGCAGGGAGCTGAAGGGGTAGCTCAGCGTCACGGATGAGCACGCGACTTCCTGGACGAGGCAGCGGGGCTGGCGGGCACAAGGCTGGACCTCCTCCGCAGGGTGCAGGCGGCCTGGACGAGGCAGCGGGGCTGGCGGGCACAAGGCTGGACCTCCTCCGCAGGGTGCAGGCGGCCTGGACGAGGCAGCGGGGCTGGCGGGCACAAGGCTGGAGCTCCTCCGCAGGGTGCAGGCGGCCTGGACGAGGCAGCGGGGCTGGCGGGCACAAGGCTGGACCTCCTCCGCAGGGTGCAGGCGGCCTGGACGAGGCAGCGGGGCTGGCGGGCACAAGGCTGGACCTCCTCCGCAGGGTGCAGGCGGCCTGGACGAGGCAGCGGGGCTGGCGGGCACAAGGCTGGAGCTCCTCCGCAGGGTGCAGGCGGCCTGGACGAGGCAGCGGGGCTGGCGGGCACAAGGCTGGAGCTCCTCCGCAGGGTGCAGGCGGCCTGGACGAGGCAGCGGGGCTGGCGGGCACAAGGCTGGAGCTCCTCCGCAGGGTGCAGGCGGCCTGGACGAGGCAGCGGGGCTGGCGGGCACAAGGCTGGACCTCCTCCGCAGGGTGCAGGCGGCCTGGACGAGGCAGCGGGGCTGGCGGGCACAAGGCTGGACCTCCTCCGCAGGGTGCAGGCGGCCTGGACGAGGCAGCGGGGCTGGCGGGCACAAGGCTGGACCTCCTCCGCAGGGTGCAGGCGGCCTGGACGAGGCAGCGGGGCTGGCGGGCACAAGGCTGGGCCTCCTCCGCAGGGTGCAGGCGGCCTGGACGAGGCAGCGGGGCTGGCGGGCACAAGGCTGGAGCTCCTCCGCAGGGTGCAGGCGGCCTGGACGAGGCAGCGGGGCTGGCGGGCACAAGGCTGGGCCTCCTCCGCAGGGTGCAGGCGGCCTGGACGAGGCAGCGGGGCTGGCGGGCACAAGGCTGGGCCTCCTCCGCAGGGTGCAGGCGGCCTGGACGAGGCAGCGGGGCTGGCGGGCACAAGGCTGGGCCTCCTCCGCAGGGTGCAGGCGGCCTGGACGAGGCAGCGGGGCTGGCGGGCACAAGGCTGGAGCTCCTCCGCAGGGTGCAGGCGGCCTGGACGAGGCAGCGGGGCTGGCGGGCACAAGGCTGGGCCTCCTCCGCAGGGTGCAGGCGGCCTGGACGAGGCAGCGGGGCTGGCGGGCACAAGGCTGGAGCTCCTCCGCAGGGTGCAGGCGGCCTGGACGAGGCAGCGGGGCTGGCGGGCACAAGGCTGGGCCTCCTCCGCAGGGTGCAGGCGGCCTGGACGAGGCAGCGGGGCTGGCGGGCACAAGGCTGGACCTCCTCCGCAGGGTGCAGGCGGCCTGGACGAGGCAGCGGGGCTGGCGGGCACAAGGCTGGGCCTCCTCCGCAGGGTGCAGGCGGCCTGGACGAGGCAGCGGGGCTGGCGGGCACAAGGCTGGAGCTCCTCCGCAGGGTGCAGGCGGCCTGGACGAGGCAGCGGGGCTGGCGGGCACAAGGCTGGGCCTCCTCCGCAGGGTGCAGGCGGCCTGGACGAGGCAGCGGGGCTGGCGGGCACAAGGCTGGGCCTCCTCCGCAGGGTGCAGGCGGCGGGCAGGTCTGGTCTTGGCAAGTCGGGGAGTCGTGCCCTGCACCGCACTTCCACCATTTCTCCAAACTTCCTTCCCGATAGGCTGTTTTAAAAAATGTAAGGGGAGCGCAGGATGGATTTGTGCCTAGACGCTGGGTCTGCGATCACAGGGCTGCAGGGAGACGCCGAGCCTGGGTCTGCGAACCTGAGCTCCAGCCGCTCCAACGCTCTGCCTTTGTCTCCGCAGGCCTGGTCCAGATCCCTGTGAGCATGTACCAGACTGTGGTGACCAGCCTCGCCCAGGGCAACGGGCCAGTGCAGGTGGCCATGGCCCCCGTGACCACCAGGATATCGGACAGCGCGGTCACCATGGACGGCCAAGCCGTGGAGGTGGTGACGTTGGAACAGTGATGCGCAGCCACGCCGTGGCGTTGTTTTCTAGTCTACTTCAGAATTTTGTACACGTTTGCAGCGGTGCAATCAAATGGAATTAAGTCTCTCGACTTTGGAAGAAAAGTTTTGTTAACCTTTTTTTTTAAAAGGAAGAAGGCAGCGGATTTTGGAATTACATTTTTTTAAAGCACCACTCTTGATTTTCTGGGATCGGTGGAGTAAGAAACTGCATTGTCAATTTCACTGTCCCACAAAAGCCAAATTGTGGCAGGACTTCTTTCTGCGGCAACGTGTGTGTATACTATGTGTGTGTCTGTGTGAGTGTGATACATGTATATGTGTACATATGGACATGCACATCTACATATATATATAAAGTATATATGTACATACATATATGTATATGTATGAACCCGCATGGAATTACCTGTATGAACTCACGGTGAGCTGTGGAAATGACCATCCACCCATTTTGTGGGTAATAGGGTACGTGGCCAGACACAGTCACCTGGTTTTTGTTCGTACCAGGGTCGAACGTTGAGCTACTGAAAAACTCAGGCGGAGGTGACCACGCTCTTCACCAAAGCTGCCTCCAGTGGCCGCCCCGAGCCCTCCCTGGCGGCCTCACCCGAGGAAGGGGGTTCCAGGACAGAAGAGGTCCAGAAAACGGGCCACACGGGCCGCCCAGCACTGATCTGGCTGCAGGCAGGTGGATGCCCGGAGGGCTCCCGGGCAGGGGCGAGAGGATTGTCCCCAGCCTCTCTCCTCCCCTCGCCCGGAGTCCTCCTGGATCTCCTGACCATCACAAAGTTGCTTTGGTTTTAAGGTCAGCCCTGAACTGGTCATGTATGTGAACTGAAGGTAACAGAAGTATTAAGGGTTTGAGGAGTGCGTGTGCGTGAAGTGTGCTTGCGGGTGTGTGCGTGTGAGGTGGGGAAGGGTGGGGAGAAAGGAAGGAGCGAGAGAGAAGTGCTCACAGGCCGGGCACACCCATGGGAGTCCTTTCTCTGGATGTGTAGCTAGGCGCAGAGACTGGGACTGAAAGGGCCCCGGGCTGCACGTTGGGCCTCCGTGCTGGGGGTGTCGGGAGAGGACTGGATCAGTGCTTCCTGCCTTCCTAGATCCAGCCTGGCGTCCACCGCTGCCCTGGGTGTTGTGGTATTGTGTGGGGCCGCCGGGGTGTGGGCTGCACTCGGGCCACTGCCACAGGCCAACCTCTGCTCCCCGGCTCGGGGACGGCCCTTCCTCCTCCCCGGGCCCCCGCGCGTGTGACAGTGTATTTAATGTGTTTTTTGTTTTTTGTTTTTTTTTTTTTTAATGCGACATTAAAAGATTCTTCATGTCTCGCTCAGCCTTTGAGAAAAGTTTCGGATTCTTGTATCTGCTTGTTTTATATAAAACTATCCAATGTTCTTTGTATGTTCTTTTCTGTACGTAATGGGGGGAGGGAAGGGAAATTTACATATAAACAGTCCTAGTTCTACAGTTTGTTATTTTTTTAATGATTCTTTTGATCGTCATTGTGAAGCTGTCCAGGGGCGTTAAAGTCCGTGTTCCTTTGTGGTGAAATAACCTCCTAGTAGTCTGAGAACTTGCCAAGAAGAAGACAAGAGCAAACCCCGTAGCAGAGCATGGATTCTGTGTTGTTTTCCATTCTGTCTATACTGCCTCATTCAATAAATAGTTGAAAATGTGGCAACAGGAAGTGGAGCTGTTCCTCTCTGTGAGAGCACTTGGCCACTTAGGAACTGGCTTTCGGGGTGACTTACTCGCAGTGAGTGACCTGTGAACTGTGCCCCTTGGCAGGATGGCGCTCCAGAAGAGGCGGCCGAGGAGCCGGCAGGTCGGCTCCGTCCCGTAGAGGATCCGTGTTCTGTGGAGGGAATGTTCTGGGTGGAAAATCTGCTCTGGAAATGCTAACGATGGTTGGGAAACCTCTCACCTGGAGTTCTTGTTTTAGGGCTTGATTCCATATTCACGGTAAAATCAGGTGCAGGTGCACGTCGGCCTAACAGGATGCCCGCAGCCCGCTCGCTGTGCCTGCTTCCGTGCCCGCCTCTGGCTCCCGACTCCAGCTTCATGCTCACACAGAGCCCTGCGAAGCAACAGCGATGGCTCACGTGGCTGGATTCCTGCCGCCCAAGTGGGAGACTTGGGGACGTCCCTGGCTCCCGGCTTTGCCCTCGGCCCAGCCCCACCACCCCGGACATCTGGAGAGGGTCCCCCAACCCTTTACCCTTTCTGCTTCTCAAGTAAATAAATAAAATGTTCACGGTCAGGTTTGGGAGCAGTAGGACCTCTGCGCTTTGCCAGGCCCTTCCAACGTGAGGATGTTTAATATTGGCGTGCTCCTCCTCCTTGAACGGAAGCCGGGAGTTCCTTCCTTCCATCCTCGCTCCTTGGTGCCTCACAGTTCCTTGTCTTCCATCTGGCAACTGCCACTTCTGCAGCCACACTCCCACCTTCAGGCCCTTCCCCCACCCTGCAGCACGTGTGTCTCCCTGCTGCGCAGCCCTGCCTCCGCCTGGAAGGAGCTCACCTGCCACCTCACCAACCCTTTGTCTTCGTGGATGGACGTTTGGGTCAGGTTCCTGGCGGAACTGTTAACAGAGTCGCTGTTTTTCTGGATGCCTGGCAGTGGTTCAGGAAAGCCACATACCCACCTCTCCCCGTCTTGCACACATGGCACCTGCTTCTGCCAGAGAGAGGATTGCAGCCACCATGGAACCTGCGGACTCTCGAGTACCATTGAGATACCATCATGCTGCCTGTGGGTACCCGCGTGCAGTCCATGCTGCAGCCGGCAAGACCTGGATGCCACCTGTACCACATTGAAGTCTGTGGCAGGACCGATGGAGGTCTTCGCTCCCCTACTGCCTATGTCACCAACGGGGACTCCTAACTCTGCTGCCCACAGGGACCTGGTAGGTCAAATCCGTGAGGGAAGCAGAAGCACTTGAGGTGTGATGGGGGCAGGAGGGGAAGAGGCTGGGGGAGGACCTCTCCTCCATGCTGATGCATCACTGTGCCGTTTCTGTGTGAAATATGATTGCAACAATCAAATCACAAATTCCTAACATATCCTGCAGGCAGAATAAAACCCATCTGTAGACTAGACCAAGCCTGAAGATCAGTTTGTTTTAAGATGTATTTTATTTATCCGAAAGACAGAGTGACAGAAAGCTTCCATCCACTGGCTCACTCCCCAAATGGCCACACAGCCAGGGTTGAGCCAGGCTGAAGCCAGGAGCCTGGAACCCCATCCAGCAGCCTAGAACCCCATCCAGGTCTTCCATATGGGTCCAAGCACTTGGACCACCTTCCACAGTTTCCCAGGCGTGGTTGGAGGGAGCTGGATCGGAAGTGGAGCAGCTGGGACTGGAACCCAGCGCTTCATGTTGGAATGGTGGCAGGGCAGGCGGTGGCCTAACCTGCTGTGATACGGCTGCCCGGGACTGTGAGGATGTTTTGCCGAACTTGGAAGCGCAGGAGACGCCACAGGGAACAGAGAAGGGGGGAGCTTTTTTCCACCAAGGGCATAAAGACATTGATAACATCATTTGCAGGCCATACAGACTCATCAACTTTAAAATCAGCCTGCTATAGTTACTGAATTTCAAGTCCTCTCCTGCCCATGGCTGCCTTGGCAGGGCCAGACCAGCTGATTCCGTGGCCTTATCTGGCCCATAGACCAGACACAGACCTCTGTGCCCGCTGCCAGCGGGCCCCTCTGCACGGGGAGCTGCAGCCGAGCCACGGCTCTCCGCGTTCCATCGTGGATCATCCAGGCTGCACAAGGGTCTGGTGCTCACAGAAGCCAAGCTCTGGCGCAGGCATTCTTGGCTGTAAGTCCCACAGCGGAGCAGCCCAGGCCGCACTCAGACACCAGCAAGGCTCCCCACACCCCGCCCCCACCTCCCCCTCAGTGGATGCCCAGAAGCCTTGGCCGCCAGCACGGAGGACCCCTTGGTTGTCAGTAGCGGAAGGCATCAGGGGGACCCTGGGGCTTCATCACACACAGCAGAGGCTATGTGGGCTGATGGGGTAGAGCCCGACCCCCCTCCATCTCAGCAGCAGCCCGAGGCCCTGGGGCACACAGTTGGAGGTCACCCAGGAGGGCAGCTCTCAGAGATCCCCTCCGGATGTGGCGACAGCAGAGCACTGCAGGGACTGGAGAGCTGTCCACCCCTCCCCATGCTGCCTTGGGGTGCTCCCCCACCCTAGAAGTCACCAGGCTAGAATGTGCTTCTGCCAGTGGGGGAAGAAGACGGCAGGGACAGCCAATGTCTGCAGGTGCAGAGCCTGAGAACCTACAGCCGCGGGGGGAGGGGACTGGGGGGCCACAGACAGGCTTGGGTCCGGAGCCCTGTCCCCAGGCTTTCCTAGTGTTCATTCATGCAAACTATGGCTTGTCTGCCACTAGAGCATTAACGTGGTAGCAGCAATCGCCATCACACTTGTATGCCTTGTGCTTGTGCCAAGAGACCTGCCTATATATATTGACTTACTTAATCTGTACAAGGTAGTATCATCCTCACTGACAGATGAACAAACAGTAAAAGAGGCTAAGGAGGGAGGAGCCTGTGGCGCCGTGGTTAAAAGGCCACTGGGGATGGTCACGTCCTGTGTCGGAGCTCTGGGTTTGAGTCCTGGCCACTCCACTTCCCACCCCGGCTTCCTGCTAAAGCACTCAGGGGGCAGCAGGTATGACCGCTCAAGGACTTAGGTCCTTTGCACCCGGCTGGGAGACCCAGACAGCTCTGGGTTCCTGCCTTTGACCCAGCTGTTGCCAGCGTTTGGGGGCAGTGAACAGCAGATGAAAAATCCGTCCCTCTACCTTTCAAGTTAAAATAGACACAAAGAGATTAAGTTAGGCAGCTTGGCCAGATTCCCACTGCTAGTAAGAACCAAAGCCAAGATAGACCGGGGCAGGCTGGTCCCGGGAGTCTGTGCTGGGAGATGGCACTTCACAGCTTTCCTTGGGCCCGAAATGCGTGAGAGCAGAGGTGATGAGACCATCCCACCATAGCCCAACATATTTGGGAGAAAACATTAGAAACTGTCTCTCCAAACTTAACACACTTGCATATAAAATACTGAAACTGAAATTAGAAAAAAGCCAGTGTTCACATTAATTTGTTGCAAAAAAAAAAAAGAAAAAAAAAAACACAAAACAAAACCTTGATTTTCTGTTGAAGAAAACTGTCCACGTGATGTCCTGCGGAGGAAGCGTGGTGGAAGCCTGGGTGCCCCAGCACTTTCTAGGGCGCGGTACTTACTCGGTCCTCTTTCCACGCCCCAGGCTGCAAACATGAGCTGGGCTGCGGAATCCCGGCTAGGAGGCCCAGCCAAAGCTCCATGAAGCAGTTGCATTACCAAGTCGTTGGTTGGGTTTAAGCCCCAGTCTTCTGGGGTCAGGGACATTAGCAGCCACCCCATCATGCCTAGGGCATGGAGGTGCCTACGGCCACACGTGGAAGGTGGTCTTGTGCCAACCCCTTGCACAATTCCCCAGATGTCCTCTGCTCTCCTACTGAGCGCCTCCTGGCCTGAATTGACCATCCAGGAGCTCAAACCTGAGCATTTTAACCTATAGCTTACATATTCTCCCTCAGAACAGCCGTTGTAGAGATCAATGTTTAAGCCAAAGGAAAAAAAATCTGTGATTTGGAATCTTCCAGAATTTCCCAAAATGATTTCATTAAAAAATGACTTCATAAAATATCATAAGGATACCTTCTTTATAAAGGAAAAAAATGCATTTTTGAAGATTTATTTATTTTCTTGAAAGGCAGAGGCGGGGTGTGGGGGTGTCTTCCATCCGCTGGTTCACCCTCCAGATGGCTACAATGGCTGGAGCTGGGCTGATCCAAAGCCAGGAGCCAGGAGTTTCTTCCAGATCTCCCAAGCTGGTGCAGGGACCAAAGGTCTTGGGCCATCTTCTACTGCTTTCCCAGGCCATAGCAGAGTTGCATCGGAAGTGGAGCAACCAGGACTCAAACCGGCACTCATATGGGATGCCAGCAGTGCAGGCGGCGGCTTTACCTGCTACACCACAGCACAGGTCTCAAGGTATATTTTTTAATTCACAAGTGAGAACATGAAACTATCAGGGGCCAGAGGCCAGCACCCGCATGGGAGACCAGTTAGTCTCCTGGCTTCACATCGGTGCAGCTCTGGCTGTTGTGGCCATCTAGGGCAGTGAACCAGTGGATGGAAGGAAGACCTCCCTCTTGTCCCTGGCCCTGGTTTCCTCCTGGAAGTACCTGGTGCTGGCTAGGACTCAAAGGAGGCAGTCTGAGCCTCAGTCTAGGCGGGGTGCATCCAGCAGGTCAGCTGAGGCCACATAGCAGCCTGTGAGCCAATCAGTGAGGGCCAGCAGATCAAAGCCACCGGGCCCAAACCACAGGTCAGGCAGGCAGCTCTGAGAAGAGGCCGGGCAATGCCCCTGCAGCATGGCCGAGAGACCTCCTGGGTCTGAGAGGGTCTGAAGCAGAAATTAGGGGTCATTAGGGTAACCCCAAGCCCACCATCGTGCTGTTGAGATGCAGCCGGAAGGTTTTTAGCACACACGCAGAATCGTACGGCGTAATCCAGCTGTAGAACATCTTCAGGTTGCCCCCCCACTTTCCCAGAAGTGAAGCATGAAAGCTGCAAAGCCCGTGGGAGACCGGGGGGAGTTCTGGCCTAGCACCTGCAGTCAGGAGTTTTGAGTGAATGAACCTGATCACTCTGAGATGGAAGATATTTACCTCTCTGCCACTCTGCCTTTCAAATAGAAATATTTACACCTTTTTAAAAAAGAAGTTGTACATGATGAAGTTTAAAAAGCAGTTGGGGGACGTGGGTTAAGCCACCTCCTGCGATGCGTGCGCCATGCCAGTTAGAATCCTGGCTGCTCCACTTCCCGTCCAGCTCCAGGCGGAGGCACCTAGGGAGGCAGCAGGAGACATTCGGAGTACTTGGGGAAGCCTCCGCAGAGTTCCCGGCTCCTGGCTTCAGCTTGTCCCCGCTGTGGCTGTTGTGACCACCTGGGGAGTGAACCAGCAGGTGGAAGACCTCTCACTCTGAAGCCTTCTCTGATGCTCTGCCTTTCAAATAAAAAGAATGAGAACTCATAGACCAAAGGAGGCCATCACACATGTGCCCACTTGGGGTCAACACTGGTGGTACAGGACCAGGCTCCTGTATAGCGCTGGTCTTGGCACAGGGATTCCTGCTACTGGGAAATGAACAAGGAACCCGTTCCTCGAAGGGGCAAAGCACTGATTCCTTCCAGAAAACCAAGTGTTGGGGCCGGCATCGCGGCAGTGAGTAAAGCCGCCTCCTATGACACCAGCGTTGCATTGGCTACCAGTTCAAGTCCTGGCTGCTCTGTTTCTGATCCAGCAAGGATGGCCCAAAGCTTGGGCTCCTCTACCCACATGGGAGACCCGGATGGAGTTCCAGGCTCCTGGCTTCGGCCTGACCCAGCCCTGGCTGTTGGAGCCCTTTGGGGCATGAACCAGCAGATGGAAGATCTGTCTCTCCTCTCTGTAACTGCCCTTTAAATGAATAAATCTTTTCCAAGGCAGTGTACTGTGGCCAGGCTAACGTGGTCCTGAGTGTTTATTCAGAGCGTTCTCCTAAGGGTGGAGGGGGCAGGACCGGGCGCACAGCGGGCGCTGGGCCATCCTGGCTGGCGACAGCCTCCTGCCCGGGCCACCAGCCTGGGAGGCGTCGCGAGGCTCCTGGGTCCCAGCAAAGTGCTGACACCTCTGCCTTCGCATCTCCTTACTGGCCCGCTTCCACTGCAGGATCCCGACACGCCCCAGCCCCCGGGGCTGCCTTCCCTCCAAATGCAGGGGACCCCACAGCTCCCAGGTGGAAGGACCCAGAACGGCCTTGGGGCAGAGGGCGGGGACTACAGGAGATAAAACCACCTCATGCAGACTACAGATGTCTTCATGGCAGGGTGAGGCCCCACTGCCCTGGGAACCCAGCGGGGCGGGCCTCTGTCCTGCTCGGCTCCCCTGACAACCTCCACCGGAAGCTGTCCTTTCTCTTGCTGGCCTCTCCCTCACCCTGGCCTCATGCCACCTTCCCAGGGGCAGGGAGGACACACAGGAGACCGTCCTACAGCATCAACAGGGCCCCTGGTGGGGACGGCAGCCTTCACCCCGGTGCCGGGTACCTGCAGCTTCCAGAACCCTTTTAGAGGTCACAGCAGGGGAGGGTGGAGGGTACTGAGAGAGGAAGCGGCCCAAACCCACTTGGAACCGTCCTCAGGACAAGGCACCGGACCCCTTGTCTGCCACTGACACCCGGCCCCAGCACGCAGCGCCTTGGCTTGGTCACGTCCAGCGGCAGGGAGCTGGGACAGACACAGGGCAGGGCCTCTGCAGCCCGCTGGGCGCCCCTGCTCTCGGCCTCAGAGCCTTCAGAGGCTGGGACACAGCCTTCCCAGTGCCGCCAGGCTTTCTGAGCTAAAATCTCCAGTCCCACCCTTTCCTGAAGACCGGGAGCTGTTTCCAAGGACGGAGTGGACTGGATTTCCTGAAGGGCTCTAGAGGCTGCCTCTGAAGTCTCTTGTAGGTATCCACAGGTGGACCCCTCGCTACCCAGACCAGCACTGGACGGCTGCGGCTGGGGGGCAGGCTCTCCAAAGCAGGTGCCAGAAGCTGACCGAGGCGCACCTATGGCCTGCTGGGCTCCTGTGACGTCCGTTGTGTTGGGTCACCACAATCGCCCGACCTTTCCCCTCTCCTTCACTGCACCAACTCCTTCCTTGCGCCCCTTCTAACCTACGCACGGGGCCATACACTTGTACCCGGATGCCTGCCCGCCAGGCCTGCCCACCCTGGCTGCTGACCCTTGGGCCGGATTCCTCGTGGACATGGAGTCACATCCCTAGCCTCTTCCCACGGAAGGCCTGACCCGGGGCCCAAAGTCAGGCCAAGGTCAAGAGCGTGGGGAAGCTGGGGGCTCCAGGGCATCATGCTTCAGGCCGGGACCGGCACCAGGCCGCCCTGGGAGCCCTCAGCTGGGGGCAGCACACCCTCGGCCCCATGCCTCTGGGGAGGGCAGAGGACAGGTCACTCCGGCCTCATAAACCCAGGTAAGGCGCTTGGACTGATCCTGGGTGGGGGCCCGGGGGAGGGAGGGGCATGGTGGGATTAGCCTGGAGGACAGGCCACGGGGCGGGGCAGGGCGGCTGGTGCCTGAGCCTTCCTCCCCATGGGGTCCTTGAGGGTTGTCATTGCTGCTTTCCCACCACCCTGCTTGCACGGCACCCAGCGGAGGGGCCAGGGGCCCAAGCCAGCTCCCTCTGGGCTGTGCAGAGCAGGGACTGCAGCCTCAGGGGCTCTGCTTCCCCCACCAAGGCACTCCAAGGTCCTGGTCCCATTTGCGCATGTGCGCTCGAGGACTGACAGCTGTTACCACGAAATCAGCTCAAAGCCCCAGACTTCGTCAGCGCCCAAGGCTCTGGGGTCAGCTCATTCCGGAACAGAGGCACAGGGTGGGGCAACCAGTTCTGGCTACAGATGCAGCTCATTCACTGCCCCAGGCAAGTCCGCCGTGGCTGCTCCCAACCTGTGCTGTTGCTCCCAGGAGTAAGGGTGCGGCCCTATAAGACGCTGGGATCTCAAACTGATCACCGGATCACACCACCCCCAGCATGGGGTGGGGGCGGGGAGACAGAGGGCTGGCTGGGGCTGGGGAGCACAGCAGAGGCCCTGGCATTCAGCCCTGGGCTGCCCGCCGTGGGCCGGAGCATCTGTGGGCACAGGGGAGACACCAGGGTTCACCCCGCCCCAGCTAGCAGCCCTGCCCACCCCAGGAGCTACCACTCCCCACCCCCCAGCTGAGCCCCGGAGTCCCTGCTGTGAACACCATCAGCAGCTCACCATGATCCCACGCTGGCTCCTGCTCACAGGCCACCTTTATCCAGGTCCCTGTAACGCTCCGAGCACACCGCCGGCCCCCACAACCATCTGTCCCTCCGTGGCACGACCTCTCTCTGCCCTCCTCCTCCTCTGAGCCAGAAGCCCTCCCTCAGAACCCTCCCTGACCCAGGCCTCCTGGGCAGGGCGTGAGAAGGTTCATTACCCAGGAGCAGAGCCAGGTGAGCGCCCTCCCAGCCCCTGGCGCAGGCTGGACGGTGGCTTCCCGCCGACTGGGGGACCTGTGACCGCAGGGCAACGCAGGGAAACATGAACGTCACTTCCAGCTGCACCTGCCCTCTGCCACTGCCTGGCGGTTGGGGCCACAGTCGCTGTGGTGTTTTCCAGTGGAGCCGCGGGCAGACCCTGCCGGGGCCGCCGAGGCCATGCACCGTAGTTGGCAAGTCTAGAACCACCGGATCCCATACCTCACCAGTGTGAGTTCTACCATTGCCAAAAACGGGGGGAGGCAGGCGGTGCAGGGTCCCCAGAGCAGAGCGAGGAGGCGTGGCCTGTGCTGGGGAAGAGACCAGGGACAGTTACAGGGAAGGGCAGGGCCAGGGAGGAGGGTCTGATCTAGACAGTCACTCACCCACCCCCTGGCCCCAGTCCCTTCTGCTCTGCCTTGTGGGCAGGGCGAGAGGAGGCACCAAGGATAGGGCCACTCCCCCTGGAGGACTGTGCCTCCTGGGTTAGAGACCCCTCCCACCCCCATGGAGAAGGAAGGATGTCTGGACCCCGTTCCCTCGCAGGCCCCAAGGAGGCCACCTCTGCGCTGGCTGTGGCGGGAAGAACGTGGGTCCAAGACCAAAGCAAGGTCAAGGCCTTCTACCCTGACAGGAGCACAAGTAGTGCCACTCCTCCCGGGTGGGCAAGGACCAAACTATAATCTGGGGCCTATCCCCCTCCCCCACCCCAGCCAAGTCCCACATTCAGTTCTGCTGGTCCTGGGAGGGGACTGGTGGGTAGGACTCCCCACAGGCCCCGCCCTAAGGGCCCGGCAACTTACCAAAGCCGAAGTGGGCTCTTCCCAAAACAGATGCCCAGGTCGGGGAGTAGCTGCCGCCGCACTGTCCCACAGGCTGACAACCCCAGGTCTCCGGTTCACCGAGGGCAACCACCCCCAGGCAGCCTCTGCATTGGACATGGTCGGCGGGAAGGTCAGGGTCACCCAGCAAGGGCAAGGCCAGAGGTCCTGGTCCCATGCTTTTCCCCCAGACCAGGAAGTTCCTCCCACCTCCCTCAGGGTGCATGGATGGATGGGAGCCCCTCCCCCGCCCTCCCCCCCCCTCAGTGGACCTGCCCCACCATCTTGGGCTGCACCCTAGGGCTGGTCCCGCAGCACCACTGGGGCTGCCCTGCCCCGCTGGCGATCAATGGAGCCGGATCTCATTTCCACCAGCCTGAGGCTGCAGAGCGGAGGCAGGAACCGGGATAATGGCCCGGATTGAGTGGTGGGGGAGGGGCGGCGGCCTGCCAGGGACTTTCACCTTGCAAGAATCTCAGCAGAGGAGGCAGGCCAGGGAGGGGGGAGAGTGAAGCCCCCCACCCCCAGCCCGGCTACCACCAGCATGCCTGCTAGAAACCATTGCAGGAGGCAGCTTGCCGAAGTGGCCTCCAGTGGCCTGGCCGGTGTTACAGGTGGAGGTATCCATGAGCCTGCAATTAGCTGAATTATGCGAACTAAAAATTAGCTCCGGCTCGAGGTACTCCCCTGGGAGTGCTGGAGCAGCCCCCCCCCCCCCGCGTGCAGGAGGCAGCGCCCACCAGCACCTGCCACCCACAGCTCCCCAAAGGCGTCCACCTGGGCAGGTGTGAGGAGCAGAGGCAAAGCCGCAGGAAGACCCGGAGCCCAGATGGGGACCACCCAGGGTCGGAGGGCAGCTGCCGGCTTCCAGCTGGAGGCTGGAGGAGGCTCTGTGCTTCCCTGCCAGGCAGGAAGGAGCAGAAATGTGTCCAGGCAATTCAGAGGGTCCAGAGATGTTCTAGAAACATCGGCCAGGAACCTTCCACCCGCACCTCCCTGCCCCACCCCGCCCCGCCCCGTCCCAAGAGGTGGTTCTCATGGGGGGGTGGTGCTCTCTCCAGCCCCTCTGCCCTGTGGCAGGGAGCCCTGGGCGAGCGCCCAGGCAGGCCCGCCTTCGTAGCCTGGCACAAACAGCCCCTTTATTCCCACGGGGCTTTTGCACAGGATGGGAGACCAGCATGGCACCCAGCAGGGAACCTGTTGGGGTGGGAGAGGGCTCCTCCCTGTCTGGCAGTATCAAATAGGCAGACAAACAGCTGGACCCCTCCCAGCAGCCCCCAGGGCACCCAGACAGGGGGCAAGGGCAGGGCAGCCCAGCTCCTGCTGAGAAGTGGACTGGATCCTGTGGTCATGGTGAGCTGACCTACTGACCCAGCCTGAGTGACCAGCCCCCGCCGGAGGCTCCCCGGTGAGAAAGCAAGCAGCTCCCCGCTGGCCCACATCCCAGGTCAGCCGGCTGGCCTCCCGCTGACCACTGCCCTTCAGGGCTGCACACAGGGCCGGGCCTGGCTCTTTGATGGACCAGACCCAGGCATCCCGGCCTCGGTATCTGCCATCATGGCAGCCTTGGATGCCCACGCCTGTGGGTTTGGGGCTGAGGCACCTGCAAGGCCCCAAGGACAGGGTGTTGGTGGTGGTGGGGTGCCCACATCATGAAACTCCCCCAAGGAGGCGATGGTCCGGCTCTGCCGCCGCCTCAGCCTGCCTGTCCATAGGACTGGTGGTTGGAATCACACACCCCCAGGCTGTGTGGGGATGCCTGAGGTCAGGTGATGATCACCAGCACAGGCTCCACGCTCCGTAAGTCACAGCCTGCATCCAGGAAGGGGTACATTGGCACCTAACCCGGAGCCTCCCAGGGGCCAGGGCTGCACCCACTCACTCCACCTGCAAGCCACACCAAGCGCTCTCCCCATTTTGGTGGCATCCAGAGATGGCTCACTCCACGGCCCCAGCTGCAGGACAGTGCCCCCCGCCCTGAGAAATACCCAGACTGACCCCAAGGGCCTCCCCACTGCCTGTCTCAGAACCCACAGCAGAAGGCTGGGCCCTGTGCCGCCAGCCCAGGTCCCACCCCGAGGGTGTGCTGGGCGCTGAGCCGGGCCCCTCCAACCCCTGGCATCACTCAGGCCAGCCCTACAGATGGTGACCTCCCACCCCCGCCCTGGGCGGCCCCATCTGCCGGCCCAGCTCGGATTGCCAGACTTCCAGCTCTGCGGCGGCCCCAGGCAGTGTAAGGCGATCTGACTGCCCACCGACCGGGCCCTCACCAGCAGCTGAGCCAGATGGGCGAGGAGAGGCGGGCGGGGCCGACTCCGGGAGGCAGTGGCGGCTGTAGCGGCCTGCTTTTCCCATATTGGCACTGCACATGATTGCTCAGAGCGGAGAGACACAAGCAAAAATGTGCTAGTGCCAAAATCGGCCAAGCAGCTGGGACTTGGTGCCAGCCCCCTGGGGACACGCTGGACGGGGCTGTGTATCCGTGCACCCCGAGGCCCTCGCGGATCTGTCTCTGCTCTGTTTATGGCCCTTCGGTAATTCACTGACCGAGACTGTTCACAGTGAATTCTACCAGTGCCATACACAGAACAGGAGTCACACTCTCCGGCCGGCCCACCCGCAGACCCTGCAGAGAGACCAGCTGCCCACCATGCCAGCTCCCTGCTCGCGGCAACCCACCTGCTCAGGAACCCCAGCCGGCCCCCCACTGCCACCCATTTGACCAGCCCAAGATGACCTTCAAGGAGACAGGCCCCGGACGGACGGGAAGAGGGCTGACCGTGGAGCCTGGCAGAGGGTGGAGCGAGGCCGCATCCGGGTCCTGCCTGCTTCAACCTGCAGGCTGGGGATGGAGGTGCATCAGGACCGCCCTGCTCTTCCTCAAACAGCAGCTGTCATTCCAGGTGCCCCCTCGTCCCCTGGTGGCAGTGGCCAGGACACCCTTCCTGGCCTCTGAGCAGACACCCCCACTGCAGGCTCCACTGCAAGACCCTTTGGTCTCCACCGACCTCCAGCCAGCCCCTCGGGACGCCAAGCCTGCTGCTTACCGCCTACCCCTTCCACCCCAGACCGGACTGGACCGTGAACTGCTCAAGCAGGCCAGCCCAGGCCCAGGCCACGGCAGAAGGCCAGGAAGCCCCTTAGGTCAAGGAGGTGGCTCGCAGGGAGCTGCAGGCACAGCCGCCCTCCGGCGAGGGGAGCTGCTTCTGGCTGGCTCGAGGGGACTTCGAGGGCGGGGCCGGGAGGTTGCATCAGTGGTTGCCAGAGCAGCTGCCTGGAGAGAGGTCCCTGTGGAGGCTCCAGCCTCGGGTGCCACAAGCCCTGGGGAAGGAGGGAGGGAAGGAGGCCGCAAGGGTCCCCTGAGATCTGGCGCCCAGGGCAGGAGGGCTGGGCGCGGTGCACAGCAGCACCCACAGGCTGCCGCGGTCAGCATGTAACCAGAACACCCTGGAAGGTCAGAGCGAGTTCTCCCACCCAGGAATGAGGCAGCCTCATGAGGATGCTGACCCCAGGGTCAGCTCCCCGTGAGCTGCCTCCGGACACCCAGGCCAAACCCTCCCCCACACCCCCCTCCATGGCCTCACCCCCCCCCCCACACACACACCCGGTGACAGGGTGGTCTCAGAACTCAGCTAGACCTCCTAGCCCAGGGGCTGGGCGTGTAGGTAAAGGGTGTGCCACGGCGAGGCCCGAGGCCTTGAACTACCAGTCAACCAGGGAGCCATTGACATGCAGATTTATGGACCCACCCAGAAATCTGCAAGTTAATGGAACCCAGAAGGTGGCCACAAGAACGACTTAGGGTGGGACAGTGGGCTGCTAATGGGTGTCTGGGATTTGTGATTCAGGGTCTACCTTCCAGCTAATGCACACCTGGAAGCAAGTACTTGGGCCCCCACCCCTCACGAGGGAGACCTGGGTGGAGTTCCAGGCTCCTGTTGGATGCAGGACCTCTATCTGCCTTTCAAATTCAAGACCATGAAAGCAAAATGTAGAAAATGTAAAATGTCTGGACAATAGCACCTAAGAAGTCTCACTCACCCCAGGTTACTTAAGGAAAATGGAAGCCCGCATTCCTATTTCTTTTTTGAAGGGGAGTCCACAATGGGCAGAACCATGTGCTGGGGAAGGGGGACCGGTGGCGAGCGAGGGGCCGGAGCAGGCCTGGGGATGGGGCATCCTGCCCATCAAAAGGAATGAAGGGCACACGGGCGGAGAGCAGCTGGCAGCTCGGTCAAGGCCGCGTGCCTGCCTTCGGATCAACTGCAGAGTCCCCTTGTCCTCTCTCAGGCTGACCCGGAGTGCAGGGACCAGCGAGGGGAGCTGGCTGCCCTTCCAGCTGGGAAGGCCCCTCCCCCTCCCCGCCCCTCCCAGGCCGAATGCCGCAGGAGCAGCAGTGCCGCAGTGCCCTGGTGGTGCCACGCCCGGGTGAGCCCGGGAGCCACCCAGTCGCCCGTCGCCCTGGGCCTCGGTTGCTGTGGGTCAGCAGCCCGGCTCTAGGGAGGCAGCTCCAAAAGCCCCAAAGGGAAAACAGACCCGTAGTTTGGGGAGTCCCAAGTGGCTGCTTGTGCCTTCCCTGAAGGCCACCACCCTGACCTTGAGATGCAAGGCACAGAAATCTACTCCCGGCAGTGGGAGGAAGCCGGGATCTCCCACCCTGGTTGGGCGTGAGCTCTTGGCAATAAAACCACAGGGGTGCTGATGTGCCCCAGAGGGAGACCTAACCTATGTGGTGTGGTGGGGTGGGAGAGGGGGTAGAGGTCTCGGCCCCACCCTCCTGCCGCTCTCTGCTGGACATCTACAAGGCATCATCAGCCCCCATATCCCAGCCTCATCACCCAGAACCAGCCCAGTCCTGGTGCCGTGAACGCATCCGCGCCCAAGGGGCCTCGGACTTATCCCGTGTCTCCCACTGTGTCCCCACGATGTGTAGAGGCAGGGCTCTCGGAGTGCTTTTGGCACAGCCCAGGTGGCACCCAGCAGCGATCCAGGCACCTGGAACTGTGCAGGACCACCAGCGCAGGAGCCACTGGGCCCCCTCAGCTCGCCTTGTGTAGGAAATTTAACAAACGAAATTCTTGCAAGTGAGACCGGCACCCCGCATTTTTTTCCTCCTTTGCGCTAGGCGGACCCCAGAGGCCCCGCCCAGCCCCCTCCGGGGCTGGAGGGGGTGCGGCCATGAGAGATAAAGAAAGGATAAGCAGCAGCGGAGGCTGCAAGTCTGCAACCCGGGTTGGAACCAAGAGGCTCCCGGGGGATGCGCCCTCCCGTCCAGGCTGAGAGCTGGGCGCTAGGCCACGTTCCTTGCGGGGGCAGGGGTGGCACGCTCTACCGTCGGGCTACCCGGACGGCCTTCTTGGAGGGCTCGGCCTCGGGGGACGAGCACCGGGCGGCGATCAGACCCAGGGGAGGACGAGGGACGCGGCACCGACATCTGGCACGGGCCGCCGGCAGGAAGATCGGGCTTTCAGACCTCGGAGGCTTTGTGATGCCGGCAGCAGCGCTCGCGGGCTCGGCCGCCGGCACTTCCCCGAGGGCGGGACAGTGGGGATGGGGCGGCTGACTGGGGCGCCGCCCGCTCAGGCTCCCTGCGGCTGAGCTGCACTAGCGCCCCCAGCTCCCGCCCAGCAGGTGTTCCATACCTAGTGCGCGGGACGCCCGGGGTCGGAGGGGGGAACGTGAACGGCTTAATATGGAGGGCTTCAGGGAATCAGTCGACCCCCGCCCATCGCAGGCTCGGGGCGGCACCCTCGATGCCCACACCCCCCGGGTGCGCTGACTCGCAAAGCGCTCAAGGCGCGCCATCCCGCCGCCAACCCCGGAGCAGGGCTCAGGGGCCCTGGCCCTCGCCAGAGATCCCCGGGACGGGGACCGACGCAGGAGGGGAGGTGCCTCGGCCACGTACTCCGCGGTGCCCGGGGTTGGGGGCGGCGGGGTTCGAGTCTGAGCGCTGCTTTCCCCCAGGGACTGGGCGGGGCCTACCGGGGGGCCACAGACGCGGCGATTAAGCTTCGATGAGTCGCCGAGAGAAAGTATCTCTAGGCGCCAAGGGCTCTTTCCGCACCCGGGTGCCCTGCGGCCCGCCGCCCACCGCCCCAGCCCTGCGACTCCACCTGGGACCACCAGGGCGGCGGAAGGCCGGCACGACCCCGCCGGATTCTTCGAGAAAGAGGCGCTTGGGCCCGCGCCTAGACACGCAACTCGCCAAGCACCACCCGCACTCAAACTAAAAGGCCGCCTCCCACCCCCTGGCCGGGTGAACACCGGCTCGGGGCGGACGCCCCTGGGCGCCCAGGCCCCGGGCGACCCCCGCTGCCTCCGGCGGAAGGCCCGAGAGGGCGAGGATCCGCACTGCCGCGTCATCCCCGAAGGCGGGCCGGGCCGCTCTGCCCCCGCCTGCAAGCCAGGTTCTGGCGGTGCTGGCCCCGGGGCGCCCGCCTCCACCTCCTCTACCTGGCTCGACACTGGCTCCGCCCGGCCCCGCCCCGGACACTCACCTGCGCCGGCTCTCCGGGCTGGGCGCACCGCCGCCTCTCAGCTCCGCGCGGAGTCCACTCGAGAAGAACAAGGCAAAACGGGCCCTCGTGGGGAGTGGGCTGGATGAACGGGACTTGAGGCGCGCCAGGGTGGGCCGAGGGCGACGACCCGATCTCCACCGCTTCGCGCAGGAGGAGGCGGCGCCCGAGCGCAGAGCCCAGCGGGGGAACAAAGAGGAACCGGGATGGGGTGGCGCGCTTCCTGGGTGTCGGGTGACAGGTCTGCAGGGGAAGGCCCGGGCCCGGCCACCTGAGGAGGAGCCGCCTCTGTGCGGCCGGCGGCAGAGGGCTGGAGGGGAGCGCGGCCCGGAGGCCCAAAGAGCAAGGTACGCCGGCAGCCCTGGACGGCGCGGCCGGAGCAACGCCGGGAGGCTGCGGCGTAGAGGCGCCGGGGCTCCACCGAGTGCGGAGATAATGACTCGGGGAGGGTTTTACCGCCCCCTGAGCCTCGCCCGCCTCCGGGGCCGCGCCATTGGCTCAGGTGCTGTGGGGCGGGGGAGGGGCAGGAGGCGGGCCGGGGATGATTCACCTTGAATGTGGCTCGGGTTGGTGCACGGCGCAGGGCACGCCCGACCCGGACTGCAGAGACGCAGCGAGCGCCCAACCCGGCTGGGTCTGGCCCCAAGGGGGTCCCCCGCGGCCCGCCTCCCGTCCCCGCCTCCTGCCGTCGGGCCTGGGTGCTGCAGGCCAGCGGTCCTCCCGGACGCCCCGCCACGCCGCCGCCCCCCGAGCCCCGAGCAGCCGAGGTGTGTGCAGCCCAGCATGCTTGGAAATCTGACCCTGGGCTGGGGGAGGGGAGGTGCGTTTGGAGCGAGGACGCACTGTGGGGCCCCTGGACGGATCTCTGCAGTCTACACCCGCGGCAAGGGGCGCACAGGCGGATACAATTCAGCGGGCGCACCCAGACTCAGGGACACAGGGTTAGAGTGGGGACCAGGGGCTCCCCACCACCCTTGCCCAGCTCGGCGGCCTCACAGGTGTAGCCACAGCAGCCGCCGCCGCCGGGAACAAAGGCTGCCTGTCCCGGAAGGGGGAGGGGGAGGGGAGCCGCCCCCAGACTCGTTCCCATCCTCCCTCCTCTCCCCCCACTGCGGCAGCAGCTCCAGCGGGCGGAGGCGGGGCAGGAGCGGGCACGGATTAGATCCTACCCTCCGGTCCGCGGCCTGGATACCACCGGGAGCGCTGGGGTCGGGGGAAGCAGGGACACTCCCAAGCTGTCAGTGTTGGGACTGCTTCGGCCTTCTTGCCCGGCATCCTGGGCCCCCGAGCGCCCCCTCCCTCCCTGCTACTTTCGGCGTCCTACCCGGCCCGGCCCTGGCCCCGGCCCCGCCCGGCCTGCTGCCCCAGACGGCAACCACAGCTCAAAACCAGATTAAAAATAAAACGTTAATCCGCCCGCCTCCCCTTTAGTTTCTGGTTCTCCCCCTCTACCTCTGCGGATCTGGCCGCGCAGAAGCCCCTGTAGAGGTGGGGAGGAGGGGGCTTAACAGCCGCCCCCTCTCCAAAACTAGCGGCCCCTTGCGCTGAAGCGGAAGACCGTTAGCACCTCTGATGGGGTCGAACGAGAAGGGAGCCAAGGCGGTGGATAAGGACGGAGAGCCCCCCCCCCCCCGCCCAGGTCGGGCAGGGAGGGGCCGGCGGTGACCGTGCGCCTACGAACCCTTCAATATGCCCGACTCCTGGGCAGGGCCTGCTCCAGCCGCCGACGGTGCAGCCGGAGGCATCAGGGGGAAAGACCCCACCACGAATGGAACTGCCGGGCGAGCCTCTGGGCCTCGATGTCCCTCTCCTCTCGCCACCAGGGAAGGGGCGCGACGCGCAGGGACCCAGACCGCGGAGATCAAAGCAAGGCACCGGGCCCAGCAGGCCCAGGGCGGAGGGTAGGGGGTGGGTGGCTCTACGTTAACCCCTCCCCGGCCCTCTCGCTCTCCCCCGCCCGTCTAGGTCGCCCTGGGCCTCCCCGGCCGCGTCTCGACCCGCGCCTTACCTGGTCGCCTGGCCCATGGGATGCTGGGGGTCCTGAGTGCGGTGTGCCAGGGGCCGCAAGGCGGAGGGCGCAGACCGCGCGGGCTGCGAGTGGCCCCGCCGCCTCCCGCTCCCCTTTATAGCGCGCGCCCCGCCCCCGCGCCCCGAGCGCCCCTCCCCGGCGCATTCACCTGCTGTCGAGAACCAGACACCGCACCACGGAAAGCTAGCCGCGGGGCCGCGCGCTGCGGCCATCGGGGCCGGCGGGGCGGGGGCGCAGCCCACACGGATCCGATTTCCCCCTTTTCTTAAACTCCCGGCTGAAAGTCGAGACGGCCCCGGCCCGGGAGCCAGCGCCGCTTCCTCCCCCCGCAGCTGCCCGCGCACCCCGAGCCCCCAAGCCCCACTCCGGGAGGGGCCGCGAAACTGCACCCGCAGGGGCCTCATACATATTTTAGGGAGCAAGTTCGGCCGGTAACCCGAGCTGGACCCGGACGGTGAAGGGGCGGCCCCCGGAGACCCGATCCTCCGGATCCCTTACGGCTCAGGGCCCACGTTTGAAGAGGTGGCTCGGGCCGGCCTTGGGTCCTCACTTCGCCGGGCTGTGCAGCAGCGCACCCTGGGGCCGTACGCACCCCACCCTGCCCCTGCAGCCTCCGATGTCTGTTTGCCGGGGACGCGTTCCCGGCCTCGGGCAGGAGTTGCTTGCCCCGGGCCGCCCCAGGGGCGGTGCACCGGACCTCAGCCGCGACCCTTAGTTCCCGCTCCTGGTGTCTCCACGGGTCCCTCTGGCTTGTCGCCTCCTGGTCCCTACCCCATTGTGCTGCCCTAACCCCCGACGTCGCGCCTCTCCGTGACAGTCTTCGTTGTGTTGAAGATTTGGGGCGAACAAGCGAACCCACACGCTTCCCTCCCTTCTCGTGGGGCGGGGGGGGGTGTTTTCGGTGTGGGACGGCCTCTCTCAGAACGTGGGTTCCTTCTGCCAGGATCTTGGCGCCCCAGTAAGGGGAACCCTAGTTTGTGTCCTCCCTACGCCTCGCCTCGCCGAGCCTCAGTTTCCCCATTTGTGCAGTGGGTAGATTGACTCTCACTCTCGGGGATGAAGGGGATGCGAGTGTACTTGGTGACCCGGAGGTCCCGCACGTGGCAGGCCCCGCAAGGTCGCTGTTAAGGACTCTTGTCCTTGCACGCGGGAGCGACGTCCACGCGGTGTCCACGCAGCACCAGGTTCCCCAGGTCCGTGCGGGGCTTGCGGACCTCGTTCCCTCGCCGGAACGCTGGACTTTCGGTCTTGACGTGGCCTCAACCCTCTAGGCTGGGCTCTAGAATCTACACGTGCGTGTGTCCACACTTGCGACGGTTTTCGAAAACACTGTGTATGCGCGGGTTCCTCCGAGGGCTGCAGTCTTAAGAGGTTTTGAGCGGGCTGCGGGGGCAGAGGATGCGGTGGGAGATGCGGAACGAGCGAGACACAGAAAGGGCGGCGGCTGAAAGGCGATCCTGCCTTTCGCATCGACCCGGCTCTAAAAAGGAATGAGGAAAACCTAAGATCCGTCCTGGAAAACATCCTGGGCGCGCGCTGAAAAAAGCGCCCAAGACGCACCGGCTCCTGTTTGTGCAAATTGCAAAAGGTCTCCACCCAGAGGAGTGGACACTTGTTTTGTCCGCTGTGCTCTGGAGTGTTCGAAGCCAATGCGCTGTTTACCATGTGCTAGTGTTGAGTTTTCGATTAAAAAGGAAGCCACAGGGATTTAAATTAAAAAAAAAAAAAAAAACCCTATTTGTGGATGCTAAGCCGGGCGGAGCCGAGCGAGCGGAGAGGGCCGGCTGCTGAGAGCAGGGGGCTGGGGCGGTGGGGGCGGGCGCCCGGGGCCCTGGGCTCCAGGCGGGCGCGATTCCGGAGCCCGAGCAGCGAGCGCACGCTGGAGAGGGAGACGGCGGGCGCGGCCGGGCGCTGCGGCTGCCGGAGGGGTCCCGCCCGCCCCTGGCCGCCGCCGCCGCTGCGTTCGATCCCCAGCGCAGCCCGGGCGTGAGCGCGCGCTCCAGGAGTGTCCCCGACGCGAGCCGGCGGAGGAAGCGGCTGGCCGCGATGGAGGGCCGGGTCCGGCCAAAGTTTCTTCTTCTATCAGTGAAGCTGCAAACAGCCCCGCGCCTCTTTCTGGAGGACGGGAGGGAAAGGCTCGTGGGCGCTGCAGAGGGGCCCGGCCGTCCACTGTAGACGCTCAGTACGGGAAGAGGGCGGTCCTCCAGGACTGGACACCCTGGCTTTCCGCGCGGCGGCCCCCACTGCGCGTGGAGCCCCGGGTCCCAGCTCCGAGACCGAGGGGTGGCTGCGGGGCTCGGGAACCCCAAGGCTTTAGCCAGACTGCCTGCGGCTGCGGGAGTAGGAGGGGAAGGGCCCCGCAGCGCTCAGCCGATTATCCAAAGGTCGATGACCCAGATACGGTTTGGCCGAGGGCCACGTTTTACATCCGGCGTCCAAAGCAGAATTTAGCCGAATAATCGAGCCCCCAAACCAGACAAAGGCTTTTCTTTTTGTGATGCATCCGAGGGTTCGGGCTGAAAGGTCTCCAATCTGAATGACCTCCCCTGTGAATCACTTAATGGGTGTTGGGCGCCCGGCGGGGCCTTCCTCCGCGTCAGTTTCTTCCTCTACAAATTGGGTGCGTGCCCAGGTCTGGGGGCTGCAGCGGCGAGTCTCAGAAGGGAGGAAATGCTTTTTGCAAGCTCCTGGTAGACAGCCGTGCATGGATTCCTGGAACGTGCAGGCGCCGCGCACGTGTTGGGGTGAGCGTGTCTGCCCTGCGTGGGTGAGGATGCGCCCATGCGACGTCGTTACCCGCTCGGAGGCTGCCCTCCGGCCCGGGGTCGACAGCCCTCGGCGCGCGCCTGCCCTGGTCGCCTCTTCGGTGCCCTGCGGTCCGCGCTGGCCCAGGCTCCGGTCGGCTCGCGCCCGTCGTCTGCCTTGGGGCCGTCCGGGTTGTCCGCCCCCCCCCCCAAAATATCTCCGTTTCTCCCAGGCCCCGCGTTCCTCTTTAGGCTGTGGCCCGCGTCGAGCTCTCCAAGACGCATGACCAGAAGCCCGGCTGTGCCCCAATCCCAGTTCTGCGGATGCCTGCTGGGAGCCTTCCCCCTGCGCTGCTTGGGGGAGGAAGATTAAAAACCGCCCGGGACCCCTCTGGGGAGGGCCGCTCGGCCCTAGTTGGAGGGTCCGCAGGCGTTTTCCTGAGGTCGCACCGGAGGGGTGGTGCGCAGCACGTGCCGGGATACCAGGAAAGGTTATCGCGGCCCGGGAGACGCTGGTAGCAGAGAGGTGGACAGCCGGAGGGGAGGGCCCGCGGCAGGGTCGGCGGGAGCGCCCCAGGGGTCGCCCTTGGAACCGGCACAGGCGCGGTGGCCGCCCAGGAAGGGCGGGTCCAAGGCTTTGGAAAGGGAGGTAACCTTGGCCGCAGCCGCGAGCCCTGCCCTGCGAGGAGCAGCCTCACAGCCTCCAGGCGCACGTGAGGGGATTAGGCCCAGCCCTGGAGCGAATGCCAGCGCGGCAGGGCTAGGACCACTGCTGTACTCCCCGTCCGCCTGGGCAGGCGCCCAGTGAACCTGCCTTGGCGTGAGACCAGCAGCACCGTGAGAGGAGTTCAGCAGCAGCCGGAGCCCAGCCGGTGCCACTGCCATGCGTCTCTGCCTCCTGCCGCTACCCTGCCGGCCCGCCCTGACCCAGCCGGCCCTGTCCAGGGAGGCCAGACTACCAGGACCAGGAAGGAAGCCCCGGAGTTGCCTGTGCTTTGCCAGCGCCGGCCTGAACTGCGCTCCCTGGCCTGCTCCTGCTCCAACCTCCTTTCCCAGGACACCCCAAGGACGGGAGCTGTGGCCATGAGAGGGAGGCGGCCAGAGCCCGGCTGCGCTGGACGTGACGCTCGCTGGCTCTGAGCGCTGCATGGTGGGGGGGCCGCAGCGGGCCCGGCTGCCTCTGGCTGGCACAGGGGACCCCAAGTCCTGGAATCTGGGACCATGAGCCAGAGGCCGTGCGGGCCTTCAGGAGACAAAGCGATGTGATGCCTGCTGGGTAATATGCTGCAGCTTCCGCTTCCCAGAAACCACAGCGGGTCTGGAACTCCCCTGGGGGCCCAGACTGAGCCTGAAGGGTCCACAGGTTCGGGCAACAGCCCTCCTCCCTCCCTCTTAGTCACCTGCAGAGCCCCCAGGGCTGGGGGCACAGAAACCCCCCAGGAGTGAAAGGAGGCGGTGGGGGGGACTCAACCCTCCCCTTGGGCCTCCCGTGGGCCCCAGGCCCTGAGGTCTCCCCTGCCCTCTGCTTTGGGGTGGCGGGGCTGCCTCCCAGGCCCCTCTTCTTTGGGTTCCGGTCACCCACGCCAGCCTCCGCCCTGGGCCGCTGCTGGTGGGCGGGGTCTCCTGGAGGAATTGATTGCCACAAGTCCCTGAAGTGTCTCCTCGCAGTCAATCTCCTGCCCCCCGGGTCTTGGCCCATGAATGATTTAGCGCCTTGGAGGGGCTTAGCCAGAGGCCTGCCGCTGTGGTGTGAGCAGCCGGGATGGTGATGGATGGCCCAGCCGCCCTAATGGGAGGAGAGTGCAGGGGGTGGGCTGGGAGGGGGCAGGCTGTGGGAGCACCGGCCCATCTGGCTCCCCGCACTCTGCTTTGGGGGTCTTACTGATGGCCCGCGGAGCTAATTGCCCTCAGAGGTACCTGAGAAAGGGCTCAAGTCCATCTCTCTGTCCCCAGCCCAGAGGGACCCGCACTCATTTGTCTCTCTGATTCCTAAAGATCTCCAGAGAAAGAAAGGGATCATACCGAGAGTGCTCTTCCCTCGCAGGCCCACGTGGCTGTGCACACACGTCCAGTTTCCCAAGAATCCTCTCTGGAAGTTCATCATCCTATCCCACCTAAGTCCTTCCTGCTACCAATGAAGCCCACTTTTCTCCATATCCATCTGGAACCAACAGAGAACAGCTGGTCGGGATCAGCCATCTGCCAGCCCTCCACGAGGCACACATGGTGACTGTGGCACTGTCGCCATCTCTCCAGCGCCCAGAGCCCCTCCCCCCGTGGTTCCTCCAGGCCTGGGTGACCCCACTTCTCTCAGCCCCACCAGCCTCCAGGCGAATGACAAGGCGTCTGTCCATCAGCATCCACAGGTTACTGGTTTCTTGGGGGTGGTGACAGGCAGAAGGGGTGACCCCTGAATGGGGCAGTGGCCTCTGCCCAGTCTTGCCATCCCAGATCCTCCCAGGTCCTGGTCTCCCCTGGGGGAGGTGTAACGGGGAGGGAGGAGGAGGAGGAAGAGGAGGAGGAGGAGGTGGTGCAGGTGCTCTTCACTTCAAGGTGGCTTCCCTATTGGACTCAGGTGCGGGCATGGCTGCTGAGTGCGGAGTTTTGTCTAGGACTGTCCCTGCGTGTGCAACACAAGAATGCACCAGGATCCGACGCGTATTAGCCGAGGGAGGGGCCGAGAGGACTGGGGCGCAGGACGGGGCAGGGTCTGCTTGTCCTCTGTCCCACAGCTTTATTGAGATGCGATTTCCATACAATGAAGTCAGCCGGTTTAAGCATCCCTTGGATGAGCTGTGACCATATTCACACCCACGTGGCCACCACCACAACCAAGATACTGGACAGTTCCCTCCAGCCTCTTCCTTCCCCTGCCCTCCCAGCCTCACCCCCGCCCCAGCCGCCGGCAGCAGCTGGCCTGCTTTCCAGCACGACGTGGCTTTCTTGGCCTTTTCTGGAATGTCGTGCACACGCAGTCCACGGTGTGGACATCGGAGTGTATCTGGGGCATGCATTGCAGGCAGCTGGTGGACACGGGATGTGGCTGCCCACATCCCATATGGAGGTGCTGGTTCGAGTCTCAGCTGCTCCGCCGCTGATCCAGCTTCCTACTAATGCATCCTGGGAGGCAGCAGGTGATGGCTCAAGTGCTTGGGCCCCTGCCACCCATGTAGAAGACCAGCAGGAGTTCCTGGCTCCTGGCCTTGACCTTGCCCAGACCTAGCTGTTAGGAGCACTTGGACTATGAACCAGCACTCACTCCCTTGCTTGTTTTGTCTTTCAAGCACATGAAAATAAACATTAAAAAATAGTTTCTTACTTATTTGTTTATTTGAAAGGCAGAATGATGGAGAGAGAGAGAGAGCTTCCATCCACTGGCTCGCTCCCCAGTGGATGGAGGAGGCAGGCGCCTACGTACCTGAGCCATCACCTGTGGCTTCTCAGGATGTGCATAAACAAGAAGCTGGATGGGATGCAGAGGCGGGACTCGATGCTGGGGAGCCTGAGTGGCAGCGTAACTGTCTACATGACATCATCACGCTGAGTCTGGCTCTTTCACTCGGCATACTGCTTTTGAAATTCATCCAAGTTGTTGCGTGCATCAGTGGTTGGTTCCTTTTCACTGCTGCATAGTATTCCATCGTGTGGCTGCACCACTATTTGTTTAGCCTGTCTTCAGGTGGTTAACGTTTTCATAGCTTCTAGCTTGGAGCTAATGTGACTAAAGTTACCATGAGCGTCCACGTATGGACATCCGGTGACTGTTTAACAGCTAACCCTCGGGGTGGGAGATGGGAGCCCAGATTTGTGGTGTGTGGGGTCTCCGATCCCCACCATGGCCACTGGAGGCTCTCAGGTGACACATGGTTGTCACTTCCCGTGGCTCACGAGGGCATGAGCGTCCTGGTTGTTCTGCACCCCCGCCGAGACTGGGTACGCCCCCACACCCGCTCACCCGCTCACGTCAGCACGCAGTGACTGTGTGCTGGGGTCTCATTTCGGCTTCATTTGCATTTCCCTGGTGACTGGTGGTGCTGAACTTCTTTCCATGTGCTTGTGTGCCTGGATGAATGAGTTTGAGGGGGTGGGAAGGAGGGCCCGGCTCCGGAGCGTGAAGAGGAAAGAATGAGGCGCTGCCCTTCAGGGCTCCCGGCACTCAGTGCCATCGTGGAGATGAGGGTGGGGCAGGGCGGGCCGGGGAAGCACATGGCCTGGACGGAGGCCCGAGGCACCGTGGTGTGCAGAATTCTTCCTTGCCCCCTGTGTGAGTCAGCTTTTCGGCCCTTTAGGTACAATGGCCGGGGGGAGGGCTCCTTGGGCAGGAAAAGGTTGACTGTGGCTCCTGGCGTGGTGGCTCCGTTAGCCTGGCACTGATGGAGGCGTGGCCGTGGCAGAGCGGGTGTGGGGGAACAAGGAAGCTAGGCCGAACTTGGCTTAAGGAACCAGTTCTCAGGGTGGACCCCTGCAGGTCATGTCAGGGTGCTGGGCCAAGCCCCCCCTCCACTTCCAGCCCAGCTCCCTCTGACATGCCCGGGAAGGCAGCAGGGGATGGCCCAAGTGCGTGGGTCCCTGCTGCCCACATGGGAGACCCAGATGAAATTCCAGACTCCTGGCTTCGGCTTGGCCCAGCCCCAACTGTCATGGCCACTGTGGGAGCAAACCAGCAGAGGAAATATTCTCTCTCTCTCTCTCTCCCTCTCTCTCTCTCTGTTTCCCTGTTTCCTTCTCCCTGTCGCTCTGCCCTTCAAATAGCAAATAAAAAATAATTTTTAAAAAAGATTTATGCTCTTGGGCCATCTTCCACAGCTTTCCCAGGCCATTAGCTAGGAGCTGGATCGGAAGTGGAGCAGCCAGGACTTGAACCGGCGCCCACATAGGATGCCGGCTTTACGCACTGTGCCACAGTGCTGGTCCAAAATAAATCTTACCAAAAAAAAAAAAAAATCACCAACCCCTCTCCTGAGAACTACTGAGGGCCTGTCCTGTGTCCTAAAGGCCTCCCACCAGATCCCCCTCCCAGATACCAGAATCATAAAAAACCCATCAGCCTTTAACACAAGCCTTCAAACCTCAGCCAAGTCCTGTTGCAGCGGAACAAAGACCTTTCCCGTTGTCCTCAGGTCGGGAAGGCCCCGGGCTGGCCCCTGGGTTTCTTAGCCCCTGGCCCTGATCATGCTGCCCTGCTCAACCTTAGAGCCCCTCATCAGGCCTCAGGACAGCCGAGGCCAGGTAAGTGACCTCAAGTCACACACCAGTGCGTGGCCGAGTGCAGAAATGAGGCCCAGTTTCAATTTTGTAAAGAAGATGTGTTCATGTATTTGGAGGGGAGAGTGACAAAGCAAGAGATAGGCACACACACACACACACACACAGATAAACACACAGAGAGATCTTCCATCTGCTGGCTCACTCCCAGAGCAGCCGCAATGGCCAGAGCTGGGCCGGGCCACGGCCAGGAGCCTGGGGCTCCATCTTCCGCTGCTGTCCCAGGAGCATTAGCCGGGAGCCGGATGGGAAGGGGAGCAGCCGAGGTCTGTACTGGGGCTCTGATGTGGGAAGCTGGCACCGCCACACCTCAGCTCACCATGCCACAGCTCCAGCCCCAAAGCCAAGTGTCCTGGCTCTGACCCCACAGGTGGGCTGTGGGGCTGCTCCCCTGACCTCCATCTCTCCCGCTGGGCTCCACCTCAACAGGAGCTTCCCTGGGGTGTTTGTCCTAGGCCCTGGGCCAGGCCCCCACCAAGCCGCTTTTCCAGAGCTGTTTGCCTGGTGCCATTGACCTTGCCCGACCTCTGGCTGCTCTCAGTCTCGAGACAAGAAAACCCAAGGTATTCCTTCAAAGACCCTTCTCTCGTTTGTGGACGTTGTGTTTTCATCATGAAAATCCAGACGTAGGAGCCAGCACTGTGGCGCGGCGGGTTAAGCTGCCATCTGCAACACAGGCAGGCGTCCCATGTCAGCGCCAGTTCAAATCCCGGCTGCTCTGCTTCTGGCCTGGCCCAGCCTTGACCATTGCAGCCAATGGAGTGAGCCAGCAGATGGAAGATCTCTCTCTCTCATTCTGCTTTTCAAATAAATAAGTAAATATTTCAAATAAAAAGCAAATCCAGACGTGAAAGTCTTACTACCTTGCCCAAAGTGCATTTTCTCCCTTTGAACTCAGTCCTGACCTCTGAGAGTCTGAGAGCCAGGTGTGCACAGCACCGACCTGGGCACTCGCTACATGTTTGTTGAATGAGTGAATGATGACATTTGTTGATGATCATAGTTTCTTTAAATATATATATATATTTATGTATTTATTTATTTATTTGAAAGGCAGAGTGACAGAGAGAGATCTTCCATCTGCTGGTTCATTCCCCAAATGGCTGCAACAGCCAGGCCCAGACCAGCCCAAAGCCAGGAGCCAGGAGCTCCATGTGAGTCCCCCCTGTAGACGCAGGAGCCCAAGTACCTGACCCATCATCTGCTGCCTTCCCAGGCCCGTGGGCAGGAAACTGGACCGGAAGCAGAGTAGCCAGGATCCTAGTCGGCGCTTCCACGTGAGCCGCTGGTGTTACAAGGGACGGCTCCCCCCGCCGTGCCACACCTGCCCCAGAATACGGTTTCTCGTTCTGGACTCCCAGTGATGTAAAAACTCACGAGGCAGAAACCACGGTTATGAGTGGGTGCCTTGCACTTCTCACCACGGCGGGGTGACCTTAGTGTTCGTGTGCCCACTTTATGGATGAAGACATCGAGGCTTCAGAGGTTCAGTGATCTGCTCACTTAGCTAGGGTAAGGGGGAGGAATTCAAACAGAGCCTGTCTCAGTGCCAGGCTGACTTTCTGCACGTGGTTCATGGAGAGAGAGTGTGGGAATGCCCGCACGGGCCCTGTGGCTTCCACAGCGGGGGCAGGGAGGCAGCCGCAGATCCCGGGCTCTGGACACACCGCGGCCCCAGCTAGCTGCTGGCAAAGCTGATTTTCGAGCTTGTCTCTAAAATCCCTAAAGCTGTGTCTGCAGCTCGGCCTCCGCTCCAACAACCTCTCCCTGCTCCAAAGCAAGAAGGCAGGGGGCGGCTCACCCTCCCGCCCTGAAGCCAGACAGCGCGGCTGCCGCTGTTCCAGCCGCGGCTGGCTCAGGCCAGCCTGTGAGCTGAGGCCTGCTTCCAGACAATGCAAGGCCACCTGCACTGGAGCTGCCCCCGGAAACAGAGCCCGCACACCCTAGCCGGACCCACTGAAGACGCACAGTGTGAGTGGGGGTGGGGGAGGCGCTGGTCGCTGTGGCAGGTGGTTTGGCATCCGGGGATCTCCGCGTGTGCCACAGGAACCCTGGCCGTCTGGCCCGGGTTGTCTGCGCCATCGTGACCCTTTGGGCATAGAGCAGCCCTGGGGCCGTTACCCAGCTGGGTGTTCCTGGGAGCACCAGAAGGAACCTTGCTCTCTTGCCTCCCAGCCCGATGCGTGGGGGCCACACGGGAGGGGCAGAGAGCCCGTCCTCGGCTGCTTTCCAACAGAGCTGTCTGGTGCTGGGTAGAGTTACTCGGATCATGTACACCGGGACTTCTGATCCACTTTGGAATCAAAAGGGGCATCTCCCGGGGCCCATGCAAGCCCGGGATGATGGCTGGCTCACCCTCTTGGGTAGGGGTGGGGGGACGGGGCCACTGGGGCGAGGGGCGGGGAAGGCAGTGGGAAATGGGGGGAGGGGGCTCCACCGCTGGCTCCCTACTCCCCTTGCAGAGGCGAGGTGGGGGCTTCCCTGGGGGTGCCCCTGTTCTCTCCCAGAACTCCATCTAGCAAGAATCGGGAGCTAACAAGACCTCTCTTTGTACGCAAATACTCAAAAATTCAGCTTCGTCACTGGAGCGTGCTGGGGGCTGCCCCATGAGCAGGGGCCCAAGCACTTGGGCCATTCCCTGCTGCTTTCCTAGGCACAGTAGTAGCAGGGAGCCGGATTGGAAGTAGAGCAGCTGGGACTCGAACTGGGGCCGGTAGGGGAGGCCGGCATCGCAGGTGCTGGCTTAATCTGCTGCACCACGGGGTCAGCCCCCAGAGGGGGCAACTTGGTGCCATCTGAGGCCAGGGAAGGCATGGAACCAGGTACAATACAGGATGCCTGTCAGGTTGAAATTCAGATTAACAGTGAATAGTTTTTTACTGCGTGTCCCAATGTTGCACAGGATGTACTTACAGTAAAAAAAAAATAAAAAGTGCGCTGTCCATCTGAAATTCAGATTTGACTGACTGGGAATCTTTTATTTTTATTTCTAAGTTTGGAGATGCTGCCTGGTGCTGTGCCCTTACCCCGCAACCGCTGCTCTCCCAGGCCCATTAGCAGGGAGCTGGATCAGAAGTGGAGCAGCTGAGACTTGAACCGGCGCCCACATGAGAGGCCAGCACTGCGGGCAGTGGTTTTACCTGCTACGCCACAATCCCAGCCCCTCTGCGTGAAATTTTTTTTAAAGATTTATTTATTTATTTGAAACTCAAAGTTACACACAGAGAGAAGTAGAGGCAGAGAGAGAAGGAGAGAGGTCTTCATCTGTTGGTTCACTCCCCAGTTGGCCGCAATGGCCGGAGTTATGCCAATCTGAAGCCAGGAGCTTCTTCCAAATCTACCATGAAGGTGCAGGGGCCCAAGCACTTGGGCCATCTTCTACTGCTTTCCCAGGCCATAGCAGAGAGCTGGATTGGAAGAGGGGCATCTGGGACTCTAACTGGCACCCATATGGGATGCTGGCTCTGCAGGCGGCAGCTTTACCTGCTACACCACAGCGCCGGACCCGTGAATTTCTTTATTACTGCTTTTTTAAAAATTTGTTTATTTGTTTGAAAGGCAGAATGACAGAAAGAGAGAGAGAGAGAGAGAGAGAGAGAGAGAGAGAGAGAATCTTCCACCTGCTGGTTCACTCCCCAAATGCCCACAGCAGCAGTGCACCAGATCCATCTAGGTCTCCCACGTGGGTAGCAGGAGCCCAAGCACTTGAGCCATCACCTGCTGCCTCCCAGGGTGCATCAGCAGGGAGCTGGATCGGCAGTGGAGCAGCCAGGACTGGAACCAGCATTCCAACATGGGTGTGGGTGTCCCTGAACTCACCGTGCCCCCACGCCTGCCCCACTCCTGCTCTCGCTCTGTTTCTCTCTCTTACTTCCAGCTCCAGCTGTTCTGCTGTCTGTCTGGGCCGGTTCCACCTCAGCCCTCTTCCCACGTCCCCTGGTACTCAGACCACCAAGGACTCAGACCCACCCCAGGGAGCCGGCTGCATAGCCATGAGAGGGAGGGATCGGGACGGGGGTTGGGGGCAGCAGGCCTGGCTTCCCTCCAAGTGAGAGCTCTGAGCGTCTCAGGAGACCCTCCTCCCCTCTGGGAGGTTGGAGTCCCATGGAGGGCCTGTGCTCTGATGGAGTGAACACTGTCCCTTGTGTCCTGGGTGAGGGGAAGGCGGGAGGGACAGCCTGCACACGGCTGTGCCCCAGCCCCGCCTGCCTGTGGCAGGGCTGGCTGGGCTGCGAGGAGAAGGCCCTGCCCAGTCTGGCCCACTCAGGACCCCTGCAGGGCAGCAGAGGGGGCCTCCTGAACAGGTCCAGGAGACTGGGCCCCTGCTGGCTCCCTGGCCACGGTTTACCTTAAACAAATTTCCCGAGCTCATGGGCCTCAGCTTGGATTTCGTCATCCATGCGAGGCTGTGTGCAGGGTGCTCAGGCCCAGGAGGTTCTTGATGCTCCTTTCTTCTCTTGCCTCTGCAGGCCAGGAGCCAGCTCCAGGATCTCATTCCACCGCTGCACCCCAAGGCGAGGAAGCCCGTGGCGGAGAGGACCACCCACCCAATCTCAGAGGGGCCTTGGGAAGCGCTGTGTGTGGCAATAGGACCAAGAGGGCTTGCTGTAGGCCTCTCCCTGCTGGACCCAAACCCAGGAAACATAGCTGGCCTGGGGGCCATCACATCTCCTGGGTGAGACAGCAGCTGTGGAAAGAAGAGGAGGGAGGCAAGCCGGCGGGATTTGCTTGGGGGCCTTGGGGTTTGATTTTTGCTTTTTCTCTAATTCCCACTGAAAGGAACACTTGGCCCCCACTGCAGAAGGAGTGCCCCAGAGGAGCTGCACGTGCTTCCAGCCTTTTCAAAGTGGTATTTGTTTGATTGAAAGGCAAGTGACAGAGAGAGAGAGAGAGAGAGAGAGAGAGAGATCTTCCATTGGCTGGCTCACTCCCCAGATGGCCGTAACAGCCAGGGCTGGGCCAGGCCAAAGCCAGGAGCCAGGAACTCCATCTGGGTCTCCCATGGGTGTCAGGGACCCAAGGACTTGGGCCTGCTTCCAGTGCCCCTGAGGCCTGTTACAGGGAGCTGGACCAGAAGCGGTGTTGGGACCAAATTCCAGGTTCCTGGGATGCAGGTGACCCAGCGACACCTGCCCCTTCAGTCTCTGCTTTCCGGTGTGTGTGCTGTTTCAACCAAAGCTGTAAGCGCTTCGTGTAGACCTTGTCCTCCCCACGGTGGCCGGCTGCCTGCGTACCAGCCTGGGGCCATCCCTACACTTCTCATGCCTACCTTGAGGACAGGTGGGCAGTTTCCAATTTCCTGCTGTGACCAAATGCAAATATCTTTAGGGTACATTCCTCTGAGTGGCATCTTCAGGTCAGAATGTGCAAATTGAAAACACTGTTGGTTCTTATTTCACAAGCTGCATGTTGTCCTACATTCCAGTAAACACGGTGTGTGTGTATACAGTAGGCGCTCAGTCCTGGCCCTGGGTGGAGTTCCAGGCCAGCTGGTACAGGGACCTGAATGTGGAGGCCCTTGCTTTCCCAGGAAGTGAGGCAGCTGGGCTGATCCAGGGCTGAGGGAGCCTGGAGGGTTTCCCATGGGAGCAGAGCTGGCGTCCATGCCGCTGGCCCGTGGGTTCCCGCTGCTCACAGGAGCCCAGGGACGGCAGAAATGTGGACGCTTCAACACTGATGCCCAAGGACCTGGATGTCCAGCCCCTCTTTCTGCTCTAGGAAAGCGGCTCTTTGTCCGTCTTCTGAAGCAGCCACGGAGGGGCCGGCGTGGGGCCGGGGTCTGTGGTGGAGCAGTCGGACTGCAGAGTTGGCTGTCATGGCCATCACTAAATCCATGGCTTCAACTCTGCCTCCCTGGGCACCTGTGAGAGGAGGCTGGCAGCCAGTCCTCCCCTGGGTGCCCCCAGCCCCATCAATTTCTGTAGTTCCAAGAAAGACGGCATTTAATCCACTTTTATCCATTGCTTTTAAGTCGTCCAAGAAAGATGTCATTTAAGAGAAGCCTTCCTGATTGTGATGATAAAACAATTATTTTTATAAAGATTTATTTATTTATTTGAAAGGCAGAGTTACAGAGAGGCAGAGGCAGAGAGAGAGGCTTCCATCTACTGGTCCATTCCACAAATGGTCACAACTGCCAGAGCTGGGCCAATCTGAAGCCAGGAGCTTCTTTCGGGTCTCCCACGCAGGTGCAGAGGCCCAAGGACTTGGGCCATCCTCTACTGCTTTCCCAGGCCACAGCAGAGAGCCGGATCAGAAGCGGAGCAGCTGAGACTTGAACTGGTGCCCATATGGGATGATGGCACTGCAAGAGGCGGCTTTTACCTACCACACCACAGTGCTGACCCAGATAAAATAATTCTTGAAAGATGACTGGGGCCAGCATCGTGGTGTGGCAGTAAGATGCCATCTGCAGTGTTGGCATACCATATAGAGACCGGCTTGAGTCCCAGCTGCTCCACTTCCCATCCAGCTCCCTGCTAATGTGCCTGGGAAAGCAGTGAAAGATGGCCCAAGTGCTTGGGGGAGACCCGGAAGAAGCTCCTGGCTTCTGGCTTCACAGGCTGAAGCCAAGAGCCTAGAACTGCCTCCAGGTCTCCCCGGCGGGTGCAGGGGCCCATCCTTCAGAGCCCGCCTTGGAAGATGCCCACCCCTCGCCAGAGAATGGGGGCGCCTCCTCCCTGGGGCCTGGGGCCTGGGGCCTGGCAGCAGCCCTGTGTGTCAGGGGCCCGGAGTAGAGGCTGGGGAAGGAGGGGCGGCACTGGGGAGCGAGCCGGCAGGGTGCTGGCTGTGTGCGTGGGGGCGGGGCCTGCAGCAAGCTTCCAGAACCTTCTGCTGGGCTGACTGCAGGTCAGGGCTGAGCGAGCACTCAGTACTCCCACAGCCTGAGGCCCAGGCCAACACATCGGGTCCACAGCCGCCGTTCCGTGAGGGCCGTGAGCCCCCAGCCTGGGCAGCCGGCATCGCTGCAAGGTCACCATTTCCTAACCTCGGCAGGGGTCACGCCGAGAGCGCCAGCCTCAACGACTGGCAAGGGGCCAGGGGAGGCAACAAGAGGACAGTGCGGGACCACGCCATCCGTCTCTGAGTGGAGGCGAGCGAGGGTAGTGGTGCCTGCCTTCCAGTCTTGGGCACCGCGGGAAGCAGGAGCAGCCCCGGCCCAGGGGTTGTGGAGCAGCCAAACAACTGCGGTGTCCGGTGCTACTGCCCCCCTCACCAGCCACCTGCAGGCCCCAGGAGTCACCAGGTAGTGACCGGGACTTCCGGGGCTGGGGTAGGGGGCAGTGGGATGACGGCAAGGGGAGGCTGCCTGGGGTCCCCGGCTTGCCATGGCCCTGAGGGCCTGGTCTGCCCAGGGCAGGGCGTGTGGGCAGCCGGGAGCTGCGTGTTTAGAGTTCTGGTTATCTTTGTTTACCGGTGACTGAACATAGTGCCGTACGCGGGCATTAACTGTGCCCACCTGCTCCCAACCTGATTTTGCGCAGCCTGCGTTCCAGCCACAGGTGCCAGCAATAAAGGAAATTGCTTTTGACGTTGATCGAGGCTGGGAATGGAGAGCCGAGGCAGCTCCCCGTCTCCTTTAGGTGTAGCTGCCTGTCTCCCCACCCACCTGTCCCCCAAAGCACAGGGCACGGAGCTGTCCCCAGGGCCTGGGCTGGGGTCTCCAATCCTGAGGTGTGATTTTTGTTTTGTTTTTCCAAAAGACCCTCTACCTGTGTCTCCCAGCACCGGGCGTGAGGCCTCTTCCCAAGGTGCTTTGGGAAAGCAGTCAGGCCCCGGGGAGGCAGAGCCGTCGGGGGCCTTGGCGTGCACTGATCTGCAGGACCTGGCGTGGGGTGAGCAGGGAGCTCCCCTAGCAGACCCCGCACACTGCCTGCTTTCCCAGCAGTGCCAGCTCATGTACCCCTGGGTGCCTGTTCTTGCTCCTGTCACCCCGGAGGTCCCAGCTTTCCCCGCTGGCCACATCCATCTACGCCCACGGCCCAAGCGGTGCCTGTCTGCTCCCTGCCATGGTGACCGCACCCCAGAGGCTGCATCGCACCTGCCCCCGCCTCCAGGCGCTGACCCTGTCTCCTGGCAGAGGGAGCCAGCGGAGACTCTGAGAACCATTCTGGAAGGCGCTCTGCCTTGGTCCACGCTTTCTAGAATCGTTGAACTTGCAGGGTCTAGACTTCGGCTCTCTGTGCGTCCCGCCTCACCCACGTCACCATCAAAACAAACAAAAATGACTGTTCCTACCTCTCTTATTTTATTAACTTGAAACACAGAGTTACAGAATGAGAGAGATCTTCCATCTGCTGGTTCACTCCCCAAATGGCCAGGCCAAAGCCAGGAGCCAGGAGTCAGCTTTGTCCAGGTCTCCCACGTGGGTTGGATGGGGCCAAGCGTTGAGGCCATCTTCTGCTGCTCTCCCAGGTGCATTTGCAGGGAACTGGATGGGAAGTGGAGTAGCTGGGACTCAAGTGGCGACCCTAAGGGATGTCAGCCTTGTAGGAAGTGGCTTTTCCTGCCACCTCTCTTGTCCCACCGTTGCATCCCCCTGCAGTCCTGTGGCCTTGGGGATGTTCCAGCATCCTTGATGGCTTTCTGCTTTTAATGGCTGGTATAGCGGGTTGAAAGATGGCCGCCAAGGTCTGGCCTAGTCCCCAGAGGCTGCGAATGTGACCTTATCTTGAACAAGGGTCTTTGCAGATGTAATCAAGTTAAGGATTGGGAGGAGATCATCCTGGATTATCTGGGTGGGTTCCAAGTCCAATGACAAGCATCTTTATAAGAGACTCACAGGAGATGGACACAGCAGGGCAGGGGGCACTGTGATGGCAGAGGCAGAGGTTGGGGCGATCCAAGTGTATGGGGCCCAGATATCTTAATCTTTTTCTTTAAAAAAAAAAAAGATTTATTTATTTGATAGAGCTACAGAGAGAGAGGGAGGGGGAGAGAGATTTTCCATCCTCTGGTTCATTTCCCAAATGGCTGCAATGGCCGGAACTGAGCTGATCCAAAGCCAGGAGCCAGGACCTTCTTCTGGGTCTCCCCCATGGGTGCAGGGGCCAAAGGATTTGAGCCATCTTCCACTGCTTTCCCAGGTGCATTAGCAGGGAGCTGCATTGGGAGTAGAGTAGCTGGGACTCCAACCAGCGCCCATATGGGATGCAGGCGCTGCAGGCAGTGGCTTTACCTGCTGTGCCACAGTGCCGGCCCCAGCATCTTAATGTTTATTCCAAGTTCTTGCCCCACAGAGATAAGAATTGAAAGCTGAGGCAGAAACGCGGTGCACAAGTGAGAGACCAGGATTTATTTCAGAGAGAGTGAACGTATAATCACATGTGGGTGTGGGCCGCCCCACGTGGAGGGATACCCGTCCTGAGTGGGCTGGAGAGCTGCCCAAGAGGGGACAGGGGGAGGAGGCCAGAGCAGGACCCAGAGCGCGGCCAAGAGCAGAAAAGGGGCCCCTCCCATGTAAGCAGCGTCTTTTGTGATGTAGGCAGTGGTGTAGGCAGATGGCACCAGGTCTGGGTCGAGTTCAGCCTGCGAGAGGTCTTTCAGGATTTTCATAGCACCCCAATGTGGTTTAGCCTCCACGTGGCCATCCTGGTCCTGGATGTGACACAGGTGCATTGTAGGAAGGAGGGCTTATCAAACTGCAGGTGAGGGGTAGCGTTGCCAAGTAGGGCTGGCAGGAATGCCAGCTCATGTACCCCCCCCCCCCCCCCGTGTCACAAGGTGGGCTACAACTACTGTGGGCAAGGACAGGCCCTGGAGGCCTCTGCCCGCCTCAGCACCGCAGCTGAGCAGGAACCTGGAGTCCTGACCTCAGGTTTGAGGACCGCCTGAGGCCACAAAGCGTGGTCACTGGCCACAGCAGCCCAGGCAGGATGCACCCCACTCATGTGCCAGCTTCCACTGCCACCACTGGCCTTATAGACAGAGTCTGTCCATGCAGCCTCAACTCTGATGTCCGCATCTCTGCCCCTGGCTGCCTCATGGAGGCTGCTGTAATATGTCCAGCTATGATATCCATTTTTTTTTTTGACAGAGTTAGACAGTGAGAGAGAGACAGAGAGAAAGGTCTTCACCCCCCAAATGGCCACTACGGCTGGCACCGCGCTGATCTGAAGCCAGGAGCCAGGTGCTTCTCCTGGTCTCCCATGGGGTGCAGGAGCCCAAGCACTTGGGCTGTCCTCCACTGCCTTCCCAGGCCATAGCAGAGAGCTGGACTGGAAGAGGAGCAACCGGGACTAGAACCCAGCACCCATATGGGATGCTGGTGCCGCAGGTGGAGGATTAACCAAGTGAGCCACGGCGCCAGCCCCATGGTCTTCTTTTTAAGATTTATTTATGTATTTGAAAGAGAGAGAGGGGAGAGAGAGAGAGAGATCCATCTTCCATCTGTTGGTTCACTCCCCACATGGCCCCAACAGCCAGGGCTGGGCCAGGCTGAAGCCAGCTTCCAGGAGCTTCCTGGGCCATCCTCTGCTGCCCTCCCAGGCGCATCAGCAGGGAGCTGGATTAGAAGTGGAGCAGCTGGGACTGTGCCTATGGGAGGCTGGCGTCACAGGCGGTGGCTTTACTCCTCACACCACACTGCTGGCCCCTAACATACAACATTTTAAAGATGTGTGAATCACAACAGTGAGTCATCTTGTATGGCTTACAATAGAAAACATGAAAAAGACGTACAACCTGTGGTACTGGCTTCTGTAGACGGGTGGAGTTAGTATGGAGGGCAGATTGGCAGCTGGTAGAAGTTGTACCAAAAATGAACCATTTTTTAAAAGATTTTATTTATTTATTTGAGAGGTAGAGTTACAGACAAAGAGAGGGAGAGAGAGAGAGAAATGTCTTCCATCTGCTACTTCACTCCCCAAATGGCTGCAATGGCTGGAGCTGCACCAATCTAAAGCCAGGAGCAACAAGCTTCCTCTAGGTTTCCCACATGGTGCAGGTGCCCAAGCACTTGGGCCATCTTCTACTGCTTTCCCAGGTGCATCAGCAGGGAGCTGGATGAGATGTGGAGCAGCAGGGACTCGAACTGATGATCCGGCGTGGAATGCCAGTGTCAGAGCAGGGGCTTAGCCTGCTGCACTACAATGCTGGCCCCCAAATGTACACATTCTAACCCCAGCTTCCTTTTTAGATTTATGCTGAGAATAATCCATTCCATGAGCAGACACATGTATTGGACAGCGACAGAGTCCACTCAGAGTCCCTGCCCCGGACGTCTGGCTCCCTCCAGTGTGTGCAGAGGACGGCCACGCATGCTCTGGCTGCATCCCAAGTGCTGAGCTCTGTGCCTAAGAGGTCTCAGGAGCCCGGGTTCAGCTGAGGCCACAGCTTCCTGCTCTTGGCCACCCCCGCCCTATTCTGGAAGGCAACCTGGAGATCAGTCCTGAAAGAGATGAAATGAGGCTTATCTTCTCCCTCATCCTACTTACGAATCCCACATCCCCCACCCCACAGGTGCAGAGGTACATCTCCTCCCGCCCCTCTTATCACAAGTGTCAAGTTGTGATTGAAGCTGTTTGATTGTGGGGCAGACGTTTGGCCTAGAGGTCACGATGCCCACATCTCACGTCGGACGCCGTGCTGGGTTCAGTCCCCGCCCAGGCTTGCATTCAGGGAGCCGCAGTGACGGCTTAGGTGTTGGGTTCCTGCCACCTGCCTGGGAGACCTCGGTTGCCTTTCCCTGGTCCTGGCTGTTGCAGGCATGTGGGAAGTAAACCAGGAGATGAGAGCTCTCTCTCTCTCTCTTTATCTGCCTCTTTCTCTTTGTCCTCAAATCAAAAAAGCAAAACAAAACAAAACAATGGGTTGGCACTGTGACGTAGTAGGTTAAGCCTCTGTCTGTGGGTACAGCATCCCTGATGGGCACTGGTTCCTGTCCCAGCTGCTCCTCTTCTGATCCAGCTCCCTGCTAATGCACCTGGGAAAACAGTGGACAATGGCCTGACCGCTTGGGCCCTTACACCTGTGTGGGAGACCTGGAAGAAGCTCCTGGCTTCTGGCTTTGGATTGGCTCAGCTTCAGCTATTGTGGCTATTTGGGGAGTGAACCAGAGGATGGAAGACCTTTCTGTCTGTCTCTCTCTGTAACTCTACCTCTCAAATAAATAAATATTAAAAAAAAAAAAAAAAAGCTTTGGGGCCAGGCCTTGGGGGTGCAGTGAGCTAAGCTGCTGTTGGGACACCAGTATCCCGTATCAGAGAGACTTCCGATCCAGCTCCCTGCTAATGCTCCTGGGAAGGCAGCAGAAGGTGGCCCAATTGCTTGGGCCCCTCCCATCCATTGGGGAGACCAGGATGAAGCTCCTGCTCCTGGTATCAGCCTGGCCCAGATCTGGGTGTTGGGACCATTTTGGGGAGTGAGCAGAGAGCTGGACAGGAAGAGGAGCAACCGGGACAGAATCTGGTGCCCCGACCAGGACTAGAACCCGGGGTACCAGCGCCGCAGGCAGAGGATTAGCCTAGTGAGCCGCGGCGCTGGCCGAAATCCTTTCTTTAAAAATGTTTTATTGCCATGTGAATGTAGGTGAGTGTGTGTGTCTCATATTTGCCCCGGGCCTGACCTGGGTGAGCGATCTGAGGAATGAGACTCTCATCAGCAGGACCAAAGGCAGCTTGAGGGGCAGTGCCCGCAGGACCCTTAGTCGGCTCAGCCTCGGGGCCTTAGTCGGCGGTCTTCTCTCCTGGAGAGGGGGGCTGCGGACTGGGAGTTTCGAGCACGTGGTCCTCCGGCTCACAGGCGGCCGGGGGAGGGCAGAGAGATGGGTATTGATGTTCCAGAAAGATGAGAAGAGGGGTGTGGTGCGTGTGGGCCCTGCTGGCCAGGTGCGAATTATTCATGGGGAGGTATACTTGTCCCTTGGAAAGAACCCCGGGCTGGTGATAAGGAGGTAGGCACGTGACCTTGGTGTGTTCTGCTCGGCCTTGAGCAAGGCGCTCGCTGTCTGTGCACACGTGAGTGCACAGGTAGCCCGCACAGCACCTACTGGGTGCTTAGGGGCGCCCGCAGTTCCTGAGATGCTGTCTGCCCCGAGGCAGGGTACCAGGGAGACCGGCACAACCAAAGGTATCAGTGCGGAAACCGGCTCAGCTCGTAGGAGCCCTGTGCCCAAAGATGCGGGAGCAGCTCCACCCTGACCCCAGGGAGCCCGAGCTGCTGCCCAGGGGCGGACTGGAGCCCGGGGGCCCTCAGCTGCTCCTGGACCTCCAGGGATGACAGGGGCACAACCAGAGTGGAGGCCCGGGCTGGGAGGCAGGCCATTTCCCTTGCAAAAACCAAATTCAAATACAAGCTGGCAGCGGGGCACGGGCAGGCTCAGATGTGTCCCGAGAGCCTCCTTTTTGCTGCCCAGGCCCTGGGGCTACCTGGCTGTTGGCCCCAGGTTGGTCTTGACATTTCTCAGAGCCCCTGCTGGGGCCAGGGCTGGGGTGAGGCCCAGCTGGGGAGCTTGAGATGGTCCCTTGGCCACAGCCAGCCCATGCATTAGTAATGACCACTGATCCTGCTGGCCATGCGCCCTCTTTCCAGAGTGGGGCAGTAACCCGAGCCCCTCTGTCCCCCCCCAGACTCCACCCTGCACGGTGGGGCCATCGGACTACCCCGGGTCCTTGCCCTCAGTCTTGGCATTGAAAGAGAAATGCACACAAGTCATGCGCCTCTGCACAGGGCTTCCCACCGTCACCTGGAACAGGGACTTCCTGATACGCGGCCTCCACAAACAGCCTGCACCTGCTCGGGTGTGAGGCCATCCTGGCTGGGCCTCCATTCCCTGGACCTGCCTGGGAGTCCCTTCACTCCCACAGCAGCCCTGGGGACACAGGCTCTGTCCCGGCCACGACCTGTCTCAGCACATGGGGGAGGTTTGGCTGTCCCCACGCCCTTCTCCTAAGAGCCCTGGAATTCTCTCTGGTGTGAGGTCTCGCAGGAACACCTGTTGGCCTGGGGACATCAACAAACAGGGACCCCGAGGGCACTGAGAAGGGGCGGGCACTAAGGTGGAAGGGGTAGGCAGGACCCTCCTGGGCTCTGCTGTGCATGTGGTCACGTGGCCACCACGACCATCAGCCAGGGAGGCCGCTCAGCAGTCCCCTACGCACCTGCCCGCGGTCCTGTGTGTGCCCCAACATTGCTGTGACCAGCGCTGCCCACCTGTGGGGGCTGGCGTCCGTGCTCACACCCAGGAGGAGCAGCTGTCGTTGAACACGGGGTCGGCAGGGCGGGCGCCGTGGCCCAGCAGGTTAAGCCGCGACTTGCAGCACCAGCATCCTACTTCTGAAGTAGTTCCAGTCCCAGCTGCTCCACTTACGATCCAATTCCCTGTTGATGCACCTGGGAAGGAAGCAGAAGATGGCTCCTAGTGCTTGTCCCCTGCTACCCACCTAGGAGACCCGGATGAAGCTCCTGGCTCCTGGCTTCAGCCTGGCCCATTTGGGGAGTGAACCAGCAGACAGAAGATCTCTCTGTCTGTGCCTTTCAAGTCAATCAATCAATCTTAAACTATAGGGTGCTGGCAGCAGTGTTGCATGCGGGGCCTTTAAGGGGTAAAGCCCTTCTCCCTGGCTCCGGCCGGCCCCTGGAGCACCTGGGTACAAAGCGAGGCCCACACCCATCCTCTCATCCCCTTCCCCACCGAGCGGCCACGAAACAGAGGCCCGTACCAGACGCAGCTGCTCAATCTTGGTGATGGCCAACCTTCAGAACCGTGAGCTAAAGTGGACTCTTCTAGGCCACCCAGTCTGCACTGTGCACTTACAGCCACAGAGAACGGACTAAGAAACGGCCGCCCGCCTCCGGGTAGGGACAGGGCCTTTGGGGCCGGGTGACCTGGGTGAGGTCTCATGAGGGCCTTGGGGACAGGGCCGACTCAACTCAGGCCGGACGCCTGTGGCACCCGCAGGCCTCACCCGATCCTTAGGCCTTGCCAGCACCTCCTCCCTGACTTGGGACCCCGGAGTCAGAAGTGGGTTTCAGAGTGACAAGCAGATGGGTGGTGAACGCTGAGACCCTGGGCCACTGTGAGGATGCCACCTGCCCTGGGAGCTTCCCACTCAGCCCAGCCAGGGCCTCCTGGAAGTGGGCAGGAGGGCAGGGTGTTGGGGGGAACGTGCACCAGCTCTGGCCCAGTGGCAGGCGTGGGTGACCCCCAGGGCTGTCGGCCAGAGCGGCCTGCATTTCCATTGCTGCTGGCCACGCTACAGCAGTCACAGTTGAATAATTGAGCAGGGCTGGGTGTCTTGCCTCCTCGTGGGAGGCCAGTGCTGGCCCCAGAGCCCTGCACCTGGGCGGTGAAATAGATCCCCAGGCTTCCCGCGGCGGCGTCTCTCCGGCTCCTCCCTCTCCAGGCCCACACCTGCTCCGCCTGGCCCCAAGCTCCCTGCAGCTGTGCCTCTCCGCCTTCTCCCATCACCAGGCAGGCCTTTCCCATTCCACCTGCAAGCCCTTTGAGCCATGGGGCCGCTCCGTCTGCTTGGCCTCTTGCCCGGTGCAAGCCAACGGCACTCCATCCCATACGGTGCCACAGCCCTCGGCCTGCGTAAGAGCCCCCCATTCGCTCTGCACACGGGCACTCGGGACCCGGCCCGGCCACCTCACTCCCTGCCGCAGGCCCCTGGGTGGCTCCCACACCTCAGGACCAAGTCCCGGTTTCCTGTCCTTGCTCTGCCCGTCCCTACCACCACCTGCTTTTCACAGCCTCGGGCTGCGGGAGCCACAACCACCGTGTGTGGTTCCCTCTGCCCGTGCTGTTCCGGTCTCTGCTTCCATTGAGGTCTCGTGCTCAGCCTGGGGTGTCCAAGGGACCTCCAGACCCTGGTGCCCCCCAGCCCCTCCACGCTCTCCATAAGCAGCCCGTGCTGAGTCTGTCTTACCAACCAGCATATGCGCCAACTTCTATTTCTTTTTTTTACTTTCCAATTTATTCTTTCATTATGGGTTTATCAATTTTTTTTTTACTTTTTTTGGAGGTAAAATACAGAAAACATTAAATTATCATTTTAACTGTTTAAGTGTACAATTTAGGAGCAGTCAGTGCAACCACAATGTTTTTCTATCACCATTATCTTTTTTTTTTTTTTTTTTTTTTGACAGGCAGAGTGGACAGTGAGAGAGAGACAGAGAGAAAGGTCTTCCTTTGCCGTTGGTTCACCCTCCAATGGCTGCCGCGGCAGGTGCACCATGTTGATCCGAAGGCAGGAGCCAGGTGCTTCTCCTGGTCTCCCATGGGGTGCAGGGCCCAAGCACTTGGGCCATCCTCCACTGCACTCCCTGGCCACAGCAGAGAGCTGGCCTGGAAGAGGGGCCACCGGGACAGAATCTGGCGCCCTGACCAGGACTAGAACCCAGTGTGCCAGCGCCGCAGGCATAAGATTAGCCTAGTGAGCCGCGGCGCCGGCCCACAATTATCTTAAAAAAAAAAAAAAAATTTTTTTTTAAAGGCATAGTTACAATGAGGCAGAGGCAGAGCGAGGTCTTCCATCTGTTGGTTCACTTCCTAAATGGCCACAACAGCCGGAGCTGGGCCAATCTGAAGCCAAGAGCCAGGAGCTTCCTCCCAGTCTCCCACATGGGTACAGGGACCCAAGGATTGGGGCCATCTTCTGCTGCTTTCCCAGGCACATTAACATGGAGCTGGATCAGAAGTGGAGCAGCTGGACTGGAACTGGCATCCACTTGGGGGCCAGCACTGTAGGCAGCAGCTGAGATTTTTTTCTACCCCAAAGAGAAGCTCTGTGCCCATTAAGCCCTCCTCCCTAGCCCCACCTCTGACAATCTTCATTCTACTTCCTGTCCCTATAAACTTGCCTATTTTAGGTACCTCATATAGGGATAATCTCATTTGTCCTTTTGTGCCTGGCTTTTTCACGTAACATAATTTCAGGGTTCATCTATCAGAATTTCATCGCTTTTTAAAAATTTTAAATATTTATTTATTTGAAAGGCAGAGAGATGAAGAAATCTTCCATTGCTGGTTCAGTCCCCAAATGGCTGCAACAGCCAGGTTTGGGCCAGGCCCCACATGGAGGACAGAGACCCCAAGTACGTGGGCCACCACCTGCTGCCTCTTGGGAACACATTAGCAGTAATCAGAAGTGGAATCGGGACTTGAACCTGGGTACTCTGATGCTGGTTCACTCCCCAGAGGGTCGCAACAGCTGGAGCTGTGCCGATCCGAAGCCAGGAGCCAGGAGCTTCTTCTGGGTCTCCCACGTGGGTGCAGAGGTCCAAGGACTTGGGTCATCTTCTACTGCTTTCCCAGTCCATAGCAGAGAGCTGGGTCAGAAGTGGAGCAGCCAGGTCTCGAACCAGCACCCATATGGGATGCCAGCGCTTCAGGCCAGGGTGTTAACCGCTGTGCCACAGCGCCAGCCCATGGAAAATTATTTTAGCTTTTTTTTAAAGATTTTTTTTTGAAAGGCAGGATTAGAGAGACATAGAAAGGCACACAAAGAGACAAAGATCACCCATCTGCTGTTTCATTCCCCAAATGTCCACAACAGCCAGAGTGGGACCAGGCCAAAAGCCAGGAGCCTGGAGCTCCATCCGGGTCTCCCACGTGGGTGGCGGGGATCTAAGCACTTGGGTCACTTTCCACTGCTTTCTCTGGTGCATTAGCAGGGAGTGGATCAGAAGTGGTGCAGCCAAGACTTGAATTGGCGGGTGCTGGCATCACAGGTGGTGGCTTAACCCGCTTGCCACAGCGCCAGACCCTGGAAACCCCTTCAGCCAGCATTGCTTCTGCCATGACTTGGCTCCATTTTCCCTCGCCTCTCGCAATGGGGTTTTCTCTAGCCTCATTCTCCATGCTTTCTCTTTGTCTCTCTCTGCTGCCCTCTGGTCCACTGGTTCACTAATTCTCTCTCTAGCTGTATCTAATCTGCCAGTACACCTACCCCTTGAGTTCTTAATTTGGTTATTGTGTTTTCAGTTCTTCCTCGTAGCTACTATGTACTTAAAAAAAATATAATGTCTGGGGACTGGTGCTGTAGCATAGTGGGCTAAGCTTCTACCTATGGCGCTGGCATCCCATATGGGTGCCGGTTCGAGTCCCAGCTGCTCCTCTTCCAATCCAGCTCTCTGCTATAGCCTGGGAAAGCAGTGGAAGATGGCCTAAGTCCTTGGGGCCCTGCACCCACGTGGGAGACCCAGAAGAAGCTCCTGGCTCCTGATCAGCTCAGCTCTGACCAATGCCATCATTTGGGGAGTGAACCAGTGGATGGAGACCTCTCTCTCTGTCTTCCTCTTTCTGTCTATAACTGTATCTCTCAAATATAAAAAATCTTAGGGAAAAAATGTCCCATGCAGGCATTTTCCAGCTCGTCTCTCAGTTCTGTACCAGATGCAGTGTGGTTGTTGTACACATGGCATCTGATAATTCCCGTATCTGAAGTCTGGGACTGGTTCTGCACTGCTGTTTACGTATTTGTTTCTGCGGGTCTCACTTCTGTCTCCCTGTCTTCTCAGGTCCATGGTTATCTGTGGGGAGCAACTCAGACTAGACTGTTACTGGAATTAAACCACAACGCCGGCCCCATTCCGTTGTCCTAACTCACTCCTGCTGCTGTAACAAATTCACAAATGATGGAAATTTATCTCTTACTGTTTTGGAGGCTGAGAAGTGCCAGGCCAAGGCAGGACAGTCCTGGCATCTGCTTCCTAGGTGGTACCTGTTGCTGGCGGCTCACCTGGGCGCACTCTCCATCCCAGGCACAAGGTGGCGCTCTCGTGACCCCCTCACCTTGCAGAGGCGGGTCTCCGGTTACCATCACCTAGGCGATGAGCTTAGAGTGCCAGATTGCGGCGTGGTGTGGGTGTTCCGACCCCCGCACCCACCTCGGCAACTTAAACGTGAAAACTGGGCCCACAGTCTTAATAGGAGAAGGTGTAGAGGAAGTTTGATGCTTTGCCTTTTAACAATTTCAGAGAGCAAAAGCTTTGATAAGAAGGGAACAAAACCCAGGTCTCGTAGCAGGAAAAATAATTAAGTATATAAAAATGTAAGTCCAGGGGGCTGGTGCTGTGGCGTGGTGGGGTAAGCCTCACCTGCAGTGCTGGCATCCCATATGGGTGCCACTGATTCAGGTCCCTGCCACTCCATTTCCTATCCAGCTCCCTGCCATGGCCTAGGAAAGCAGTAGAAGGTGGCCCAAGTCCTTGGGCCCCTGCACCCACGTGGGAGACCCAGAAGAAGCTCCTGACCTTGGATCTACCCAGCTCTGGCCATTGCAGCCATTTGGGGAGTGAACCAGAGGACAGAAAACCTCTCTGTCTTTCCCTCTCTCTTTCTGTAACTCTGCCTCTCAAATAAATAAATCTTTAAGAAAACACAAACCTCAAATGAATAGGACAAATAATTAAAGGTCATTATAGCAAAGGTTTGCTTTCCTCCATGTGTTAAGAGCTGCTGACAATATATAAGAAAATGGGCAAATCAACAATTTCTAGGAAAGGAATTGGAAACATCTCCTGGTATCCAATCTTCCTCATAGTGAGAGAGAAATAACTTAAGCTACACAGAGCAGGCATTTGGCATAGTGGTTAGGATGCCACTGGGGACATCTGCACCCCACATCCAAGAGCCTGCACTCAAGTCCCAGCTCCACTTTTTCTTTTTTTTTAAACAGAGTGGACAGTGAGAGAGAGAGACAGAGAGCAAGGTCTTCCTTTGCCGTTGGTTCACCCTCCAATGGCCGCCAAGGCCAGCGCGCTGAGGCCGGCGCACTGAGCTGATCTGAAGGCAGGAGCCAGGTGCTTTTCCTGGTCTCCCATGGGGTGCAGGGCCCAAGCACTTGGGCCATCCTCCACTGCCTTCCCGGGCCACAGCAGAGAGCTGGACTGGAAGAGGAGCAACCGGGACAGAATCTGGCGCCCAACTGGGAATAGAACCTGGGGTGTCAGCACTGCCGGCGGAGGATTAGCCCAGTGAGCTGCAGCGCCGGCCATGTCCAATGGTTTACACCTCCAATGTTCACGACAACCAGGGCTGGGCCAGGCTGGAGCCAGGAGCTCTGAGTCTCCCACAGGGGCAGCAGGCGCCCAGGCACTTGAGCCCTCACAGCGTTAGCAGGCAGCTGCATTGGGGGCAGAGCAGCTGGGACTCAGACGATGTCCAGTATGGGATGCAGGTGCCTGAGGAGTTGGTTTAACCTATGGCCCATGACAGCCACTGCATCTTTTCACATATATTTTTAAAGATTTACTTATCTATTTGAAAGGCAGAGTTACAAAGAGGTAGACAGAGAGGTCTTCTATCTGCTGGTTCACTCCCCAGATGGCCGCAATGGCCAGAGCTGTGCCGATCCAAAGCCAGGAGTCAGGAGCTTCTTCCAGGTCTCCCACATGGGTGCAGGGGCCCAAGGACCTGGGCCATCTTCTGCTGCTTTCCCAGGCCACAGCACAGAGCTGGATCAGAAGTGGAGCAGGGCTGGCGCCGTGGCTCACTAGGCTAATCCTCCACCTTGTGGCGGCGGCCATTGGAGGGTGAAAGAACGGCAAAGGTAAGACCTTTCTCTCTCTCTCTCTCTCTCACTATCCACTCTGCCTGTCAAAAAAAAAAAAAAAAAAGTGGAGCAGCCGGGACTCGAACCAGCACCTATATGGGATGCCAGCACTGCAGGTGGCAACTTTACCCACTACACCACATTGCCAGCCCCATTTTTTCATTTTTTTGATAGTGTCATTTGAAGCCCAAAAGTTTTTAATTTTGGTAAAGTTCCAATTGCCTATTTTTTCTCTGGTTGCTTATGCTTTTGATATCATGTCTAATGAACCTACTACCTGATTCAATAAAGTCTTACACCTATATTTTCTTCTAAAATCTCTATAGTTTTAGCTTTTATGTTTAGGTCTTTGATTGACTCTGAGCTAATGTTTTATACAGTGTGAGGCAGGGATCCAGTCATTCATTGGTATGGGAGTAGCCAATTAACCCAGCACCTTCTATAGAAAACTCTTCTTTCCACTGAGTCTCTTTCTTGGCAAACCTTGTGGAAAAATCAGTTAAGAAATGTTTTTTTTTTTTTTTTTTTGATTCCAATTCTGTTCCGTTGATTTATTTTTTTTAAAAAATTATTTATTTGAATGGCAGAGTTAGAGACAGATCGTCCATCTACTGTTTCACTCCCCAAATGGCTACAATGGCAGAGGCTGAGCCAGGCTGAAGCCAGGAGCCAGGAGCTTCTTCTGAGTCCCCTACGTGGGTATAGGGGTCCAGACTCTTGGGTCATCTGCTGCTGCTTTCCTGGGTGCATTAGCAGGGTGCTGAATCGGAAGTGGAGCAGCCGGGACTCCAACTGGTGTCCATGTGGGATGCTGGTGCCACAGGCAATGGCTTTACCTGCTACGCCACAGTGCTGGCCCCCTGTTTTATTGATTTATATATATATATTTTTAAATTTAATTTTAATTTTTAAAAAAGATTTATTTCAGAAGCAGAGGCAGATAGAGGGAAGTCTTCCCTCTGCTGGTTCATTCCCCAAATGGCTGCAATGGCTGGAGCTGCACTGATCTGAAGCCAGGAGCCATGAGCTTCCTCCGGGTCTCCCATGTGGGTGCAGGGGCCCAAGGACTTGGGTCATCTTCTACTGCTTTCCCAGGCCATAGCAGAGAGCTGGATTGGAAGTGGAGCAGCTGGGACTCAAACCAGCGCCCATGTGGGATGTTGGCACTGCAGGTAGCAGCTTTACCTGCTATGCCACAGCACCAGCCCCTGTTCATTGATTTAAATGTTTATCCTTGTGCCAGTACCACAGACTCAAGATCATTGTAGATTCTTAGTAAGTTATGAAATTGGGGTGTTTGAATCTTCCAGTAGTGTTCTTTCTTTTATTCCCTTTTTTTTTTTTTTAAGAGTCATTTATTTATCCAAAAGATGGGAAGTTACAGATGGAGAGATGTCTTCCATCTGCCGGCTCATTCCCCAAATGGCTGGGGCTGAGGCTAAGGCAGGATGAAGCCAGAAGCCCGGAACTCCATTCTGGTCTCCCACGTGGGTGGCAGGGGCAGAAGTGCTTGGGCCATCCTCCACTGCTTTCCCAGGGGCATTATCAGGGAGCTGTATCAGAAGTGGAGCAGCCGGGACTTGACCCAGTACTCACGTGGGATGGCAGCATTGAAGGCGGCAGCTGAACCCACTGCACCATAACACCAGCCCCAACAGTGTTCTTTCTAAAGGTGGTTTTAGCTGTTCTTGGGCCTTGAATTTTTTCATGAAATGCTTGTGAATTTCTGAAAGAAAGAAAAAAGTCCAACCGGGATGTTGACTAGTGGTTTTTTTTTTTTTTTTTTTTGGACAGGTAGAGTTACAGACAGTGAGAGAGAAAGAGAGAAAGGTCTTCCTTCCATTGGTTCACTCCCCAAATGGCCGCAAAGGCTGAAACTACACCGACCCGAAGCCAGGAGCCAGGTGCCTCCTCCTGGTCTCCCATGCAGGTGCAGGGACCCAAGCACTTGGGCCATCCTCCGCTGCCTTCCCGGGCCACAGCAGAGAGCTGGACTGGAAGAGGAGCAACCGAGACTAGAACCGGCGCCCATATGGGATGTCGGTGCCACAGGCGGAGGATTAACCTAGTGCACCATGGCGCCGGCCTCTGGGTTTCTTTTGAAAAATGATTTATTTGAAAGGCAGAGTGAGAGAGAGAGAGAGATTGGCCACAACAACCAGGACTGGGTCAGTCCGGAGCCAGGAGCCAGGAGCTTCTTCCAGGTCTCCCACATGGGTGCAGGGGCCCAAGCACTTGGGGCCATCTGCCACTGCTTTCCCAGGCCATAGCAGAAAGCTGGATCGGAAGTGGAGCAGCTGGGACTTGAACCGGAAGCCATAGTGTATACTGGCGTCTCAGGCGACGGCTTTACCCGCTACGCCACAGCGTGGGCCCCCATGATTGTACGTTGTTATGAGTTACAACGTAAACTGACCGAATCCCACGATGAGTATTTCCACTTCCTTGTCTTGGTTAGGAAGCCACCAGGCCCTCTTGCAATTCTTCACACAGCGCGTGGGCCAGTTCCGTGAGCTGTGAGTGGACCACTAGCACTCCTGCCTCTGACTGTGTTTTGGTCCCAGTTTCCCCTAGAGCCCTTCCCAGGCCTTGGCAGTCATCACTCTGAGTTCAGATCAGCTTTGTTTTGAACTTCACACTCCAAGGAGAACATTCGGAACTGGACTTCCCGTGTCGGGCTTACTGTATTTTACAGAGTCTCTGGTTTTATCGACTAGATGGCTGCGAATGTCGGGATCTTCTCTGAGCCAGAGCCTCCCACCCAGTGGTTCACTCCCCAAATACCTGCAATGGCCAGGGCTGAGCTGCGCCAAAGCCCGGAGCTGAGAACTCAATGCAGGCCTCCCGCTTGTAGGACAGGGGAGGGACCCGGTTATTTGGAGCAGCACTGCTGCCTTTGAGGGTTTGCATGAGCAGGAAGCTGGAGCCAGGAGCAGGGGCGGGCATTGAACCCAGGTCCTCCCGCATGGGACCCGGGTATCCCAGCCTCCAGGGAAATGCCTGCCCCAGGATTCCCCTTCTTTATGGCCGAATACTGTTCCATGGCGAGTCTGTGCCGTGTTTCTTTATCCGTTCATGCACCCATGGACAGCTTGGCTGTTGTGAACAGCACTGCGGAGGACGTGGGAGCACAGTACGTCTTTTCCTGTGCTACTTTCCTTTCCTTTGAATGTGTGCCCAGGAGGGGGCTAGAGGGGTCGTGGGGTAGGTCTGTTCTTCGCTTTTGGCCGGGTCTCCATGCTGTTCTCCGTAATGGCTGTGTAGATTTCTGCTCCCACCAACAATGTATAAGGGTTCCTTTTCTCCACACCCTTGCTGGTGTATTTTTATCTTTTTGATAATAGCTATTCTGACTGAACTGAGATCCGATCTCTATGGTTTGGATTTGTGCTTCCCTAATGATTATTGATTTTGAGCATTTTTTTTTCATATATTTGTCAACCACTTGCATTTCCTTTGGCCATTTCTTAATTGGATTGTTTTTTGTTGCTTAGTTTGAGTTTCTTAAATATTCTAAATTTTTAAAAATTTATCTATTTGAAAGGCATAATCGCAGAGGGAGGGAGGGGGGAAAGACAGAGAGACAGACAGACAGACAAACAGATCTTCCACCTGCTGGTTCATTCTCCAAATAGCTAGAACAGCCAAGGCTGGGGCAGGCCAAAGCCAGAAGCTTGAAATTCCATCTGGATCTCTTAGGTTCTGGCCTTTATAATGCAGATATTGATCTTTTGTCAGATGCATAGTTTGAAAATACTTAGAGGGCTGGTGTTATAGCATAGCTGATAAAGCTGCCGCCTGAGACACCGGCATCCCATAAGGGTGCCGGTTCGAGTCCCAGCTGCTCCACTTCTGATCCTGCTCCCTGCTAATGTGCCTGGGAAAGCAGTGGAGGGTGGCCCAAGTGCTTGGGGCCCTGCACCTATGTGGGAGACACAGATGAAGCTCCTGGCTTCAGATCTGCCTAGCTGTGGCCATTGTAGCTATTTGAGTAGTGAACCAGTGAATGGAAGATCTCTCTCCCACCCCTATCTCTGTAACTATGCCTTTCAAATAAATAAATAAATCTTTGGGGCTGGTGCTGTGGCGCAGCAGGTAAAGCCATAACCTACATTGCCGGCATCCCATAAGGCCGCTAGTTCAAGTCCTGACTGCTCCACTTCCAATCCAGCTCTCTGCTATGGCCTGGGAAAGCAGTAGAACATGGCCCAAGTCCTTGGGCCCCTGCACCCACATGGGAGACCCAGAAGAAGCTCCTGGCTTCGGATCAGTGCAGCTCCAGTCACTGCAGCCAATTGGGGAGTGAACCAGTGGATGGAAGACCACTCTCTCTCTCTCCTTCTCTCTGTGTAACTCTGCTTTTCAAATAAATAAAATAAATCTTTAAAAATAAATAAATCTTTAAAAAAGGAAAATACTTGGGTGGGGCCAGTATTGTGGCACAGCAGGTTAATATACCACCTGCCATGCTGGCATTCCACATGACAGACAGATTTCCCAGGTTCACTCCCCAGATGACTGCAATGGCCAGCACTGGGCCAGGCCAAAGCCAGGAGCTTCATCTGGGTCTCCCACGTGGGTGGGAGGGCCCAAGTGCTTGGGCTGTCCTCTGTTGCTTTTCCCAGGCCTGTAGCAGGGTGCTGGATCAGAAACAGAGCAACTGGCCAGCACAGGTGCCAGCACAAATCCCACTGTTTAATGTTTCTTTTGTTGCCTGTGCCTTTGGTGTCATATCCAAAAAATTGTTGTCTCTGTCAGAGTCTTGGAGTGATTTCCCATGTCGTCTTCTAGCTCGTTCCTAGTTTCAGGTAGCATATGTAGGTCTTTGGTCTGTTTTGAGTTGATCTTTGCAGAGTGAGAGGTTGGGGGGCATGGGTTAAGATTCAGCTGGCTCACTAGGTTAATCCTCCGCCTGCAGCGCCGGCATCCCATATGGGCGCCAGTTCTAGTCTCGGTTGCTCCTCTTCCAGTCCAGCTCTCTGCTGTGGCCTGGGAAGGCAGTGGAGGATGGCCCAAGTGCTAGGGCCCTGCACACACATGGGAGACCAGGGAGAAGCACCTAGCTCCTGGCTTTGGATCGGTGCAGCGCTGGCCAAGGCGGCCATTTTGGGGGTGAACCAACGGAAGGAAGACCTTTCTCTCTGTCTCTCTCTCTCACTGTCTAACTCTGCCTGTCCATAAATAAATAAATGTCTGGTAGAATTCAGCAGTGAAGCCATGTGGTCCTGGGCTTTTCTTTGTTGGGAGGACCTTTATTACTGATTCAATTTCCGACTTGGTTATGGGTCTGTTGAATTGATCCCTTAATCATTATATAGTGCCCTTCTTTGTCTCTTTGAACAGTTTTTGTGTTAAAGTCTATTTTGCCTGATACTAAGGTGGCCACACCAACTCTTTTTTGGTTTCTATTGGCATGGAATATCTTTTTAAATCCTTTCACTTTCAGTATGCATGCATCTTTGTTGGTGAGATGTGTTTCTTGTAGGCAGAAACTAGATGGATTTTGTTTTAAATCCATTCAGCCATTCTGTGTCTTTTAACTGGGGAGTTGAGGCCATTTACATTCAAGGTGACTATTGATAAGTAATGATTTTGCCCTGCCATTTTTCCAAAAGTATTTCTATTTTTTTACTTTGAATTTCCTTTGAAAAATTTTTTAAGATTTATATATTTACTTGAAAGTCAGAATTGCACAGAGAGAGAAGGAGAGGCAGAGAGAAAGAGGTCTTCCATCTACTGGTTCACTCCCCAATTGGCTGTAATGGCTGAAGCTGCGCCAACTGGAAGCCAGGAGCTTCTTCTGGGTCTCCCATGTGGGTGCAGGGGCCAAGGACCTGGGCCATCTTGTACTGCTTTCCCAGGCCATAGCAGAGAGCTGGATCAGAAGTGGAGCAGCTGGGGCTCAAACCAGCACCCATATGGGATCCCGGCACTGCAGGCAGCAGCTTTACCTTCTATGCCACAGCACTGCCCCCCTTTGAACTTTTACTGAGATTTCCTTCCATTACCCTCTTTCATAGCGATAACCACGTTTCTGTGTTTCTGTGTGCAACACATCCTTAAGCATCTTTTGTAGGGCTGGATGGGTAGTGGCAAATTTTTCAATTTCGGTTATGGAAGGTCTTTATTTTACTTTCATTCATAAACGAGAGCTTTGCAGAGTATAATATTCTGAGATGACAGTGTTTTTCTCTTAGGTCTTGGTCTATATCTCTCCATTCTCTCCTAGCCCATGGGGTTTCTGAAGAGAAGTCTGCTGTGACTCTAATTGGAGATCCTCTGAAGTTAATCTGGCGTTTCTCTTGTGCACATTTTAGAATCTTCTCTTTATGTGTTACTGTGGTGAGTTTGATTACAATGTGTCATGGTGAGGATTTTTTCTGATCATGTCTATTGGGAGTTCTGAGTGTTTCCTGTACTTGGGTGTCCCTTTCTTTCTCTAAACCTGGGAAGTTTTCTGTTACTTCACTAAAAAGGCCTTCTAATCCTTTCTCTCTTTCCATGCCTTCAGGAATTCCTAGAGCCCATATATTGGGTCTTTTTATATTCTCCTATAGATTTCCAGCAGTGTTTTTTAGTTTTCTAATTTCCTCTTCTTGTCTTTGGTTTGACTGTATACTTTGCTGTGCTTTGTCTTCTAAGCCCAATATTCTTTCTTCTGCTTCACTGATTCTATTGGTAAGGCTCTCCACTGCATTTTTTACTTATTCTATTGAATTCTTCATTACATTTTGATTTTCCTTTAAGATCTCAATTTCATGGGAGAAGTTTTCTTTCATGTCCTGTACAGATTTCAGTAGTTGTGCATTTGCTTTTGATTACTTCTATGTAATCTTATGATCAATTTTTTGAATTCCATTTCCTGCATTTCTTCCATCTCGTCATCTTCACAATCTAGTTTTGAAGTGTTGTGTTCTTTTGGGAGTGTCATGTTGTCTTCCTTATTCTTGTTTCTTGAATGGGTTTGTTGTTAGGCATTTGTGGAGATACTCATTGGTTTCTTCTTTTTTTCCTGTGCCAGCCTTTATCTTTGTGCTATGACTCTGTAGATAAGAGTAATGTCAGCTTTCAGTGAATATCTAGAGGCTTGTAGTGGGTGTCGTCAGAGAGCTCTTCAGTTCTCCAAGGTTAAGGGCATGCCTAAAGTGACACACCCAGGTTTGGCGTGGTTAATCTTCTCTCTCTTTTAATCAGAAGGTAAATTTATTCTGCTCAGCTGAGCTCCTCTCCTCAAATGAGACCAATGCCTGAACGCTAGCCCCAGTGTGTATAATATTCATCCACTCTGTCCCAAGGACCACAGAAAGGATCTGTGCAGTCCCCACTGTAAGTTCAGTTTCCCTAGCAATGTCCCTCACCAGGTAACTGGGATGCCCTGAGCATGTGGAGTCTCCCACAGTGACTGCCCAAAGTCCCAGCCACACTGTGAGTCTTCCGACACACCCTCAGTTTTTTCACAGTCCCAGTACAGGAGCATTACGTAGTCACAAGCTCCTAGCTGCCTGTTAGTTCTCCCCACCAGAGTCAGGAGTCTCCACTCTGTTGGTTGCTGGGCACAATGTGTGTGGATTTTGTATCTTGCAACTTATTGAATTTGTTTATCAGCTCTTTTTAATTTAAGTGTCAATTCAATAATCTCAAAATTCAATAATCTAAAAAATTCAATAATTAAAATTTTTTGAGAGGCAGTGACGAGGTTGGGCGGGGGGAGAGATCTCCCATCCATTAGTTCACTCCCCAAATGGCCAGGGCTGGGCCAGGCTAAAGCCAGGAGCCAGGAACTCATTTCAGGTCTCCCACGTGAATGGCAGGGGCCCGTGTACATGAGACATTTTCCACTACCTCCCAGGTGTACTGGTGGGAAACTGGATTGGAATCAGGTGCAGGACTTGATCCCAAGAGCTGTGACATGGGATGCAAGACATCTCACACAGCAGCTTAACCTGCTGTGCCATTACACCCATCCCTGTGTATCTGTTCTGATAGTCTCCTGTTGGAATCTGTACGTTTTTCTATATATAGAATCACATCATCTGCAAATAGGAATGATTCGACTTCTTCCTTTTCTGTGTGTATGTCTTTTGCTTCTTTTTAAAATTTTTATTTAATTCAGAGGTAGACAGAGGGAGAGACAGAGAGAAAGGTCTTCCATCTGTTGGTTCACTCCCCAAATGGCCGCAACAGCTGGAGCTGGGCCAATTAGAAGCCAGGAGCTTCTTCCAGGTCTCCCATGTGGGTGCAAGGGCTCAAGGACTTGGGCCATCTTCTACTGTTTTCCTAGGTCATAAGCAGAGAACTGGATTTGAAGAGGACTTGAACTGGTGCCCATATGGGATGCTGGCACCATAGGCAGAGGCTTACCCTACTATGCCACAGTGCCAGCCACAGGCTTTTGCTTCTTTTTCTTGATTAACGGCTGTGGCTGAAGCTGCAGTGCTATACTGAATAAAAGCAATGAGAGTGGACGCCCGTATCTGGCTCCAGATCTTGGAGGAACTGCTTCCCGTTTCCTCATTCAGTATGAGGTTGGCTGTGGGTTTGTCGTATACATCATTTATTACGGTGAGGTGTGTTCCTCCTCTTGTAAAAAGAAGTTTGTTTTCTTTTCCTTGCAAGGTGGAGAGACCAAGTGCCAAAGCCCTCATCTGCTGCCCCCATCCAGGGTGTGCATTTGCAGGAAGCTGGATTGGAAGCAGAGCCAAAGCTCAAACCAGGTACTGCGATTCGGGATGGGGGCAGCCCAAGTGGGACCTGATCCACCGGGTCAAATGCTTGCTCTGTCCTATTCCTTCTGTGCCTGATCCATTCAGGGTTTCTATTGTGATTGGATGTTGAATTTTATTGACTGCATTTCTTTGTCTGTTGAGATGATCATATGGTTTTATTGTGTTGATGTGATATGTGATAGATTCCATTTATTGATGTGTATTTATCACTGGCTTAATCCCACATGATCTTGATGAGTGCTCTTTTTGATGTGTTGTCAGATTCAATTTTATTGAGAATTTCCCCAGCCTTTCCCCTTGCCTGTGTCTTCACTGGTGAAGGGCCTTTCTGTGGGCGGAATATCACTGGGTCTTGTTTTCTAAAACAATAAAAAAAAAAAATCCACTCAGCAAGTTTGTGTCTTTTTTTTTTTTTTAAGATTTGTTTTATTCAAAAGGCAGAGTTGGAGGGAGAGACAGAGAGAGAGAGAGAGATCTTCCATCTGCTGGTTACTCCCCAAATGTTTGCTTCAGCCAGGGCTGGGCCAGGCCAACGCCAGGAGGCAGGAGATTTTTCCAGGTCTCCCACGTGGGTGTAGGGCCGCAGGGCCCAAGGATTTGGGCCATCCTCTGCTGCTTCCCCAGGCGCATTGGCAGGAAGCTGGATCAGAAGTGTAGCCAGGACTCAAACCGGCGTCCATATGGGTTGCTGGCACTTCACGCAGTGGTTTAATCTGTGCCACGATTCTATCCCCTTATGTCCCTTTTAAAAAGACTTTTTATTTATTTATTTGAAAGAGTGAGAGAGAGAGAAAGAGATATCAGAGAGAGACAGAGAATCATCCATCTGCCATCTCAAGTGACCACAACAGACAGGGCTGGGCCAGGCCAAAGTCGGGATCCTGGAAACCTCTGTGGGTCTCCCACATGAGTGGCCCAAGGACTGAGACCAACCAAGCTTTCCCAGGCTGTTAGTGGGAAGCTGGGTCGGAAGTGGAGCAGCTGGGCCGCGGCCTGGCGCTCACACAGGATGCCAATGTCGCAGGCAGCGCAGGCCCCGACCCATTATTTAGTTCTGCCAGTTAAAATTCTTTTCTGTTTATTTGAAATGCCCTCTTGTTTCCTTCTTGCTCTTCCGCTGGTCGTCTTGGCGGTCTGGTGGTCTTGCTAAGGCTTGCCGCCTTTTCTCTCTGCCCCTCGGGGCTGCCCTCCCAGCGGGGATCCTGCTTGCACACACCTGGTGAGGGCCGTTAGCCCTCTGGCGTCAGCGTGGGGGCTCCCGCAAGCGTCTTTGGCAGGGCGGCGCCCCCCCAGTGCTGCTTGTCTCGGAAAGTCTCTGCTTGCCCTTCCTGCCTGGAGGGGAGCTCCGCTCTGCGCGGCGTTGCTGGCTGCCAGGCTCTCCGTCCAGAGCTCAGAGGGTGTCGGTGCCGTCCTTGGGCATGGAACATTCCTGTTGAAACGGCTGCTGTCCCTTTAGGGGGCGCCCGCGTGTGTGACTTGGCACCGTTCACTCGCAGCTTTCGGAATTCTGTGTTTTCCCTTTGAGAGTTTCGCTCTAAAATGTCATTGTGAGGATCTTTTTGTTTTATTTATTTTCATTTTATTTGAAAGGCCGAGAGAGAGAGAGAGAGATCGATTGATCGATCTTCGATCTGATGGCTTGCTCCCCAGATGGCCGCAATGGCCAGTGCTGGGCCAGGCAGGAGCCAGGAGCCGAGAGCCTTATCCAAGTCTCCCAGGTGGGTGCAGGGGCCCAAACATTTGTGCCATCTTCTGTGCTTTGCCCTGGCCATTAGCAGGGAGCTGGATCAGAAGGGGAGCAGCCAGGACTCGAACTGGTGCCCATATGGGGTGCCGGCACCATGGACTGGCTTTACCTGCTACGCCATAACACTGGCTCCACCGAATCCGTTTTCTATGCCTTTACTCCTTTCTTCTCCAAGAATTCCCAGACTTCAGATACTTGTTCACTGAATGGTGTCCCTTGGAAGCTGCTGATTTCATTTTTTGTTTTATTTCTGCTATGAAGAGATACGGTTTTTCTTTTTTCCACATTGATCTTGTATCTGGCAACTTAGCTAAACTTTTTTAACTCTTCTAATAGATTTTTTTTAAAAAGATTTATTTGTTTCTTTATTTGAAAGGCAGAATTGTAAGGCTGCCACAAATCACACCAAACACTGGAGTTAGAAGAGAGGTTTATTGTTGGGGGGGAAGCCGGGGGAGAGGGCGAGAGGGTAAGAGAGAGATGGAGAGAGAGCAGGTGTCTGGAGCAGGTGCTGTTAAACCTTTGCCGGGGGACAGGCAGGGAGGTAGGAGCAGCGAATCCCAGTAGGGTTGGGGTAGAGCTGGCACTGGTGGTTGGGCCATGGGGCTTAGGACCAACACCTACTGTGCAGTGTGGAGATGGGGGCCAGGGCCCAAGATGGTGAGCGAGGCATAGATGGTGCCATACATTAAGACTGTGCCATTTTGCTATCAAGAGTTACAGAGGCAGAGAGGGAAGGAGAGAGGTCTTCCATCCGCTGGTTCACTCCCCAGATGGCTGGCAATGGTCAGAACTGCGCTGAGCCAAAGCCAGGAGCTTCTTCTGGGTCTCCCACATGGGTGCAGGGGCCCAAGCACTTCGACCATCTTCCGCTGCTGTCCCAGGCCACAGCAGAGAGCTGGATCAGAGGTGGAGCAGCTGGGTCTTGAACTGGCGCCCATATGGGATGCCGGCGCTTCAGGTGGCTGCTTTACCTGCTATGCCATAGCGCCGGCCCCTCTAATAGTTTTTTTAAAAATAGATTCCTTAGTAGCAAATAGAGAAAATTCTACCTTTTCCTCTCCAACTTAGATTTCCTTTCTTGTCTTGCCCAGCCTCCCTGGCTGGACGCGCTGGACTCTAGGACAGTGTTAGCAGCCATCATTCCTCGTCTTGGGGCAAGCTTTCCTTCTCTCACCGGGAAGTGTGATGTTTGCCCAGACGCCCTTGACCAGGCTGAGCAACGTCTGTGCTGCTCCTAGTTTCTAGAGAACTTTGATCGGGAAGGGGTAAAGCATTTTGTCAAATGATGATTTTTGCTCCTGTTGAGATAATCATGTGGTGTTTGTTAATTTCACTTGTGTCCTATTGTTCAATTAATAGGGCATATCACAATGATTTTTTCCCCTAAGATTTAAAAGCAAGATTTATTATAGTCCGAGACCTCTAGCCAGAGCAGCATGGAGGAGGCTCCAAGAGAGGGAAAACCCAAAGGGGCTGGTGGTAGTGGGACTTCTAAGCACAATTTTGGGGAAGAAAAAAACTTACCAGCTTGACATTCAGTTATAAGGTGGGGACAAATCCCTTCACAGGATCTGATTTGTAATCCTTTTATCCTATCTTGCTCAGGATAAAAGAAAGGAGCCATGGGTGGGAGGGGTGGGATACCTAACTTGTTTTGCAGTAAACTGGGTGTTCAGAGGGTGGAGCCCCCTCCCTGGCTGTTCTCACGATAAGACTGGAGATTCCTGAGGAAGCGGGGCAGGCACTGTTGATCTTGCTAAAGATAACTTTTGGAAAGCAAGCATTTTGCACCCTAAATTTCCACTGGGCCCACCCTGACTGCCTATTAACCCCTCTGACTCCTCCCATTCCCTCCCCCGGAAGAGTGGACCCTAACTTCTGTTAGGGGAACTCTGGCTGCTTCATGCTGAGTAGGGGCAGTGCAGGGACCGGCCGTGGAGACAGGCTTCCAGCAGGACGTGGCCTCTCGAGGGAGACGCAGTGCCAGCTTGCAGAAACTGCTCCCACCCGAGGTTTCATGCGCGTGGCCGTCTAGAAATTCACTGATTCAAACCTGGACAAAACGAATCTAGCAAGCAGATTGAACTTACAGGTTCTAAAAGAAGGACAGAGTCCTTATCAGAGGACAACAGAAGCTGACAGAGGAGCCTGATAACAATCGGGTGGGCTGAGCCTGGCCAGGTGTACCTGAGGTCCAGACCTCTCTCTTCCCACGGGGTACTGGAAGAGGCAGCGTAAGGGAGGTGTGCATTTCCTTAGGGAAGGCACCCTGTTGACTTCCATTACCCAGCTGGCCTGGGAGGCGAGCTGGCCTGAATGGAAGGCAGGAGGCATCTCTAGAAGGAAACTGACAGTTCTGCCTGCAATGCTACTCCTGACCCTAGTCTGTCCCCTCGACAACAGTGGTTACTTTGGAAGCTGGGCGGAGTAAAGGGCTTTTTCAGTTTGGAGCCCACGGGGTCTGTGGCTCTGACCCAGGAGTTCTTGAACCCCTGGTGGATAGTTAAGCCAAGTGCCCACCCTTGTGGGTAATGTTAAAATTACAAACTCAAGGGGCCAGCGTTATGGTGCAGCAGGTTAAGCTGTTGACTGCGACACCAGCACTCCATTTGAGTGCCGGTTCGAGTCCCAGCTGCTCTACCTCTGATCCAGCATTGTGGCTAATGTGCCTGGGAAAGCAGTGGAGGATGGCCCAAGTGCTTGGGCCCCTGCCAACTATGTGGGAGACGCCAGTGGAGTTCCAGGCTCCTGGCTTCAGCCTGGTCCAGTCCCAGCTGTTGTGGCCATTTGGGGAGTGAACCAGCAGATAGAGGGAGAGACAGAGTGAGACAGATCTTCTATGTGTGACTCTGCCTTCCAAATAAATAAATCTTTAAGAAATTACAAATTCAAGGTCTTTCTCATAGGTGTATCATGGTTTTACTCTCTCGAGTCCATGGTTCGTCTTTCTGGGAATGTGTCATTTTCTTGGATGTCATCTAATTTGTTGGCATGCAGCTGTTCGTGGTCTTACCCTTAATTTTTGTTTCTGCAAAGTCAACAGAAAGGTCTCCCCTTCTAATCCTAATTTCAGTAACTTGAGGGTCTGTTCTTTTTGGCTCAGTCGGTCTAGCTAGTTGGGTGTGTTGATCTTTTCACAGAGCCGAGTGTGGTCGATTTTTCTCTCTCGTTCTACTCTATTCTGATCATTTCTGTCCTAGTCCTATTCCCCTCCTCCTGCGTGCTTGGAACTCTGCTGTGTTTTTCTGTTCTGTTTAATGTGGAAGCTTAGGTAATGGATTTATGATCCTCTTGTTTTTGTTTTGCGTTTTTATTTGAGAAACACAGAAAGACACACACACACACACACACACACACACAATCCATCTGTTGGCTTACTCTCCAAATGCCTGCAATGGTTTTAAGCTGGGGGCCAAAGCCAAGAGTCAGAAACTCAACCCACATTTCCCATGTAGTGGCTGGAACCCCGTCACTAGAGCCATCACCACTGCCACCCAGGTAGCACGCAGGTGGCATCAAGAGCTCACTCTCGTGCAGAACCCGGGCCTTGTGTATGGGACACAGGCATCCTAACTGCCTAAACACAAGGCCCGAATGCCTGCCCCTTCCTTCTTAACGTAGTCGTGGCCCCCATTGTTTTCTCTCTGAATACTGCGTTTGCCGTATCTCAGAAGATGGGGAATGTTGTCGTTACATTAATTCATCTCCGCATTTCCTGATTTCTCCTGTGACTTCTTTGATCCGTTGATTATTTGGGGGAGTTTAATGCCTAATGTCTACAGATCTGTGATTTTTTCTGCCATTAATCTCTAATTCTACATTGTGATAATATAATCTGTACAACTTGAGTTTTTAAAATATGTATCGAGGCTGGTCTTAGGGCCCGGCATACGGTCTGTCCTAGAGAATGGTCCATGTGCCTTTGGGAAGAATGTGTGTTCTGTTGTTGGGTGGAATGTTATATAGATTTCTGTGAGGTCTAGTTGGCTTGCAGTGTTTAGTCTTCCTTTTCCTTGTTGCTCTTCTGTCTAGTAGTTCTATTACTGGAAATCCTCATCTCTTAATGTTGAATTGTCTCTTTCTCTGGTAAGTTCTGTCTGGGTCTCCTGTTAGGTGCAAATATGTTCCGAATGCTCCATTTTCCCAACAGAATGACCCTTTACGGCTTCTCCCGTTGTCTTCAAGAACGTTTTGGTTTAAAGCCTGTTTTGTCTGGCATTGGTAGAGTCACTGCAGTGACTGCTGTTCGCATGAAATAGCTTTGTCCATTCTTTTATTTTCAACCTATTTGCATCTTTGAGTGTGAAGGGTATCACTTGTGGATGGCACGTAGTCGGACCTTGCTCCATGAGTATCCAAAGGAGGGGCTGGCGCTGTGGCACAGTGGTCAGGCCACCACGTGCAGCACCTGCACCCCACATGGGCGTGCCCCCTGAGTCCCGGCTGCTCCGCTTCCAATAGAGCTTCCTCCTAGTGCACCTGAGATAGCAACAAACGGTGCCACAAGTCCTTGGGCCCCGTGGGAGACCTGGGTAGAGTTCCTAGCTCCTGGCTTCACCCTGGCTCAGGACTGGTGCTTTGGCCTTTTGGGGAGTGAACCAGTGGATGGAAGATCTGTCTCTCCCTCTCTATCACTCTGCCTTCCAAATAAATTAATTTTTAAAATACTGGGGCCAGCACCATGGCTTAGTGGGTAAAGCCACCACCTGTAATGCCGGCGTCCTATATGGATGCCGGTTTGAGTCCTGGCTGTTCCTCTTACGATCCAGCTCTCTGCTATGGCCTGGGAAAGCAGTAGAAGATGGCCCAAGTCCTTGGGCCCCTGCACCCACATGGGAGACCTGGAAGAAGCACCTGGCTCCTGGCTTCGGATCAGTGCAGCTTCTGCTGTTGTGGTCATCTGGGGAATGAACCAGCGGATAGAAGACTTCTCTCTTTCTCTTTGCTTCTCTATAACTCTGCCTTTCAAATAAATAAATATCTTAAAACTATTTATTCATTTGAAATACAGAGTTACAGTGGGAGAAGGGGAGAGACAGAAAAAGAAAGAGACTCTTCTATCCACTGGTTCACTCCTCAAATGAAGACAACACCAGGGCTTGTCCAGACTGAAGCCATGAGCCAGCAGCTTCTTCCAGGGCTCCCATGTGGGCGCAGGGGCCCAAGCAGTTGGGCCAACTTCTGCTGATTTCCCAAGCGCATTAGCAGGGAGCTGGATAGGAAGTGGGGCAGCTGGGACTCCGACAGGTGCCCTTATGGGATGCCAGCATCACAGGCGGCAGCTTTACCCACTCTGCCCAGGTCATGATTCCTGATGGCGTGAGACAGAAAGGCAATGTAGCTCATGCAAGTTCCCAGGGCCCCAGGCTCCCCTCCCAGCAGCTTTGCACCCCAAGAAGGGAAAAGCTCCTCTCTGAACTGAGCCGGCCCCCAGGTGCCTTGTGGTGCTGCCACCGGAAGAGGGAACAGATGCCGGGCGGGCCGCACAACAGGTGTCCACTGCAGGGCGGCTGCACCAGCCTCATCCCGCAATGTAAGCTAAGCCCTTAGCTGGGTTCCTGTTGTCAGCATTAACAGGGCACTCTTCCGCCTGCCCTTTCCACCCCAAACCAGGTGCCCTGTTGCCGGACAGGGCAGCAGCATCCCATGCCCCTGAGCCCTGCAGGGGGCGCTGGGCAGACTCCTGACCTCCGGCGCCTCTTGCAGGCGGCCCTAGGGTCCTCCTCAAGGCAAAGCCAGGCCCGGGGCAGCCCTGTCGCCTCCTCCAGGCAGCACACATTGGCCTCCACCTTTCTCATTGAAAGAACGTACATGGAGCAGCCGGCACTTGCTTAGCCATGTCTCAGGGTGCCTCCCTGCCTGATACATCGCAACCTGCTTGGGACCAGGGCTGGGGTCTCATCCGCCTGCGGCTGCCTGCCTGGGCACACACAGGAGTCTGCAGGCGGCAGGGCCCGGGCTGAATGGAGGACATCAGATCCCGGGCCATTCAGCTCCTGGCTGCCCGTTAGGAACCCAGCTCAGCAGACAGAGGCGGCTTTGTCTGGCCCGAGACAGCTCCCTCTCCCTTCCCTGGTCGTAGGACTGCACGTTTTCCAACAGATCCTGATTCTTAACGTGTTTCTTTAAAGGTCTATTATGGGAGCCGGCGCCGCGGCTCACTAGGCTAATCCTCCGCCTTGCGGCGCCGGCACACCGGGTTCTAGTCCCGGTTGGGGCGCCGGATTCTGTCCCGGTTGCCCCTCTTCCAGGCCAGCTCTCTGCTGTGGCCAGGGAGTGCAGTGGAGGATGGCCCAGGTGCTTGGGCCCTGCACCCCATGGGAGACCAGGAGAAGCACCTGGCTCCTGCCTTTGGATCAGCGTGATGTGCCGGCCGCGGCGCGCCAGCTGTGGCGGCCATTGGAAGGTGAACCAACGGCAAAGGAAGACCTTTCTCTCTGTCTCTCTCTCTCTCACTGTCCACTCTGCCTGTCAAAAAATAAAAAAATAAAAAAGGTCTATTATGGACGATTTATATATAACCCCCTCAAAATGAGCTGGGATGATGTGAAGCGCCCCACGCCCTCACACAGCTCCAGCCGCCAGCTGCTCTGAGCTGGTCCCTCTTCGTCTAGCATAGCTGCCGCGTACTCTGCCGTATTTGGAAACAAATCCAGGCATTGTGTCCCCCATGAGTAAACTCAATACAGATTTCTTACAGGTCATTCTGGAAAAATAATATATATATCTACACAGGTAGTTCTAGAAAATATATATAAAAATATAGGCACACATGTTTATATGTGTGCACAGTACAATATAAAATAATACTTATGAAAACAATGACAATGTTTTTAAAAGATTTATTCATTTGAAAGGCAGTGTTGGAGGAGGGAGGGAGATCCTCCATTTGCTGATTCACTCCCCAGATGGCCGCAATGGTCAGAGCTGCACCGATCCAAAGCCAGGAGCCAGGAGCCAGGAGCTTCTTCCAGGTCTCCTACATGTGTGCAGGGGTCCAAGGACTTGGGTCATCTTCTACTGCTTTCCCAGGCCATAGCACAGAGCTGGGTCAGAAGTGGAGCATCCGGGTCTCGAACCGGCACCCATATGGGATGCCAGCACTGCAGGCAGCGGCTTTACCCATTATGCCACAGCACTGACCCCAAACAATAACAACTTTTAAAAAACATTTATTTGAAAGGCAGAGTTACAGAGAAGGAGGGAGGGAGGCCCTCCATCTGCTAGTTTACTCCCCGATTGGCTACAACAGCCAGAGCTGGGCCTATCCAAAACCAGAAGCCAGGAGCTTTATCCGGGTCTCCCACGTGGGTATAGTGGCCCAAGGGCTCAGGCCATCTTCCCCTGCTTTCCCAGGCCATAGCAGAGAGCTGGATCAGAAGTGGAGCAGCCGGGACTAGAACTGGTGCCCATAAGGGATGCTGGCACTGCAGGCAGGTGGCTTTACCCGCTATGCCACAACACCCATCCCCAGTGACAATTTCTTTTTTTTTTTTTTCTTTTGACAGGCAGAGTTACAGTGAGAGAGAGAGAGAGAGAGAGAGAGAGACAGAGAAAGGTCTTCCTTTACTGTTGGTTCACCCTCCAATGGCCGCTGCGGCCGGCGCACCACACTGATCCAAAGCCAGGAGCCAGGTGCTTCTCCTGGTCTCCCATGGGGTGCAGGGCCCAAGGACTTGGGCCATCCTCCACTGCACTCCCTGGCCACAGCAGAGAGCTGGCCTGGAAGAGGGGCAACCGGGACAGAATCCGGCGCCCCGACCGGGACTAGAACCTGGTGTGCCGGCGCCACAGGCAGAGGATTAGCCTAGTGAGCCGCGGCGCCGGCCAACAATTTAACATTCTCATAGTTCCCCAGTTGCCTCAATGTGGTTTCGTGTTTTTTGTTTTTTAAGACGTCTATTTTATTTGAAAGGCAGAGGGAGAGGGAGAGAATCTTGTATCCACTGGTCTACTCCCCAAAAGGCTGCAACGGCCAGGGCTGTGCCAGGCTGAGGTCAGGAGCCAGGAACTCCATCCGGGTCTCAGGTGAGTGGCAGGTGCCCAAGCACTTGGGCCATCTTTTACGGCGTTCCCCAGGCACATTAGCAGGGTGTTCAACAGGAACTGAAGCAGCCGGGACTCGAACTGGCATTGCAGGCAGTTTATTTTCTTAAGGAGCTAACTTGTTCCAGCAGTTTCCAGAAACACAAGATCCCCACCTCAGGTCGGAGGAGCCCCACTGGTACTTAGGGGGACAGCGAGCTGTGCTGAAGAGCACATTTCCTAGCGCACTTGGGGCTGGGGGCGCCGTGGGGCTCAGCGCGACCAGGGAGATGGGGGGGCTCCCAAGAGGGCGCCCCCCCAGGAGCAAGCCGAGCACCTGTTACTCTCTTCCTGGGACGTGGTTTCAGGTGCTCCAGCAGCTATTCTGGACCACGGAGTGATGTTGCATGTGGGAGCAAAGCTGGGATGGCAGACGGACAAACTTCCCAGCCCATTGCCGTCTGCAGTCTAAAATCGCTTAAGAGTAGGTTCTTAACACAAATCTTGGTTTCCTTTTTTTTTTTAATCTTGTGATTTGTTTGAAAGCCACAGAGCCCGACAGATCTCCCTTCTGCCCTGTTCACTCCTCAAATGCCCGCAACAGTCGGGGCCGGGACTAGGCTGAAGCTAGGAGTCTGTCCCACGAGAGTGGCAGAGACCCAGGGCCACCACCTGCGGTCCCCGGGATGTGCGCCAGCGGGAAGCTGCGATGGGGAGCGGACAGGAGACTCGAACCCAGGTACCGTGAGACGGGACACGGGCCTCCCAGGCAGTGGCTTCAGGCTGCACCGAACACCTCTTAAGGTGGCAGCTTAAACATGGCAGGCAGTAAGTCTGAGGCTCGGTCTGGAATTAGCACAGCAGCTCCAGGGAGCGTCGGCTACCTACGTGCCTAGTGACTCCCCAGATACCAAGCTAAGCACGTGCGGGATCGCGGATTCCCATCCAGGGCGGCGCCCCCCACCCCCACCCCCCAGCAGCCCCGGCCGACCCAGCCCCACCTCCCCAGGCCCGCTCGCTCCCTGGTCCCCGGGGGTCTCTCCGGAGCCAAAGCTTGGAGCTCCCACCCCGCCGCCCCTTCGCTCAGCTCTGAGCCCCGGAGGACGCCGTTAGTGCCTGTCCGTCTCTCCCCTCTGACGGGGGCTGGCGCCCCCTCCGCACCTGCCAGGGAGGTGGGTGGGTGGGCGGCGTGGCTGTGCAGGGTTCTCCACGCACGTCCCCGCCTGCTGGGGCCCTGCCCCTGCGGCGCGTCCATGCCCTGCGCCAACGCCTGCCCCGAGCGCCCCCTGGTGGCCTAGGCGGGGCTGAGCGTGCGCCGCAGTGCCAGGACGGCTGGCTCGGCCCGCAGGAAGCCTTACAGCGGGCAGGGCGCTCTGGGACACGGACTGCATGCACCTCCCTCCCTCCCAGACCCCGTCCCACCCCCAAATCCCCTACACGGGGAGAGGTGCCGGCTTCCGGGCCCCGCCCCCCGCCCTCCTGAGCGTTCCTGCAGCGCAGGGCTGCCACCTCTCCAGCAGGTGTACTGGAGCCACAGCGGGCTCCAGTGTTCTTCAGATTCGTTGTGATTTGTAGATACAGTTCTAAGGATATAATGCTATTCACGGCATATAACTTTTTAAAACTTCTATTTATTTGAAAGGCAGACTGCCAGGAGACAAGAGAGGCAGACATCTTCATCGGCTGGTTCGCTCCCCAAATGGCCCCACAGGCTCAATGAAGCCAGGAAGCTAGAACTCCACCCAGGTCTCCCTGGGGATGGCCAGGACCCAAGGACTCCCCTGCTGCCTCCCAGGTATTAGCAGGAAGTTGGACTGAAGGGAGGCAGCTGGGACTTGAGGACTTTCACAGCGTCAAATGGCAGCGCCACCGGCCGTAACACCCACACCCAAAGTATGTAATTTTAATTGAGCCCTTAAGATTTATTCTTTATTTGAAAGGCAGAGTTTAAGAGAGGGAGAGAGGGGCCGGCGCGCCGCGGCTCACTAGGCTAATCCTCCGCCTTGCAGCGCCGGCACACCGGGTTCTAGTCCCGGTCCCGGTTGCCCCTCTTCCAGGCCAGCTCTCTGCTGTGGCCCGGGAGTGCAGTGGAGGATGGCCCAAGTGCTTGGGCCCTGCACCCCATGGGAGACCAGGAGAAGCACCTGGCTCCTGCCATCGGATCAGTGCAGTGCGCCGGCCATGGCGGCCATTGGAGGGTGAACCAACGGCAAAAGGAAGACCTTTCTCTCTGTCTCTCTCTCTCACTGTCCACTCTGCCTGTCAAAAGGCTAAGAGAAATCTCCCATCCACTGGTTCACTCCCCAAATGACTGCAACAGGCTAGGCCAAAGCCAGGAGCCAGGAGCTTCTTCCAGGTCGCCTACGTGGTGCAGGGGCCCAATCATTTGGGCCATCTTCTGCTTTCCTGGGGATCGGAAGTGGAGCAGCCAGGACTTGAACCGGCGCCCATATGGGATGCCAGCATCACAGGTGGAGGCTTAACCTGCAGTGCCACAGTGCCAGCCCCTCAACTGAACATTTAAAACAAGAAGTTTTTCTTCAAAATTACTCTGGTTGGACTACATGTCACTTAAATGTTGAAACCTTAGCGTCCCAGTCAAGATGTGCTATGTGAAGTCAGTTAAATATCCCATTCATGTAATATTACAGGCTGCAACATTCAGATGTATTGAGTTAAACAGATGAGAGATACACACTCAAGTTTTCTTTTTTTTTTTTTTTTAAGATTTATTTGAAAGAGAAAGGGGGGGGAGGCAGAGAGAGGTTTTCCATCCACTGGTTTGCTCTCCAATTGGCTGCAACAGCTGGAGCTGCGCTGATCCAAAGCCAGGAGCTTCTTCTGGATCTCCTATGCAGGTGCAGGAGCCCAAGGACCGGGGCCATCTTCCACTGCTTTCCCAGGCTACAGCAGAGAGCTGGATTGGAAGTGGAGCAGCCAGGTTTCGAACCGGCGCCCGTATGGGATGGCAGCACTACCTGCTGCACCACAGCGCCGGCCCCTGCATACCTTCAAATGCAGGCCGGCAGACACCTTAGAGAAGCGAGGCTGAACTTCTCACAGAGGGCTGTTTGCTTCGCACTGGCGCAGGTGGGAGGGACGTGAGGCCAGTGGCAGTGGCAGTGGCAGTGGCGGGGCAGCCGTGCGGGCCGAGTGCTTGTCTTCGGGAGTCGGGGTCTGTGCCTGCCAGGTCTGTGTGGCACACGTGTGGGAGTCAAGTGGACACATGCGTCCTTCGTCCCAGACACACCTGCAGCCCACTCAGCGCTCCTGCCTCCTACAAGCAGCCGAGGCTGCCGCAGCTCTCTGATGTCGCACTGGAGAGCCGCCCACGGCTCCCGACAGCTGAGGCCGGTTCTAGGGCCTCGGCCGGGGCCGGGAACTACAGGGTCCTTAAAATCCTCTCTCCTGGTTCTAGGTGGGGAGCGGGACCCCGGGCCCGGTGTCACGGCAGCCTGCAGAGCCTGCCAGGGGGTGCTGGTGAGTACAGCTGTTGGGGCTCCAGGCCCCCACTCCGTTTTCAGGATGATGTGTGTCCCAGGTCCCCCCTCCCAGGAGAGGGGCAAGGCGTCAGGAAGGCAGTGGCAGAGAGGGAGGCTGGGGAGGATTCTGGGGGATCCCCTCCCACACCCCACTGAGGGCGCCGAGGTGAGTCCTGGGGCAGTTTACAAGCAGCTGCCCCGACTTCACGACCCGCGCATCCCCCGCTGAGCTGAAAACGCACAATGCAGGGCTCTAAGCTCCAGGGCTCTAAGCGCGGTCGGTCTCCATCCGGGAACCCCGGAGTCTCAGGCTTACTACACAGCGGCCTCTCCTTGAGCCCACGAGGCGCTCACCCAGGCACCGCACGGTTTGCAGGCCCGGCAGCGGGAGTGCGGAGACTGGAGTTCGGCTCTTTGAGGACCTCTGGCAGAGAACCTGTGAGGTCTGCCTTCTGAGCCCTGCGGGCAGCTAGGCAGATTGAGGGTCTACATCCGGGGGGAGGGAGTAGGGGCTCCCGTATCAGCCCTGGGCGGCATCACCGATAGCGTGCTGGCAGGTCCATAGGATGCTGGCCTGCTGAAGGAGAATCCATCAGGTTTCGGAGGTGGGGTGGGGGAAGAGTCTGGGCAGAGACCAAGCGAAACTGTTCCCTTTGTCTGAAGGACCTGCTTAGACAAACGGCAACAGCGCCCTCTGGTGGCCACCGAAGGCCAACGCTTCAGAAAGGACTGGCAGCGCTGGCTGAACCCACTGAGCATTGGCTTCGTCTGCAAAATTCACCCCAGGGGCTGCCGGGTAGACGGGCTCTGACAGAGAGCAGCACTCCCTGTGAGCCCCAGGCCCAGTGGGTGTCCCCCACTCAGCAAGAGTTGGCCAGGGCTGGAAGCTTCAGGCGTGGGGTGGACTTCACGGGAGGCGGCTTTGCGAGGCTGTGGAGGAGCGGCCTCAGCCTGCATTTGCAGTCAGGAGTCGTCAGCGCTCCTGGGACAGGGACCGGACTCTAGGCAGGGTCTCTCCAAAACTGATCCAGCATCTGCTCTGCAGGTCAAAATCATCAGGAGCCAGCCCCGCTGGCTGCCGAGAGGGCGCGTTCCGCGGGGCCTGTTAGCTTAGTGATGGAGGCCCAGCCGTTCGCCAAGGTATGTACACATTTTATTTAAAAAAGTTTACATTTTCATTATACACAACTATTAAGAGGTTATAGTCAGAGGCTGCGTTTGTCCTGGGGACAGGCATGCCCACGAGATCATCACAATGCGAGGGAAAAGGTGGAAGGGAGGAGATTGGGTGAGAAAAAATAAGCAGAAAAAAAGCTTAGATCTCAATTAAGGGCTGGTATGTCCCTTTTATCTCTTCAAGTATCACACAATATGTACCAAATACAATCAGTATATAATGGCCATTTCTTCCCAAGCCCACAGCCAAGACACGTATTTGCTAAATTAACAGGACTGGCCCTCGCTCGGGTGAGTGGAAACGGGGCTCACCTGAGGACTGACTATCGCTTCCCAAGGGGCACCCCCCCTCCAATGGAACTGCCGCGGTGTTCAGTAGCCACAGAAAGTACGAACATGGATTCAGAAGTCCAAAGAAATGCAGTTCTTTGCCCAATCAGAAACAATCTGATCTCCCTCGAGGGAGGGGATGAAATGACACTGGTGAGCTTCCGCTCGTGACTGCGTCACTGAGCCGCCGAAGGGCCACTGCCTCTTAAAGTCAAACACGAGGTTACAGCATCCGGACCCCGGGGGCAGGCTCAGGCTCTGCCGTGCCTCTCAGCTGTCCCAACAGAAAGCCTGGTGAGAGGCCAGGCTCAGGCCAAGGCCAGCGGGGCGCAGCAGGGGGCTTCCACCACCAGCTGGCTGCTACAGCAGCTTGGGAAGTGGCCGAAAAGTGCTGGGTCCCAGAGAGCTTTTATGGCACCGTAAGAGAACCATCTCACTTCTGTAAGATAAAACGCTGGCCGAGTTGGAACAGCGCCCTCCAGTGGGCGGCGACACTGCACGCAGCCAGGATGCCAACGCCCAGGTTGGTGGCCCTGGTACTGGGGAGTAGATGCCGCCGCCTTGCTCGTTGGGTGCCTGGCCGGAGCCTGAGCTCATTTACTTCAAGGCTCGTGCTGGTAGGGGGTGACCGTGGGCAGCGGGGAGGGGCCATGGTGTCAGTAACCCCTTCCTCTCCCACCTCCTCCTGGGGGCCCAGGCTCACAGCCAGGCCTTCTGCCCCTCTAAGTTGTTCTGTACTCCCCTCTCCCAGGTGTGGGGAAGGCTCCTGTTCAACCTCTCAAGTCCATTCTGCAGTGTAGAGGGGAAAAGCCCCACTGAGCTCACACAGGCCAGGCCTGGCCCACAGAGAGACTTGCACGGGACAGAGCGTGCAGTGCTGTGCCTTCGTCACTCAGCTCCCCCACCTACCCACAGCAACCCAGCACGGGGCGGCCGCCCCATCCGCTCTGCTGTTGGAGCTCCTGACCGGAGGCGAATGATATCTTTGCATTCGAGAAAAGTGGATTCAGGTGAGGGGCAGGCTGTCCTGAAACTTGGTTCTAACTAGCTGTTTTTGGACAAGATCAAAAGCAATTCTTATCTGGACATTATTTTTTTGAAAGGTAATTAGAGCACTATTGTTTATACAATATTGAAAAAATACATTTTTTTTATTGTTTGAACTCAAATCAGCACCCAGCACTTTAAGTCTACCCTAAATAGCACCTACGGTAAAAGTTACAGCACAAGCACACTGCTAAGGTCAGCAGGAAAGCGAGCCGGACGGTGCTGGCGGGGACCCTCCCTCCCGCGAGCAAGGGACGAGTTAAAGCACACCATCACGTGTTCAAGTTAGTTCTACCTTCCAACAAGCCACAAACGCTAGAGGGCGATCAGTACAGTTAACTAACCACAGCCCTACACAACCGCACTTCCCAATTTTAAAGAAAAACCTTTTCCTTCATGCCCGTAATTAACATAAAATAAGTAAATTCTTTGTATTTTTTTATTTAGGAAAATAATCATGCTAAAAGCAGGTTGTCCTTTATATAGATTCTCAAAGAAAAGATTGATTGATTGTGCTTTTTAAATAAAGACAGGGCGGCTTCCACCCTCATCGACTTCCGACTTCCGGAGCACAGCACTTCTAAACTAAAACCCAGAGAAAGGGAAGGTGAGCCCAGCGGGACATTCAGAAATTGTCTTTAGGATTGGCTGATTCTGCTCTTGTCCCATTGGCTGGAACAACACCAACAACACAACCACACAGGGCTGCAGCCTGAAACTCCTCCCACCCCTCCTCCAAGAGGCAGCCCGGGATCTGGGATCTGGGATCTGGCCGTCAGGGTTGGCCAAGCAAACATTCCAACTCCCTTCCTCTGTCTCTGCTTTCAGGACCTGTCTCCCTGCACCCTGAGCCCCTCCTTCCTAGTCAGCCATCCCTTAAGAAAAGCTTTTTCCACTTTGGCCACTTTGGGTACAAGAAGCTTTATTTATTCCAATTATTTATCTGTGTTACATTTAGAATGCACGTCGCGTCTACAATACCCATTCCCAGATAAGGACCAGGCTGCAGCCAGGAACGGCAGCAGAAGAAGAAAACCAAACCAAAACGCCAAGGAGCATGCCCCAGCCTCACAGGCAGGGCATGGCTAAATCTGTCACCTGTCTAAGCACAATTCACACACAACCCCCCGACCCACACAGAAACCACCACCCTTTAACGCAAAGCTCTCCACGCCGCCGGCCGAGGGGCAGCATGTGACCAAACCTCTTCCCGGTCCCTTTTGGGTCTGGCTTACCAGCTTGACCTCAAGAAAAACAATCAGGTTTTGAAAACACTTCCAGAAGGTTCTCCCAGGCAGAACGCTGTGGCAGCAGGGCCCGGCTGCGTGAAGGGCAGGAATCGACACGTAAGAATGTACTTCATGAAGTCTCGACCCCCCAGTTAGCTTCGTTTCCTACCATGACTGCACAGGCCGGGGGCCAGCGTGGGCCCACTGGGAGGAACAGCTCGGATTCCTACGTGGCTGGCTCTCAGTGTTCCCAAGGCAGACCTCTTTCTCCCCCAGTTCTTCCTGACCACTTCGAGAAAACACTATTCTGTCTGCATGTCCAAGTGCCGGCTGGTTTGGTTTGTTTCTTTGGAACCATCAATAAAAGAAGCAACTTCTTCCTGTCATTCTTACGTCTACCTATCAGAGCGGCTAGTTCTTCTGACAGTTCAGTAGCACACAAGCTGACTTGGCCAAACGGACTCATGAATGCATGCATTCGGACCGCATATTGCTACCAAAATGGAATGTGGGAATATGCTATGCACCTCCAGGTGAGAAATGACCAAGAAATCAAGATCTAAAGGGTGATATATAATATATATATATCAATGCTATTATTCATAAAAACCTTGTTTAGTAATAAAAAAAATTGCTTTGTTTAAATATGAATATTATAGTCTGCTTCTCATGGTTAGGAAATAATAGTCTTTCTGAAAAGCAGGTGCTTTTTCTACTACAACTCCATGTCCTGGGCCTCGTCTTCCGAAAAGTCTGACATTGAACTCTCCGACGAGCTGTCCCCGGTGCCCTCTTCCTGCTCTTTCAGCGCCTCCTCCGTGGCGTACTTCTGGATGTACTCTGCACAGGGCGGGGAGGAGAACACGTGGGCAGTGAGTGGCCGGGCACGCGTGGACTGGCTCCCACTTACCTTCAGCGCGAGGGGGAGCCATCTCCGGAGCGGAGTCCACGCATCTTGCCCCCGAGGAGGAGGGACGGTCAGGAGGGGCCACGCGGAACTTCCGACTTGCAGGGGAATAATAATAAACACGGCGCCCACCCACGGTGTTGCTACTTTTTAAGACTGATTATTTGAAAGGCAGGAAGGGAGACAGAAGTCTTCCACCTGCAGGTTCACTCTCTAAATGGCTGCAATGGGCTGGGCCAGGCAGAAGCCAAGAGCATCCTCTTGATCCCCCATGTGGATACAGGGGTCCAAGCACTTGGGCCATCCTCTGCTGCTTTCCCAGGCACATTAGCAGGGAGCGGGATGGGAAGTGGAGGAGCCAGGACTCGAACCAGCGCCCATAGGGGATGCCTGTGGTGCAGATAGGGGCTTAATCCACCGTGCCACAGTGTCGGCTCCTCTTTTTTACTGTGTAAATACATAATTCACCACCCAGGCTGGGACTAGTCATTTATTAGGAAATCTCCCATCCTTTTCAGATTTGCAGTTATATAATTACATCAGCTCAGCTCTGCTATTTTCGAAACAGAGCTGAGTCTCAGCAGAGCCTGCCCGTCAGCTCTGGAGCAGCTGGCAAGAGCAGTACCGCAGCCGGCCTGGGACGAGCCGCCCTGCGGAGACAGGCTGGCCCGAGTGCTGGGACCGTGCACCGTTCCCCCGACTCTGCTCTTAGGAACAACTGTGTTTATGCAGCAGACACCGTTCCCCAGTCAACAGCGCCTGTGTGTGGCAGCTCAGAATCCTGTCTGGCGCACGAGGAGGACGCGCACACGCCCTCATGTCCTCATGTGCTGGCCAAGTAAGGGAATGGACCCAGCGGGCCTGCCCGGACCGAGTAACCAGGCCAAGGGCTCTGGCTAAGAACATTCTTAAAACTGTTCTAAAGGGTTCCTGAAAAGAATGTGTGACAGGTAACTTAGATTCCCTTCAAATTCATTAGAACAACTTTATACTGAGATAAAGACATTCAACCAGCCATGGCCAGGTAGGAAGTTACCTTTCAGCGAGAAATGTTTTGGTGCTGTAATTTGATAATATCACCTTCTTTAGTATATCCCAGGGAACAAATGCTTAGTAAGCACTTACTAAGACAAGGCTTTCAGGGAGAGAGAAATGAAAAGCAAGGTCACTAATGAAGAGTCAGCGGACGAAGCTAAAAGGCAGGAGCCGCAGAGGGCCAGCAGGGGGAGGCAGTCGCAGAAGGGCCCTGGCTGAGGGCCCAGGAAGGCAGCCACAGCCACAGTGAGTCCCAAGCCTTGCCAGGCTTAGCTCACAAAAGCTAAGAGGTTGAGATGTTAAAACACAACACTCAGAACTCTGTGTCTTCCTTCTTAAAAGAAAAAAGACTAAAGAAATAAGGCAGAATGTAAAGGTTTTGCTATAAGTGGATGGTCATGGTTTTTCTGCATGTTTGAAACTTTCCATGGCCAATAAAGGAAGCACACAGAGTTCTAGCTTGATTTGTCACAGGCTGATGTGTTTAGAAGAGGAAAGATGATTAATGCAGTACCAGAGAGCCCTGCTCTGAGCAAGGCAGTGACAGCTTCAGTTCTGCAGGCTGTCCACTATTTAAACAGGTTTCCAAAAACGCACAAGACAGCAGCAACTAAGTATGAGGACAAGGCACACACACCGAGTCCTGCCGTGAGCTGTCAGGGTGGGGGGGGTGGCCACACAGATGGAAACGCTACACCCACCTGGAAATCACCTACCACGGAAGCTGTGAGAGGTGAACGAACTCCCCGAGGGGCGGAGGACAGGAAAGGGAACCCCAGGAGCAGCTCTTAGAAGAACACTCAGGTTTACACGATGGAATCCCAAGTTTTCAGAGAGGTAGGGCATAAAACAGCTACGCTGCAGAGATGCCCATGCCATGGGACTCGAGGGAGGGCCAAGGGATCAGGAACTGCCGAGATCACAGATCCAGCAGGTGCACTGGCAGAAGAGCAGGTGCATTTTGAAGACTGTTAATGTCTCTCCTTGTTGGGGAAGGTTTATGCAGCTAAATTTTCACTGTGAAAAGTTCTCCCACATGACGATCTCAAGGACATGCCAGCGGACACTGGTCAGCCCACATGGGCCCTCAGAACTTCTGCAGTCTTATTTTAATGAAGTTCACTTCCTGTTAGCCTGTAAATTGTATTAAGCACAGGAAAACAGGGTTCCAAATCCTAAAAGGAGGAGCAAACCAGTGCCACCACCACTCCCACTGACGCTGGGGTCCACTACTATCTTATTTTAAGCTAGAGGAAAGTTATTTGGAGTTAAATAACTTAGGAAGGCTTTTAAAGCCTCCCCGAATTAAGTTCTTCTGACTCCAGTTAGCCCATCTGCCTCTCACCTTTAATTTTCTGCTTGTATTCTTCTGGCCGGTGGAGGTACATTGCTGCAGCATCGCCGTTCAGAGGATCGATGGGGTTGGGGTAGGCCAGCAACTGGGGCAGGAAGGACTCAAATATATTGGTAAGATCTGAAGAGACAGACAGACACGTCAAGCCTAGGAGCATTCAAGTTCACCTACAACTCACTTGCATTCAGTGGTCAAAACTACTTACCTTTGTGGGTGCTTAACTACCTGGCGACCACTTATTTCCACAGGCATATTTCCACTGCCTAGGACCTGTGTTATACAGTCAGTTGAATGCTAACGGAACATTTAATCTTAATTAGAAGAACCAGATAGACGTACCTGATATTTGTCACAATTTAATTCACTCCATTTACCAAACCAAAAAGATTTGGAAATACTACATATTTACTACAACAGGTACTCTAATACTCTGTAGCACCTTACATTCTTATAAAATGAATAACTGAACGGGTCATCTTCTATAACTCCCAAAGCTCCCTATTGAAAAAGCATTCAGCTGCCAGCTCTTAAAAGAATTGAACAATTTTACAGGCTTGACATTTAATTCAATTCTCCTAACAGAGGTCAATTAAGCAGTTTTTCAATCATCCTGAGTAGTGATGACAGGAACCTATATGGACCTGCCAAAAACTACATCAAATCAGATTAAGCACCAATCTACTGCATTTCTTAATTCCATTCTCAGCCAGGTGTGACTTTTCCAAGTGGCACTGTCTGGAGACCGTGCTGTCACAAACAGGGCTACCATTGGCACCAGTGGGTAGGGGCCACGGGGGCTGAGCAGTGCCCACCCCCCATGATTATCTGGACTAAAATGTTAGTAATGCTGAGCTTCAGAAATGCTACTCTAGAGAAAACCTTTTTGTAAAGGGGTCAAATGAAATACTTCAGGCTTTGTGGACCACATTACAGTCTTCGTTAAAACTACTCAACACTCAGCTATGCCCCTGTAGCACAAAAATAGGCAAAGACAAGAGGTACATAAGTTGGTGTAGCTGTGTTCCAACAGACCTTTATATGTAAAAACAGCCACAGTTAGCCTAACTTTGCCTAGAAGACCCCACACGTGAGAGGCCTTGCTTATACTGTAAGGTTAAGCAATGGAACAGAGAACAATCCAGAAAGCACAGCTCCGCAGAACCTTCTGCAGTGGTGGAATGGCTGCACCAGCCACAGCCACAGCCTGCAGAAACATGGCTGCCGGGATTCAGGAAACGAACTTTTCATTAAAAAGTGGTTTTTTTCTCCTAATTTTATTTGAAGGGCAGATCAGAGAGACAGATGGAGAGACTGGTTCATTTCGCAGATGTGTACAATAGTTGAGGCGAGGCCAGGCCAAAGTCAGCAGCCCCAAAACTCCATCTCAGTCTCCCCTCTGGGTGGCAGGGACCACGTACCTGCTACCGCCCAGGGTGGGCATTAGCAGAAAGCTAGACTGGAAGCTGAGGAGAACTACTACCCAATGTAAAGAGCCACACGGGGGTAGGAGCCCCTACATCTGGGGAATGGCGTGATGGTCCCACAGCAGCTGGCTCAGCCCTATTCTCATGCACCAGATGTCGACCCTGACCTCTGACTGGAAATTACAGACCTGTGGCCGTCCACCCAGGGCTATCTCACCTTCACAAGGCCAAGCCCAAAGACACACATTAGAGGAAGCTTCCCACGTACCAGGACACAAATGTTGAAAATCCAAATCAGAAAAGCAAAAACAGAAACAACCTTCTGAGATAAAACCCAAACCATATGCCGTAAGATTTTTCCTGCCATTTATTTTATAATTGCTTTAAAAAAGTAAGCAACATGTTCAACAAATCAACAATTATTTGCAGCACAAAACCATTAGAAAGTGTTTTTTAAGGGCTAAGGAATAGAGGAAGCACGCTTAAGGGCTTCAACGCTGGGTGGAGAAAGGCCCTACAATGGTATCTACATACATTCTCTAAATTACTACTAGGTATAGTATGCATGCAAAAGAAGAGTGTTTAAAATTTTTAAATTTATTTTTATTTATCTGAAAGGTAGAGACACAAAGATACATAGAACTCTTCCATTCACTCCAGATGCCTGCAACAGGTAGCACTGGGCCAAGCCAAAGCCGGGAGCCTGGAATTCAATGTAAGTCTCCCACACAGGAGCAGCAGGGGCCCAAGAAGTTGATGCACCATCTGCTGCCTCCTAGGGTGCACATTAGCAGGGAGCTGGGTTGGAAGCAGAGCTGGGATCTGGATCAGGAACTCCAATGTGGGGTGCAGGCGTCTCAAGCGGCATCTTTAACCATGCACCAAACATCTATCCCAAGGTGACTGTTTTTAAAAGTTATCTCAAGGCAAAACCTTGTAATTTCTACTTTTTACACTTCAATTGATGCTCTGCTCATTTTACACTTAAAGATAACATTTTCCTATAGATGTTCTACTTGCTGCAGTCAGGAGTCAGGGACTCTGGATCTCCCACGTGGGTGCGGGACACAAGCACTTGAACCATTTTCTGCTGCCTTCCCAGGTGCATTAGCAGGGAGCTGAATCCAAAGCAGAGCAGCTGGGACTCAAACCAGTGCTCCAGAAGCCAGCACTGTGGCATACTGGGCTAAGCCTCCACATGTGGTGCTGGTATCCCATATGGGCACCTGTGCTAGCCCTGGCTGTTCCACTTCCAATCCAGCTCTCTGCTATGGTCTGGGAAACCAGCAGACGATGACCCAAGTCCTTGGGCTCCTGCACCTGCGTGGGAGACCTGGAAGAAGCTCCTGGCTCCTGGCTTCGGATCAGCCCAACTCCAGCCACTGTGGCCATTCGGAGAGTGAACCAGAGGCTAAAAGACCTTTCTCTCTGTCTCTCTCTAACTCTACCTCTCAAATAAAAAAAATATTAAAAAGAAAAAAAAGACAAACAACCTGTGCTCCCACATGGGATGCTGGCAGTGGCTCAATGCTGCACCACAACACCGGCCCCTTCTTTCCACTTTCATGTATGTTAAATATCTAAATATCTAATAAAACATGAAAAGTCTGAAGGATGTTTCTTTCCTTCTCTTTAAGTAGGTGAGTTATTAAGGCAGTGGTAGAAAACACACAAGCTGGGGCCAGCGCTGTGGCATAGCGGGTAAAGCCGCCACCTACAGTGCCTGCATCCCATATGGGTGCTGGTTCAAGTCCCGGCTGCTCCACTTCCAATCCAGCTCTCTGCTATGGCCTGGGACAGCAGTAGAAGATGGCCCAAGTCTTTGGGCACCTGCACCCATGTGGGAGACCCGGAAGAGGCTCCTGGCTTCAGATTGGTGCAGCCTGGCTGTTGTGGCCATTTGTGGGGTGAACCAGTGCATGGAAGACCTCTCTCTCTGCCTCTCCTCCTCTCTCTGTGTAACTCCAACTTTCAAATGAATAAATCTTTAAAAAAAAAAAAAAAAAACCCACAGTTGTAAGCAAATCAAGAAGAGTTCTACCGACTGAACGTGACCCCAGGGCAGAGTTACTCAGAGTTCCCTCAGCAGGAACATCAGGCACAGTGGGCAGCAGGTCAACCGTGTGCAGCACTTCCTGTGCACTGGGTACTCCTGTGCACTCTGCACGCACACTCCTAGCTTCCATACAGTCATTAAGGTAGTTATCATTATGTCCATTTTACATACAGAGAAACCAAGGCACACAGAGGTTAGTTAACTCGCCTGAGAGGCAGGATTTTTTTTTTTTTTTTTTTTACAGGCAGAGTGGACAGTGAGAGAGAGACAGAGAGAAAGGTCTTCCTTTGCCGTTGGTTTACCCTCCAATGGCCGCCAAGGCTGGCACGCTGCGGCCGGCGCACTGCGCTGATCCGATGGCAGGAGCCAGGTGCTTCTCCTGGTCTCCCATGGGGTGCAGGGCCCAAGGACTTGGGCCACCCTCCACTGCACTCCCTGGCCACAGCAGAGAGCTGGCCTGGAAGAGGGGCAACCGGGAAAGAATCCGGTACCCCGACCGGGACTAGAACCCGGTGTGCCGGTGCCGCAAGGTGGAGGATTAGCCTAGTGAGCCGCGGTGCCGGCCAAGAGGCAGGATTTCAAAGCTGGGCTTACGGGGCTGGTGCTGTGGCGTAGCAGGTTAAGCTTCCGTCTGCAGTGCCAGCATCCCAAATGGGTGCCAGTTTAAATCCTGGCTGTTCCACTTCTGATCCAGTTCCCTGCTAATGCGCTTGGAAAAGCAGTAGAGGGATGGTCCAAGTGCTTGAGCCCCTGCACCCACGTGGGAGACCTGGAAGAAGCTCCAGGCTCCTGGCTTCGGCCTGGCCCAGCCCTGGCCATCTGGGGAGTGAATCAGTGCACGGAAGAACGCTCTGTCTCTCCTCTGTCTATAATTCTGCCTTTCAAATATATAAAGTTTTTTTTTTTAAAGGCTGGGCTTACCTACTATGCTGCCTCTATTAATGGACAACATGGTCTCAACTGTCATGATGGCACTGCTCACAGCCCTGCACCAACACCATGCACCCATACTGCACATCTCCCAAGTGCAAGCCAGAAGGCAGAGCCCTACGTAGAGAACGTGCAGGCATTCCAGGGCCTGCTTCACAGAGGCCGTGTGATGTCTCTGAGTAGCTCACCGGAGGCAGGACCCAGGCCACACAGACTCCTGCACACTGCGATTACAGGAGACGTGCAGGAGGATGTGCTGTGGACTGCCCCCCTCCCCCCCCAACAGCAACGAAACCTCCCAGGACAAAGGAGAGGCTTCGTCATCTTTAAGTAACGTTCAGAAGGGCTCCAGGGCTCAAGAAATACTGCAGACCACCACTGTATCACTAGGGGTCTCATGGTCCCAGGAAGAGACTTTTATACCCTCTCCTACTATCTTTAAGTTTCCTCAAGCTACAGTAAGTTGCTTTGCCTACACATATGTTTCAAACAAATAAAAGAACCCTTAATTACTGGTTTTCCTTCCTGTGCTCACACATTTCGGATCCACATGTACAGATGGGCTGAGTCACCCCTGAGCCTGCAGTTTCGGGTGAAGATGTCAGTGTCTGAGGCCAGCACGTTATGGCCATGGCCACCTTAGGGCGGTAAAGCATTCCTGCACGTGGCTGCCAGAGTGACTTCGAGGCAGGGGCCTCCTGTTAGGGGCCCTGCTCACACGTGGGGACGTGCAGAAAAGCTTTCAAGATGGAAGACGCTGGCCGGAAGTCCAACCACAAGCCAAGTCTGAAACAGAGATTCATCTCAGGAAAAACATCACAATGAGCATATCTCTCTAGAATTATTAATAAAAACATGTATTAGTTCAAAGAGCTTCATTTTGAAAGCATGAATCTTGGCAGTGGGCATTTAAGCCTAGTGGTTAAGATACCTGTATCTCATCCTAGAGTGCTTGGGTTTCATTCTGGGTTCTGGCCCCAAACTCCAGCCTCATGCCAATGTGGACCCCAGGAGGCAGGGGTTACGGCTCAAGGAGTTGGGTTTCTGCCACCCACTTTGAGTGACTTGGACTGAGTTCTAGGCTCTTAGCCTCTGTCCAACCCCAGATGTCGCTGGCATTGGGCAGTGCATCAGGACATGGGAACTACTACTGTTTGTCTCCTGACCACTCAAAAAAAATTTTTTTAAAGATCTACTTATTTACTTGAAAGAGTTAGAGAGGGAGGGAGAGGTAGACAGAGATCTTCCATCCACTGGTTCACTCCCCAGAATGGTTACAACAGCCAGGGCAGGGCCAGGCCAAAGGCAGGAGCTTTATCCAGGTCTCCCACATGAGTGGCAGAGGCCCAAGCACTTGGGCCATTTTCCACTGCTTTCCAAGGCATTAGCAGGGAGCTGGATTGGAAGTGAACAGCTGGGACACAAACCAGCGCCTGTATGGGATGCCAGCATCACAGGTGGCAGCTTGACCCACCACACCACAATGCTGGCCTCAACACTTTTTTAAACTACAGAACAAACATCTATCTTCAAATTTTTGAAAGGGAGAGAGCCAGCTACACACCACTGAAGATTACGGCGTGCCGGCTCCATTCCTGCTGTCTTCCAGCGTAAGCTCAGCAAATGGCTCTTCACTGACCCCAGACTCAATCGGCAGTTCCCAGAATGCGGTCCGCCAGGCTCGCTCTCCAGGCGCACGGCGGTGTTCACGTGAGCACACAGCCCTCAGCGTACCGGGCCCATGAGCCAGAGCAGCGCTGGCTGCTTGTCTGTCAGAATGACCGTGCCCTTTTTATGAGGACACACACGCCGGTGCTTCACAGCGTCCCCACGGCCTCTGCTCCAGGCCCGGCTGGCCTGTCTGTGTGATCTGCACAGCCAGGAAGCTCGGCCCAGCAGCTCCGTGGGAAGGGAGGGCCCTGCCTGTCGTGCAGCCGCCCCGCTGCAGCTTTCATCCTTGTCTCCTGCACACCGCCGTCGCCATCGCTTCTCCAGGAGGAAGCGAGCCACGCCAGAGTCAGGAGACAGTGGCTCCACTCTAGAGGGGCGCGAAAGGGCTGCAGCAGAGGTGAGCGGGCAGTGGCGGCTGTCACCTACCACACTTGGGCGTTTGGCAGGGAAAATCCCAGTAGGCCCAGCTGTCCCCAGCGAAAGGGAAGCTGACTCCTCCCTGGTGAGCAACAGACGAAAACCCGAAAAGCCCACAAGTCTAATCTCGGGCTTCCCACTGACTGGCCGTGACCTTGGGCAGGTCTCCTGCTCGGAAACTCACATTTCTTCATCTGCAAAAAAGAGAAGTATGACACTGCTGTCCCTTAGAAGGAAGCATCACACACACAGCTCTAAGATAGGCTTCAGACTGCACCAAAGGACTGGTCTGGAATAAATACAAACGTGACCATCTTCTAAGAGAAATTCCTGCCGCTTCTATCCCTTAAGGAGAGTTAATAAAAATGAGTCACGGTGGAAAAAATGCACCAATTCTTAGAGCAAGGCCACCCTATTCCAGGTGACTCACAGCAAAACGGTACCTGGCTTAAAGGAGAGAAGGCCGGAGAGGGAGGTGAATCATGGATCTCATGGTTTATTCCTGGCTGTTTATGAACCAGTGACCATGGTTATTTCTTCCTCCTCTATTTCCTTTGAACATTGGAATGGAAAATTTTGTAAGGTTGCTTTCCTCAGGTTAAAATCCTGCGGCTGTCCAAAGCCTCACGTGGCTTGCCCCACAAGTGCCTACTATAGTAAGCAGCCAGCTATCTAGGAGAATTTTACTTGCAGAATCCTCATTCACTTTTCGGATTTAACACTGAAAAACAAAAGCTCTAACTCAGAAAACACCACCATCATATAGTCACAGCCAAGCACCGAAAACCATCAAAGCCATCTCTCCCTTCCCAAAAGCCATTTTGCCTGTTCCATTTCCTACTTCTTTTTTATAATATTTATCTGAAAGGCAGAGCATTGCAGAAAGAGAAGGAGGGAGGGCAGAGGGACAAAGAAGGGAAGAGAGAGGGAGGGAAGGCAGGCGAGGTGGGGAGAGAGAGAGACAACAGGATCGGGGAAGAGAGATCTTCCATCCACTGCTTCACTCCTCAAACAGCTTCAACAGCCAGGGCTGGGTCAAACTGGAGCCAGGAGCCAGGAGCCCTGTCCAGGCCCCCCACATGGTGGGGCAGGGGTCTCAGAACTTGAGCCATCTTCTGTTGCCTTCCCAGGCCCATCAGCAGGAAGGAAGCTGGGCAGGAAACTCAGCAGCTGGGATGCAAACAGGTGCTCTGACAGGGGGTGAGGGATGCTGGCATCCACGCAGCAGCTTAACCTCTGTGCCAAAATGCTGGCCCCTCCCTGTTCCCAGGAACCCAGTGCATTGGGTTCCTTCTTTTTAAAAACAACCAGATAACAAATAAGAAAATTCCTTGGGGTTACAGCAGCCTCATGCTCAGTGGTGTGAATTCTAACGTATTTGTATTTCAAAAATTAGCCTTGCACATTCCTACTCTGGGAAGCCCGTCACCTCACAATTTTAAAGAAGTCAGTCTGTTGGGGCCGGTGCCGTGGTGTAGCAGGCTAAGCCTCTGCCCGAGGCGCCAGCATCCCTTATGGACACCAGTTTGTGTCCCAGCTGCTCCTCTTCTGATCCAGCTCTCTGCTGGTGGCTTGGGAAGGCAGTGGAAGATGGCTCAGGTTGCTTGGGCTCTTGTACTAGCGTGGGGGACCCAGAGAAAGCTTCTGGCTCCTGGCCTCAGATTGGCCCAGCTCTGGTTCTTGTGGCCTTTGGGGGGAGTGAACAAACAGATGGATAGAAGGAAGACCTTTCTCTCTGTGTCTCCTTCTGTAACTCTAAGTCTCAAATAAATAAAATCTTAAAACATAAAACTCCCCTTTACCCTAATTCTTTAAAAAAAAAAAAAAAAAGTCTGTGCTGATACCTATGAAATCTTTAATGGGTCCTTTTGTTTCCAATCTTGGTAAATTTGACCTGCATAAATTACTTGCTGGAAAACCTGTTCCCCTCTCCAAACAGGCAGTGTAGGCTTCTCCAAAACCCTTGCTCCCAGCTGCTATGCCTTTGGAAGGAACTGGGTAAGGCCCACCCCCTTAATTCCATGGACTCAGTCGGGTTTCCAGACTTACCACCTGCCCTAAGAAAACAATTCCAGTTCCGCGGCTTTCCAGTAGCCAGCTCCTGGAAGGCTGTCGAGGCTTCCAACTCGTGCCTCTGCGACCAGGGAAAGCTTCCCAAAAGGGTGGGCACTGGCACGGGGGTTCAGATACTACATTGGGGGCCAGCACTGTGGGAAAGCGGGTAAAGCCACTGCCTTTGATGTGACATCCCTTATGGGCACCAATTCAAGTCCCAGCTGCTCCACTCCAATCCAGCTCCCTGCTAATGTGCCTGGGAGGGCAACAGAAGACAGCCCAATTGCTTGGGCCCTTGTACCTGCATGGGAGACCTGGAAGAAGCTCCTGCCTCCTGGCTTCAGCCTGGCCCGGCTGTTGCAGCCATCTGGGCAGTGAACCAGCAAATGGAAGATCTATCTCTTCCTCTATGAAATAGATAAAATAAATCTTTATTTATTTTTAAAGATGCCTACTTGGGACCCCTGCATCCCATACAGAATGCCTGGGTTTGAGTCCTGGCTCTACTTCCCAATTCTAGCTTCCTGCCAATGCACACCCTGGGAGGCAGCAGGTGATAGCTTAAGTAGTGGGTCTCTGACACCCATGTGGGTCCCAGATTGAATTCCAGGCCCTGGCTTCAGTCTGGCCTAGCTCTGGTTGTTGCAGACATTTGGGAAGTAAATCACAGACATGGGGGAGGTAAATCAGTGGGTGGAAGACCTCTTTCCCCCTCTCCTGTTCTCTAGCTTTTGCTCTCTCTTCCCCCTCCCCTGCGACTCTTGCTCCCCTTCTCCTTTTTCCTCTCCTGCTCGTAACTAGAGGTAAAGAGATGGACAAAATCATGAGTTGAATTCTCAGGATCCAGAACCAGTGTTTCCTCTGTAACTTAAACAGGGCTCTGCCTTGCAACTAATGGCCAAGTAAAGTTGGAGCCACCATGAATTTCAGTCATGCCATTCATATCCTTGATTGCTAGGGAAAATCAGCCACTGGTTTTTCATAATCCCACTGGCTGACTTTTGCTTATCTTATAAGGAACTGCATTAAACTCATCCTAATGCACAAGTCATAAACTTATAGTATGTGTTCAAGATAAAGCTGACCACAGAATGTCATCTCATTCACCAGACATACTGTTGCGTGAGTCGGTGGTAGAGTTATCCACTATCTGAGTCAAAACCCAGCAGCCACGTATTTTTTGGTTAGATTGAAATAGGGAAATAGTAAGATTTCCAGACTTCCTTTGGTTATTGAATAATTTACCTTCTACCCTTTTAACAGCTCCTAGGAACTTGTAGTATTAATAATGGATGAGGCTTTTTTTTTTTTTTTTTTTTTTTTACTTTTTTTCCTGCTGGTAGCCTAAGAACATGAAAAAAAAAAAAGCCTTATACTACACTTAGGAAAAAGTATTACATATGGTTTTATTTTGTAACTTCAAGTATTATTGCCTTAATGTCTTTTAACCCTGTTACAACGCTGCTTGTAGACATGTTAATATAGTAATACTTTTATGATAAATTGACTTTAAGGACTACTCTTTTGCTGTTTTATCATGTATGCATTATTTTGTATATGTACAGGGCAAGTAGGTATATAACTTGATAAAGTTGCAGTCATAAAATATTATTAACAGAAGATGTAAGAAATTTCTGCATGGTCTAAATCTTTGTGTACTTTATTTGTAAATTATTTGCCCTGAAGTTTTAGAAAATAGTTTCTGAATTTTAAAATTGCTGGATTCATGCAGCCAGCATTGCAGGTTATCAGAGATCAAAGATTGTAATAATACATTTTGAAAATTGTAAGCAAAAAGTTATTTTTATATTATATACTGTCTAATTGTTCATCTTAATTGTCCTTGTTTTCAACTAGTCATGGAGATTCAGTAAGTGCCTTGGAACAATATTGAAGTCTCTTAGCTTGTGTGTGTTACTTTAATATTTGAACTCAACTGGGATTAGAAGACTATCAATTATATGTATGTTTCAGAATATTTGACCTGCCATTAAAACAACAAAAACAATTAAAAAAAAAAAAAGCCACCAGTAAAATTCTACAAAAAAGGTAGAAAAAAAAAAACCAAACTACACATCTCCATGAACGTGAAAGTCCTGCACTGCACACAACCAAGCGGCTGTGACAAGAAAACACTCAGTAAACAGAGGGCCCTAAAATATGGTGCACCCCACCTCCCACCCAAGAAAATTTCAATAAAGCCAGCAAGGAACCCCTCAGGCAGGCAGGAGGACTTCAAGGAAGAAGTGGTTTTGAGCTTGAAAGCAGCTTTCTCTAAAGTCAGTAGTTTGAGCCCAATTTCAACGACAAAAAGCCCATCTGTTTTGCCGTGCTGAGGGCACAGGGCACGCGAGGGCCAAAATGTGGCAGCCCCCTCCCTGCCCTGGGGGGAGCCTTGGAACAGGCTGGGCCGACACCAGCCCTCCACGTGCTGTTGAGTTCAGGGCACTCCAGCAAGCTGCATGGGAACCACATGCTCTGCCACCAGTCAGCTCAAAGGAAAACTCAAGAACGCAGTTACTTCACCTCCCAGGGTCTTATGTGCACAGAAGTATACAAAAGGCCTGAGCACATCGGATTCACGCTGTTTTCAGGGTAGTCGGCGGGGATCTTTTAAAACTAGTGAACAGTCTCACTGAAGACAGTCCTGCAGGCACCTTCCTCCTCTCAAACAAACTGAAGACAGAACTGGCACAAATTAAGGTGCAGTAGTCAAGGGGCTGTCATGACAGTGCAGCGGTTGCAGTCATAACTCAGCAACCCATATGAGTACCAGTTCAAGTCCTGGCTGCTTTTCTTTTTTTCTTTTTAAAGATTTATTGGCTGGCGCTGTGGCTCAATAGGCTAATCCTCCGGCTGCGGCGCCGGCACACCGGGTTCTACTCCCGGTTGCTCCTCTTCCAGGCCAGCTCTCTGCTGTGGCACGGGAAGGCAGTGGAGGATGGCCCAAGTGCTTGGGCCCTGCACACGCATGGGAGACCAGGAGAAGCACCTGGCTCCTGGCTTTGGATCGGCGCAGTGTGCCGGCCATGGCGGCCATTTAGGGGGTGAAGACCTTTGTTTGTCTTTCTCTCTCTCTCTCACTAGAACTCTGGCTGTCAAAAAAAAAAAAAAAAGATTTATTTATTTATTTATTTATTTGAAAGGCAGAGTGGCAGAGAGGCAGAGAGAGAGGTTTTTCATTCACTGGTTCACTCCCCAGATGGCCCCAATGGCCAACTGCTCCACTTTCGATCCAGTTCCCTGCTAGTGGTCTGGAAAAAGCAGAAGATGGCCAAGTGCTTGGGCCCCTGCACCCACGCTGGGGACCTGGAAGAGGCTCCTGGCTTAGACCTGGCTCAGCATTGGCCACTGCAGCTATCTGAGGAGTGAAGAGGAGGATAAAGACCTCTCTCTCTGTCTCTCCCTCTAACTCTTTGATATAAGTTAAGCTGCCGTCTGCAGCGCCATCTTGAGTCCCAGCTGCTCCTCTTCTGATCCAGCTCCTGGCTACTGTGCCTGGGAAAGCAGCAGAAGATGGCCAAGTGCTTGGGACCCTGTACCCGTATGGCTTCTGCCTGGCCCAACCCTGGCCATTGCAGCTATTTGGGGGGTGAACCAGCACAGCAGATGGAAGGTCGGTCTTTCCCCAGCTCCCCACCCCAGTGATTCTTTCAAATAAACAAATAAATCTTTAAAAAAGGCTGTGCTCCACTTCACTTGTTTACAACTTAATCCACAAGGTAAGTCCTTTACCCAGTCAGCTGAGGCAGGAGTACAAAGCCCGCTGGAGGGAGAACATGCGGGCCTGGCCACGGGGGAGGAGGGCAATCAGGACTGGGTTGCAGTGGAAGCAACAAAAATCTGTGCTAAAAAAGGAAAACTGGACAAGAGACGCGTTAGCTACCTGTGGCACACTCTAGCAACCTCTGCCTCCATCAGTTCTTAAAATTACATTTGTTTTTGGAAATGCAATGCAGATCCCTTTGGCTGCATTTTGAGTTTTCCAGAGCGTTTATCGCCCCTGTCTAGAAGAGCAGGAAGGGATGTAAAAAAGATGCTATCGTGCAGGAAGCCAAAATGAGTCAATTTTGTAATCAGTTACTTTCCTTTTGATGCCACAGGAGTAACAATAGATGACTTCATCCTTGATAAGTAACTTTATACAAAAGTAACCATGTTACTCAGCGTAATTAGCCCCCTTGGAAAGTTAAATAATAAAAAATTTTAAATTACTGATCAAATTACAATTGAACTTCTGAACAAACAAATTGCATGTGTAGTTGGCAAAGGGAAAGCAGGATGAGAACAGAAAGGCAAGGGGTCAAATGGGTGACGGGAAGTAATTTTCTTCTGTGGGAGGGTGATGGGATGGAGGACGAGATTTACCGCTCACATGAACACTGTTTAATACCAGGCTATGGTGAGCAGAAACCTGAAATGGTAACTGGGGGCTGCTGGTGCACTACGAACATGCACGCCCACTGCACAGCACATGCCTGGGGCCAAGTGAATTACAGGAAATTTCACCACATCGTGCAGCAGAAGTAGGTGTTGCAACAAGTTTTAGGTGCCAGGCTAAGCCTTCTGCTGTACAGCTGAATATTTATGTTAACATGCCAACTTTCTACTAGTTATTTAGTATTAAATCGATTTTTCTTTTTTGTCCTTTAACAGACCAAGCGTCTCAAGCAGCACTGAGGAAAATGGAGTGAGTCAGACCTCACCGGTCATGATCGATGCCAGAGGCTTCAGCAGTTCGTAATAAAAATGCAGTTCAGATCTTAAGTCTAACAAAAACCCTTTAAGGTCACCTGATCCAACCCTTCCTGCCAGGACTTCCATACACATTTTATTTACTTTTCCCTCAAGCTTTCCATGAAGTGCTGAATTTTCTTGAGAAACACTTTGCATTTTGAAAAGTCAAAACCAAGAGTGTGCCCTGCTCAGTACACTTTTGACGCCACTGACAGCATTGCTTCCTGCTTTCCTGCACCTGCCCGTGACGCAGTGTGCGCATGCTTTATTATGCACTCAAGTAACACACACGCACGCGCAGACACACACACACACGTATGATGGAAGTCTGCCTTCAGCTCATTCTGACCACTGCGGGGTTAGCTCTTCTTCTTTTAAGGTTTATTTATTTATTTGAAAGCAGAGCTAGAGAAGGGGGCGGGGGGGGGGGGGAGGGAAGAGTTCTTCCATCAGCTGGTTTACTCCCCAGATAGCCAAAACAGCCAGAGCCAGGCTAAAGCCAGAAGCCAGGAGCTTCTTCCGCATCTCCCACATGGTGCAGGAGCCCAAGGACTTGCGCCATCTTCCGCTGCTTTCCCAGGCACATTAGCAGGAAGCCAGATTGGAAGTGGAGCAGCCAGAGCTCACATGGTGCCCATAGGGGATACTAGCACTGCAGGCAGAGGCTTAGGCTTCTGTGCCACAGCGCCAGGCCCTGGTCTAATTCTTCTTCATTAAATTGCTTTGCAAGCCAATACAACAACACACTAATGTTTTATATATGTGATGCAACCTGAGTCATGTTAGCCTTCTGCTTTTAAATCTATTGGGGAGGGGGGCGATGCTGTGGCTTAGCAGGTAAAGCTGACATCTGCACTGCCAGCATCCCATTCGGGCACTGGTTCGAGTCCTGGATGCTCCACTTCCGATCCAGCTCCCTGCTAATGCACCTAGGAAAGCAGTGGAAGATGGCCCAAGTGGTTGGGCCACTGCCACCCACATGGGAGATCTGGATGAAACTCCCGGCTCCTGGCTTTGGCCTGAGTCAGCCCTAGCCATTGCAACCTTTGGGGGAATGAACCAGCTGATGGAATAACTCTCTCTCTGCCTCTCCCTGTAACTCTTTCAAATAAAAAAAAATTAAATAAAAACAAAAAGACTAAATGCTGAGGTCTCCATATCTCAGTGTAAGCAAACAAAATTTCCTTTAAAAAAAAAAATGTTTCGGGGGCCAGTGTTGTGGCTCAGTAGGGTAAGCCATCTTGGCCTGCAAGGTTGGCATCCATATGGGCGCTGGTTCAAGTCCCAGCTGCTCCATTTGCAACTGGGCTCCCTGCTAACGCCCCTGGGAAAGCAGCGGAAGATGGCCCAAGTACTTGGGCCCCTGCCACGTGAGTAGGAGACGCAGAAGAAGCTCCTAATTCCTGGCTTTAGCCTGGCCCAGCCCTGGCCATCGTGGCTATTTGATGAGTGAGCCAGCAGATGCAAGATCTCTGTCTCCCTCTCCCGCTCTGTAATTCTGCCTTTCAAGTAAATACATAAAATGTTAAAAAAAAAAAAAAAGAAAAGAAAAAGAAACAGCTCTGCTTGTCAATGCCAAGATGAAACTTGTTGATAAACCTAGCTAGGCAAAGCAGCCACTATTAGTTGAAGAGTAGAGAGGAAAAAAAATAACCCTGTTTGGAACCTCATATACCTGCTGATGGAAATGTAACATGGTACAGGAACTTTGGGAGATAGCCTTCGTATGCTTAAACATTTACTGTACCACCCAGCAATTCCATTCCTAGATATATACCCAAGAGAAACATAAACATATGTCCGCATAAAGAGTTGCACACAAATATTTACAGAGGGATTATTTAATAGCTCACAGGTGGAAACAACCCAAATGTCCATCATCTGACAAAAGGATAAACAAAATGCGGCACAGTCATGTAACGGAACACCAGCCAATAATCTGAGGGAGAAAATTCTGAAACATGCACTGACCTTCAAAACAGTACACAAGGTGAAAAAGAGGCTGTCACACCACCCATGGTGTGTGATTCCACTGATAAGCACCCTCCAGAACAGAGACAACTAGAGAGACAGAGAGCAGCCTAGAGCTTGCCTCAGGCTGGCGGGGTGGGACCAGGGAATAACCAGAGGGTACAAGTTCCTTTGTGGTTGATGAGGGTTTTGGTTGCATGTAACTGTGAACATGCTAAAAGCTATGGAATTACTTGTATGGTTGTGAATTATAACTCTAATGCTGCCATTAAAAAAAAAAATCTGTTCTGAGACATGAGGACTTGGGAACCAGCAAACCTCTCGTACAAAGCCCTTCTGGTCAGTGGTAAAAGCTTTAGTGGAGCTAAAGTCCAATTTACTTTGTTGTAATTGGAAGCAGCTTGCTGTATTTTGATATGTACATTTCTAAAATGTGAATGCAGTTTAAGACAACACATTATTACATCAGATGTTCCAGGCAGAGTGCCATGAGACATTTTCACTCACACACAAAAAAACTTAACAGGAATCTATTTAGTCAGCCTCAGAGTGTAGGATCTCCTCCTCCTGTCTCATCTCCCTGTAAGGTATGGTTACTTCACTCATTAAGTCAACAGACAGCGGAAGCCTTATGTGCATGGGGCAAGGTTCTAGGCGTGTGTGTGTGGACAGGAACAAGACATCGGTCCTGCCCTCACTGGGCTTACAATCTAATACTAGGACAGCATAAACACTAAGTGTGTGCCAGTTTTTAAAAACAGGGTTCTGAGCTAAGGAAGGGCACCACTTTATATGGAGTAGCTAGGAAAGGCGGCCTTCCTGAGGAAGTGAAAAGTTGCCAGACACACTGGTCAGGGAGTACTGGAATGGCACCATGAGGAAGCCCAGGCTTCCTGGGAGTCCTACTCCCCAGCCTCACACAAGGATGCCAGGCATGGTGACCTGCAGGCTGTGGCTGGACTGAGACGGCTCCCCTGCCTCGGACCACTGGAGGGGCTTCCAACTCTCAGCAGGAGGAAGCCCTCCCTGGTTCAGCCAAGCCCAAAGTGATCTTTCCACCCTGGCTCGTGCCTCTCAGCCAACTGTCATATATACCACTTCTCTTCCCCCCCCACCCTACCACTCACAGACAAACCAGATATGGAACCCATAGTCCTTAAGGTAGAAAATAACCTAGAAGCACAAAATATGCAGGCATAAACAAGAGATAGGAGGCAGGAAGTCAGAGTGGGCCATGAAGACAGCTACAAACTCCAAGAACACCCAGAGCCTGCTGCAGCAGAGGAAGCCTCAGGCAGTAGCTCTGAAACCCGAGGACGCGGACAAGGTGGGCAACAGATCTGCTAGACCTCTCACTAACTTCGAAATTATTTCAATAAGCCTGGCCAGGTTATAAGCTCAAGGAGAGGAGGCCCGATGCTCTGTGGTATTCGGCACAGTATGAAGGTACTTCAAAAAGTTCATGAAAAGTGGAATTAAAAGCACATTTAGGTGAAAAATGTTGAAACCCATCATTTTTTCACAATGTGCACTTCCATTAACTTTTTGAAGCGCTCCCGTATTTTGCAGAGTCGGGCAGTTCACTTGTTGACTCACTGTTAGGAGATGAGTGGTCAAGATAGAAGGCGTTGCCGGCGCCGCGGCTCACTAGGCTAATCCTCCGCCTAGCGGCGCCGGCACACCAGGTTCTAGTCCCGGTCGGGGCGCCGGATTCTGTCCCGGTTGCCCCTCTTCCAGGCCAGCCCTCTGCTGTGGCCACGGAGTGCAGTGGAGGATGGCCCAGGTGCTTGGGCCCTGCACCCCATGGGAGACCAGGAAAAGCACCTGGCTCCTGGCTCCTGCCATCGGATCAGCGAGTTGCGCCGGCCGCAGCGCGCTGGCCGCGGCGGCCATTGGAGGGTGAACCAACGGCAAAAGGAAGACCTTTCTCTCTGTCTCTCTCTCTCACTGTCCACTCTGCCTGTAAAAAAAAAAAAAAAAAAAAAAAAAAGATAGGAGGCGCTGTCCCACAGGGACGGGGCAGGGGAGGGCCGTGGGCTTTTGTGTTTCACTGCAGGTCAGAAACCTTCCCTCCTATCACTTTTGCTGGGAGGCTTTTCGAGAGAGCCAGGGCCACAGAAGATGAAGAAATCATGTAAATTCATTGGAGAGTCAAATGGGAACTAACAAAGCACAGCCTTTGATACGGGCAATTCAGTGGATTACGTAACGGTGGAGGACTCAAAGGCAGAGTTTTGAAAAAGTGGACAATTCTTGGGGCCGGTGCTGCGGTGTCGGCATCCCACACAGGCTCCAGTTCGAGTCCCAGCTGACCTTCTTCTGATCCAGCTCCCTGCTATGGCCTGGGAAGGCAGCAGAAGATGGGCCAAGTGCTTGGGCTCCTGCACTCACGTGGAGGACCTGGAAGAAGCTCCTGGCTTCAGATCGGCTCAGCTCTGGCCATTGTGGCCAACTGGGGAGTGAATCAGTGGATGGAAGAACTTTGTCTTTCCCTCTCTCTAACTCTACACCTCAAATAAATAAAATAATTTTTAATGGACAATGTGCCTTTAAGTCACTCGAGTAAACAGAATGCCTTTCTGCAGAAGACCCCTTGCCAGCACCTGCTGCCCTCGTGCTCAGACCAGCACACAACGCCGAGGGTCATCTTAAAAGGCCTTCGTGTCTATCTTTTTAACTTGAGCCTTCTCAAAAGCCTCACGCCATCTGTCACTGGCACTGTACTTTATCTGATGTGGTTTCCTCTCAACTCAGCTTCCCAGTGATGTTTAAAATCTTGTGGACATATTTAAATTCTTGACACAGACCCTGTCATAAAATTGGTTCATTAGGGTCAAAAGGTAGAAACAAAATTCTGCCACATTGTAAATTTCCAGTGCAGGCTTTAATTTTTTTTTTCATTAGTAGCACTGGAAAAAAATATTACTGCACAAGTATGTTACAGTTTCATTGTTAAAGTTTTAAAGGCTCACTTGAGGCATACCTCACTATCTGCTCACTGGTGATTTAACCAGGCCCCTACGTATTCCTTTTCTCCTGCACCTGATGAAGCCCAACAAAGCTTTTGTTTTGAAACAAATGTGGCTACCTTGTCCAGGGAGAGAGAGCCAGACTTTTTTTCCTTTTTTTTTGGCGTGGTCAATTTTAGCACTGAAGGCAAAGCTGAATTATTCTCGATTTGGTGAGGCTTTGGACTTTGAAACAGGTAACTGATGATCCCCAGCCTTTTAATGCATCTTTCATATCACTTCAGAGGAACACGCCTAAGACCCTTCCTAAAATCTAATAAATATACATACATAACGCACATAAAATGTTTTATGCCTAAGTTCAGAATCTCTCAAGATTCATTTTAAACTTCTACTGCTGATGTCCGTATTTAAAATATCTTTTTTCCTGATAAGTTTCCCAAAGTTTCCCACCCAGTCCCTCAAAATCCCTTCTCATTCCCAGCAAAACATCTTAAGCCAGAGAAGAAAAGACAAACATTTCTTAAGGCAGTGTCTCAACATCTCCAAAAAATATTCCATGGCCAAACTCACCATAAAGAGCTGTCCAAGTTTGATTAATTACATCTAGACACACAGTTCCTGACCTGAAACAGATGGAAAGAATGGCATTTTTTAAAAACTTAGAAAGTCAGTTGCATGTGTTTGGCAACTTTTTATCAAGATAAATAATTTTAATAGATCCTTAAAAAAATCCCTGTAGGGGAACAGCATGAGTATTTACAACGTCTGAAGTATCTCCTTAAAACCGAAAGGGAAAGATGGCAGCTACACCGTGGAGAAACCGGACGGCACCTGAGCCAGGTGATCAGAAATAACACTGGGAGCCGGGGCGCCAAGACCATGGAGGCCTCTGGATGTGACTGGAGAAGGACTCGATCTTACCACTTTGTGGTTTTCTGGCCTTAGGCAGGCCCTGCGTCTAACAAAGAAACCTCAGACAAACCTAAATTGAGAGACAATCTGTAAAATAACTAACTGTCTCTAGTCTTTAAAAATGAAGATTTCATAAAAGAGGAAGGCAGGCCAAAGAATTAAAGAAACGTGACAACCAAGTGGAATGCATGATTGTGGTGTGGACCTTTGCTGGAAGAAAAAAAGGCGCAGAAAGGTACACGGTTGGCATGTGGCAGGGGATTAGATGCAAAAGCCCTGAGTCAGTGTTAACTCCCCGAATCTGACGGCTACAATGTGGGTACCCGAGAGATCGCCCTTGCTAGAACGATGGCTGACACACTAACTCAGGATTACAGGACAGAGGGGAGTATGCATGTGCACAACCTACTCCCAGGGGTTCAGGAAAACCTCCCATGCGAGAGAAACAGCAACATTTAGTGCCTTAACAAGTAAAAACTACAGTCCAAATAGCCATGTACTCTGAACAGTACTGGGAGTACAAAACAGGACACACTGGGATCCTACTTTAAAACATCACTAATACAATATCAGGAAAGAAAGGGATGATTAGGATTCATTAACAAATGAAAGGCCAGTCTTAGTTGCCTTACTCTCAAAAAGTGAGAAACATTTCAAGGGCTGAAAACAGTACACTTGTGTGTTGAAACAGATGTCTGAATTCATCTGTGCAGAGAGAAGTGACACGTGGAGTATTACCCACGTTGACCGGAAACCCAGGGAAAAGGAGCAACAGCGCCACAGGGTTGAACTCAGTGGTTTGAAGACCGTATCCCTACGAATCTGTAGTTCAAGGGACCATTCATACAATATAAATTCCTGAGAAAATCCAAAAAGATCATTGGGATTTTTGGGTTTTTGTTTTTAAACAGCAGGGAGAGAGAGGGAGAGAGGGAGTGAGAGATGAACTTGAATCAAGAACAGTTGCTGCTAAAATTTAAACATTTTAAAACAGTTACTTACGCTTCATCAATGTTGGGGTGGAAAATTTTATTCATGAATCCTGTAAAAAGAGATGTTAATTAGCAGCAAAAAGGACGCAGTGAACAATTAGCTTTAAAGTAGTTCAGCTCTGAAAACGACTTCATTGTGGAAGAGGAGGATTTCACTCCTATGGCCTCACCTGCCATCTCCGATCCCTGATGCCTGGTAAGACTATCCTCCCCTAACAGCTTCAAGTAATTAAAATACACTTAATAAAATAAAATAAAATAAAATAAAATAAAATAAAATAAAATAAAATAAAATAAAATAAAATACTTGTCTATTCTATTAACAGACAAGTGAACTTTGGGGACAATGCAGCTTCTTACACAAAATCATTATTAAAGCAACTGTTTTCTAAGCGATGCAGGACTCCCAAAACAGAATGTGTAACACTAAAGGGCTTATGACTAGTGTCAGGATCAGGCCACCGGGCTCCTGTCCGACTCCGAGCTCTGGAGGTGAACTGTCCAAGCTCTGCACCCGGAGGCTCTTCCTTTGAACTTCTCCTTCTGTAGCTCATTTACTGGTACCACCAGGCTACACCTTGTGCGGAACATGAATGAAGCTGTTGAAATGCTAAAGGAACACAGTTTCCAAACCACAAAGGATTTGTTAACAACAGTGGCCAAAATATTTCCTTTAACTTTAGCCTACTCATTCAAAGAAACCCAGTTTTGACTAAAATTGAGGCCACCAGGAAATGAGGCAGAGTTTTTTTTTAAATTTTTTACCATGACTGTCAGGCACTGACTTTTTTTTTTTTTTATTCCTCAAACAAGTACAGGATTTGACAAACTTGTTGCTATTTAAATTTCAAAGAGAAATCAATGCACCCCTCATCTCATGGTGATTAAATCAGTACCCTATGCATGGGAAGGACAAGCTCTCCCAGGGGAGACCCACTGTCAAAGCTGCCACTTTGTCATCTTAGCTATGCATTTCCTTTGAGGACTCCCATATTTCACCTCCCACTGTTAATTGTCTTTAGGAAGACAATTCGCACCACTAGGTCCTGGCCCACCTTCCCCTGCTCTCCCCACAGGTTCTCTTATTCACCTGTTCAAAACATCCTGATCAGCACAATGGCCAGACACTGGGCTTGTTTAGGACACAAAAATAAGACAGCGCATTCTTCTCCAGGGGGTCCCCGCAGCAGTGGGACAAGAGTGAAGAAACTGTACTGTGTACAAAATCGTGACACGGGAGGGGTACACACGTGTGGGAAGAGAAGAGAGGAAACACACAGGAGTGACTGGAGGAGGAACCCCAAATGAGCTGCTACAGCCTCTGTCTCCAAAAATCTAAGAAACTTCCCTCCACTTAGAGAACAGGGGACAAGAATACAAAATCTCAGGTACTCCAACCTCTGATTGCTCAAATACTAATCACTTCCGGTTTTTGTTTCTGAAGGCTTTGTGTTGAACTAATTTAACGTTTTATCCACTACCAACAAGAGAGGCTGTGAGTTGTTCAAATTATCCTCCTGCAAAAAAGAAAAGGCTGGTGTACAACATTAACTCTTCATTCAGGAAACAGGATGCTTCAAAGTCTAGATTTAAGAGGGACGTGGCTGTGATAGCTGATGGAAACATCCCTGCCTCAAAGCCAAGAGGAGAGTGGCAGGTGTTCCACTTGACAGTTGAGGCCCTTGTATCCCGTATCTGGGTGCCTGGGTTTGAGTCCTGGCTCTGGCTCTCGACTCCGGCTTCCTGCTAATGGGTACCAGGGGAGGCGGCTGGATAAGGCTCAGGTAGTCAGTCCCCTCTACCCTCAGGGGAGACTTGGACTGAATCCCCAGCCAAGTCTCAGTTAGTGCAGGGGCTTGTGGGGCGCACCAGCAGATGAGCTCGCTCTGTGTGTCTCTCAAAATAAATGTTACACAGAGGAGAAAAAGGTAAAAAAAAAAAATTCTACTCAACCCCAACACACATGTCCAAAAGGGCCAGTGAGGACATCTGTAGCAGCACTGTTGACAAAAGCCAAGAACCATATCCAACTGTATCAACAGGACCAGACTGCAGTATCCTGGTAATGACTAGATCAGTGTGTATCAACTCAGAACTAAAACTCGGTTAAGAAACAGAAGTTGTAGAATGATATACTTGCAGCACGACGTCATTCCAACACATTAAAACAAAGCAGTACTCTCTACGCTAAGTGGTAACCAGTATGTACAGGAAAACTGTACTGAGCCAACACATCCCAAACTTGCAAAAGAAATCACTTCAGTTTGGGTCCAGGGCCGTGCTCACAATGGGAATAGGGAACAAAACAGGACATGGTTAAAAATGGCTATAACATTATATTCCTTTGAGAAAGAGGCCAAGTGCTTGTATATTATCTGTTGTTATTTTTAGAGTGTGCACAGGTAGATGTGGACAACTGTTAAGAAGTGCTGAATTACTAATGGTGGGAGTGTTTTCTCCACAGTACTTTGCAAATTCCATTGCCCCTCCCAACCATCCAGGTACCGAATCCCAGTAATGGAAGTGGCTAAGACGACACGCAGGTGTCAGTGGTAATGTGTGTGAGAAACTTTCCCATTATTTCTACTTTGAACCCCCTAAATGTCTACAATGTGCCATTCTAATAGTTTTTTTTTTTTTTAAACAACTCTTTCAGGTAAGACCACCCTCAGGTGCCAGGGCCGATCCTCGATCCTTGCAGTAGATATGGGGACATACTGCTACGGGCTGCAAGGGAGCAATGAGCTGAGTGGGAGTAATGAACCACCCACGTGACTTAATTCAAGATGCGTTCTTGATACTTAAAACCTTGCCTTTGCTAACGTTTCAAAACTACCCCTTGCGAGCAGGCGTTACGCTGGCATCCCACATCTGAGTGCCCGGGTTCAGTTTCTAGCTCTTGCTTCCTGCTGATGTGGCTCCTGAGAGGCAGCAGTGATGGCTGAAGTATGTGGGTCCCTGTCACTCATGTGGGAGATCTGGCTTGAGTCCCTGGCTCCTTAGCTTTGGCCATTGTGAGCAGCTGGGGATGAACCAGCAGAGGGCAACTATCTAAGGAAGGGGGCTTCCGAAAACCCAGTAAAGCAGTGTCTATGTTAAAAGTTCTCAACGCTGGGACTGGGTTGTGATGCAGCAGATTAAGCTGCTGCTTGCCATACCAGCATCCTGCTATTCCCCCTGCCCTGAAAATGTGCCAGGGAGGCAGCAGATGATGGCCTAAAGACTTGGATCCCTGACACCTACATGGGAGACCCGGATGGAGTTCCTGGCTCCTGGCTCCGGCCTGGCCATTGCGGACATTTGGGGAGTGAACCAGTGGATGGATGATCTTTCTCTTCCTCCGCCTCTCAAATAAATAAAGAAATCTTAAAAAAGAAAAAGCAAATTCCCAATGCCGGCTACAGATGAGAATTCCCCTTGCAAGCTCTTCAGAAGGCACAGGTCACGCTATGTTAGAAAGCGGTGAATGTTAAGGAGGAAAAAAAAGTGGCAAGGCCAGGGTGAGGGGCTGCACTTCTGGGGAAGGAGGTTTACTTTGCAGGAGGCAAGGGAGGAGCCCCGTCTCCGCAGCAGGGACAGCCCAGTGCAGAGCACAGCAGTTTACTTCTGTATTTGAAGAATAGCAAAGACACTAGTGAAATCAAAGTGACGTGAGCGAGGGGTGGCAGACTACAGTGGGGTCAGAGGGGTGATCAGCATCTGGAGTCCTTTGAAGGACCGGGCGCTCGTGTGGAAGAGGGGAAGCCACTCCCATCAGTGCCCAAACCCGGATCCTGCGCTCACGTTCTCAGGTTTCAGAATCAATGGCTTGTCCTCTCAAAGGAGCAGAGCAATGGCGCACAGCACCTCAGGGCTCGGGAAAGGATGGAGAAAGCCAATCTCAAGCAAATGGAATGGAAAGCCTACAGAGGAGTTCAGCTTCAACTACCTGATGCCGAGAGCACCTGCAAAGTGTAAGACAAGAGCTGTGGCGAAAAGAGCTTTAAATGTTTACCAAAACTGTATCTGAACGATCAACGGCCTCCCCCACCATCCATGCGTGGAGAGTACATTTGAAATCAATACGGTTTCCACACACTGTTTTCCCTTAGATCTAGATTTGGCCAGGAGTATATAATAGAGAGGACATAGTAAACATATGCTTTAGTAATTAAATGGGTTGAGCCCAGTTTCCAGAGCCTCTGCTAAGAATAAAATATCATTGAGCTCTCGGACCGAGGGCAGCAGCAGAATACCAGGTGCTAAAGAGGGCTGTGGGTTCCAACGCTGACTTTGCCATCAGCTGCAGGCGCTGGAAAATCTCTTTACTTCCGGAGGTCTGTTCCTTCACCCATGAAGACAACAGCATGACCCGCAAAACCTCTCTGTTTTAAAAACATGTATGTATGTACTGGAAAGGCCGAAAGAGCGGGGTGGGGGTGGGGGACAGATTTTCTGCCTGCTGGCTCACTCCCCCGCATTCCCCCAAAGGTCAGGGCCGTGCCAGGGATCCAAATACTTGGGCCACTTTCCACTGCCTCCCCAGGTACATTGGCTTGGACCAGCACTCCAATAGGGGATGCTGGCATCACCAGCAACAGCTTAACCTGCTGTGCTACAATGCGGGTTCCCTCCTCTTTACTCCTGAGGGTCTATCGGCTCTAAAAATCTAGGGTTTAGTAACAGCCAAAACTCTGGGAACTAAGCTCTCAAAGGAAATTAATTCTGTAAGGAAGCATTTTTAGGTACAGAAATATTCTGGAAAATATAAAACTACCAACGTGCTAAAATACCACGAAGAACCACAAAATCCGCTATTCCCAAGTAGGCAGAAACAGAGTTTATAACCTTGCCTTTCAAGAACAAGCACAGTAGACCAACTCTACCAAAAAACAACTTTCACTGAAAGGATCTCTTCCAATAGCAGGCTTCTTTAATTGTTAGAAAAATATTCAAAGCAAACCAATGGAAAGGAACATATTTCCCTGGCATTTGTTCCTGGACGAGCGATGGACAGTGTTTCTGGCAAAGCCATTCCACGCTGGACGAGGATGCCAACAGTGGAATTGTGGATGACGAGGGGAGGCGGCTGGGAAAGAACAGGCCAGGGTTTCAGAGAAAGAGCGTTCTCAGGACTGGGTGTTTGCCCTGGCACTCTCCCCTTCCTTTTGGCAGTGCTGTCACCCTGCTAATGAATGTGGCTGCAGTGAGAGAATTTTCCCAACACTTGCTTCCACTCAACCAGGAACTATTTTGAAGGCATTTGAAGAGAACATATTTTGAAAATTGCTATTATGGCAACAAGTAGAAAGGGCAAGTCATCTTTAATCCACATGATTTAAGATTTTATTCACTATTAGACATTTCCTAATGATAAATTTAAGTGATTTGATCAAATAAAAATTCTTCACTGTTTTGGATAATTATTCTGGCACAGCTCCAGAATCTGTATTAAAAAAAAAAAAAAAAAAAAGGAGAGGAGACAATAGGAATAAATGTCTTGCTAAAAGGTTGTTACTTCTGTCCCTTATCATCCAGCAGAAAGAAATCAGGTGGTTTATAATTATGGAGGAGGAATACAAATAATGCTGTATCATTTTCAAAGCACATTTTATTCCAACAGATAAATACACAAGGCTTGTGCCATTCCAGTACTCCACTGCTCTGGTCATAACACATCTCTTGAAACATTGGCTAACAAGCAGAGAAGGTAAAAAGCACTATGCCAAGCCATACTGAAAACTGGTTTCCATTTCAGCCTGTTTTTCTGTCCAGTGCTGCTGGGCACGGGGTCTGTACACCCCTGTAACAGCTGATATTGGGTTAATAGGTCTATATGAGGCAAAAAAGACCTCCTGTCAGGGCCAGCATGTAAAGTCACCAGATCTCTTGTTGTGGCACAGTGGGTAAAGCTGCTGCCAGCAATGCTAGCAACCCATTTGGGTGCCGGTTCGAGTCCCAGCTGTTTGACTTCTGATCCAGTTCTCTCCAAATGGCTTGGGGAAAGCAGCAGATGATGGCCCAAGCACTCGAGCCTCTGCCACCCATGTGGAAGACCTGGATGAAGCTCCTGGCTCTTGGTTTCAGACTGGCCTGACCCCAGCTGTGTGGCCATTTGGGGAGTGAACTAGCAGGTAGAAGACCTAACTCTGCCTTTCAAATAAATAAATTAACCTTATTAATAAAAAAAAACACCTTTGTGCATTTTATTTGAGAAGATATTAATAATCAGATCTGTGGGTGGATGAGTTAGCCAGGTCCAGTCATCTATCCAGAAATTTCTCTCAAAATGATCTTGATGAAATGAGAGGCCAGACAAATGACTAATGAATGAGCCAAAACAGCCCACTCTAAGGCAAGCAGGTGAGAAGTGCACAGGCACAAATGACAGTGCTATCTCAGGGACAGAACAAGCCTGGATCGAAATGGCTGAGGCAGCTGGAGCTGATGCAACTGAATTACAAGGTCATGAATTCCTTTAAGAAAACAGTGAGTGAAAAACGTTATCATTCTGATACTCTGTCTTCAAGACAAATGCCCACATAGTCTAGCTATAATAAAACTGATTAATTCTATTTTAAAAAGTGGGGATATGTTCAAAATGTATTTAAGACTGGGCCTCAGAATATAAATATTTCAAGGACAGTAACTTGGTTGCACCTTCTTGGCTTGCAGGGAGGAGGTGACCACAATGGGGGGTGGCGGGGAAGCAGCTTCACCAGGGACAGCTGCATGCCAGCTGCGTGCATCAGGGCACAATCTGACAGATTGCGTCTTCCCTCGGCTACAGGCCAGGACTGTGGCAGCCTGCATAGTCCCTTCACAGAGCTGAGCCTCTCTGTTCAGGAGAGAGGGACCTGTGTGGGTCTCCGGAATCAACAAGCAAGGAGCTCACTCTCAACTCCCTGTGCATGGGAACTTCTCACTGATCCCGTGTGTGCTCCGAGGGTCTAAACTCAGCAAGGCGGTCCTCTCTTCTGTCCGGGGGATGGCTGGACGGATAGGGCAAGTTCATCTGTGACTGCAGTGCCCGCCTTCAACAGCACAAGCCTTCTTCCTACCTAACACAGCAGGAAAACCTCCAGCCTCCCCCCAGCTGACTCCATTTCCGGAAGACTGCAACCTCTTTTCCTGTCTCCAGCATTCAACATCTTCCCATGTCCAGGCCATTCCTAGAAGCACGCTGCTGGAATCAGGCAGTGTTTGTTTCTGTGGTCGGGGCAATATGGTATAGAACGCACTGGACTCGCGATCACAAGACCCGACCTCAAGTCTCCACCCCTCATTAAACAAAGCTGTGGTGAGAAGTTCGGGTGCTAGTCAGACTGCCTCGGTCCTACTGGGTGAGCCTCCAGCAAACTTCTTAAACTCTTTGCCTTTCTGTTCTCTTATTCCCAAAACTAGATGAAATCATGGTACCTACACATCACAGAATTGCTATGGAGATTCAACAAAGTCAAACATGAAAAAAGCATCTGGACAGTAAGCACTCAATGTTAATTTTAGCTTCACGAGCATGGTTAAGTCATTTCTTGGTGGGATGTGGGGAGAACATGTGACAAAGTCCTTACTTTTAAGTGACAATCAGTACACCAAGTAAAACCATTAACAAGTTCTTAAATGCTATCATGTAGGAATTTTGATTAGGAAATTAAAAGCAGCCCAAACAACTCAAGTAATTCTTTGTTTTGCTCCTTAAGGGTGCTGTTTCACAGAGTCCCAAGTAACTATTTACTGCTTTGTCACAGATAAACCCTCTGACCTTCAAAACAGCATAGGGGGGAAAAGCTGTTTAATCCCTTTCTTTCTTTATTGTGCTTTTTCCCTTCTAGGTCTAAGAAAGAAAGTCAACTTTGATATGTATGTTGTTTGTTTTGACTCAAAGGCACAGGAAAACAGACAACATATACTCTTCTAAGAAAACAAAGTAAAGAGATGAACTCTGGGTAAGCTCCAGGTCTGTACAAAGCGAACAAGGGAAGGCCCTCCTATGTGACACGCAGAAGTAACTTGATGACTTGTCACAGAGCAGAACATGAGCCTTGCTGGAGCTTCCTGTTCCACATGGGCAACTAAGTGCCCAACCACGGAACAAGAGCTGCCTCTGGGCCTGGCACTGCGGCACGGGGGGTGGGCCTCTGCCTGCGGCACGGCGTCCTGTGTGGGCACCAGATGGTGGCCCTGGTGTTGGGCTCCTGCCCCCATATTGGGGGCCCAAGGGGAGCTCCCAGCTCCTGATCATCGGGGCCATTTGGGGAATGGTCCAGCAGATGGGGGACCTATCTCTCCCTCTGTCTGTGGCTCTGCCTCTCAAGTAAATGAACAAATCTTAAACAACCAAACACACACCTGAACTACCTTCCATCCACTTACGTGACGTTTCACGGATTTCTGGCTGCAGGTTACACCCAAAGGCCAAGAGGTTATGAGACACCATCCTGCCCTGCCAGATGTAGGAGCCGTCCTCTCCCGACCCCCTTCTCCGCGGCACTGCCACAACTGCCGTGCGATCCCTGGGCCGCAGCTCCCTCAGCCTTGAACTCCTCCTCCCTCTGCAGACGGCGCGGCTCAACCTCAGCCTGAGCTGCCTCCCCAGCCTGCCTCAGCCTCTGGGTCTTTCTGCTGCAGGCTGACACCTTTTCTACGTCCTGCACCGGCCACTGGATCCCCCACCACTGGCCAGGGCGGTGGGGACTCTGCAGCCAAGGCAAGTGGCCTAAGTCGACTTGAGATTTGTGGTTTCTTTTCACCTTCCTCACACTAAAAATGACAAGATCTGTTCTATACATCCATCTCTAAGTCCTTTGGGATTTGTCAAGAACATGAGAGAATACTCTGATACAGAGATATTATATTTCCTATAACCCTATCTCACTGGAAAAGGAAAAGACAGTTACTCAAATACTTATTAAACCATTCAGACTGCATTTTGGTATAGTGAAAGCAAAACAAAAATACCAGAACAGAACCTAGAAGACAGATGTGGAAGCTATTTAGCAGTAATATAGCTCACGCTAATTTCTTCCATCCTTAAAATGAGGCAAAATAAATGACAGTTTCTAAACCTGCTAACAATATGGTTTCACCAATACCAGTAAAGCAAGAAAATCTTAAATTGAGTCAAGTTTTTCAAAGGAAACTAAGACTTTACTCTTAGTGTTTTCAAAAGAATTTCAGTTTAAAGAAAACTGAAGCCAAGAACACATTTTCATTATGATACCAAGTTCTAAAGCAAAAGAAATGAAGTCAACGCCAAAACATTAATCACAGTAACTGGCCCAAAAGCTAGAGGTCACCCATTACGAAGCAGGAACTTGGGCTGCAAGTTAGATGGAATTTTTACACAACAAATAGAACGATATTATAATGAACTGTCAAAGGGAAAATTAAAACTGGCACAAGCCAACTTCAAGAAGGACATGAAGTCCCGGTGTTGTGGCACAGTGGGTTAAGCTACCACCTGTGACCAGGGGATCCCATATGCATGCTAGCTAAGTCCCAGCTCCACTTCCAATCTACCTCCCTACCACTGCGCCTGGGACGGCAGCGGAAGATGACCCCAGTGCCTGAGCCCCTGCACCAGTGCAGAAGGCCCGGAAGGAGTTCCAGGTCTTGGCTTCAGCTTGGCCCAGCCCCGGCTATTGCAGCCATCTAAGATGGAAGATAGATCTCTTTCTCTGTAACTGCTGTTCACATAAATAAATCTTTAACAAAAAAAAGAGAAGGAAATGGAGTGGGGCCAGCATTGTGGTCAGCAGGTTCCGCTGATTTCCACATCAGAGCCAGCGGAGCTCCTGGCTTCAGCCTGGCCCAGCCCTGGCCATCGCAGATATTTGGGGAGTGAAGCAGTGGATGGAAGACCTGTTTCTCTGTGCCACTCTGCCTGTCAAATACATAGCAATAAATCTTACACAACAGAAAAAGACAACAAGGACGACTACAAAGAAGAAGGAAGTAGACAAGTCCCGTGATGGCAGCTTATCCACAGCGGTGGTGGCCTGGGGAGGGGAGTGAACACTAAGGCACTGATTTCTACCCAGGCAAATAAGACGAGGAAGCTGAAGGTATTTAGGTACCACAGACACTAATAGCGGGTTTTCTAATAGATAGAAGCAATTTGACACAGTTTCTTCCCTCACTGAGCACTTCAACTCTGGACACCAAGACTCCACTCTGACTTTACTCTCTGATTCCCAGTGCTGTTACTCACAGACCACAGTGCTGACACCCTTGTCCCCGAGTTCCTTACGCTTCCCCTCAGTGACTCTTCCTCTGCTTCATGCCCCTTCATAGTCCCTAGAACACACCCTGAACTCTGTCACAGCTGCAGACATCCTCACCTCCTAACTCATCCATTCAGACATCCTTGCTCTTATCAGAGACTCCTAATTTTGCCACAGAGCTCTCAACCTAACAATTCTGTCAACTCTGATCCAATGATCCTATTTCTTCCCCTGTCAGCCCTCTTATCCTCATCCTCTTTATTTTTCTGTTTAAGATTTATTTATTTGAAAGGCAGAGAGAGAGCGAGAGCGAGAGAGAATGAATGAATGAATCAATCTTCCAGCCACTGGTTCGTTCCCCTCAGAAGCCACACAGCCAGATCTGGGCCAGGACGAAGTCAGGAGTCAGGAACTCCATCCTGGTCTCTTACATGGGTGGCAGAGGCTCTAGTCTCAGACCAAATGCATTAGCAGGAAGCCGGATCAGAAGTGGAGCAAGCGGAGCACTAGGGACTTCAGCCAGCACTCAAGTTTGGGATGCCAGAGTCTCAAGTGGTGGCTTAACATGCTACACACAATGCTAGACCCCTCAGTCTCCTCATTCAAAATCTAAGAACCGTCACTGTCACTACTCTGTCAACCCTCTGCAAACCTACAGTCGAGGGGCCCATCGTTCACGTGTGCCATATCTGGACCTGAGGATGCCCCTAGGTAGGTGTTCATTCAAACATTCTTCTAGTAAACAGGCAACATATTAGTTAGGTGCCAAGTTTGGTGCGGTTGTTGGTAAAACAGACCTAGGAACTGCTTGCATGGAGTTTGTGACTACCAAGCTGACAGGAGGAAACACCTAAGTGAAATACACATCAACCTGTCAAAATAAGCTCAGGAACTTCTCTCAGGCTCAGCAGCACCTGCCACTGTTCTCTCCCCTCTCTCCAGCAGCCCACTCTGCTGTCTGCCACCCTCCCACTTTTTTAATAAAGATTTTTATTTATTTATTTGACAGGTAGAGTTACAGACAGTGAGAGAGAGAGAGAGAGAGAGAGACAGACAGACATAAAGAGAGGTCTTCCTTCCATTGGTTCACTCTCCAAATGGCCACAATAGCTGGAGCTGTGCCAATCTGAAGCCAGGAGCCAGGTGCTTCTTACTGGTCTCCCATGTGGATGCAGGGGCCCAAGCACTTGGGCCATCTTCTACTGCTATCCCAGGCCACAGCAGAGAGCTGGACTGGAAGAGGAGCAACCAGGACTGGAACTGATGCCCATATGGGATGTCAGCACCACAGCCGGAGGATTAACCTAGTGCGCCACTGCGGTGGCCCCTGCATTTGTTTTTAATCATTTGTTTTCACTCTGTTTGGAAGCCAGACACACACACACACACCACACACACACCACACACACCTGCTGGTTCACTCCTGTGCCAAAGCCAGGAGCTGGGAACTCAATCTGGGTTCCCGCCTGGGTGGCAGGAACCCCAGTATTTGAATTATCACCTATTGCCTTTAAGGGTGTGCATTAGCAGGAGTCTTGAATTTGAAGTGGAGCCAGGGCTCACACCCGGGCACTTGAGTAGGGGATGTGAGCGTTCCAACTGCTGAACCAAATGCTGTCCTATCTGTGGGATTTATTAGAAGAATTGATGCAAGATACACTGAAGCCTTACCTGCCAGACATAATTTTCTTAAATGTATCCTGAAAATTTTCATGTTCAGACCATCAGTTACAAAGAGCTTTCAAATTGGCTTATATTTTTATAGCATTATCACAAAAGATTTCTCTATAACTTATAATAGTTTCTATACTGGAATTAAAGAGATTCAGAGCACTACAGAGTAGCAATAATGTAACTGTTTGAACCAGGAACTAAACTCAAACCCAAGGTCATGAAAGTAGAGAAGCACAAGGTTATCTTAATAGCATTTTGCTTCCTTGGACCCAAAATTCATTTTACCTGCAGAAATGCAGTGGCCTAACTAGGCCTCCATCAAATGACTAAACCAAAATTTCTCATGAACGGTACACTTCTCCTTCATTTAAATAGTGGTCTGCCTCTCACTAAGCATGGCTCACTGAAGTCACTCACATGAGTTTCTGTGGGGGAAATTAAAGAAAGTTTCTACCTAAAAAAAAACACAGGGGTCAGCACTGTGTCAGCAGTGCCAGCATCCCATATGGGCGGTTTGTGTCCTGGATGCTCCTCTTCCAATCCAGCTCTCTGCTATGGCCTGGGAAAGCAGTACAAGATGGCTCAAGTGCTTGGGCCCTTGCACCCACATGGGAGACCTGGAAGAAGCTCCTGGCTCCTGGCTTTGGATTGGCACAGCTCCGACTGTTGCGGCATCCCAATATGGGCACCGTTCTAGTCCCAGCTGCCCCACTTCCGATCCAGCTCTCTGCTGTGGCCTGGGAAAGCAATGGAGGATGGCCCAAGTGCTTGGGCCCCTGCACCCACATGGGAGACCTGGAAGAACTCCTGGCTTCGGACCAGTGTATCTCTGGCCGTTGCAGTCAACTGAGGAGTGAACCAGCAGATGGAAGATCTCTCTCTCTCTCTCTGCCTCTCCTTCTCTCTTTCAAATAAATAAATCTTAAAAAAAAAATGTATAAATGGTGACAAGATTCCTAGGTTGGTCTTAACAGCATTTATGAAAGATTATAAAATACTCTCTAATTCTAACTTAAATTAATAGACAGCAATCCTATTAATGTACTAGCCAATAATCATTTAAATGTAAGATAAATGCTATTATTTAAGTAAAATAGGTATGATCTGAGGGAGAGCACTACAGACCCTGAAGGGCACTTCATGGCACTTTCACAGGAACTGAACGCCCTGAATCTACACTTCATACCTTTACTTTATTAGAAGACACAAATGTATTACTACTATTATTAGCTTTGAACTGAGGCCTTTCTCATAAAGGGAAAAGTGAAATGAGCCAGGGAGAAGTAGACGTAAGACAGCAAAGGAAAGGAGGCAAGAACTGCTGAGAGCGACTGCCTAAGAGAAGGGACGGGGGAGACAGGAGAGGAGTAAAGGACAGCTCAGTGTAAAGGTGCAAAGACAGCACTCGAGATGGTGTAAACTAAACGAAGTAGAAAAACAGGAGACAGAAAAAGACTAAGACTTACACTCACACGTACACACAATCAAAGGGAAAGAAGAAGGAAGCTGTTAGGAAACATTGAGTCAGGCAGGTCTTCAGCAAGCTCCCAGGTGGAAATTCTGGCCAATGATAGCTTGCTGACTTTCTAGAATGACCGACATTAGGCTGGATTTGTGGGACCTTTGATGCCAACATCCTATATGAGCGCCGGGTTCATGTCCTGGCTACTCCACTTCCAATCCGGTTTCCTACTAGTGGTCTGGAAAAGCAGACAAAGATGGCCAAGCACTTGGGCCTCTTCTACTTGTGTAGGAGATCCAGCAGAAGCTCATGGCTTCTGGCTTCAGCCTGGCCCAGCCCTTGCCATTACGGCCATCTGGGAGTGCACCAGGAAGTGGAGGGCTGATCTCTCTATGGTTCTCTAAGTCTGACTTACAAATAAATAATAAACCGAAAAAAAAAAAATAGAAGACAGGAAAGGCGTAGACTCCACGACATAGACAACATATTTAATAGATATGCACTTACAGTAGCTTTAGACATACTTCTATAATAAAAGCAAACATCTGACAGAGAAGTATGCTTTTAATGCCCTTGAGCCCAATACCCATAGATAACTATAGTCTATTATTTTAGCATTCATACTTGAAATTCACGTGGACAAAATCAGAGTTACACTACACGAAGTTAAGCATTTTCCTGGGTGTTGCTTCAAAGATGGTTTTAAACCAAGAGTAATGGATACAAAACCTTTTCCCAGTAAGATGCACTGTACTTTAAATATTTCATTATCAACTGAGTCATTTAAGTTGCTTCCAATTTCTGAGTACTATAAATAATATTGAAATTCACATTCTTATACACTAATTTTAATGCACACTTCTTAGGTAATTTTTTATTTAAACAACATTTTTCAAAGGACATAGAATCTTTATTGATCAAAAATACTGCTAGCCTGGCTATATCACAATACCTTTGCCAATACTGTTTAATATGCTAATTTGAAAAATCATATTATCTCACTGCTTAAACGTGCATTTTTTGGGGTTAGATATAAAATTTTTTGCATCCTATACTTACTGGCCCTTTTTTGTCTTTTAATTAAAAATGACTCTATATTATTCTTTTTATGTTCTCCTGTTTTTAAAGATCACTCATCTTTATTTTACCCTAGTAGAAAGTCTGTGTTCTCAATGACTGGTCTCAGAATAGCTGAGCACAGGTGTAATGGCTAAAAACAGAAAGCAGTCTTTCAGACACTTCTTGGCATAAAACAAAATCCTCACGGGCTGGGATTATTCGGGGTTCTGGACGAGGATTTCCAAGGGCCTTATGTGCACCTTCTTCACATCTCTGAGCTTTGTAAAGGCTGCTTTCAACATACAAACACTCCTTCTTGTAAAATCTGCTCTTTATACACTCTCTTCCAAACTAAGGTGCTGACTCACGCCTCACTAAACAACAGTGAAACGGAGCCACTCACGCCTGGGTAGTGTTTTATGTATGCGCCTCTTCTCTCCTAACTAGCAAAGATGTCATAAAACCTTCCTAACGTCCAGCAGGACGGCACATGTCCTGAGGGTTTAAAAATACTGATCATAACAAATATGTAGAGCTCACTTAATCCCGATTTCGTTTTCTAGTAGAAGAAACACTGATTCGGATAAACTAAATGTCACTCCCATGGCCAAAGAGAAAGAGGACCAGAATGTGGTTTCCTGGTTACCAGTCCACTGACCAGTGACATACTCCCTGTTCTACACACACCCAGCAACACTGCTATGCATCTAGGAAATGTTTCTTTTTCTGAATGAAAATGATTAACGTCTGAACATTTTTAAATAAACTGAAACATTAAGATTCAGTTACTATTCTTTCCATAACACTCTCTGAAAAAAATCATGCAAATATTTTTATATGACAGTTGATTAAATTTTATACTTTCACTTTGGAAGCATCCACAGCAGTTTTATACATCCATTTGTATTAATGAATTTTCCCATTCATCTTATCTCCGGGCACAAATGACCTTTAGCCATTTCAAGAATTCATAGCTAACTTCAAAGCATCAAGATGTGCCACCACAGGGGCTGATGTAGCAAAGGGGGTGGGGCCACAGCTTATATCAGCCCCCACATCAGAAGCAATTCGAGTCCTCACTGCTTTGCTTCTGATCCAGCTCCCTGCCAATGTGCTTGGGAAAGCAAAAAAGAAGATGGTCCAAGAACCTGGGTCCCTGATACCCCTATGGAGACCCAGTTGGAGTCTCAGGCTCCTGGCTTCGGCCTGGCCCATCCTTAGTCACTGTGGCCATCTGGGGAGTGAACTGACAGATGGAAAATCTCTAGCTGTCTCTCCCTCCCTGTCATTCTGCCTTTCAAATAAATAAGCCTTTAAAAAAAAAAAAAAAAAAGATTTCACCATCACTTAGGATATTTAAGCCAAACATAAAATTCCAAAAGATAAGTCCCAAGTGTCCGAAGCAGTAATGACAGTGAAAGAGTAGGTCCATAACTTCCCAAGGTACTATATTTTCTTCTTTCCAAAGAGGATTTCAGATAGCTATGTCATTATTTTGAAAAACAAAAACAAAAATCTCACTTATTCACAGTTGTTAGTTGTTTTTAAAGGATAATCATCTAACTTGGAAAACCCCCTAAAACTACATTTGGAAAGTATCTCACAGACAAGCGTGTCAAATTGGATTGAGCGTTTGGAAAAATATCTTAAAGAACATCCAGAATATAAACAATGATGCCCATGAAGAGATAGTATTATAACACACTTTAGTTTTTCTTTATTTTGGCTCACTTGGACTCTTATAATCCTCCAGTGATATGGATCATTTAGAACTAAAAAACACACATACATATATACAGACGAGACCAAACAAAAACTGTATATACATAAAGTGTTTACAATTCCAAGATCTAAGCATCAAAGACATTTGTCTGAATGTGCTTACTTTAATATGGCTCAGGAATAACAGTATACCTGCCCAGATTCAACAGGGGCAAAGTTTAAAACTATCAGGTCAGGTTTAGTTTATTTCCCTGGTCCTTCTGTGGAATTTTACATCCATACACCTCAAAGAGGAAACTTTGACCCTTCTAAGCAGGCCTCTACCTCTCAAAATGCTAAAAACCATCTCACCAGTAATGACATTGTTGCTGACCTGAGAACGGGTCACCCCACACAACTGATCAAAGCTCTCGTATGCAGTCTTCCTTTGGAGGAAACAAGGAAAGCGTATGCAGATATTTCAACTAGATCTACTTCCCCAAGAGCTGATGGTCACGTGTGGACATCACCGGTTCTGACCACACACAGAAAGGCAAAGCTAAATTATCATTGTCTCAACCCATTTCGCGCTACTTTGTGTCATTACAGAAGGAATGCCTACATTTAGATATTGTTCCTTACAAAGACAGGATGAAGCCATCGCATCACTGGGGAAAGAGGTCAAGACAAGGTTCAAGAAACAGCTGCCTTTCTGCGCGATGAGCACGTGCACGTCTCTAGAGTCACTGTTCACTGTAACAAGTCTATTGTTTTCCTAGGCTAGGAATGTGGGGACGAAAACTACCGCTAGCAGGGCAGCTCCTGGGCTTTGGGTAAATAGATAGTAATCAAATATACCTGAATGAATATATTTGGTTTTATCATTCTGTAATACCACTCAACACATAAAAGTTCAAAATAGCTGGATAGGAGGAAGACGTGGCCTTAAGAAACAGATCAGCTGGGGCTGGGGAACCATAAAATCTGCCAACAGCCCTCCAAATGCATGAAACTTAGATTCTGTTGCCAGGGGAGGAGCTAGGAAAAGGGCGGCTGCCCCACCACGCAGGTGTTTGAGGCAGACTTATTCAGGGCTCTCTGCAAAAGGCTCCACCCACACCCCCAGTCTGTTTCACCATCCCTAACTCTAAACTCGGGGCCCCTGTGGCAATGATGAAATTTCTGATTCAATTATCCACAAAATATTTTCTCAAGTACCAGGTTTAGAAAACCTCAAGGAAATTACCAGTTTATTCTTCCAAATGAGCACTAAGAGCTCCCCAGCCATTACAGATGCATTGTAGGGTTTTTATAGCATAAAACTCTACAGCACAGAAAGTAGCTAGATGTTGGGGAAGATGTTGCTGCTTTTAGTTGGAACTTGGTGACTATTCCAACTTTTCTGCACACTGACTCCACACAGCAATGTGGGGGCGTGGGATCAAGGCCTAGAGCTCAGAATGTTTCCTTTAAAATGAAACAAACAATAACCCTTTGCTGGGAGTAGGGGGTATAAGGGGTGGCCTAACTCCAGCTCTGAAGGCAGCCTAAGGCAGTGGCAAGATGTTTTTTTAACTTTGGCAACCCTGAAAATGAGGCTTGCTCAGACCGTCTGAACACACAGTGTACGCCAATATTATTTTACTATTCTCACTTAAAGTCGGTCACAAGTTTGTAATATTTTAAAGCTATGTATAGACTGAAGTGAAAAGGTTGGATTAATTAAATCATCACCATTCTATAATTAATACATTTGAAAGTATCAATTTTCAATTGGATGTTACCTTTGTAGCACGGGACATTAAAATCCCCCCATTCTCACAGAGTACCTTAACAGGGACAACAGGTAACAAGATCACCAGGTAAGGCAGAAGGAAGATGAAGGCGTGGAAGAAGTACCACTTCGTACAGCCCCACTGAGGCTCTGCGGTTTAGAGGCTTTATATAAAGATTCCGGGTGGAGACGAAGGAAAAGGACCATTTCGTTGCTACATACCCAGAGCTGTACCCAGAACAAACACAAATTAAAATCTACAGAGGATTTTTAAATGACAAAACTAAAATAGATTCTACATAGATTCGTGCCAACAAACCCAGATTTAAGACTGTTCATTATTTTACTGCTCACAACCAGAAAGGGCCGTGGGCCTTAACGTTGGTTTAATTTGACACTAAAAGAAATCTAGAGATTGTCACTGTGATTATGTGAAAAGGAAAATGTGAATGTCTTCCATGACACCAAGGAAGTGCCCCCCAAAGTCACAGAACATAGCTAAGTCACTGTTTCTGGAGTTAATTACCCACGAGATGCTGGGTTTCTTCTCATAGATAAAACCAGCCACGTACCTATAGATGGAGACTTGAAAGGGTATTTATCAGGAAGATCCACTCTAACTTTCCACACTCCGCCTTCATACGGTGCTGAAATAAAAGCCAACATGTTAAACACCAGAACTGAGTCCAAATCAGAAAATAAACCTCAGTGTAAGTTAAACATTAACCCTCACCTCCTCAGATAACCTTTCAAATTGGCTCCTTCAAGAGCCAGGGACCTATTACAACCCAAAAGTACCCTACATTCAGATTAAGATATTTTTGCTTAAAAGGCATGGAGTTAGAAGATAAGCCAAGGTTCATTCTCTCTCCCAAATTTACTTGTTTAGTGTTAAACACTATTGTCCCTTTCTCTTCTATCTAAAAAAAAAAAAAGAAAGAAAGAAAGAAACAAACCTTCATTTTCATTTCCAAATGAAAATAAAAAACATTTCCCAGAAACCACCCATAAACCAAACCAGAATCCACAATTCATGTCTAATAGTATCACATAAAGATGTTTAAAAGTCGACTGTAAAAAGTCAATGTTTAGAGACAACTGTAGCAGAGGAACACATACCAATACGTGTACTTACTTCCTTGTGGTCCATAAAACTTCACTACAAACTCATTGAGTCCTCCCAGGATCGTAACCTCGTGTTTACTCTCAATGCTAAGGTGAACAGTGAAGGAAATTACACAGGCTTTACAACACCTGGAAGAAAACTGATGACATCCCATCCCCCAAGATACACCATTTAAAAGGTAGCCAAAATTGACAGTTATCAAACATAAAATATATAGTAATTCCATAGTTTAAGATACGACAAGTACTCTTAAGAGTGAGTAAACTTTGGATTCAGAGGGGCTAGGGCTCAAATTCAAGGACTGCCACATACTGGGTTTGAGAGTCTAGAAGAAATAACATACATTCATTCCCCAAGTCTTCGTGCTTTCTCTGCAAACTGGGGACCACCACTTCCTAGAATTCCGAGAAATAAATGGGCTAACTATGTAAAATCTGTAAGACTACATTTTACCTACAGGGACATGAAAAGCGGGAACTTACTTGTAGCTGCTCTCCTCCATACTCTCCTTCCCAACCTACCCCCAACTGAGCCTTTAACATAAATCCAATCCAGTGTTCCCTGTATCTAAGCTCAAATACCTCACCAGACACTGATTCGCTTCAACTGGAGTGCTGCGCTCCCACATGATGAACCTGCCAGGCCCTCACAACGCTCTCCTCTGCTGTACTATTCAGACTAGTTAGTGATGCACCTGTGCTGTAAGCAGTACTGCCAAATGCAAACGACCACCCCAAGTTCTTCTGAAAAAACCTAATGCTCTTTTGTGGCACTTCCCATGTGCCTCTAGGCTGTGCTACACTCCAGAGCTCTAAGCAAAGAGGGGTACTACTTCTGTGTGGTCTTCCTCAAAAGCCCGCCTGCCCTCAAGACTCCCTTCCCTTAGAAAGTACTAAGATTCACAAGTACTAGTACCTTAGAAAGCACTAAGATTCAATTACAGAAACCAAATCTATCCTTTTCAGAAGAGAGGGTTACCGGCCTAAGATCTGTTCTATATTTCTGCTTATGGTACCACCAAATAATAACTATTGACAGGATTTTTAATTTGAGATGCAGTGAGAGACAGAGAGCCGCCAATCTATTGGCTCATTCCCCAAGTGGCCCACAATGAAGGGCGCAGAAGTGGGAGCCAGAAACACATCCCAGGTCTTCCTCGTGGATGGCAGCAACTCAAGGACTTAAAGTCACTACTGCTGTCCCCCAGGGTCTGCACTGGCAGCCAGCTGCAATCAGGAGCCAGAGCAAGGGCATCGAATCTAAGCACTTGGATGAGGGAGCAGGTGTCCTAATCACTGAGCTACACACAGCTCCTACCGAAAGGAGTTTTAGATGGTAGGGGCTTTGGAGGTCTTAAAACTCAAACATTAGAAACAAAAAGCACATCTTTTTCAATCAGGAATGCAAATTACATTTTAATTGCATGTACTTTTATATAGAACAGAAAAACAAATTTAAAAAAAATTTTTTAAAGATTTCTTTATTTAGAAGTCAGAGTTGCAGAGACAAAGGGAGAGAGAGAGTTATCTTCTTTGAACTACTAGTTCACTCCCCACATGGCCACAAGGATCAGGGCTGAGCCAGGCAGGAGCCAGGAGATGGGACTTCCACATGGGTGGCAAGGGCCCAAATACTCGGGCCATCTGCTGTTGCTTTTATCAGGATCAGAAGTGGAGCAGCCAGAACACGAACTGGTGCCTGTATGGGATCTCAGTGTCGCAGGCGGAGGCTCTACCTGCCCCACCACAATGCCGGCACCATTTAAGAAATTTTAAAATGATCTCTTGGGCCCATGCTGTGGTGTGGCGGGTAAAGCTACCACCTGCAACGCTGGCATCCCATATGGGCATGTCCCAACTGTTCCACTTTCCATCCAGCTCCCTGCTAATGTGCCTGGGAAAGCAGCAGGGGATGGCCCAAGGCCCTGCACCCATGTGGGAGACTGCGAAGCAGCTCCTTGTTTCAGTCTGACCCAGCCCTGACCATTGCGGCCATTTGGGGAGTGAACCAACGGACAGAAAATTACTCTTACTCTCTAATTCTGCCTTTCCAAAAAATAATCTTTTAAAAAATGTCTTTTAAATAGAGGAAAAAAATCATTCTTAAAGCTTTGAAACTGGACATTTTATTCTCTCTAAATCTGTTCCCTGCAGGCCACAAAAAACACTACATGAGGCTAGATACATTTTTGGCAAAGTCCTTGCTCAATAGCCTTGAGTGGTATCCACAAATAAGATAATTTAGTGCAGGCTAATTTGAGCGCATTCTTTTCTAAATGAAAATTATCTACTTTAATTATCTACTTTAATAACAAGTGCAATAAAAGGACCCAAGTAGTATTCACATAGGAAATTTTTTACTTGGTCAAATCTCTCTCTCTCTCTCTCACACACACACACACACACACACTTACTAAACTCTCCCTGATCCATCCAACAGCGACCCTCCCACCTCCTGCAAAATGTTCCCAAGTTAATGCTAATGTAACTTAAAAAAAACTATGCCATGCTTAACTTTTTAAAAAAGCCTTCTTATGTGAGTGGGGGGGGGGGGGAAGGTCAAATCCAGTTGTAATAAACAAAATTAAATACAAACAATAAAACTGTTGAAAGCAGACTTTTCTGTAGAGGAGGCTTTCCTTAGAATGACTGCAAGCCAGAAACCATGAAGGAAAAGACTAGCAAGTGTAGGTACACACACATTTAACACATCCATCTTGTAAAACATAAAGGGCAAAATTAGGCAAAAACTACAGTAAATGTCAAAAAATGTGAATTTTAAGGAGTTATTACAAAGCAATTAGGAAAATAATACAAACAGCCCAACAAAGTCTAACCAGCCAAGAAGACTGACACACACTATTTCAATCTCTCTGATCTTAAAAAACAAAAGACTTTCCTCTGTCTCTGTCTCTCACTGTCTGTAACTCTAACTCTCAAATAAAATAAAATATTTTTTTAAAAAAGACAATTGAAATAGACAAAATTAAATAATAAAGGCAGAGTTACAGAAAAAGAAAGAGACAGGTCTTCCATCAGATCTGCTGGTTCACTCCCCAAATAGCTGCAAAGGCCAGGACAAAGCCATCTGGGTTTCCCATGTAGGTGGAGGGGCCAAGCACTCAGGCGCATTAGCAGGGATCTGTATTGGAAGTGGAGCTGCTGGGATCAGAACCAGTGCCCATAAGGGATGCTGGCATCACAGGTGGCAGCCTAACCAGCCATGCCACAGTGCTGACTCCTATAGATGTCTGTTTTACCCTTTACTTGATGTGATAAACTAAGTTTCTTCTGGGATTTAGTCTACACTTAGGTCTACTTTACCAAGAAGATTCTTGGGGCTTGTGTTGTGGTACAGCAGGAATGCCCCACTTGTGACACCTGCTTCCCAGATAGGAATGCCTGGTTCTAGTTCCAGCTACTGGACTTTTGACCCAGCTTCCTGCCAATGTACCTGGGAATTAGTGGATGATGACCCAAGTACTGTGGTCTTTGGCTCCTGGGTTGGTCTGGCCCAGCCCTGGCTAACGTGGGCCTTTGGGGAGTGAACCAGAGGATGGAAAATCTCTCCTCTGTCTCTCCCTCTCTGTCACTCTGCCTTTCAAATAAATGTTTAAAAAGAAGAGAAGGTTCTCCTTTCCTAAATCCTATTAGCAATGAGATCAGAAATCAATGTTCCTCTTTCGCCATGATCCCTGGTACAACCCACTGGCCAGATACAAAGGGTGTGTCTTTAATTACACAACACACCACAAATTAAAGGGTTCAGATAGTCCATTTCATATGAAAAGCTAAAAGCAAACTGAATGAAACTTTTAAAACTTCCACCAAGTTGGTAAGATGAGAAGCTGTGCTAAATTTATGCTGCCTTGGCATGGTAGAGACACAAAGTCAGATGGGAAAAAAGCATTTAGGTTTAGTCAAAAGAAAAACACTGCATTAAAAATAAGCCATTCCATCACCACTGAATGAATGACTTGCCACAAGAACATATAAAATTACTTGACTGCTACGACCACGGGTATTTATGGTGGAGGCCACGAGTTTCTTCCCCTCCCTGCTGCAAAGCCAAGGGCAAGGCAGGTTAAAATGACAGAACTCTGCGAAGCACTGGCCAGGCTGGTAGACTGGTGGGAACTCACTCACAGGGTCCTTTACTGTCTGTTTCAAAGCTTAAAAACATAAAACATCTTTTATAAACTGTTCTCCTGAAGTTTTGTTAAAGAATTCCATATGTCATCACATCTTCCTCCAAGTTATTCACAAAATACTGTGTTTTTTTTTTTTTAAATATACTTAGCACTTTACCAGTAAGGAGTACCACTATTTTTGGGAAAATAATGATTAACATCCCTAGGAACCCACGTCCATTCCACTTTTAAAATGCCAGCCACCCACCACTTTATTTTCCCTGAATGGCATCACAATTACACAATCTAATATTTAAAGAGAAATGCCAAACTGTCAAGGGATAATTGACACTCTTGGTAAATGTGTCTGTCGGATTTTAGAAGTGATCTTTCTATGGCTGTGAAATTTTCAAAACCATAAAGGAGCCCAGGTTACGTCCGTGAAACAGGACATGAACAGGTCAAGGACCTAGGACTCAGACACCCTTGAGTCCTCAGTTTCCTGATAACGAGTTTATCAAATAAGAGGGTGACCTCCTTGAGCTGTGTCTAAGAGAGTGGGGACTGGGACGAGGACCGTGCGTGCACTCAGAAGGCAGAATGAAGTTGTCTGCTGTCCTCCCTCTAGTCCTTTCCAATTCGCCTTGAAATTAAGCACACCAGGGAAACTGAAGAAATACAGTAGCTTTCACTACCTACTCTTCTTGGCTAGAAAATGGTGTGCTGGGAGGGTACTATGGTGTGGTGGGTTAAACCATCAGCCCGCATCCCATTTGGTAGTGCTGGTTCAAGTCCCTGCCATTCCTTCCGATCCATCTTCTCGCTCATGTGCCAAGGAAGCAGTAGACGATGGCGCCAAGTACCTGAGTCCCTGCTACCCGCAAGGGAGACCTGGATGGGGTTCCCGACTTCAGCCTGGCCCAGCCCTGGCTACTGCAGCTATTTGGGCAGTAAGGCAGCAGCTGGAAGAGCTGTCTCCATCTTTTAAATAAACAACAACAACAAAAAATTTTAAAACCTATTAATATGTAAACTATCCCAAAAATATTTTTGGGTTGTTATACAGAAGCATTGAAATATTTACTAACTAAAATAGGAGGATTTGCATCAAAATAACCCAGTGGAGGTCAGGGAATATACAAAACCCAGCATGGCCCTGAGCTGACCCTGACTCAATATGAGCGATGGGTAGACAGAGGTTCACAATACTGTTCTACTTCCACATGTTTCAAATTTTCCATAATAAAAGTTCTAAAGAAATGAGGTAGCCAGTTACCAGTTCAGAAGAGCTCAGCTACCACAGCTCTCTGAAGAGTTCTGTGAAACGATCCAACACTCAGTGTCAGGTGGAAAAAAGTCACCAGGAACCCTACGTTGAAGAAAACGAAGACTTCACATTCAAAGAGAAGAATCCCCAGCCGAGATAGAAAACCAACAGCTAACAGTCCCGAGGAATCAAATCTAAGTGGCCTCACAGGGGTGTCTGGGAGAACCCAATCACGCAGAAGACTACGAGTACAGCTCTGTGTGCTACTGACAGACAAGCTCCGGGAAAAATACTAACTAAAACACCTTTGTCTAATTGTAGGTAAAGAAAAATGGTCATACCAAGGCTTCTGGCTGACGTGAGGAGCTTAAATTAAATGAAAGGTTTTAAAAAGTTTGTGTTCAGGGCCAGTGTTATGCTGCAGCAGGTTAAGCCAGGTTCAAGTCCCGGCTGCTCCACTTCTGATCCAGCTCTCTGCTAATGACCCAGGAAAAGCAGCAGAAGATGGCCAAGTGTTTGGGCCCCTGCACTCATGTGGGAGATCCAGATGAAGCTCCTGGATCCTGGCTTCAGCCTGGCTCAGCCCTGGCTGTTCCAGTCATCTGGACAGTGAACCAACAGATGGCAGATTTCTCTTTCAAATAAATAAATCTTTATTTAAAAAAAAATTATTTGAAAGGCAGAGAGACACAGAGAGCTCCCATCTACTGGTTCACTCCCTAAATCCCTTCAACAGCGAGGCCATGGCCGGCAGTGAATCTGGGTCTCCCATGTGGGTGGCAGAGAATCAACTACTGGAGCCATCACTGCTGCCTCTAAGGGTGCACATTAATAGGGAGGTGGGATCTAGGGCCAGGAATCAAACCCAGATACTCCAATGTGGGATGCAGACGGCTTAGGAATTAACTAGGCTAAAAGCCTGACGCCAAGGAGGCCTTACTTCTAATCTGAAATGGTTTACTAAATGTTCTACAGACCTTACGTAAGTGCCATGAGCCTGCTTTCATAAGCTTAAAGTCTAGTAAAAGAACATGAGATTTGTTCATTAAAAAGTAAACGCAGGGGCAGGCTCTTAAAGATGTCCAGCGGTCCCACACTGAAGTAACTGGGTTCGATTCCTGTCTCTGGCTCCTGAATCCAGCATCCCGCCAATGCAGACTCTGGGAGGCAGGGGTGATGGCTGATCTAACTGGGCCCCTGCCACCCACTTGGAGACCTGGGTTGTATTCCCAGCTTCTGTCTTTGGCCCCAGTCCAGCTCTGGCTACTCCGGATACTTGGGGAGTGAATCAGTGGATGGGAGTTAGCTTGCTTACTCTGTCTCTCTGCCTCTCAAATAAACAAATACATTAAAAAAAAAAAAAAAGTAAATGCAGGAGTAGGTATTTGAGGCAGCAGTTAGGACACTGCCTGGGATACCACATGCTGCATTAGAGCGCCTGGTTAGAGTTTCAGATCCTTTGTTTCCCACCGAGTTCCCTGGTAATGCGCATCTTGGAAGGCAGGAGACAGCTCCGTACTGGAGCCGAGTTCCTAACACTCACGTGGGAGCCTCGGACTGAGATCTGGGCTCTCGACTTTGGCCGGGTCCAGCCCTGGCTGTTGCACGCATTTAGGGAATGAATTAGTGGGTGGAAGATCTCCGTGTCTCTGCTTTTCAAGTAAGGTGAAAAACAAGACTTTTTAAGTTATACACAAAGAAGTAAATGCAAGAAGAATGTGCACAAAGCGCTACTGGAGTTCAGAGTAGGAAGAGCTTTCTTCTGGCCTGGGGAAGGGAGAGCAGTTGTTTACCATGGAAGGCAAGGACTTACATAATGCCTTAAGAACAGTGTGATTTGGACGTGATGAGATAGGAGAAGGTATTGAAAACAAAACTTACTGAACAGGCAACCACCAGCACACCACTTATAACACTTGACACCCATGTCCCCTATCAGAGGGCCTAGGTTCAATCCTGCCTTCACTTTGGATCCAGTCTCCTGCTAATGCACACCAGGCAAGTGGTGATGATGGCTCAAGTACCTGGGGACCCTGCCATTCATGTGGGAGACCTGGACAGAGTTTAAGTCTCCTGGCTTTGGTCTGCTCCACTTCTAGTTACCGGAGGCATTTGGAGAATAAACTAGCAAATGGAGATATTTATTTAATAAAATGAAAACAGAAAAAAATTATAAAAGCAAACAAAAACTTAGCACAGGATAGGTTCAGAGAGAGAGAATAGTGCATTTTACTTTGATGACTGGATCTCAGGGAACACTAGAACACAGGGCAAGACCAGATCACGGGGGCCCTGAGACATGGGTTTTGTCTGGTGATCCGGGAGATAGTCAATACTTCCATATACAGTATATGTAACTGCTTTACAAAAATAACCCAGCTGTGGTGCCTAAGACTGGCAAAAGGTGGGAATAAACAGTGCTAAAGCACAAGGGCAGACCAGAAATATTCAAGATCTCAACTACTTTAATAGCTGCAGGAGTGATGGGAGAAGATGAAAAGGAAACGTCACAGGCGTCTGCAGTGGACTAGACGTGCCACGGCTGGTAGAATGCTTCATTTTCCTGAGGAACCAAAACACTAACCTCACACATCCATCTCCTAACTTCTGAACATGAACAAAGCATGGAAGTTCCAGGACTTACCCCTCCTGTAACCACACACTCTCCTCCAATCCGATCACAGAATTTATTTTACTTCTATTCACTCTGTCACCTCTCTCTACTGGAATGACAACTCTGAAAGTACAGGGATTGTCTGTTATGTTCACTGACGCATAGCTGGAGTCTACAACAGTACCCAGCACGTAAGAAGGCACACACTCAAGAGTCATACAATGAACACACGAGTAAAAGTTCAAGGTAGCCATGGGCTGCAGCCCTGTAGTCTGAGATCTCGGTACAGTTTCAGTCTGGTCAAACAGCTGAGGTGACACTACAGATGACAAAGGAAAACACGGGAAAGAAGGAACACATTTTTGGTTTAATATTTTTAATTTCTGGGGGTGGCCAAGAGACAGAGAAAGAAAAAGAGAGAGCTCCCATCTGCTGGTTCACTCTCCAAGTGCTAGCAGTAACCAGGAATGGGCCAAGCGGGAGTCAGGAGTCACTGATGTAAACACCAGGCCCCTCATATGGGTGGCAGGACTCTAACTACCTGAGGCAGCACTGTCGCCTCCCAGAACCTGCACTAGCGAGAAGCTGGACTCAGGAGCTGGAGCAGGGACTGACCTCTGCTCTCCAAAATGGGAGGTGGGCATCTTAATGGCTAGGCTAAACACCTCTCCCAAGAATGTTTTCTAAAATGGAAGACGCGAGGTTCAGTTCTACACACATGAATCTGGAGTATTAGTGGTTAAACCAAACCTGTAACCACACAAAGTGTAAAACAGTGAGAAACTCATGACTTCAGTCTCGTTATCAATCACTTAACTCCAAGTCTGTTTCTCAATCTGTATAAAAAGAGGGTGGGATGTTACCCCACTCACCGGCTTATTGAAGATGAAGTGGAATCTAAAAGACATCTAGCCCAGCTGACACAAGAGTAACTACATTTTTCTAATGTGAATACACAGAACTCTGTCATATGATTAAAATTTACTTACACAACACTCAAAAAGCATTTTTATAGAAATATCTAGGGGCGGCGCTGTGGCGTAGTAGGTAAAGCCCCTCCCTGCAGTGCCGGCATCCCATATCGGCGCCAGTTCGAGTCCAAGCTGCTCCACTTCTGATCCAGCTCTCTGCTGTGGCCTGGGAAAGCAGTAGAAGATGGCCCAAGTCCTTGGGCCCCTGCACCTGCGTGAGACATCCGGAAGAAGTTCCTGGCTTTGGATTGGCTCAGCTCTGGCCATTGCAGCCAATTGGGGAGTGAATCAGTGGATGGAAGACTTCTTTCTCTCTCTCTCTCTGCCTCTCTGTGTAACTTTTTTTTTTTTTTTTTTTTGGACAGGCAGAGTGGACAGTGAGAGAGAGAGACAGAGAAAGGTCTTCCTTTTGCTGTTGGTTCACCCTCCAATGGCCGCCAAGGCTGGCGCGCTGCAGCCGGCGCACCGCGCTGATCGGGCCCAAGCACTTGGACCATCCTCCACTGCCTTCCCGGGCCACAGCAGAGAGCTGGCCTGGAAGAGGGACAACCGGGAAAGAATCTGGCACCCCGACCGGGACTAGAACCTGGTGTGCCGGCGCCACTAGGTGGAGGATTAGCCTATTGAGCCGTGGCGCCGGCCAACTCTTTCAAATAAATAAATAAATCTTTTAAAAAAATATGTAAAAACTCCTTTGGCTTCCATATTCTGAAGCAGCATACTGAAAAGGAACAAATGCCCTTTCTTAATGCTGGGTCAACATGAGTAACAGCTGCTATACTGTACTATAAAATCAATGATGGCCTTAGGAACTAATAAGGTAAATTATTTTCTGCTACAGAAAAATTTCTCATACTCATGGTTCCTTCTGCTAGTTTCTCTTTGTTCTTAATTTGGCATGGGAGCTGCCAACAGGTTACTATCCCTTAAATTATACCTTGGCCTACAAAAGCCAAATAACCACAGTTCATCAAATTACATGTAAAAATTAAACATAAATATACAAGGGTACTTCAGAAAGCTTATGGAAAACAGAATTAAAAGACAAGTTTATGCAGCCGGTGCAGTGGCACAGCAGGTTAAGCAATGGCCTGCATCATCGACATCCCATATGGGCATGGGTTCAAGCCTTGGCTGTTCCACCTTCGCTCCAGCTCCCTGCTAAAGCACCTGGGAAAGCAGAAGATGGCCCAAGTGCTGGGTCACCTGCACCCACGTGGGAGACCCAGAAACAGCTCCTGGCTCCTAGCTTTGGCTTGGCCATTCAGGGAGTGAACCAGAGGATGGAATCTCTCTCTCTCTCTACCTCCATCTCCCTTCTTCTAACTCTACCTTTCAAATAAGTAAAATTTAAAAGAGAAAGAACGTGCACGCGCGCGCGCGCGAGAAAACTAAGAAAAAGAGGCGAGTTTATTTTGGTGCAAAAATCTTGAAATCCATTCGTATTTCCATGAACTTACTGAAGGTCCCTCATCTACATGGATTTCAAAAGACTTTGCACCAAGACACAACCATCTTTTAATTCTATTTTCCATTGATTTTTTGAAATACACTAGTAGTCCAAGAAAGATCCTGTCCAATGATTAAAATACATAACTTTTAGCAACCTTGCAACTAAGTTAGTTGGCTGAGGTTACCAAACAACTTCTGAACAAGGAAAGCATCAAGTATTTAGGAATAGCCATTTCAGGGGCCAGTGCTGTGGTGCAGTGGGTTAATGCCCTGACCTGAAGTGCCAGCATCCCAGATGGGCGCTGGTTTGTGTCCCAGCTGCTCCACTCCGATCCAGCTCTCTGCTATGGCCTAGGAAAGCAACAGAAGATGGCCCAAATGCTTGGGCCCCTGCCCCTGCGTGGGAGACCCTGAAGAGGCTCCGGATCAGCTCAGCTCTGGCGCTGCAGTCATTTGGGGAGTGAATCAGCAGATGGAAGACTTCTCTCTCTCTCTCTGACTCTGTCTTTCAAATAAATATAACACACCTTAAATAAAAGAAATAGCCATTTCAAAATAAATACGTATCATCCAGAAGCAAATAAAGCTGACAAATCTTTGTCAACTTCCTATTGGATCCTGAATATGTAAGGACTCATTATCTAAGGAATAAAGAGCAGTATTTTATACTTTAAAATTGTCATGAAATCAATTCAAACAAGAAGTAAGGTTAAATATCAAGAATATTCATTACTACCCACCAAACCACAAATCATGCTAGCCCTTAGGAGAGATTTTCCTTCTCAAGTGCTACGCTCCATTTAGAGCTTCCATGTCAGAAACCAAAGTAAACATTGGCAAGATCCGAGTAAATGTTACTTTAAAAAGTGGGAAAAATCATCACTAACTTAGACTTTTCCTGGATCTATTACTCACTACCAGATTCCCAAATAATAAAGTTAAAAATTCAAAAGAAAAACAGTCGTAAGTTACGGACAAGAATTTTAAAACAAGTTCTAGAAGTACATCACACACCCCATCCACAACAAGAAAAAATTCTTTTTTTATTTGAGAGGCAGAGACAGGGAGCTTCCATCCACTGCATTCACTCATCAAACGCCTATAATGGCCAGGTGTGGGCCAAAACCAAAGCAGGGGCCAGGACCTCAGTCCAGGCTTCCCACACGGGTGGCAGGAACCCAACTACTTGAGCCATCGTCTGCTGCCTCCCAAGGCCGGCATTAACAGAAAGCTGGAACCAGGACCCTGAGCCTGCGGTCAAATCCAGGCACTTCAATGTGGGACATGGTGTTAACCTCCAGGCCAAACGCTCACCCCACCCAACACATTTTTAAAAGCAGATTTACAAAGCTGAGCTGTCAAAGAGAATCCAGTTGCAGAAAAGTGACAGAGAAAAGTCAAAGGAAATGGTACAAAAGAATGATGCCATATTGAGATCAAGGAAATCTAGTCAAAGAAAGGTAAGGGGGCTGGCACAGTGCTGCAGAGGGTTGAGCAGCAGCCTGCAACACGGTATCCAGTATCAGAGCACCGGTTCAAGTCCTAGCTGCTCCACTTCTGATCCAGCGCCCTGCTAAAGTGCCTCAGAAGGCAGCAGAAAATGACCCAAGTGCTTGGGCCTCTGCCACCCATGGGGGAGACCAGGATGGAGGTTCTGGATCTTGGCTTAAGCCTGGCCCAGCCCTGGATGTTAAGGCCATTCGGGGAGTGAACCAACAGATGGAAAATCCGTCATGCCCCCCCCCCGCCCCCATCACCCCATCGATCTGCCTTTCAAATAAACCTTTCAAACAAAAACAAGGCTTATACTTTTCAAAACTCAATTCCAATTAAGCACCTCAAAATATTCAGCAGTCAGAAGGTTATCAATAAAATGTTAATAGCTCCTAAGAAACCAAACTTCATTGCTTTGCCATTTGATGGTAAGAGTACATTTTTACTTGCAGCTAAAAATTACAAACTTACATAACACATGTATATAAGTTAGCAGTATGCTAGCTAAATAGCACATTACTCTTAAATAACTCATAGAACGTTCACCAAAAGCTTTCTTTTCACGTCTGATTCCCTTGTTAGAGCTTAATTTGAAAGTGAAAACCTTGGGTGGGCATTTGGCCTCCTGGTAAGGATGTCTGCGACCCAAATCAGAGAGCTGGGTTGGATCCCCAGCTCTGGCTCCTGATTCCAGCTTCTTGCCAACGCAGACGCTAAGAATCAGTGGTGATGGCTCAGGTAATTAGGTTCCCTCCACCCAGTGTTGGAGACCTAGACAACATTCTCTGCTACTGGTAAAATCTGAGCAGTTGTGTGTACGTGGGGGTAAATCAGTGGCGCTTTATGCCTCTGCACTCAAAACAGCAGCAAAAAGCAAAAAAAAAAAAAAAGGCAAAAATCAATGGCATATTTCAACTACAGCATATTCCCAAAGAATCATTTATTTTCTTAACTATCATAATGGCATTTTGGTTAAGAAAATGCCAGGGGTCGGGGCCAGCATTGTGGCGTAGCGGATGAAGCCAACCCCTGCAGTGCCGGCATCCCATGTGGGTGTCGGTTCAAGACCCAGCTGCTCCACTTCCAATCCAGCGCTCTGCTATGGCCTGGGAAAGCAGAAGATGGCCCAAGTCTTTGGGCCCCTGCACCCACATGGGAGACCCGGAAGAGGCTCTTGGCTCCTGGCTTCAGATTGGCACAGCTCTGACCATTGTGGCCATTTGAGGAGTGAAGCAGAGAATGAAGACTCCCCCTACCATCCCTGGCTGCCTCTCCTTCTCTCTCTGTGTAACTCTGGCTTTCAGGTAAAATAAATGAATCTTAAAAAAAAAAAAAAAAAAGAAAGAAAATGCCAGGGGCTGGCACTGTGGTGTAGCAGGTAAAGCTCTGCCTGTGATGCCAGCACCCTGGCTTTAGATTGGCCCAGCTCTGGTCGTTGCATTGCAGCTGTTTGGGGAGTGAACCAGCCAATGGAAGATCTCCCTCTCCCTCTCTCTGTAACTTTGTCTTTCAAGTAAATAAATATTAATTTAAAAAAAGTCTTTAGGGGCCAGTGTTGTGGCATAGGAGGTAAAGCACAACCCGTGGTGCCAGCATCCCTGGTGGGCACCGGTTTGAGTCCCGGCTGCTTCACTTCCAGTCCAGCTCCCTGTTGATGAGCCTGGGAAAGCAGCAGATGGAGGCCCAAGTGCGAGGGCCCCTGCACCCACGTAAGAGACTGGGAAGAAACTCCTGGCTCCTGAGTTTGGTCTAGCCACTTGGGGAATGACCTGCGGATGGAAGATCTCTATCTCTGTTTCTCCCTCTTTCTCTGTAACTCTGATTTTCAAATAAATAAAACAAATCTTAAAAAAAAATTTTTAAGAGGTATCTGGTACTGAGGCCGGCCTTATGGCATAGTGGGTAAAGCTGCCCCCCTGCAGTGCTGGCATCCCATATGGGTGTGGGTTCAAGTCCCAGCTTCCCCACTTCCAATCCAGCTCTCTGCTATGGCCTGGGAAAGCAGCAGCAGATGGCCCAATTCCTTGGGCCCGCGTGGGAGACGCGAAAGAAGCTCCTGGCTTTGGATAGGCCCAGCTCCAGCCGTTGCGGCCAATTGGGAGTGAACCAGCGGATTATAAGATCTCTCTCTCTCTCTGCCTCTCCTCTGTGTAACTCTGACTTTCAAATAAATAAATATTTTTAAAAAAGAGAGAGATCTGGTACTTAGTCAACACTTTCAGTCTTCTTTCTCTTGGGGAATTATAAAATTACTTTCTTGGACAACAAAAAGCTGTCCTCAGGAAACGCAGGGCTGGAGGCACAAATAATGAGTTCTGCATCTGGCACGTTACGCCCCAAACCCCAGGGGGCATGCAGCCCCTAGCACACGTCAGATGGGAGCTACACAGTAGAGCGGCACGGGTGGGAGACCTGGACCTGCAGATCCTCCTGGGAGGGGCAGAAAGAACCCTGTCAGTCCAAGGATGTGACTCAACTTAGTCACAGGAGGCTGTGAGACAGAAGAGGAGAAAAATAAACGGGAAACTACATTAAGAATGACTACTGCACCTGACCTTGAAAACACTCAACTCCTGAGAAACGTATAATTTCCCCATAAATCACACAGAAACATGCAGATAAGTGCACGGCCCTGTGCAAAATCCTAATGGAAACATCTATTTTAAAACACTGAGCTGCATACTTGTTTGCTGTGCTGCCCACAGAGCTTAGGATAAATCTCATCTGGAAGCAGCTTCCCAATATTAACTGAGTTAAATTTAATATGGCTTGATGAAGTGTCTATGCAGGTATTTGGTGCTTATGCTTGCAATGTTCTTCTCTCCTTTAAAAAAGCTTTAAGAACATTACTTTCTACTGTTTTAACTACTATAGAACTCATTTTATCCTAACTGCCGTCAAGTAGATCACAATGTCACTCAGTGCTGAATTAAGCCAAGTGTTTAAAAATCCCAACTAACAGGTGTTGCAGTCAAGGCAAACGATCACTCCCAGTAAGCAGTGGCATTTTACTAGGAAGTATTCCATGCGGCATTCTTCATAGTGGCATAGAGTTCTTTAAACTGCAAACTGGTGGGTAAAAATTAATAAATTCCAAGCAGTGGTGCCCACTCGGCAGGTGAAGATGATCGAAACGTGAACACCAGTGGGTCACAGAAAGTGAGCAAGAAGAGATGTCAGATACGACGTCCTCCCCATCCTTGTACAGTACGTCCAATGCACTCCAAAGACAAGGAGCTACTCACAAGCCAGACCACGCTCGCCTTCCTTTCCTTCCCTACACTGCTCATTACCCAGCATTCCCAAATTCTAATTTCAAGACTTTAATAATCTGAAGGAAAATGCCTTAAGGCAAGCTCTTTAAAATTCAAACATAAATGCCTGTAAATCGGAGGAAAATGGGAAAGATAACACACACACACTTGAAAAGTGAGCAGTTCACCTTTACTAATAGGTTAGAACCATTGTGCTGCAGCTCAGATCGCAGGGCCATGCAGCCCCTAGTTCTTTTCTAGAACATGACTAGCTGACACCTGCTGTTCCTTTTACTACTCCATGTTCATCAGGCATAGCAGGTGTCAAATACTAAGTGGCATTAATAACTCAACTTTGATTTCACAAAATTGAAAGGGGGAACAGAAGCACATACTTGGAGGCCTTTTTTAAAGCAATACATGCACAAAAAGCTGCAGGTTCAAGAATTCAACTGGGTCCAGTTCCTACTGCCTACCTGGAACTTATGAGACACAGTAGCAATCACCTATGGAACTTTAATGAAAGTCCGGATAGACAGTGTTTAAAATCAAAGTAACCTAAAGTAATGCATAAAGCAGCCTTTTTAAAATTGAAATTCTGCTTAAAAACTATAGTAAAGGGTCGTTAATAGGAAAATGTCATGTTCAGTATATGTTCAAACACCTCTTACAAGCTGCCTAAATTTATTATTTTCATGAATAATTAGGACAAAAGAACTAGGACAAAAACTGTCAACAAAAATTGCAAATGCTGTGGTGGCGTTGTGGTGAAGTGGGTTAAAGCCACCATTTGCCATGCCAGCATCCCATAGCGGAGTGGTGGTTTAAGTCCTGGCTGCTTCACTTCCTGACCTAGCTCTGTGTCGCTGCATCTGGGAAAGCAGCACAAGATGGCCCAGGTCTGTGGGCCCTGCCACTCACATGGGAGACCTAGATAGAGTTCTGAACTCCTTGCTTCAACCTGAATCAGCCCCCGCTGTTGTAGCCATTTGGGGAGTGAACCAGCAGATGGTAGCTCTCTCACTCTCTGCCTCTATGTCTCCCTCCCTGTCACTCTGCCTTTCAAATAATCTTTAAAAACCCCACAAACCTGTAATGTTGCTTTTTATAAAATAGTACAGCGTGCAAAGTAAAATAAAATTTTTTTAAATGGGGGAGAAAAAGATTTTAACCCATAATGTCCCATTGTCCTCTATATAGGACGCCTATAAAAGCCTAAACTCAACAATAAATATACCACTTACTTAACTCTCAAAGAAGTATTATGTCGCTGCAATATTTATAGAACTGAAAACATGGGACTTAATGGATTAAAGAAGTATCCTACCATAAAAAAAAAATCACCCCGACATGAACAGATAGGCAACAAACCCTGGAAAGTCAAGAATGTGAAGTGAAAGTCGATTGTGACTAGGTGTGCAATGTGACACGACAACAAGAGCAGTCAGAGCTATTTTCAGCATCATACAAGTAACAGGTGACAGCTCAGAGAGGAGCTGGCCTGCGTTCCTGGTAAGACTCCTAGGTCAAGATCAACAGCAACATCCAACTGAGAGCAAGAAGTGAGCTATCAGGTACAAGCAAGAGATACAGAAATGATAAAGGACACTGATACTTTAAAGTGAAAAGCAATGTGAGATTTAAATATGCATAAATAGTATCTGCAAGACAATAAAGGCTGTATCGTTAGGAGGTATGGGAAGGAAAACAGAAATCCAGTTACTCACTGAATAACCAGACAACACAAAAAAGAAGTTATTTACCAAACAAGAGAAACCCAGACACATATGCAACAGCGGGTATATATATAGTAAGAAAGTTTGGCATTAAAAAGGTGATAAACCTATTGGGTTTCCCTCTCTGATGTGTGTACCATGAAGAAAAGCAGAATAGATAGGGCCAGGTGCCACTGAGTGGGACAAACAGGAGCTGCAATCAGAGGTCAAAGTGCAGCTAAGGGTCCCCTTCGGAAGCCATGAGGACAGCACCTCCCAACATAACTAAATAACCTTGTCAGATCATGTGTTGAGACTGGAATCTTTTTAAATTTTTTTTTGTAATTTATTTTGTTTAATATTATTCATTTATTTGAGAGAATTACAGATAGAAAGAAGGAGAGACTGCCATCCCCTAGTTCACTCCCCAAGTGGCTGCAACGATGTGAAACCAGGATCTAGGAGTTTCTTCCGGGTCTCCAACACGGGTACAGAGGCCCAGGCACTTGGGTCATCTTCCACTGCTTTCCCAGGCCATGAGCAGAGAGCTGGATCAGAAGAGGAACAGCTGGGACACAAACCGGTGCCCATATGAGATGCCCGCGGTGCCACAAGTGGAGGCTTAGCCTACCATGTCACAGTGCCAGCCCCTTTTGGTCATCTTTTAAATGAGGAGGGGGCTAGTGTTGTGGTGAAGTGGGTTAAACTACCACTTGTGACACTGGCATCCCATATCAGAGTGCTGGTTCAAGCCAAGGCTGCTCTGCCCCAATCCAGCTTCCTGTTAATATGTCTGAGGAGGCAGGCAAGGATGGTCCAAGTACTTGAGCCCTGCCACCCATGTGGGAGATGAGGATGGAGTTCCCGGCTCCTGGCTTTGGCCTGTCCCTGTCCCACTTTTTGCAGCCATTTGGAGAACTGAACCAGCAAATAGAAGATCTCTCTGTCTCTCCCTCTTTCTGTCGCTCTATTTTTCAAACAAAACCCAAATCTTTGAAAATATACGAGTCTTTCCATCCTCCTAACCCTCTAGTTCTACGGCAGACATACTGCCATTGCTAAAGTCTGTTGCACAGAAACGCTTATAAAGGAGTTAACTTTGGTGCAGCGGGTTAAGCCACTGCAGGCACCAGAATCTCACGCTGGAGCAGCAGTTCAAGTTCAGGTGCTCTGCTCCCAATGCAGCTCCCTGATAATGTGCCTGGGAAAGTAAAAGATGATTCAAGTACTTGGGCCCCTGCTACCCAGACGAGAGTCTTGGATGAAGTTCCAGGTTCCTGACTTCAACATGGACCAGCCTCAGCTGTTGTGGGCATTTGCGGAGTCAACCAAGCAGATGAAAGGTCTCTCCCTCTCTTCTCTGCCTTTCAAATAATACAAATATTTTTTAAAAAACAGAACACTGGCATAGCAGATAAAGCCACCGCCTGCAGTGCTGGCATCCCATATGGCTGCTGGTTCAAGTCCCAGCTGCTCCACTTCCAATCCAGCTCTCTGCTCTGACCTGGGAAAGCAGTGGAAGGTGGCCCAAGTGCTTGGTTCCTTGCACCCACATGGGAGACTGGGGGGTGGGGGGAAGGCACCTGGCTCCTGGCTTCGGATCGGTGCAGCGCCGGCCTGTGGCGGCCATTTGGGGAGTGAACCAGTAGAGGGAGGACCTTTCTCTCTCTCTCTCTCTCACTGTCTATAACTCTACCTGTCAAAAAAAAAAAAAAAAAAAAAAAAAAAAAAAAAAAAAGAGTTCTTATGTTGAAATTCATACCCCACAGTGAAATGCTAAGATGGAGGAACCTTAACTGACAATGTGTATAGACCTGGGCCCTTGCAAGGTGATTAGGGTTGGATAAGAGCATGGGACAGAGCTCCCATGACTGAACCCTGGCGGCTCCGTACGAGGAGCACAGTGGGTAAAGCCGTGGCCTCCAATGCTGGCAGGCCATATGGATGCTGATTTGTGACCCAGCTGCCTCACTTCCAATCCAGCTCCCTGCTAATGCCCGGGAAAGAACAGCAGAGGACGGCCCAAGTGCGTGGGTCCCTGCCCCGACATGGGAGACTCCAATGAAGCTCTTGTCTCCGGCTCCGGCCTGGCTCAGCCCTCACTGTTGCAGCCACTTGGGAAATGAACCAGTGGCTAGAAGACCTAAGTCTTTCAAATAAATCAATCAGTCTTAGAGGAGAGAGAGAAAGGGAGACTCGCACAGAGATACGCGTGCTCCCTGTCTCCTGCCAGGGGAAGCCCTGGACTCTGGACTCTGCCAGCAGGAAGTCCCCCGTCATAGGATGCACACATTCACCCTTGGGCCAGAACTCTGAGCCAAAATCCATGTCTTTCCTTCCTAACCGGTAATGCGAAACAAACTAACATCATGGCCTAAGTAGGATTTCAGGTGAGTTATCTGTTTAATTGGACTTGGCATTTTAATTAGTTCCTTATTTCAAACTATTTTTGCTATTACTGCATATATAAAATAATGACTCATCATGAAAGAATTACATGAATTTAAGTCCTGCAAAAACAGATATTCAACATTTTAAAAAATATGCAATGTGACTGTTCAATTTACCAAAAGCCACAGTTTTCTCTTGACGATTTAACCACGATTATAACAGACAATAACAAGCATTTGGAAGACAATTCAAAATATCTATATCTAAATTACATTCTCATATACTATTTGAAATATACTGGGGAATGAATCAGCAGATGGAAGATCTCTCCTTTCAAATAAATAAATAAATCCTAAAAAGAAATATATTATTTGATTTTCCAGTTTCAAATATTATCAAGTGACTTTCTCACCAATGATTATCAATATTGACCTAAGCCCATACTACCTGTCCTTACCTCTGGAACACAGTTTTATAATCACTGCTAATCAAATTCATATTCAGTGATTACACTGGGACCACGTAAATGTTACCAACTTTTTAGCCATATAACATTGCATGATTAAATTTTTTCAGTGTTGTTTTATGAGGAAATAATCACTACCTTAAAAAAAACTAAGCTGGGGCTGGGGCTGGTGCTGTGGCACAGCAGGGAAAGCCACTGTCTGCAGTGCCGGCAACTCATATGGATGCCAGTTCAAGTCCCAGCTGCTCCACTTCCGATCCAGCTCTCTGCTATGGCCTGGGAAAGCAGTGGAAGATGGCCCAAGTCCTTAGACTCCTGCACCCATGTGGGATTTGAGGATGGAGTTCTGGCTTTGGATCGGCCCAGCTCTGGCCATTGTAGCCATCTGGGGAGTGAAACATCGGACAGAAGACTTCTCCTCTCTCTGCCTCTGCCTCTCTGTAACTCTGCCTTTCAAATAAATTTAAAAATCTTAAAAAAATTTTTTTAAAAAAACTAAGCTGTAAGAAACCAATGTATCCATACTTACATTGTCCCTCAACTCTGACAGAACTGTCTCAACATTTTAAACCCATCAAGATGAACATCTATACTTGACTGATTTCCAGAGAGAATCTACCTTTCTCACCTTCAGCTTGATGGGGTAGCATGCATTCCCTACGCATATGCTGATGTCCAAGGAAGGTGACCCACGAATAGGCTAGCTAACAGAAGGAAGCCAGATAGGGATCAATATCTGACAGCAATCCGGCCAAAAATAATTACAAATTCACTTTAGGGATGGGCATTTCACCTACAAGTTAAGATGCCTGCATCCCGTATCAGAGGATCTGAGTTTGAGTTACTGATTCCAGCTTACTGCTAATGAAGACCTTGGAAAGTAGCAGCAATGGCTCATGCAACTAGGTTTCTGCTCCCACAGCATAGGAAACCTGGATTAAGTTCCTCGCCCTACTCCTGGCCATAGTGGGCATTTGGGAAGTGAACCAGTGAATGGCAGCTCTCTTTCTTGATCACTGTCTTTCAAATTAATTGAAAAAATAAGAGGGGTGGGTGCTGTGGCGTAGCAGGTGAAGCTGCCGCCTGCAGTGCTGGCATTCCATATGGGCACCAGTTTAAGGTCCCGCTGCTCCACTTCTGATCCAGCTCTCTATTATGGTCTGGGAAAGCAGGAGATGGCCCAAGTCCTTGGGCCCCTGCACCCACGTGGGAGACCCAGAAGTTCCTGGCTCCTGGCTTCGGATTGGCATAGCTCCGGCCGTTGCAGCCATCTGGGGAGTGAAACCAGTGGATGGAAAACCTCTCCCTCCCTCCCTGCCTCTGCCTCTGCCTCTCTGTAACTCTGCCTTTCAAATAATAAATCTTAGGAAAAATAGGAATTATTCAACAACAGCATTATATTCTACCATGTAAAATCCAGGATTCACAGGTCACCTTTTAGGGACTGACAGAGGACAGCATGCTCCCAACACTCAACTGTCTCCTGCCATCAAGTTTTATAAAACTGGAAGTTCCAGAGCTCCCCCCTCCCAGAGGAAGAGCCCTCTAGTATCAGCTTGATTATTTCCTTGCCATGTGGTCCCAGGCAAGTCACTTAAACTCTGCGCCTGGGTTTCCTCGATGTGAAAAGGGAGTAGCAGTAACTATAACATGAGATTAAGGCAAGGCTCAGCGGTCACTAGTATCACTATGCCAAAACCGTATCCTCAGATTTAACAGGGTACATCTATCTATGGTTTAATCTACCTTAGTTACTAACCTACAAAGCTGAAATTACATCGCTTTAATCTTGAGAAGAATTAAGTAACTTTTTACGTTTAGTATGCTTGGCTCCTTATCCTATTCATGTTAGCTTCTGCTAATGAAGGAACAAGGAATCCATACCTTGTTCCAAGTTGGGCACTTGGTCCAACCTCCTTGCTGGGACAGCCCCTTCCTGATTTTTTAACTTACTACTGCCTTTTTAGTTCCAACTACTAACGACAGCTAGCCTTTTCAGCACTTACAGTATGCTGAATGCTGTTTTCAGTCTTCTAAACAAACTTACAATGTGCCTCACAATCTCCACACTATGTGGGTTACTCTTTTAAACAGAGGTTAAGTGGCCTGCAAAGGTTCACAGCGCCTTGAGCTGTAGCGCTTACATGGGAACAAGGCAGTCTCCTTCAACTCTGCACTCTTCCGCCTCCTATACTGTCTCTCTCTCAAGACCACCGAGCTCCTGGAGAGGAGTGTACCATACTCAGACTCGTTCTGGTTAGGAGAATGAACTCCAAGGAGACTGCAGAGCACAAAGGGAGACAGCAGTGAGGGGAGGCTGGTGGGAGACTCTGGGGACAGGTAAGAGCTGAGAGGTGACAGAAGGGCTGGTGAGGAAATGACATTTTGACAGCTTTCTGTGACCTGAAACAACTCGATGACTAATCCTATGTGAGAGAGGAAAGATTCAAGCGTACTGGATATTTTTAACGTGGTAGATGAAGATGAAGACACTCTCCTAACAAAAGTCAAAGAGAAGGCAGGAGGAGGAGCATGTTTCGGGTGGAGGAGTGATAAAGCAATGTAGTAAGTAAAGCCGCCGCCTGCAGTGCAGGCATCCCATAGGGGCGCCGGTTCAAGACCTGGCTGCACCACTTCTGATCCAGCTCTCTGCTATGGCCTGGAAAAGCAGTACAAGATGGCCCAACTCTTTGGGCCCCTATACCCACATGGGAGACCCATTAGAATCTCCTGGCTCCTGATTAGTGCAGCTCCGGCCGTATGGCCAATTGGGGAGTGAACCAACGGAAGAAAGACCTCTCTCTCTCTCTCTCTCTCTCTCTACCTCTACCTCTCCTTCTCTCTCTGTGTAACTCTTTCAAGGAAATAAATCAATCTTAAAAAAAAAAAAAGCAATATGAAGCATGTAGGTGTAACGTGATGACACCAGACAACTGTCTGATAGACAACAGGAAGTCACCAAACTGTACCTAGCCCTACTTCCTTAGAAAGGGAACTAAGCACAAAAAAGATTCTAAACAAATCCTGAACAAATAAACTAACTTCAGATGCTTATTAGCCCAAGGAATTATTAAATAACTTGCACGTCTCTTGTTCTGCTGGTAAGTCAGGGAGGTCCTCTGGAATGGGGAAAAGCTTCAGAATCGAGCAGGCTTGGGTGTGCAGCTCAGCTCCTCCATTTCCTAGGTAGCACCCAGGGCCTACCTACTCAAGGGGTGGAGAGCATTGCTGCAAATGCAGAAACCTGGGGTTTGCATTGTGGTGCAGCGGGTTAAGGTGCTGCTCGCGATGCAGGGAATCCCATTTTGAGCACTGGTTCAGGTCCCAACTGCTCCCCTTCTGATACATCTCCCTGCTAATGCGCCTTGGAAGACAGCAGAATATGGCCCAGGTATTTGTGGGATACCCATGTGGGAGACCCAGATGGAGTTCCAGGCTCCTGGCTTCCACCTGGCCCAAACCTGGCTGTTACAGCCATTCGGTGAGTGAACCAGTAGATGGAAGATCTCCCTCTCTGTCATTCTGCCTTTCAAATAAATAAATAAGTCTTTGAAAAACAAAACAAAACAGAAAACCTATCATTTTTTTAAAAATGCAGAAACCAGGGGCTGGTGTGGTAGCATAGTAAGTTAAGCTGCCACCTACAATGCTGGCATCCCATGAATCCCAGCTGCTCCACTTCCGATCCAGCTCCCTGCTCATGTGCCTGGGAAAGCAGCAGAGGATGGTCCAAGTGCTTTGGCACCTGCACCCATGTGGGAGACCAGGAAGAAGCTCCTGGCTCCTGGCTTTGGCCTGGCCTAGCCCTCTCTGTTGCAGCCATCTGGGGAGTGAACCAGCAGATGGAAGACATGTCTCTCTCTCTCTGTAACTCTATCTTTCAAAAAAATAAAAATCATTTTAAAAAGGCACTGAATCCAAATGTGCATTTTAATTAGTTACCTGCATGAGGAGCACTTGCTTCTCCCCCACCTTATGAAAGTGAGAACTGACCCCGTAGCACAGTCGAGGATTAACAATTGTCAAATATTCACCAAGCGCCTTCCAACGAACATTAGTGTCTTACAGTGTGGCTTCATTAATCCTCCGACAACCCCATCATGCAAGAATCATTTCCACTAGAAAAATGAAGAAGCTGGGGCGAGTGTTGTGGCACAGTGGGTTAAGCTACCACCTGGGGTACTCACATCCTGTATCAGAATGCCTGGGCTCCAGTCTTGCCTCTGCTTCTGATCCAGCTCCCTGCTAATGCACACTCTGGGAGGCAGCACATGATGGTTCAAGTGCTTGGGTCCCTGCCATCCACGTGGGGCACCTGAACGAAGTTCCAGGCTTCTGGCTTCAGTCTGATCCAGCCCTGGCTGTTGTGGGCATTTGGGTAGTGAACAAGGAGATGAAAGATAAATTCTCTTTCTTTCCCTCTCTCTCTCACTTGTTCACTTTCAAAAAAGAAGAAGTTGCCGGCTTGCAACAGTGTCCAAAGCCAGACTCTTGGTGAACAGTGGAGCCACTACTCACTGTCTCTATGTTTCCCATCATCCCCAACAATGCAGCTGCAACCTAGTGCAGTAAAGGCACTGAACGGTGTGAGTGCAGGAAAGGAGCGAAGCTTTGTGCTTACAGAGACTATGCAAGAGTTTTAAAACATCAGTCAACAAATGCAAAAACTCTACTCACACAAGTTTAAACAACTTGTCTGTGCTTTAAGTCGGTTTTCAGATAAGGCTGTGACATCAAAGTAATAGTATTTATCTCATTAGTTGTGCTAAAGTAGTACAACAACAGAAAACAGAAGCAACAGAAAACAATGATGGCCAATTAAGACTGCATGAAAATTCTCAGTATGACACCGAAATATCTCAATTTGACTACATTCCAGCTCACCAGGGAAAGAAATTCAGGCAAGGCAGAGGGCATCTGCAATTGTAGGATACATTTCACATTAAGACTCAATTCTAGATTTTCTATCATTATTTGTGAATATTAACATTCCAGGAAAAATATACAAAAACATTCAGAATCACAAGTTTTAGGGGACAGGTGTTTCAGGCCACAGTTAAAACACTGCTTGGGCCCATCAGGGTGCCTGGTTCAAATTTCAGCTCCTCTGCTTCCAATCCAGCTTCCTGCTAATGCACACTCCAAGAGGCAGCAGATGATGGCTCTGGCACCTGGATCCCTGTCACCCATGTGGGCGACACAGACTGAGTTCCAGACTCTGGCTTTAGACCTGGCTGTTGTAGGCATTTGGGAAGCGCACCAGCAGGTGAAGATGTGTTTCTGTCAGAAATCACAAGTTCTAACAGTGCCAATGCCAAACACATTTTAACCCTCACGAATTACTACATCAATAGTTGTCTAACTTCACTCCTCCAAGGCCGCAAGGCTGACTCCGCGCCACCTTCCTCCCCTCTGCCTTTCTAGCCCTACAGTCTTCTTTCATTTCCTGAAACCCAAGCACCCAAGCTCTCCTCCCCCTCAGGGCCTTTGCAATGGCCGCTTCTTTTGCCCAGCCCTGACTTCCCTCTTTGTACAAATGGTTTGCTGCTTCTTGCCCTTTCTGCTTTAAATGCCACACTTCCTCAGAGACCTTTCTGATCACCTGAAGTACATACTCCAACAGACCTTCCCCACCCAAATACTTACATTCCAGTATGTTTATTGTAGCAAAATATTTGTAGTCCTTCATTTATATCCTACCTCAATGAACTGTCTGCCTACCTGCATGTCTTACTATGAATACTATACTCCCTCACTTCCAAAAAAATTCAAGTTCCAAGAGGACAAGAATCTTTTCTGATTTTGCTATTTTATTCCTGACATTTAGCTGAGAGTCTGGCCTATTCCAGCTGTGCAAAAAAAACTGGTTAAACAAATACTGAGAATGGGCGCCAGGTAATACTACATGGTCAATCTGGAAACAGCAGAGCGCCTGCCCTGAGGCAGTTCAAAGTTCAAAGGGGAAATAGGCAAGCAAGCATGTACCCAAGAGACCAGAGACCGTGGTAAGTGGTGGTAAGAGGCCTCCGGAGGTGGTGATGCTGGCTAACCCTCAAAGATTAGCATTCCATCCTTCCGTGGAACCTACGGTGACGCTTCCTCTGACACAGGAAGTAACACGGTACAACTCAAGGGCAGCACAGGAGCACTGAGAGAGGAGGGGGTGCGAGCCACCTCAAAGACACAGCTTGAAGTTTCCATGGAGCAGGACTCAAGTAGGACCAGACTGAATGTACTCACAAGCGAAGAAACAATGCATCCCTGACACAAACATCAACTCTGCAAACACTGGAAAAACTAAAAAAACAAAGGCTGGGAGGGGCCCTTGAAGCGACTGAGGAGGGGGGCAAAGGAACTCCTGCTCACACACACGGTCTTCTCGCCAGAACAGCTCCCTCCGCAATGAGACAGCAGCAGCATCAGATGGCGTCAGGCCACTTTACGTTCGATTCATCTCACTGCTCTTGTTCCAAGTCCTTCTCCAATAACCTAGTTATGGTGTAGGTTCCCAGCTACGCCCCCTGTCGGGGGAGAACCCAGTGAAAATTAGATACTGGCTTTCCATTTTCACCTTTGAGATGTAGGAGCTTGGCTAACCAGAGGCCAGGGAAGTGAACCTGCTCTTAGTTCACAAATGAAATACTTGGGAGTGCAGCGAAGTCCCCCTCCCGACAAAGGATAAGGTTAGCCCCAACTCAAAGAGAAAATAAGGATGCGAGAAAATGTTTAGACGTGGACCTGACAGGCCAAGAATGACCGCAAGGTCTCTGGCCTGAGTTATTTGGGGACGATAAGCACTGTTGAGCAAGTGGGGAATGAGTGGGGGCAGGTCCCATGGAGGACATGCTGACTCTGAGCTCTGAAGAGCAACTAAGTGAAGAGGTGCTGTGTAGGCATTTGGCCATCTAAGACTAGAGATCAAGAGATTTGGAGTTTTAATTCTATTCTGGAAACATGTACTTAGACAAAAACAAATGAAATCATTCAGGAAAGAGATAAGGATCTACATGGGACCCTGAGTGAAATTAGCATTTGAAGGACGAGTGAGGGAGAACCTGCAAGGCAGATTGAGAAACAGGCAGATCTACAATTATTTTAAGTATCTGTTAGGTTATCATTTAGCCATTGATATGTCAGCTATCAACAAGCACTTACCTGTAACAGGAGCTGGCACTGTGGCACACAGAGGGTTAAACCACCACCTGCAACACCAGCATCCCATACGGGTGCCAATCTGAGTCCCAGCCATTCCACTTCTGATCCAGCCCTGGCCACTGCAGACATGTGGAGAGTGAACCAGCAGATGGAAGATTCATCTAACTTTGCCCTTCAAATAAATAAATCTTTATAAAAAAAAAAAATGTTCTTAACAGCCAGGGCTAGGCCAGGCCAAAAGCCAGGAAGTGGGAACTCAAGGTGGGTATCTCATGTAAGTGTCAAAGCCCCAACTGTCTGAACTACAGTCTGCTGCCTCCCCAGATGTACAAATCAGAAAGGCGGAATCGGGAGGGCAGCCAGGACTCAAACCTAGGCACTCGAATATGGAACGAGGGCATCCAAAGTGTCATCGTAACTACTGCACCAATGGCCTGCCCCTCACATCTGTAATTTTTCACAGAGAAAATGCCAATTTTTTTAAATTAAAAAACAAAAAAAAAAACAAAAAAAAACAACAACACGATTTGCTTACAGTCTAAGTTACTGAGAAAGAAAAGTTCTTTGAGAATGCCCTAATGTGGTTCCCTGGGACAGGAAGGAAACCAGTGAGATACACCCTCCTGACTTCTCACCAGTTTCTAAAACTGTAGTAACATTGGTTGAAGGGAACAAAGAACTCTCTTTGAGGACAGACTTTAAATTTTAATCCTTGCCAGAAGTCTAAAGTCCATGAGGCTAACCACTTGTGGATGAATTTTCAAGGCACAGATATAACCTCCAATGTGAATTCTAATGATTAACACTTGCTTTGAAAGAAAGCACTTAAGAGATTTTTCAGTCTCGAAGAGGCCTACGGTAGATCATGGTGCTGTTCTCCCCAGCAGTGCCACCGAACTGGTGACTCACTGTGTAGGAACAACTGCTTCAAGGTTTGTTGTCATCAAGAAACACTTATTAATTTTTATTTAGCAAAGCTAAATTGAGTTGTCTAACATTTCTTAACATCACAGTTTACAACTTTGTTGGGGAAAAACCAGACAATTCCATAAAAAATCCGGGATTTCAATGCAAGTTGCAAGAGTTTTGTGCCAAGCAGTGGGCGTTTGGCATGGTGGTTAAGACACCACTTGAGATGCCTGCACCCCGTATCAGTGTGTCTGGGTGCAAGTCCTGGCTCCACTCCTGATTCCAGTTTCCCGTTAATGTGCGCCAAGAGAGAAGCAATGATGACTCAAGGACTTGGGTCCCTGCCACCCTGAAGCTCCTGGCTTCAGTCTGATCCAGCCCCAGATGTTGCCAGCATTTGGGTAGTACATTAGCAGATGGAAAATCTTTCAAATAAATTTTTTAAAAAATTTTAAGTGTGAAATAAGTGGTATGATGGAGTAGTCACTAAAGACTGTCTTGTAGTAAAAAAATGTGGGTTGACCCAGACTTCAGGAAAAGCACCACAGCCAAGACAAGAAGGAATGTGAGGTGATAAGAATATTGTAGGCAGGGTACAGGCATGAACAAAGCCCCCTTGCAGGAACAATGCCTGGAACCAGCTGATCAGTTCTACTAGAATGAGAAGTTCACAAGACCACGCAGGCGTTGTAGATAAGGCCAGAAAAGCAGACCAGAGGTAAGAAGGCAGAGGGCTAGGCCACAGAGCTTTATATTTTTATATATGGACAGTACACAGCTAGTGAAGTTTTTATGACAAGTAGATAAGAGATACAAAACAAGTTTTTTAAAAAATTAATCTGGCAACTGTATATAGCAGGGGTCATGGATTCTCACAATTGTGGGGTAGTGAACCTCTGTCAAAACTCAATACATGGCCGGCGCCACGGCTCACTAGGCTAATCCTCCGCCTTACGGCGCCAGCACACCGGGTTCTAGTCCCGGTCGGGGCGCCGGATTCTGTCCTGGTTGTCCCTCTTCCAGGTCAGCTCTCTGCTGTGGCCCGGGAGTGCAGTGGAGGATGGCCCAAGTGCTTGGGCCCTGCACCCCATGGGAGACCAGGAAAAGCACCTGGCTCCTGCTTTTGGATCGGCGTGGTGTGCTGGCAGCAGTGCGCCAGCCGCGGCAGCCATTGGAGGGTGAACCAACGGCAAAGGAAGACCTTTCTCTCTGTCTCTCTCACTGTCCACTCTGCCTGTCCAAAAAAAAACACCTCAATACGTGCACTTAAAACAGCCGAATTTTACTATATAAAAATGGTACTTCAGTATCAACAATTTTTAAAGACTTTTATTTATTTGAGAGGCAGCATTACAGATGGAGAGACAGAGAGAAAGCTCTTTTACCTGCCGGTTCATTCCCCAAATGGTCACAAAGGCTGGAGCTGGGCTGATCTGAAGCCAGGAGCCAGGAGCCAGGAGCTTCCTCCAGGTCCCTGACGTGGGTGCAGGGGCCCAAGCACTTGAGCCATCTTCTACTGCTTTCCCAGGCCACAGGCAGAGAGCTGGATCAGAAGAAGAGCAGCCAAGACATGAACCAGTGCCATAGGTGGAGGCTCAGCCTATTATGCCACAGCACGGGCTCCAGTACCACCAATTTTTAAAAACTAATGACAGGAGTCAGTGTTGTGGCATAGTGGGTTAAGTTGTCACCCGTGACACTGGCATTGCATCCCATACAGGCCAGTTCGTGTCCTTACTGTTCCACTTCCAATCCAGCTCCCTACTCATGTGCCTGGGAAAGCAGCAGAGGGTGATCAAGTGCTGAGGTTCCTGCATGTTTGTAGGAGACCTGGAAGAAGCTCCTGGTTCCTGGCTTCAGACTGGCCCCGCCCTGGCTGTTGCAGCCATTTGGGGTGTGAATAGAGTGGTTGGCCCAGTGGATGGCGGATCTGTCTCTCCCTAACTTTGCCTCAATAAATCTTGAAAAATAATTAAAATCTGACAAAGGTAAAAAAAAAAGGAATGTTATTTTAAAATGCAGACTTAAAAAAAAAAAAACCAGGCTATAAATCCTCAACATTTGATAGCTGAGGTTAATTCAAACCAGCTGACTATAGGCATCTCTTCCCAACTCCAAGTTCAGTGACGCCATATTGGTAGCCTGAAACCAGCCATGGCAGAGTAATTAACTGTACCTCAGAAATCTGCAAACACTACAGATCAGGACATTCTCCTTACAAAGGTGGTTGCTCAATATTCACCAGCACATTACTGTGTCATTTCTATACAGGTCCAGCTTGAACATGGGACTAAATGAAGGGTCTTCAACATTTTCTAACTCAGAACTGTGATACAGTTCTGAAGAATCATTTCTTAATCTTATCCGTAAATGATTATCAAAGAGAAGTTTAAGACTTAAGAGCCTAAAGTTGTTATTAGTTTCAAGAACTAAAGCATGCCTTTGAATAAGCCAGAAACCTTTGTTTAGTCTCTCAATTAAGGTTTCTACCTTTTATATGGTTTGCCTGGGCCTAATAGCAATTGATGATAACGTACAAAAAATTCCAGCATTCATTCCATTATAGTAAAGGCTAATTGGAAGGGCCTATTATTGGAATATGCTTTCCTAGATCAAACTAGCTGCATCTCAATAGAGTAGAGCGTTCTTTTTGAGAAACCCTACTGTGAAAAGATGAACTTTGTCTTAACAACTTTAGTTTCAAAAACTATTCATTTATAGATGCCTGTTTCCCATCTCTGAAGCACACCAGTTCATTTGTTATGCAGATCACTAAGCAGTCACTTAACAATAAAGAATTCACTTCTTTACAGGCTCCAGCTAACGAAGTGCAGAGGCTCCATCTCACACCCTGCAAAGCACACTTCTCAATATGACAGCAAAGAATTATTTTTGTGTTCTTCTGATGTAGCTGCAGAGAAACACAGACAAGTGCCTCCTTCCCTATTTTCCAACTCACTTTCCAGGGGGCCAATCAACTATTTCTCCCAAGAAAGGCTGCTTTTATAGAGCTCCTGGGTTCTATCTGCAATGGTAAGAGACAAGGGTAGCAGGAAGGCGTATAGCAAGAAGTACAGAATGATATTAACGATTCCTTGAGCCCTCAACTAACAGAACTGAATTTTGTTTCAAAAGTTCTGAAGGTCATTACTTAGAATGTAATTCCTCAGGAATAAAAGCCAATTTAACCCACTTGCATTTGTATTACACTGTTTTACTTTGCTAACATTAACCCTCATCTATACCAATATTTCTAAAATACACTCAGTTCTAAATTGAGACATTAACATCTTCATCATTTGATGATGGGGAGTGGCCCACATGTTTCAAGGAAGGTTTCTGAGGAAGGAATGAGGCTAAGGGACACTGAAGAACAAACAGGTAGGTATCGTGGTGCAGCAGGTTAGGCTGCTGCTTGGGACCCCAGATACCATATGGGAATACCAATTCAAGGCCCTTCTACCCTGCTTCCAATGCAGCTCCTTGCTAATGTGCCTGGGAAGCAATGGATGATGGCTCAAGTGGTTGGGTCCCTGCCACCCACATGGAGACCTGGACTCAGTTCCTGGCTCCTGGCTTTAGCCTGGCCCAGCCCTGGCTGTTGAAGCTATTTAGGGAGTGAAGCAGTGGCTAGAAGATCTCTTTGTCTGTCACTCTACCTTTCAAATATATACGAAAATCTTCAAAAAGCAAAAAGTACAGAAGTTAGCCAGAAGTGAAAGGGACTATATAAAACAGACTGTTCTTTGACAGGTGACTGTATGGAGGTGCGCAGCAGGGAGGAAACCACTGTGTCTTGGGCATACAAGGTAGGAAAGAGTGGCCTTCCTACCAATTCACTTTCATACCAATGCTGACCTCTCTATTAGCCTTTCCATCAAACTGACTTTTAGACCAAGGTTAGGCTTTAGGTTAGGCTTTAAACCTAACCTTGGTACAGAGCAACTGAGGAGTTCTGAGCAGGAAGCAGCCTCATCAGAGGTACTAAAAACAGGATCACTGAGGCAGCAAAATCAAAGGCAGAGTGGAAGGAGGCAGAAGGAGCCCTGAAGTTGAGATGATTTTCAATAGTCCAGGGAAGATCGTGGGGCCTGCAATCAAACATCCTTGGTGGTAGGGACGGAGCAAAGCGGAAAGAAGGATGAAGGCCCAATCCACAGGATGAGGGAGACGTCAAGACACACAGGTTTCCCACGTGTGGTAACACATGACTGAAAATACACACACCAAATGGCAGACTGAGTTTGCAAGTCAGGACCGACATGTAAAGTTTTAGAGACCAGAGAGAGGCCAGTGCTGTCGTGCAGCAGGCTAAGCAGCCAGCTGCAGCGCCAGCACCCCATATGGGGGCTGGTTCACGTCCCAGCTGCTCCACTTCCGATCCAGCTCCTTGCTAACATGCCTGGGAAAGCAGTGGAAGATGGCTCAGGCCCTTGGGCTCCTGCACCTATGTGGGAAACCCAGAAGTTCCTGGCTTTACCCTGGCTGTTGCGGCCATCTGGAGAGTGAACCAGTGGAAGGAAGATCTGTCTCTCCTCTCTTTCTCCCTGTAACTCTTTCAAATAAATAAATCAATCTTAAAAAAAAAAGTTTTAGGGACCTGCTGGGATATTCTTGGAGAGATGTTTGGGAGGTGGAAGCCACATTAATCTGGGGTTTGGGAAACAACTCACCTGAAGATGCAGGTATGAGAATTCTTTGCAGCAAATAAGGACTGAAAATGAAGCCCATGGGGAAGCCAACTTTGAGCAAATGGACACCGAGATAGCTAAGACCAAGGTGCTCAGAGTTGAGACTGCTCCTTTAGACCACCCGTGTCCCCACAGAGACTTTCACTGGAATCCGCCCTGCCCCCCACTTACATACTGTCGGTGGCTGTCCCTGTGCTGCAACAGACAAGCTCAACAGCTGCAAGAGGGACCTCGCGGCCCACATACGGTATGTACAACTGGGCCCCTGACAGAGAAAGTCTGCCCTCCCCACCACTCCCACTGTAGTCCAAGTCCCTGGGCAAAGCCTAGTCCCACTTCTTATCTCAGGTTCTCTACCTGTAAGATGAGAGGAAAAGGTACTTTATGTTTAGACTCAACAAGAACTTAAGACTCATGAAAGTTGTTCATTTCAAAGCCATTTATCAAAATTTCTGCTCAACCTTTAAACAATTTTAACACAACCAAGTGTGTTTCCAATTAAAGTCAAAGCTTGAAATTATATAAAAACTTAGAAACTAGAATGAGTATAAACCAGTAGTATTTACATTATAAGGCAATCTACTGACTTACATGTGACCACAAAGTAAAGGGGATCCAAATGTTCCCTCTATCCCCCACCGACTCCAGACCACATTCACCTCCACAGAACTCTCCAGAAACAGAAGCAGCGGAGTCTATCACAGTGGAGTCTATCACCACCATCTCTTCCACCGCTACCATAATTTCCTGGACACCTACAGACACCATTCTGAGCATCTAGCACCCACGTGTCTCATTCAAGCCATCCATCCTACTGATAAGGACACTGTGCCCTAGAACAGTTAAGAGCCTTCCCTCAACACCGTGTAGGGCATGGGTGGGAGAGGCAAGTCTAACCTCAGTGACTCTGTGCTTAGCCACACCAAGGGGGATGAGCTGTCCCTGAAAAGGAACAAGTGACATCTGGAGGTGGCGAGGGACGTACACTGGCTTCTCTTCCTCCCTCGGCACCCAGTGTAGGTCTCAGAAGGCAGGCTGGTGTTACCAGCTTAAAGAGGCAAAGCATAGCAACTGGACCAACAGGCTCTGGCCACAGCCTCAGAACCACCACAGGAGACAACGCCTCGGAGCTGCAAATAACCACTTCACAAATCGACTTTTAAACAGCCACCTCCATCAACAGGGGACAGCCCACACAAGCAATAAAACAGTCTTTGTAAATCAGACACTACAGTAATGTACTCTAAGAAGTCACACGATCCACCGGGTAGAAATACAAGCTTTCACTTCAAACTGACCCAGGGTTGAATTCTGGGTCCAACATGAACCTTCTGACAATAAATCGCTAATCTTCTCTGAGCCCACCCCCGTTCCTTGCCACATAGTCCAGGGTATTATCTGTAAATCGCAGCTTAGCAGGTCACAAAGATCCCCAGTCCCACAGTGCAGTTTATGGCCCAGCTCTGCAACTCACTTGGCATGAGCCTGGGGCCTAAGCCTCAGGTTTCTCATCTGTGAAACAGGACAAATGAAGAGTACCCACCTCTCAGGGTCATTCTGAGGATGGAGGGAGATCACAAAAGCTCCCGTGTCAGCTGTTAGGGCTATTTTTTAAGGCATCTGGCACTGGGTAAGCACTCAAAGAAGCTTCTTATCAGTGTAAGGTATAGACCAAGTGACAGTGTAAGTTATAGACGATCTTCTGGGAAAGTGAGATGTGAGGCTGCAGAAACTCTGAAAGCTCTGAAGGTGTGGCAGAAGCCCATTTCCCAAGACAGGAGCTGCCGGTCTGGCTCTCTTTTGTCAGATGGTGAGAAGATACCTTTATCTGTTACTTCAGACCTTAAAATACACACTAAATACACTACTTGGGGCTTTCAGGCAGGCCACACCCTTAATCTCTAAAAAAGTCAGACTATTTCCCCCACATATGGTTTTCACCAAGAAGAAACCCTGAAACAGAAAGGCATCTGTTCACAGGCAGAACATTAACTCTTCAGAAAACAGCCTGCCTGCACCTGTGGCCAAAGCAGAAGCAAACAGGCTTGGCAAAGCTGCAAGACTAAATCTGTCTTTCAAAGGAACTCCCACCACTCGGCACGGCGGCTACCTTTGCGCTCCACTCACTTCTCAAAAGCCACCAAGATGCTGAGTTGCACAGATCTTTCTTTCAATTAGCTCACGAAATAGAAACAGACCAAAGGTAATGCAAAGACTATCTATAATTAACAACAACAAAACAATTCCTTGACCTTGACCAGCCTCGAACGTCCATCTGGCTAAAATGTGTTTTTCACATCAAGTTCAATTATCAAACACAAGACAGAAGAAATCCATAGACCTCTCTGACCCTCAGAAGGCTTTTTCAGATGCATTTTAAATTTTCAAATGGCTCATATTCCTGCACCTGTTAATTTCTCTTCAAATGACTTCAGCTTTTTTATAGGCAGATAATTACATTCACTTCAGGGCCCTAATATCTTAAACACTAAGTTTTAATGGGCATTATAACTGGCTTAACACAGAAGTTCTCCGCCATGAAACAGATCCAGCTCAAGGGGTGTCTGAGAAAAACAGGCAACTGTTTTCCAGGCACAGCATGAGCGTTTACCCACTGCAGAAATCAACACCCTCAGCTTCCACAGACCTGAACAAATTTGCTTTAAACTTCGCAGCCTTTGAAACACAATATGCATATATGGTTAACGATCTTGTATTTTCTTCTCATGTTTTAAATAGCATGTATTTATTCTCAAATTTCAACAGTTTTTTTTTTAACTCAGCCAAAAAAATCAAATCTAAGACCACACCATCCTCTTCAGCACTTTTAAAACAGTCTAGTTCAGACTTAGCAGCCTCAACTTGTTTTGAAAGCTAAGGAGAAGGAAAGTGGCTTTTCTGTTTTAGATTTCATTTCTGGAAATGGAAATAGAAGGCTTCAAGGTTATACAGTACACACAGAGAACATCCTGTCCACTTGCCTAAATACGTTCTGAGCATGCTCATAGCTAATGGCCAAACCACCTGCAAAAGTGCCATTTGTTCAGTCTCACATGCTGCCTGCAAACTCAAGATTATGCTGTTTCATTTTGTTTATTTTAGAACAGTCACCTTGTATCCAGTTGATCCAGCCCACTTTTGTTGCCAAGGTGTTAACATGTATTACGATTGCTAAAGGCAGGAAGTAAATAAAAACAGCTCCAGCTCCTACTGAGAGTAAGCTCTCCCACCCCTGTCTTGCCTCCTGTTACACTGTTGTGTGCACAAGTGTGAGTGCGTGCTGGAGTCGGGGTGGCCGACAGGAAACCCTGGGGCTGAATTCCCCAGGGGTTTTTTTGCTTGAATTTTTCTTTTTCTTTTAATAAGGACGGACACAGGCAGGGTTACTGGGCAACACATGCTTCTACATTTTCTTTTCATTCCAAGCATGGTTCTCTCACTGAAAACCTCAAATTCTAAACAAATAAAAAGCTTTTATTTCAGAAGTGAAGGAAGTATATAATTTTTAAATATCAAGCAGCTGGAAAAGACAAAACTTAACTGTAGGGTTTAGAAAAGTTAATGTCCCTGTCCAGGACTCTCGTAAAAACAGAATGTATGCAACGCTCAGGGTTGCCCCAGCTCCTCAACGAGCACACCTTTGAATAATACACTAATACAAGCTGGAGATGTCTTACCAACAATCACCACCAAATATGCCCACACAACACGTGCTCACTTTTCATGCGGTGCCCTGTGTTTACTATTACCACTCCAATTTTGTCTCCTGAAACGGCCTCTGCTAAATCAGGCGCTGGCAGACCTCAAGGACTCAGCCTTACAAGACAAATGCTCTGAATAAAAATGAATGACAGGGCCAGATATTTGGCCTGGCAGTTAAGACTTCCCTGGCCCACATCAGAGAGCCTGGGTTTGATGCTAGTCTCTGGCTTCCGACTCCAGCTTCCTGCCAATGTGCACCCTGGAAGGCAGCAGGTGCTGACTCCAAAGAGATGGGTTCCTGCCACCAGTGTGGGAGATCTGGATTGATGTCCCAGGTCCTGGCCCTGGTCCAGGCTCAGCTTCACACTCAGCCCCAGCCATTGCTGACCATTTTGAGAGTGAACCAGTGGATGGGATGTCTCTATTTTTTTTTCTCAAATACATACATAATACTTATTACCAATCCTATACAAAGCTGTATCTGGTGACAAAAAACATCTACCAGGATGAAAGTTATCTTACTTAAACCCAGGAAGCACAGAGGAGACCAAATGTATCAATGTACTAAAGCTAGATCCCATTTTCCTGCTGGGATAGACAGCGAATGAGCAACTCCAGTTCAAAGGTAAAATAATTTCTATTACCTACCTGTTTCAAAAAAACAAAAACAACAGCCACAGGAATGAGCTTGAAATGGGAACTAAACACTTGACTGACCAAGTTTGTTTGTTTTAAATATTAGAATTCACTTCTAGACTTTTAAAAACAAAGCTGAGGTGGGCATCTGGTTGAGTGGTTAGGACAGCGTTTGGGACACCTGCAACCCAGAGCAGGGCCTAGGTTCAAGTTCCGGCTCCAGGCTGGATTCCAGCCTCCCACCACCATACACCTTGGCAGGAAGCAGTCAGTGACTCAAGTACTCGGGTCCTCACCACATATGTGGGAGAGCAGGACTGAGTTCCAGGTTCCTGGCTTTAGCATGGCCCAACCCATGCTACTATCACAGGCATTAGGGCAGTGAATCAGAGGATATTTCTTTCTCTGTCTCTGTCGTTCAAGTGGAAAAGACATTTTTTTAACTTAAAGAAGCAAAAAAAAAAAGAGTATGAGTATACATAATGCTATTTATTTAAATATGCAGGATACTACTACATGCTATTTATGGATATACATAAGAAAATTAAAAAGTATGACTGTAAAGTTAATTCATGGAGAGAGTGGAAATAGGGAAGAAGTCGCAGGAAGCCTCAACGTAACTTCAGTTCTTAAAAAAAAAAAAACTTTCTGAAGCAAAAAGGCAAAATGTTAGACTCAGACAAAATTGAGTAATGGAATGGTGCCGGTTCAAGATCTGGCTGCTCCACTTCCAATCCAGCTCTCTGCTGTGGCCTGGGAAAGCAGAAGAAGACGTCCAAGTCCTTAGGCCCCTGCACCCACATGGGAGACCTGGAGGAAGCTCCTGGCTTCAGGTTGGTTCAGTTCTGGCTGTTGCGGCCATTTGGGGAGTGATCAAGGAGATGGAAGATCTCTGCCTCTGCCTCTCTGTAACTATGCCTTTCAAATACATAAATAAATAAATAGATCTTTAAAAAATAAATTGGGCAACATATGCTCCTTCAATGATCATGATTTTATTCCTCTTTGTTGTGGCACTTAAAATGTTTACTTTACCATGTGAAAAACATTTTAATGAGTAACAGCCAGGACACTGGGGGAAAAAAGCAATCCTGAAAAGGCCCTGGTGTCCACAGTTCCGAATCAGGGCGAACTTCATCTGTGTGGTGACTTTTAGAAGCTGACGTCGCGTGCTTAGATGTCAGCCCCTGTGCTAACCAGCAGAAACACTTTCACTTCCTTAGTATCATGGCCCTTCACGGTAGCAACTCTTATTTTTCTACCTGACTGCATCCCTGTCTCTGATCTTTGATTCTTGAGGGTCTAGCTGTACTCTCACCATTCTACATTTAATATGGGTAGAAAAATGGATCCCTGGATTTCAGGGAAATTTTTAAATGGTCTCAAATCCAAAGGGTTTCCTCAGTGAATCCAAAGCAACTACTTCAAGAATTATATACAACTGTAATTTCACCAAAAAGTATTCTACCTACTGAAATTGTATAAAATAATCGTATACACAATAAACACCAATCTAGGCCACTTGGCTTTGAAAATGAAGGAATTCTTGGACTGGGTGTGGTGCAGCAGGTTCAGGAGCTATATGGGACTCCTACATCCAGTATCAGAGCACCTGGTTTGAGCCCCAGCTACACTACTTCCAATTCAGCTTCCTGCTAATGCACCAGGGAGGCAGATGCCTGGGTTCCTGCACCCACATGGGGAACCTGGATGCAGTCACTGGGTTGCGGCTCCTGGCCTAGCCCTGGCTGTTCACAGGCATTTGCAGGGGTGAACCAGCAAGACGGAAGATCAATGTCACTGTGCCTTTCAAATAAACAAATACATCGTTTTTAATAAAAGGAATCCTGGGTTAGGCATTTGACCGGCAGTTATGGCAGCAGCATCCCTTATCAGAGTCCCTGCATTCAACTCCCAGCTCTAACTCCTGACCCCAGCTTCCTGCTAATGCAGCGGTGACAGTTCAAGTAATTGGGTTCCCACCACTCACATGTGAAACCTAGACTGAATTCCTGGCTCCTGAATTTAGCCTAGCCTAGCCCTGCCTGTTATAGTTATTTAGATGTGAGCCAGCAGGTAGGAACTTAATCTCTCTACTTCTCAAATAAATAAAAATGAAAAAATTCAATATGGGTCCCCTTTCAAGTACACCCTGCACCAACCACTGAACTTTTAAAAATAGGCAGCTGCAACAGTAAACGTAAAGCCTAATATGAAAGCAGACTTCATAAATTACTAGGATGCATAAAAACTATTTTCTCCACTAGCACAGCACAGGGTTTTTTGTTTTTGTTTTTTAAAGATTTATCTATTTGAAAGGTAAAGTTATACAGAGAAAGAGGGAGACAGTGAGAGAGGCAGAGAGAGAGATCTTCCACTGGCTGGTTCATTCCCCAGTGGCCACAGTGGCTGGGGCGAGGCCAGGTTGAAGCCAGGTGCCTGGGACTCCATCCAGGTCTCCTTCCGCTGCTTTCCCAGGAGCAACAGCAGAGAGTTGGGTGGGAAGTGGAGCAGCCGGGCCCCACGTGCTGGCTTATTCTGCTGCACCGCAATACCCATCCCTTATGCACAAAATTATTTAAAATACTGCATAAAATTATCTTTAGGCAACTGTATAAGGCATGTAAAAAAACAAATTTCACATTTACTCTTGGGACCAGCTCCCAAGATAGCTTATTATATATATGCAAATATTCCAAAATTTAAAAATAAAACAAAATATTTCTAGCTCCAAGCATTTTAGAGAAGGGATACTATACCTGTAACAAGCCAATTTTAGCTTAAAAGATCTATAAAGTTTTTTTGTTTTGTTTTTTGTTTTTTTTTTTGACAGGTAGAGTGGACAGTGAGAGAGAGAGACAGAGAGAAAGGTCTTCCTTTGCCGTTGGTTCACCCTCCAATGGCCGCCGCGGCCGGCGCGCTGCGGCCTGCGCACCGCGCTGATCCGATGACAGGAGCCAGGAGCCAGGTGCTTTTCCTGGTCTCCCATGGGGTGCAGGGCCCAAGCACCTGGGCCATCCTCCACTGCACTCCCTGGCCACAGCAGAGAGCTGGCCTGGAAGAGGGGCAACCAGGACAGAATCCGGCACCCCAACCAGGACTAGAACCCAGTGTGCCGGCGCCGCAAGGCGGAGGATTAGCCTAGTGAGCCGTGGCACCGGCCTAAAGTTTTACTCTTACCTTATTAATTAAAATATCCCAATTACCAATTACAAGATCTAAGGTAATTTATAGAAGTAGTTCTAAAATATGGAAGCTTTCTGAAACCTACTATTCATAACACCAGGGATCAGGGAGTGAAGATGCAGTTCACTTGTCCTAATGACGCAATTATGTGAAAGAATTCAAATCAAGGGCCTTGCTTCATTTGTTCCGCCATACTGTCTCTCTATATGTGTTCTTCATGAAAAACAAAACCAGGGGCCAGTGCTGTGGCACAGCGGGTTAACACCTGGCCTGCAGCACCGGCATCCCATATGGGTGTCAGTTCGAGACCCAGCTGCTCTACTTTCAATCCAGCTCTCTGCTATGGCCTAGGAAAGCAGTAAAAGATGGCCCAAGGGCCTCTGCACGTGCATGGGACACCCTGAAGAAGCTCCTGGCTCCGGACTGGTGCAGCTCCAGCCGTTGGGGCCAATTGGGGAGCGAACCATCGGATGGAAGACCTTTCTTGGGCCAATGCCATAGCTCACTTAGTTAATCCTCCGCTTGCAGCGCAGGAATCCCCTATGGGCGCCGCGTTCTAGTCCTAGTTGCTCCTCTTCCAGTCCAGCTCTCTGCTATGGCCCGGGAGGGCAGTGGAGGATGGCCCAAGTGCTTGGGCCCTGCACCTGCATGGGAGACCAGGAGGAAGCACCTGGCTCCTGGCTTCGGATCGGCGCAGCGCTGGCCATAGCAGCCATTTGGGGAGTGAACCAACAGAGGGAAGACCTTTCTCTGTCTCTGTCTATAACTCTGTCAAAAAAAAAAAAAAAAAAAAAAAAAGCAGGCCTCTATCTCTGCCTCTCCTCTGTGTAACTCTTTCAAATAAATAAATAAATCTTAAAAAAAAGAAAAGAAAACCAAAACAAGACACAAAAGAACTGCACGTTCCCCTGTCTTAGAACATAAAGTGAAGAGACGCTATCCAGCCCCACAAGATGGAATCAGAAGACATTCCTCCGTTGGCTGATTCCCATTCCAAGCAAGGATCATCAGCATCTTGCCTCTCTTCCACCACCTGTAATAATGGCAACAACTGACTCATCCACAAAGTTGGTCAGAATGTGACCTACACATGGTAAACAGAGCACTTGAATTCTTAACTAGGCAGGTGATGAGTTAAAACTGGATAGCATTTTAATGATTACACATCCACAATACGTCAACTAATTCCAGTGATACATTCCTAGACGCAAAAGCGTAATAACCCTTCATTACTGGCCTAAGACAGAGGCTTTTTCTAGTCAAATTCAACATTAACACAGGTTTCTAAATATGAAGAAACATTTTACAACCATATTTTAAAATCACATAAATGAAGATATCAAGGACTTTCTACTTCAGACTTCAAAAGATCCCAGTAAAAAGTCATGCCAAGAAAGTAAAACAAAAATTTATGTTTACTGCCTGTATTTATGTGCAAAGATATTAAGGTCTAAAATTTAAGACTTTAAAAAATTTTTATAAAGGTTTATTTATTTGAAAGGCAGAATGATGGCAGGAGTGGAGGGAGAGACAGAGAAATTCCATCTGCTGGTTCACTGCCCAAATGGCTGCAATGGCTGGGGTTGGACCAGGCCAAAGCCAGGAGCCTGGAACTCCATCCAGGTCTCCCATGTGGATGCAAGGGCCTAAGCACTTGGGCCATCTTCTGCTGTTTTTCCAGGAGCAACAGCAGAGCGCTGGATCGGAAGTGGAGCAGCTGGGACCCAAACCAAAGCGCATGTGGAATGTGGGAATTTGCAGGTGGTAAGATTGTAAGTTTGTGCTTTATAACTCTAAGTTCAAATCTCTATTCCCTGGAAGACAATACTAAGATATTTCAAAAAGTTCATGGAAAATGTATAATGAAAAAATTATTTCTGGATTTAAGTTACCAAAAAAAAAAAAGACACTTAAATTCCATTTTCCACAAACTTTTTGAAGTATCCCCAGATATGACTGTACATTCATATGCACACTTAAGAGTTATGGGACAGGGTAGGAAGCACTGTGGCATAGCGGGTAAAGCCACCGCCTGCAATGCCGGCATCCCATGTGGTGTCGGTTTGTGTCCCAGCTGTTCTGCTTCTGATCCAGCTCCCTGCTAAGGGCCTGGGAGAAGTAGTGGAAGATGGCCTAAGTGCTTGGGCTCCTGCCACACCTGGAAGAAGCTCCTGGCTTCAGCCTGGTTGTCCCAGCCATGTGAGGAGTTAGGCAGCAGATAGAAGATCTCTCTCTCTCTCTCTCTCTGTAGCTCTGAGTTTTAAATTAAAAAAAAAAAAAAAAAAAAACACATGGAAAAGGGCTCCAGCAACAGTACTGTGGAACTCTGTGTCCCCAGACTGAATGTAATATGCATGAATCAAATTCTTAAAGAAAATATTATATGCAAAATATGTTCAGATAGTATCAAAATATTCAAGTTGGAAAGACTTAAAACCATCTAAGCCAACTCCTTATTTGATAGATAAGGCCACAGACACCCAAGAAAGCATCGAAAGCCCCAGAGTCTTCCTGGCCACTGAGCCCAGAACCTAGGGCCAGAACCCTGGACAGTCTGCCAAGCGCGTGTTCTTTCCCACAACCCACACGCCACATCCCCACTACCGACCTCCGGCAGAGACAAAACTCCCAGACTAGGTCCGCTGGGCTGAAGGGTGAAGACGTCAGCTAAACTACACGCACAGGCAGCTCAACTGCTTTCTTTCTCCCTTATTGCCCAAGAGAAAATAATTTTATTACATAAGTCCAGTTTCCCAGCAAAACAGAAACTAAAAGACATGGATAATAAATTTCAGGAACAAAACAGGACACTTAATGGGAGGGTAGGCCTACAGGATAATCCCCTTTATCAGATTTTATAAGATACCTCCTTTTTGTCAATATGGAAATAAGAGAATGAATTAAACCTGACATTAATTCATGACACTGCTGGTTATTCAACCTAAAATCTATTTTTAAAGATTTATTTATTTGAAAGGCACAGTTACAAAGAGGGAGGGAGAGACAGATATAGAGATATCTTCTATCCATTGGTTCATTCCCCAGAGGGCCATAATGGCCAGGGCTGGGCCAAGAGCTTTATCTGGGTCTTCCACGTGGGTGGCAGAAGCCCAAGCACTTGAGCCACCTTCCAACTGCTTTTCCCAGGCCATTAGCAGGGAGCTGGATCAGAAGTGGAACCAGTGCCCAAACAGGATGCCGGCATCATAGGCAGTGGCTCTACCTGTTATGCCACACAATGCTGGTTCCTCTCCCCTTCTTTCTTAGTAATAAAATCCTGATTTTATTCAGTGCAATTAAAAAGCCATGTTTTCTAGTCTTATTTGCAGCAAGGGTTGATCACCTGACATTTCTTACCCTGACTTATCAGTGAAATTCATAGGGAGGGCCCCACAGGTTGGGAGTAGGGGGCAGAGTGAGTGAGTTCTTATCCCCTCGCCTTCCTGCTTTCTTAGCCTCTGTACCAAATATTAAGGTGATGGCAGGAGCGAGCCCGTTAGGATGCAAACTCCATAGTAAAGAGAGTTTGGGGCTGGGTACACAACAAGGAGTCTGGTTCCCACTGACACCAAGCCTGCCTGCATTTGTCTACCAGCTAACCTCTCATTATAGTTATACTGTTTAAAAACTGGAACTGGCAGCCAGTTACGATTCCTGAGTTATTTGCTAAACAATCACACACTAAATGCATTCACATACATATTTCATATAACCCTCAAAAACAAATTATAGGTATTTTCTGCACTTTTTGGATGAAGAAATAAAACAAAGGCAGATGCAAATCCAAATTTATGACTAAAGCCTATACGTGTTTTGCTATATTTTACTTCACCAAATGTAGCACATATCTGAAAAAGAATACACATTTCAAAATATTATCTTAATCATTGTCATATAATGTGTCATAAATCCATGCAATCGTCTATCCATTAAAACCGTGAAAACCCATGTTCAGATTTCAACAACTCTGAAGGCAAATTCTCTACCTAAAATCCTCCTTCGGCTGACTGATGATCGGAGTTCACACCTTCAGAAAATTAACAGGTGTGGCCATACTGGTTCCAAAATATCCCTTACATCATAAAAAGCAAAAAGCTCATTTAGGGAAACCCACATGATCTTCGTTACACGTGTTGCACTCTAGTGTATACACACACACACACACACACACGCCTACCTCCCATGACTAATTCACAACCTCTTATCCTTTAATCAAGCTAAGCCACCCGCCACCTCGCCAACCCCTGGGTGCCCTCTTGCCTCCACGACATTCAACTTCCTCCAAGAAGCCTGACAGACTCAACTCTGTACTTTTCCAAGACCCCATCCCCTTTTGAAACTTACATTTAGGGTGCCTATCTTTGTACAGTATCTTTATAATGCCATGTTAGGCTCCTATTCTTTTTTACACAAAATAAAGAAAAGGTACAAAGTAATAAATAGTAACTTTTAAGTAGTACTATTGAAAGACTAAAAAAAAAGATGGAAACCAACAATATGTTGTTTTGTTTTGTTTTGTTTTGTTTTTTACAGGCAGAGTGGACAGTGAGAGAGACAGAGAGAAAGGTCTTCCTTTTGCCGTTGGTTCACCCTCCAATGGCCGCTGCGGCCGGCGCACTGCGCTGATCCAAAGGCAGGAGCCAGGTGCTTCTCCTGGTCTCCCATGGGGTGCAGGGCCCAAGCACTTGGGCTGGGCCATCCTCCACTGCACTCCTGGGCCACAGCAGAGAGCTGGCCTGGAAGAGGGGCAACTGGGACAGAATCCGGTGCCCCAACCGGGCCTAGGACCCGGTGTGCCGGCGCCGCAAGGCAGAGGATTAGCCTATTGAGCCACGGCGCCGGCCCCAACAATATGATTTTTAAAAAGCTCTGAATATTTAAAAACAAGATTTATAGGTTTTTTCATTTTATTTTAAAAGACTAAACTGCAGCACTGAAGTTTAGTTTTCTGGCTTGGAATAGAGATAATTGCTTTATGAATGGAATATTCCAACAATAGGCACACTGTCAACTGCCCAGAGTCAATTCAGTGCCTAATAAAAAATAACATTTAATGCAGCATATCCTGTATCAAGAACTGAACTGTTTCCCCAAAATGTTTCCTCCCCTTCTCCACACACAAAGACTACCACATTTCATCAACTCTACAACACGCCGTGTAATGATAAACCGAGAAAGCAAACAGCCGCCAATCAGTCTGTGACTCAACACCAATTTTCAGACATCGCAAGATGTTAAGATGTGGAGGGAAAAGCCTTAGCATCTATAAAACCTGATGTAAATCTGACATTGTTTACTAACATAACAACACTTGTCATCTTCACACAACACCCATTTTCCTTCATGGCGAAATGTATTTATATGGTTTTATTGTATACTTCTATTGATTTGATTATTTTATTAAAGAACCTACTAATACACCAGACACCAGGCTAGGTGCAGTTAAAATACTGGATGGTAGTATAACAACTTCTCTTCTGACATACATTCACTGGAGTAGCTTTCAAACTTTCTCATCTCAGTACCCTTTTATACTCTCAAAGACTAAGGACCACAACAACCTTTTGTAATGTGAATTTTATCTAAAAATATTACCATTTCTGAAACTTAAAATATTAGTTCATTTAAATATTATGCATGCTAACACAAATTATTTTTATGAAAAATAACTATAGGGGCCATTGTCAGGTCACAGTGGGTCAAGCCACTACCTGTGACACTGGCATCCTATCTGAGTGCCAGTTCAAATCCCAGCAGCTCCACTTCCAGTCCAGCTCCCTGTTAATGCGCCTGGGAAAACAGTGAAAGATGGTTCAACAGCCAGATCTGGGCCAGGCTGAAGCAAGGAGCCCAAAATCCATCCTGGTCTCCCACACGGTTGGCAGGGTCCCAAGTACTTGGGCATCTTCCACTGCCTTCCCAGGCACATTAACAGGAAGCTGGATCAGAAGTGAGACAGCGGGACTAGAACAGGCACTCCAATTAGGGGATGCTGGAGTCACAAGTGGCAATTTAATCCATGGCTCCACAATGGTGGCCCCAAGAATGGCATTTTTTTAAAGTGATTTTATGAATCTTTTTAATGTCTGGCTTAATAAAAGAAACCTAGATTCTCCTATCTGCTCCTGCATCCAACCTAGTCAAATATGTTTTGAATGAAATCAGAGAAGAGTACTGTAACAGACTTTTCAGGTAATTCCGTACATTCCTCAAGGATATTACCCCACAACTTGACAACTGGTAGTTTTCCAACTACAATGTGGAACCTGAAATCATTATCAAGGACTTTTCATACTCCTACATTAAAATCCATGGTCTGCCCTGCATTTTGAATGGATCTTTCACTCAAGCATGGTCTCCTGTCATACACTGGCCATTAGAAAAATAACTGGTACACTAACTTGACACAGATCTTCCAAAAGCTGGCACATGCCGTCATATAACTCAGAACGTCATGGCAGAGACGTAGTATTAGAAAGCTGTCAAACACATGGTAGCAGTTTTTCAAAATTCTGAGTCTTAAGGTTCACATTTTATTGCTGGCAACACATGCTACCAGTTTTTCTTGAAGTGACAGACTCATTTAACTCATTTTTGAAAAAATGCTGACCAAACACCCAAGTTCAAATAACCAGTGTCAGTTATATTTTCAAATACAAAAGCAGCTCATTCAACTCACAACTCAAAAATCACACAAATGCGTTTTATAATAAATATATGAATAATATACTCTCAAAATGTTTATTTACTTATTTTTCACCTACTTGAAAGCAACACAGACAGAGGGTTGAAGGGGATCTCCCAGCTGCTGGTCCACTCCCCAGATCCCTGAAATAGTCCAGGCAAGGCCAGGCCAAAGCCAGGAGCCCAGAACTCCATCCAGGTCTCACATGTGGGTGGCAGGACCCAAGTATTTAAGCCATCAATGCTGCTTCCTGGGGTGTACACCAATAGGCAGCTGAAATCAGATCAGAGCCAGAACTCAAATTCAGGCCCCCGACACCCATGTGAGAGTCCAGGATGAAGATCCATGATCTGGCTTTCGTCTGGCCAAGCCCTGGCCACTACAGCCATCTGGGAAATGAGCCAGCAGATGGAAGATCTCTGTCTCACCCTCTAACTCTGCCTTTCCGATAAGTAAATCAATCTTTTAAAGAAAGAAAAACAAACAAACAAACAAACAAAAAAAAAAACAGGGCTGGTGTTGTGACATAGCAGATAATGCCGCCTGCAAAGCCAGCATCCCATACAGGCACCAGTCCATGTCCCAGCTGCTCCACTCCAATCCAGCTACCTGCTAACGGCCTGAGAAAAGCAGCAGGAGGTGGCCCAAGTGTCTGGGGCCCTGCCATCATTTGGGAGATACAGATTAAACTCCTGGCTCCTAGTTTCAGCTGGCCCAGTGCTGACTAATGCAAACTAGCAGATGGGTGATCTCTGTTTCTCCTTCTAACTCTGAAATTCAAAGTAAGTAAATCATTTTTAAAAGAAGAAAAAAACCTACTAAGCAGGGCTGGCATGGCACAGTGGGTTAGAACGTCACATATCCCTTCCAGCATCCCATATCAGAGTGCCGGTTCTAGGCCCAGCTTCTCTGCTTCTGATCTAACTCCCGACTAATGCATCTGGAAGAGCAACATATGTTGGTCTAAGTGCTTGGGCCCCTGCACTTAGCTGATGAACCAGCGGATAGAAGCCACCCCCAACCCTGTCTCTCACTCTCTCACTGTAATTTTGACTTTCAAATAAGTAAATAAATCTTAAAAAAAAAAAACAACACTGTCATGTTTACTTTTTATTTATGAGTATTATATTCATAAACAGGATTAGCTAGGACATTCTTGGGTTATGCTTTAATTCTTTTTCACACAGATGTGACTACTGACTAGTAAGACTGAGTTTACAACTCACAGATGAAAAGCAGGCTCTTTATTTCAATGTTGGCCTCTATTTTTCTATCAACAATAAAAACAAAGTTTCCAGAGTTTACGGCCCTAATCTGTAGCAGTGCAAGTATCAGTACTTCTTAAACTGTTATTGAAGGCCAAAATGATATTGCCTAGAAAAATGTAAGTATTAACTTTCATTCAAAGAGCCCTCATATTCAGAAAGCAACTGCTGCCTTTTAATACTATTATTTGCAGTCCAGGTTTTCTCTAAGTATAAAAGCATGCTAAAACCTATGTGAGTGTAATATCTACTGAAATTTAACTTTAAATAATAAGATGTCATCAGAGCTTCATCACAGCTGACAAAACACTCTAAGAATGACAGTTAAGAAATAAAACAGCCAGAACTGGCAGACTAAAACCATTATATTTTATCCAGTTCATTCAAATGAGTAATAAGCTCCAATTTAAAAGCACACAAGTCATACAGTAATTCTTGATTTATAAAAAATAGAATTTCTAATTCTATTTCCCATTAAGCAAAGAGAAAGATAAGACATGTCTGTCTGTCAAATTAATCCAGTTCAAAGGCTTGAGTACATACACCAGGTAACCAACCCTTCCCCCAAAAAAGAAAAGAAACGCAAAATAAACACAGGTAGACAAGGTATCTTAGTGACCATTCTTTCAGTTACAAGATGCAAAGGGGCCAAACTTAATCCTGGGATAAACTCCCGCGGGGCAGGGGACCACTCCCATTTACCTTGCCTGAATGGGACAGGAGGATGTTGAGTGACACAGATTTCTAGCCGTCCTGAGGATTAGAGAAAATACTTTGCAGCTCCTGAATCTCACAGTGACAAAACTATCTAGCTCAGAATGGACAAATTCTTGAGAAGAATAGGAACACACAATTTGGATCCCAAGTTCCATGGTGTCTCACTTAAGTAGGCAAACTGAAGGTGTTGCCTGCTATTTTTACATTCAGGGGATACATACTGTTTAGCCTAAGTTCAAGTTTGATATATAATTGCCAAAAAGCACAAAATAAAAATAAACCAAGTGTACTTTGATTTTCAAATTTCTAGAACAAAAAACATGGCTTTACTACTACTTTTAAATAAGCTTGTATTTTAGATATTATAAAAGATCTGGAAATACCTTCTCTCCAAAGGGGGTAAACGTATATGTGTATGGGGGGGTTATCTAAAGGGATTTTCTAGGACCAGTGCTGTGACACAATGGGTTAAACCACCTGCAGCGCCAGCATCCCATATGGGTACCAGTTCGCGTCCTGGCTACTCCACTTCCAATCCTACTCCCTGCTAAAGTGCCTGGGAAAGCAGAGGAAGATGGCCCAAGGGTTTAGGCCCCTGCAACCACATGGGAGACCCGAAAGAAGCTCCTGGTTTCCGCCTGGCGCAGCAGCAGCCATCTGGGGAGTGAACCAGCAGATGGAAATCTCTGTCCCTCCTCGTCTCCAACTCTGCCTTTCAAGTCAATAATAAATACATACATACATACATACAGGTACTTTCATACCAGTGAGTTTAACTGCCTTGTTTGATTCCTAGAAATCAAACAGCACTAGCAGAAAATGGACACAGAGACTTGAAAACACACAATATATGAAAATGAAGCCATAGTCTTTAGGAACCTCCAATACGGCCTTCCTGATAATCATACATCATGGTCAACCCCTTACTAAACTCTTTGCTAAATCTCTAACAGAAATAACCCATTAACTAACTACTCAAGGGCAGAATCTGGTTACTAATGATTCGAATTGAAGAGTCTGTAGAAGGAAAAAACAAAGCAGAGAGTTCACACCAGCATGGCTGACAACACAGGTCTATTCAAGTATGTGTCATCTGACCATCAACCACACAACTTAGGAGCTGTCCTTTACTGCCAGGAGAAACGAGCGACAATCCAGATAATCAGACTAACAACATCCTCACAAGCCTGCCTACTCTCCTTCTGACTTAAAAGCTATCTTGGTTTGTATTCTTAATCTATAGACAGGAAGAGAGGCGAAATACAGGGTTTTCCCTTTTATTCATTATCGAGATGGTGCCTGTGGAAAGTTCATTCAGCACCAAATTACATCATCATCAATACTGTTCTTCCTCTATTCACCCAATAATTTTTTTTAAGATTTTTTTTAAAGATTTATTTCATTTATTTGAAAGTCAGAGTTACACAGAGAGAGGAGAGGCAGAGAAGAGAGAGAGAGAGAGGTCTTCCATTCGTTGGTTCACTCCCCAGATGGCCGCAACGGCCAGAGCTGCGCCTTTCTGAAGCCAGGAGCCAGGAGCTTCTTCCAGGTCTCCCACATGGGTGCAGGGGCCCAAGGACTTGGGCCATCTTCTACTGCTTTCCCAGGCCACAGCAGAGAGCTGGATCTGAAGAGGAGCAGCCAGCACTAGAACCGGCGCCCATATGGGATGCCGGCGCTTCAGGACAGGGCTTTAACCCACTGCACCACAGTGCCGGCCCCTTTTTTAAGATTTATTTATTTGAAAGGCAGAGTTACAGCAAGGCAAGGGCAGAAAGAGAGAGACATCTTCCATTCATTGTTTCACTTCCTAAATGGCTGCAACAGCCAGAGCTGGACTAATCTGAAGCCAGGATCCAGGAACTTCCTTCCAGTCTCTCACATGGGTGCAGGGGCCCAAGGACTTGGGCCATTTTCCATTGCTTTCCCAGTCCATAGCAGGGAACTGGATCAGAAGTGGAGCAGCCGGGACTTGAACTGGCACCCATATGGGATGCCGGCACTGCAGGTGTCAGCTTTACCCGCTACGCCACAGCGCTGGCCCCTCACCCAATGATTCTATCAAGCATGTATTACTTTCTATATTTTTGTATACTTAAAAACAACATTAATATTGGCTACCAAGTTAAGGTATTTAAAATGCATTTCCTTCATTAATCCATTTGAATATAAAAATAATCTGTAATAAAAATCCAAACTGTCCAAGATCCACATCATGGGATGATTCCATTATAGATTCTCCTGGTTTGGACTAGTAATCTGACCAAGACTGGTAATGGGGAGGAAAAAAAAAAAAAAAAAAAACACGAAAAACCAACCCAGTTTCTTTTCTTTGAAATAAGGGTTATGTAGTTTTAAGCTTTCTTACTAATTTCTTTAGATTTTTCAAGATTAGCAAAAAGGTACTAAACATCTAGCTCTCAGTGTAAGACCATAAAACAATATATACAACTACATTACACTTTGTCATCTGATGGACACAACTCTAACCCAATCAACTCCTCAGATACAAATGCTGCAAAAGAAATGTTCACCTGAATTTTCAATGAATCAGCCTTTCAGGAACTGCCTATACAATATAAAGTCAACTTATTAACAAGCAAAATCCAGAGCCTCACCTGTACAGCTATCATTTGAACAAACCAACTCGGCCTTTTTACGAGACTGAGTGGCATCCCAATTGCTTCTGAGGTAAAATGAACCAGGCCCACCCTGTATCTAATCTCCTATTTACATCACTTCATCTAAGATTTTATAAACCAAGAAACCTTTACCAGTGTACATGATTTAAAAAAGAGACACACGGGGAAAAATGCTTGCCTAATATCAAAACACAAATATGTAACTTACACCATAAATAACAATTTCATGTGTTAAGGAGTATCTCCTACTCTCATGCATAACGTCTCCCTGAAGAGGGGGTGCAGGGGCAGGTGGAGCTGTGCCCTGGCATGTCCCTGTCCCACATGTGAGTGACTGAGGACAAGCACCACCTCTGCTTCTGATCCAGCCTCCTGCTAGCACACACCCTGGGAGGCAGCAGATGATCAAAGTCCTTTAGTCCCTGCCTCCCCTTGAGAGACCCCACCCACCCACCCACACACAGAGAATTGTGGGCTCCTGGCTTCAGCCTGACTCAGTTCTAGCTGTTGCAGGCATTTGGAGAGTGAACTAGTAGACAGAAGGTCTAACACTGTTGCTCTGCCTTTCAAATAAACTTCAAAAAAAAAAAGTTAGGGGCCTGCTCTGGGGCTCAGTGGGTTAAAGCCCCGGCCTGCGGTGCCAGCATTCCATGTGGGTACCAGCTGCCCCACTTCTGATCCAGCTCTTTGCTACGGCCTGGGAAAGCAGGAGAAGATGGCCCAAGTGCTTGGGCCCCTGCACCCATGTGGGAGATCCAGAAGAGGCTCCTGCGTTTGGATCAGCACAGCTCGGCCATTGCGGCCGTCTGGGGAGGGAATCAGCGGATGGGAGATCTTTCTTTCTCTCTCTCTCTCTCTCTCTCTCTCTCTCTCTCTCTCTGCCTCTGCCTCTGCCTCTCTATAACTCTGCCTTTCAAACAAATAAATCTTAAAAAAAAAAAAAAAAAAGGTTAGCCAGGAGGCTGGACAAAAGATATGGATTGCATTCCCAATCAAAGAAGTAATACTCTAACTCAAAATACGGCTCCTCCAATGCTACAGCCCAGGGACAGACCCACCAGCAACGCCAGTTTTCCAGACAATGGCAGAGTGCAGCCAAGCCTCTCACCTTTACAAGGGTGTGTGTGCTACTCCTCCCTGAAGTCTCTGCAGAGCCAGGTCAGATCAGTAGCACCCATTCAAACCGCCTACCTAACGCCCTAGATACCTACACAGCAGGGGGAGGTGAAAAGGATCCTTCACCCTTCATGAGCACACAGCTGCCCTATGGGCTTTCCACCTGGCTCGCGAGGATCTGGGTTCTACTGGGCAGGAGCGGATACTTGTACACCACACACATCCGCCTGCAAACCAAGGACTCTCCTCAAGCGGCTGCTAAGACACATAGAATAAACTACCTGTCCTTAAAAACACAGTAATTCTTCTCAAATCTGATACCCAGCTGAGAACCACTAATGCAACAGCAGCCCCTCAAATGCATGAAATGACTTCTCTGTGTTTTCCAATATTTCCACACTGCACTTAAATTACGCTTAGGAATTAGAAATACACTTTATGTTACATGCTCACTGCACCATCCCTGTACTGACTATGGAGACAAAGTCTACTCACCCAATATACTCCACACTGTGGTCAACTTCAATTAAAACAGGCATAAACCAGATGGTCTTTTTCTTGTTAGCCAAACTAAAAGCTCCAGCTGTCAGTAATTTTTAAGCAACACACATATAAACACCCAAATATAAATTAAAATGTCTAATTTATTAGAAGGTATGACTTCAACAACTATTACAAAGTAATGTCTTTTTTTTAACATTTATTTATTTGAAAGGCAGAATGACACAGAGAAGGGGACGAGAGAGCTTGAATCTGCTGGCTCACTCCCTACATGCCTGCAAAGCCAAAGCCAGAACCAGTAACTCCATCCACATTTCCCATAAGGATGGCAAGAACACAATTATTTGGGCCATCGTCCACTACTTCCAAGGAACATCAGCAAGAAATTGGACCAGAAGCAGAAATGAAGGGGTGGGCACTGTGGCAAAGCAGGTTAAAGACCCAGTCTGCAGCATCTGCTTCCCACATGGGCACTGGTTCAAGTCCCGGCTGTTCTACTTCCGATCCAGCTCCCTGCTAATGTGCCTGGTAAAGCAACAGAGGATAGCCCAAGCCCAAGATCTTGGACCCCTGCACCCACTTAGGAGGAACCAGAAGCAGCTCTGGACTCCCGGCTTCAGATCAGCCAAGTCCCAGCCGCTGCAGCTATAGAGAGAGAACCAGTGGTAGAAGACCTCTCTCTGTCCCTACCTCTCTCTGTAACTCTTTCAAATAAATAAAATAAATGTTTAAAAAAAAAAAGCAGAAACGAAACTCAACATCAAGTGCTCTAACATGGGTTGCAGGAGTCCCAAGTGACAGATAAACCCACTGTGCCACAACATCCACCCCAATGTCCAACATTATGGCAATGTCTATTAATGTCTATAAATTAACCTATCAGCTCGTAGAGAATACCCAAAAAAAAAAAAAAAATTTAACCTTCATCTCATTAAAAGTTAACTTTGGGGCCGGTGCTGTGGCATAGCGGGTAAAGTCGCCACCTGCAGTGCCAGCATCCCATATGGGCACCGGTTCGAGTCCCAGATGCTCCACCTCCCATCCAGCTCTCTGCTGTGGCCTGGGATAGCAGTAGAAGATGGCCCAAGGCCAGCGCCACGGCTCAATAGGCTAATCCTCCGCCTTGCGGCGCCTGCACACCGGGTTCTATTCCTAGTCGGGGAGCTGGATTCTGTCCCGGTTGCCCCTCTTCCAGACCAGCTCTCTGCTGTGGCCAGGGAGTGCAGTGGAGGATGGCCCAAGTGCTTGGGCCCTGCACCCCATGGGAGACCAGGAGAAGCATCTGGCTCCTGCCTTCGGATCAGCACAGTGCGCCGGCCGCAGCAGCCATTGGAGGGTGAACCAACGGCAAAGGAAGACCTTTCTCTCTCTCTCACTGTCCACTCTGCCTGTCAAAATAAATAAATTAATTAATTAAATTTTAAAAAAAGTATTAAGAAGATGGCCCAAGTCCTTGGGCCCCTGCACCTAAGTGGGAGATCTGGAGGAAGCTCCTGGCTCCTGGCCTCGGATCAGCACAGCTCCGGTCGTTGTGGCCAATTAGCGAGTGAACCACTGGATGGAAGACCTTTCTCATCTCTCTCTCTGCCTCTCCTCTCTCTGTGTAACTCTTTCAAATAAATAAATCTTTTTTAAAGTCTTTTAAAAAAAGTTAACTTCAATAATTGAGAAGCATATTGAGGGGTACTCTCAGAATCTGTTTCCAGGGGCTGGCACTGTGGCACAGAGGCACCAGCATCCCATATGAGCACCAGTTCAAGTCCTGTCTGCTCCGCTTCCAGTCCAGCTCAGTGCTAACGTCCCTGGGAAAGCAGCCAAAGATGTTCCAAGTGCTTGGGCCCCTGCCACCCATGTGGGAGATCTGGATGGAGTTATACGCTCCTGGCTTCAGCCTGGCCCAGCCCTGGCTGCTGCAGATATTTGGGGAATGAATCAGCAGATTGGAGATACCTCCCTCTTCCTTTGCCTGTCACTCTTTCAATAAATAAATAAAATCTTAAAAAAAAAAAAAAAATCAGTTTCCAGTTCTGTCACTGAGCTATTGCTGGTTTCTTTTACCTGAATTTAATCTCTATGAAAATTGAAGACACTGTCTATACAGAGTCCTATGCAACTATTTGTAACCTCACAGGAGGTGCTAAGGAAAGGTTAAAAAAAAATTTATCAATACTTTACAAAAGGAAAAGGTTACCATCAAAAAGTGTGCCTACCTTTTAAAAAAAAAAAAAATTATTTGAAAGGCAGAATTAGAGAGGGCAATCAATTGTGTGATCAATCCTCCATTCCCTGGTTCACTCTCCAAATGGCCTCAACAGCTGGGGCTCAGCCAGATCACTCCGTCTGGGTCTCTCACTTGAGTCGCAAGAGCTCAACTTGGGCCATCTTCTACTGCTTTCCTAGGCACATTATCAGGGAGCTGGATTGGAAATGGAGCAGCCAGGGCTCAAACTAGCACTCATACGGGGTACCAGCAGGTGGCTGCTGAACTGCCGAGCCACAACTCTGGTCCCTGTCCTTACCTTTTTAAAAAGATTATATAGGAATCAACACTGTAGCACAGCTGTTAAGCTGCCACCTGTAACGCCGGAATCCCATATGGATGCCGGTTCAAGTTCCTTGCCAATGTGCCTAGGAAAGCGGTGGAAGTTGGCCCAAGTACTTGGGCTCCTGCACCCATGTGGGAGACCTGGAATAAGCTCCTGACTCCTCTAACTCCTGGCTTCAGCCCAGCCTAGCCAGAGAGCTACAGCCACCTGGGTAGTGAACCAGCAGATGGAAGATGTCTCTGTCTCTCCTTCTAACTTTGCCTTTCAAACAAAATAAATAATTCTTTTAAAAAAAGTATGAGGGGGCCGGCGCCATGGTTCACTTGGTTATCCTCCGCCTGCGACGCAGGAATCCCATATGGGCGCCGGGTTCTAGTCCCGGCTGCTCCTCTTCCAGTCCAGCTCTCTGCTGTGGCCAGGGAAGGCAGTAGAGGATGGCCCAAGTGCTTGGGCCCTGCACCCGCATGGGAGACCAGGAAGAAGCATCTGGCTCCTGGCTCGAATCGGCGTAGCTCAGCCGTAGCGGCCATCTGGGAGGTGAACCAACGGCAGGAAGACTTTTCTCTCTGTCTCTCTCTCTCACTGTCTAACTCTGTCAAGTAAAAAAAAAATAATAAATTTTTTTTAAAGTATAATGAAGTCTTGTTAGCAAATGCAAAAACAAATTATTTTTGACTATAATTCCTAAAGTGCTATTCCAAAGGCCACAAAACAAACACAATTCACAAGGAAAATTTAATTCACTATTTCAGATGAAGGAGGAAGAAAAGCAGCTACAAAACCAGCTTCAACAAAGTCAGGCCCTAGGAACACGTTATTTAATGCATCATCACAATTTTTGTGTATGAAATACAAACTCATCAGTAAAACTTAAATTCAAACTAATTTTTCAAAAGTTAAATATAGGGTGCACATTTGGTGTGGTGGTTAAGACACCACTTAGGGGGATTGGTGCTGTGGCACCGGCATCCCATATGGGTGCTGGTTCGAGTCCCGGCTGCTCCAACTCCGATCTGCTCCCTGCCAATGTGCCTAGGAAAGTGGTGGAGGATGGTCCAAGTGCTTGGGCCCCTGCACCCACGTAGGAGACCCAGATGAAGTCCTGGCTCCTGGCTTCAGCCTGGCCCAACACCTGTTGTTGCAGCCATTTGGGAAGTGAACCAGGAAATGGGAGACCTCTACCTCTCTCTGATAATCTGCCTTTCAAGTAAATAAATCTTGAACAACAACAACAAAAAAGATACCACTTAGGAGGCCCACATCCCATATCAGAGTCCCAGCTCTGCTTAAAAATTCTCTATTTCTGCTAATGTGCACCCTGGGAGGTCAGAAGCGATCACTCAAATACTTTGGTCCTGTAACACATGTGGGTCTCCTGGCTTCAGCCTGGCCCAGACACAGTTGTTGTGAGCATTTGGGGAGTAAACCATTGGTTGCAAGAGCTCTCACTCTCTCTCTTTTTCAAATAATAAAAAAATGCTAAACATACACTTACCAGATGTTCCAGCTATTTCTCTTAGCCAAGAGGGGGAAAAAAGCCTATGTCCATACAAATGTTCAGAGCAGCCTCAAAATGGAAATAACCCAAATACCACCAACACCAAGAGGTAAATGCATACAAATAGAGTATAAACATGGAATACCAAACCCCGCCATAAAAAGGAACCAACCAGGTGAATCGCAAATTCCAATCAAAGAATCTACACACAGAGTACACATTGTACATCTACATGGAATCTTACCAGGCTACTTCAGATACTTTGTGGAAATGGAATTAACAAAAAATTAACCAGAAAGCTCTGAAACTCACTTATAGTTTATTCCAGAGTTTACTCCCATGACCTTTAGGAAGACCCTTTGTACAATGCTAGAAACATAAAAAAACATCCCATGGGGGCCAGTATCGTGGCCACTGGCATGCTAAGCCACTGCTGTGACAGCAGCATAGCAGACTGGAGTGCAGGTTCCAACTTCCTGCTAATGCACCTGGGAAAGCAGAAGATGGGCCAAGTACTTGTGCATCAGTCACCCACGCAGGAGATCAGGATGGGAACTCCTGGCTCCTGGCTTCAGCCTGGCCCAGACCTGACTGTTGTGGCCATTTGGGGAGTGGACCAATGGATAGAAAAATCTTTCCCTCAGTCTCTCCCCCTTTGCTTTTCAAATAAATAAGTAAATCAATCTTTCAGAAAAGATGATCTTTAGCAACAGAAATCAGATCAATGGCTGAGGGAGGGAAGAAAAGACTACTAAGAGACCCAACAGTCTACAGCCACACCACCCTGAACGCGCCCACGCCTGAACTCGTCTCATCTCAGAAGCTAAGCAGGGTCAGGCCTGGTTAGTACTTGGATGGGAGACCCCCAATAAACTCTCAGGAAAGATGAGTATGTTCGCTATCACGATTGTAGTGATAAGGCTTCATGATTGATGCATGACATTAAAACATCAAATGTTATTTTTTTTTTTTTTTTTTTTTTGACAGGCAGAGTGGACAGTGAGAGAGAGAGACAGAGAGAAAGGTCTTCCTTTGCTGTTGGTTCACCCTCCAATGGCCGCCGCGGCCGGCGCACCGCGCTGATCCGATGGCAGGAGCCAGGAGCCAGGTGCTTCTCCTGGTCTCCCATGGGGTGCAGGGCCCAAGCACCTGGGCCATCCTCCACTGCACTCCCTGGCCACAGCAGAGAGCTGGCCTGGAAGAGGGGCAACCGGGACAGAATCCGGCGCCCCGACCGGGACTAGAACCCAGTGTGCCGGCGCCGCTAGGCGGAGGATTAGCCTAGTGAGCCGCGGCGCCGGCCAAATGTTATCATTTTAAACATGTATAGCTTTCTGTATGCAAGTTATAGCTCAAGAAAAATATCAAAACTAATTCTACAGCCTTTGCAAGTCCAATCTGACCACGAATCCAACTTATTTAACCTATCAACTCACAGAAGGCACTCAGAAGCGCAGAAGCATGCCTAATCTTAGAATCACTATCACAAAAAACAGAGTGTAAACAATGAGAGAACAATCTCGTCTTTAATCACTACACCAGGCTGCCTATTTCAGCACCAAAGGACACCAAGCAAAACACAAGAAAACCAAGAATGAGGGTCCACTAAGTATGTGGCCTCATTTTTATTTCAGTATTTTAATTCAGATGTTTACTTTCTTTGGTCTAGAATCATTCCTAGAGGATAGAAATAACTCAAAGAAAAACCTTAGGTGTAAAGATGCTCATTTCAACTTTATTACATCAAAGAATCACTGGCACAGCTGTGGGACAGCATATTCCATGCACTACTATGTCTGGTTTTAAGATTTCTTCACTTGAAGGCAGAGTGAGAGAGAGAAGAGGGCCAGGGAGAGGGAGAGAGATCTTCCACCTGCTGGTTCACTCTCCAAATGACAACAGCCAGGAGCTTCCTTCCTCACACAGGTGCAGGGGTCCAACGACTTGGGCCACCTTCCACTGCCTTCCCAGGTGTATTAGCGGGAAGCTGGATCAGAAGTGGAACAGCCAGCACTCAAATTGACATTCCAATACAGGATGCTGCTATCACAAGTGGCAGCCTAACCCACTGTGCCACAATACTGGTCCCTGTGCCCGTTGTTTTAATTTTTTAAAAAACTTATTAGAGAAACAGAGACTGACAGGGAGAGCAAGCTATCATCAGCTGGTTCGCTCCAAGTGCCTATAACAACAGGTGTTAGAGCAGGCAGGAACTCAATCCAGGTCTTCTACATGAATGGCAGGGACCCAACTAATAGAGCCACCAGCACTGCCTCCCAGAGTGTGGGCTAATTAGCGGGAAGCTGGAATGGGAAGTGAGGCTGGAACTTGAACTCAAAGGCTCCAAAATGCGATGCGGGCGTCCCAACTGGGATTTTTTTTTTTTTTTTTTTTTTTTTTTTTTAAGATTTATTTGAAAGGCAGAGTTATAGGAAAGGGGAGAAGGGAAAGAATAAGGGAGAAGGGAGAGGCAGAGCTTCCACCTGCTGGTTCGTTCCCCAAATGGCCACAATAGCCAGGCGCTTCCTCTGGTCTCCCAAGTGGGTGCAGGGGTTCAAACACTTGGGCTTTCCCAGGCCCGTTAGCAGGGAGTTGGATCGGAATTGGAGCAGCCAGGACACAAACTGGCACCCACATGGGAAGCCAGCATTGCAGGTGACAGCTTAATCTGTTATGTCACAAGACCAGACCCCTAACTGGGATCTTACCCACTAGACCAAACACATGCCCCTATGCCTGTTATTTTTATCTGATAGAAATAATTACAAAAATATTAAACAGGTACATAGATATGATTCAACAGGTTGAAACAACATATCCTGGGAAGAACAATAGATGGGAAAAACACCAAGAGGTTAGCATTCAACAATAATGGTTCTTAAACTGTAATACCTGGACCACAGCATCAGTATCACCTGGAAACCTCTTTGAACTACAAATTCTTGGGGCTGGTGCTGTAGTATAGCAGGCAAAGCTGCCACCTGCTGTGCCGGCATTCCATATGGGAGACCTGGCTGCTCCACTTCCGATCCAGTTCCCTGCTATGGCCTGGGAAAGCAGTAGAAGATGGCCCAAGTGCTTGGGCCCCCCACACTCGAGTGGGAGACCTGGAAGAAGCTCCTGGCTTCAGATAAGTCCAGCTCTGGCAGTTACGGCCACTTGGGGAGTGAACCAGCGTATGGAAGACCTCTCTCTCTGCCTCTGCCTAATAAATAAATCTAAAAAAAGAAAAAGAAATATAAATTCCCAGACTTCACCCTAAACCAACTGAGTCGGAAAAGTACATGGTGGGACATTCCTATATGGGATACTGTAACGTGTTCACCAAGCCCTCCAGAAAATGAGTACCACACTGGGGTCTGGGAGGTTTGGAATAGCTCAGGGTTCTGGCTTTCTGGACCCTATAACTAGTTCTGCATCACTGTTTAAAGGTTAAGTTAGGAGGTAACTATTTTCTTTTTCTTTTGTAATGTCTATTTTCCTCAATTATTACTTTTAGAATGCAACAAAATTTTTTTTCATTATTTTATTAAATGTACACTCTGTGGAGTCCACAGGCATAAAGCTTTTGTAAGCACTGTAATCTAAGGTCTGAATTGCATGCCTAGAATTCCAGTGACTCTTAAGACCATCCAATCTGCTAAGACTGAACAAGATTCCAAATTTAAAACACACACACACACATACACACACACACAGTGCTGGGAAGATAGCAACACTACAAAAACAAAACAATCTAGGCTGTTCCAACACACGCACACCAACAGGGGAAGGAAACTTTTATGGGTTACATCTGCAAAAATTTTTCCCCCTAAAAGATGAATTTTTAGGCTTGTGTATAATTTACTAGAAGTGCACTGAAGAAATCAGATGTTCTAAAGCTGTGAACTCATACAGGTTCTTGCTTAACCAAAGTATCAGCATGCTATATTTGTCACCAAAATCTAGGCAGGGAAGGCAAATTCAGAACACTGGGAGTTGCCAAATCTTTAACTTTTAGCTTGAAGACCACGAAACTGTCCCAACCTCCCTCTCATCAACTCATTAAAACAGAGGCCACAGAAAATAAAAGGCAAATCCTAGGTTCCCAACTGACACTGGAGCAAGTTAAAAGATCCTAGAATCATTTACGCTGTGCACACAAATTAAAGAGTAACAAAGACTACTAGATGAGGGACAGAACAACTACTGATTAACAGCAAAATACCAAAGCTGAAGTCAAAGACTAATGGCCACACATTTTAATGTTTTAAAAATATCATTTAAATACAAGAGTACAGATCCCTCTATACACCTCATCACAGAAATTCACTTTTTAACCTTTCTATTCTTTAAGAACTCAACTGAAAATACATGTTACTCAAAAAGCAAGGTGACACATTCTGGCGTAGTGCTGACCCGACAGAAACACAGCCTCACTTCTCAGCCTGAAAAACCATTTCTTCTTTCTAACTACCAAAGCCCCATGACCACTCACACTGGACTTCTCACTCCTAAACTGCCACCAGCACGCCTGGCACACAAAATGGGTGACTCAAACACCTGACAGTCTGAACCTGCTATAGAAAGCTCTCCAAAACCCTAAACACTCACTCCTGATGGTAATGAATGTAGTTGTAAGACAACGACCTTCAAAGCTCTATCACTCTTGAAGCTTTTTAAGGAATCTTAACATTTCTACCCTAATTTTGAATTCCTGCATGAGAACCAGTGAAGGAGACTGACCCTGCTGTGTGAAAATTCTCTGTATTCTGAGTTCCCAACTCTTAACTTCAGTAACAAACATGGTGTATGCCAAGTCACCACTATTATGAGATCCACTCTGCTGAGCTGATTTAATTTTTCTGCACATTTCTTCTACTTGAACAGGTCAGGGTTTCCTCTCCTTTCACCCCCTGAAAATACACTAGGTCCCCTAAGGCCGCGGCCCAGGTCTCCCCAGCCCCCAGCTCTTTTGTATGTAAACACACTCTCTTGTCACACACTCCATCAGCTGTTCCGTAGCTCCACCCCTCCTCCTTTTCCGGGTAGTAACAGAGCGGCCAATGAGCAGTGAGGAGCTCTGCCTGCGGCCTTTTGCCTGCATAGCTTTTCCAAAACAAGCAGCTCTAGCCTTCAGCAGGGGCCACTGGTTCACAGATAAAAGGATCACCAGCTCGGTGCAACAGGGTGAGACGCGTCACCCCCACCAACAAGGAAACCCGTGTAATCTGAGCTGTTTGTTCCTCCACCAGGGAGAACTTAAACCGATATTCCTTTAGGGCAAATCACGCTTTAAGGTCACTAGAGCCCCAGTTCTCAGACAATCTAAATAATCAGCCAGTTGCAGATGGAAACCTCAGAGGCTGCCAAGCTGAGAGCAGCACGGGATCACCCACTACCTGACTTCGCAAACAAATGGCAGCGCTATTCCAGACCATTCCACAAGATTCAGGCTAACTGCAAGTTTTTTAGTTGTTGCTTTTGGTGTTTTTTTTTTTTTTTTTTTTTTTGGGGGGGGGATTCTTACAGCACCCAAAAGTCATGAAAATCAGTTTCTAGGCTCCTGGGGAGGTTTGCACAACCCTTAGCAGAGGATCAGGAGAGAAACAATGAATGAGTCAGAGTTTCAGAACATAATCGCCCAGCAGATTAAATGCATTGGTGCAAAACACTCACTCCCTGCATAACTTGGGAGTCAGCTCTCCTCCGACCAACCCATCACAAAAGAAGTATCGTCGACTCCAAACAACCAGAGCCAGTCTCTCCCATGAACCTGGCAAGGTGGTGGGAGGCAGTGGCCAATTAGTTACACAGCCTCTTCGCTCGCTACCCCCACACGGCTTCTTCCCTACTCTGTAGGCTCCCTTGCCAGGCTGTAAATCCTGGTGGTGTAATTGCGCTCAGGAGACACCCAAAAATGGGCTGAAAGAGGAGACTGCAATGAAGCCAGCTATCAGCCTCCACACCAAGGAAACCATCCAGGAGCAATGAGGGGCAGCAGGCATTACACATTCCTGCAAACCTTTTCTTTCTACTTCCTCTCAACCATCTTTCATTTTCAACCCCCGGCCCTTTCACACAATTGCACACGTTTTAGTAGTGGGTTGGGGAATTCTCCTGAACCGAACCGTTTTTGCTAAATATACCTTGTACTCAAAAAAAAAAAAAAAAAAAAAAAAGAATTATTGGCTCCCTTTGGGCCTACTGAGGCAAATTCAACAGGGAAAAGGAGGCCACAAAATCCCTCACCCCTACCACACACACACACACACACCCGAAAATTTTAACTTCCAAACTATGCGAGATCAGAAAATCACACACACAAAGCTGACCTCCGGCCTCCCCGCTATCTGCCATCTACGAGACCCGCGATTTTAAAGCCGCCCCTGCTTTCTTTTGTCAGAAAGGAGGAAGGTGGGGAAAGAACAGAAAGCCAGAGCATCTTTGCCTTTCTTCATCTTCTACTAAAAATAAGCTATGAAATAAGCCACTTAGGGGAAAAGAAAAAAAAAAGACACCCTGCTGTTCTTTGTCTGTTTTCTTCTCCCTCTGTCCCCCCTCCCCGCCCCACTCCTAAATGCCGTAATCATTCTAGATGCCACAACTACTCAATGAACAAAAGGCACCGTATGGAAAAGGCATCAGGTCAAGTTAGGCCTCACTCTTTTCCTCAATCTGTTAAAAATTTATGTACGTACATAATCTGACATCGATCACAAACAGCTGGAATTCTCTGCCCCCCATCCCAATCACACATTAAGTAGAAATTTGCATTAGGTGTGACAGTAACTCTCAATTCAAGGTAAAAATAACTCATTTCTACCACCATGTCATTTCCTAGTTTCTAAACAAAAATAAAACCCAAAACTGCTTTGTCTAAAATACACCCACAGTCATAGTTACAACCTTATAAAACTCCAATATTACTGGTATCATTCACATATTGACAAAACAATCCCAGCCATAAACACCTCACAGTTGATTTCACTTGTGCCTAGCCATGTGTTATTTGCACATTATACTCTATCACTTGCTTGTGTCTAATCCCTATGCCCACCCCCCAAAATCTTAAAACTCCAAACCCTAAACTCAGAAGTTCACCTACTGTTCCTAATTCCTAGCCAAGTCTTCCCTGGGTGAGGAGAAAAACATCTTAACAAAAAGATTATTAAAAAAAAAAAAAAAAACAGTAATAATCTCTTGCCCAGGCAACTTCCCTCCCATCCCCCACCTCCAAACCATATGCAAAAACTACTTTTAAAAACTTCTGCAGATCCCATCACTGAGTGTTTGACCATCATCTATCCCTACAAAGAAGTAAAACAGTCGATCGGAAATGGCAACAAATAAAAGCCAGGAAGAATTCACCTGAAGAATCTGGCCCGGCAACCTGAGTTATATAAACAAAACCCTGCAACAGGGGGCAATGGGGGGGATGGGGTGAGGGCCAAAGACAAACAGGAGACACTTTTTTTTCTTAAACGGCCTTTTACACCCTACCCCCTAAACCCCCCTCCCCAGGGCTTAGTTGTTCCCCACACGAGGGCCCCCCTCAATCTCTAACTCATCCCCTCCAAAGCGATTCCTTGATTTGTCACAGGAACTTTCGCGAATTTCTCTAGCTGGTCATGAAATAATCAGCCTGGACTCCAACCAGAACCCTTGCCTGCTGGGGGGGTGGGGGGCTCCCCCCCACTGCAACCTCCAGGGAGAATAAAGTTGGGGCGGGGGCAGGGCGAGTACTCCCCAGGAACCTTAGCCTCACGCGGGGAGTTCTGCTTGGGTGGGTGGTTCTCGGGGGGCTGTCTCCTAGGGAGGCCTGCTCTCCCTGCCCCCAGCTGTCACAGCCACAACATGGAGGGAGGCTGGCCGCAGGGCCCGGGGGTCCTCACCGCACGCGAGCACGGGTGGGATAGGCTTTGTCAGGAGGGTCCTGCCAGGACCAGCCACCGCACCAGGAGTCCCTCACTTAAAAAACACACCGAGCTCTTTATTAGCAAAGGGGGCCCTGCGCCGACTACTCTCTTCCTAATATAGAAAGGAATTAGGGATAAAGAAGGTCGCTGGAGTTACCCCAGTTCAAGAGGCATTGTGAGAGCAGGGAATGGGGGCATCTACAGGGAGAAAGGCCTCCCTCTCGGGAAATGTCTGCCTGGAGTCCCGAAATACAGAGCGAACAAACAGGAAAGAGAGACCCTGACGGTGGGCCCAGCGGTAGACAGAGTGAGGCGGCTGGTCCTGGGGGAAGAAAAAAAAAAAAAAAAAAGAGGCCGTATTGGGAGCCCCAAAGAAAAGTCACGGGCGCTGGAGGGGCGCTGGGGGGGGGGGGTTGCAGGAAGAGCAGGAGCTACGCATATTGTGGGGTGCTGCAGATAAAGGGGAGCTGAACAGGCCCTCGCTTCCTGGGAGGTGCCGGGAGCCGCCGTGGGCGCCGCGGGAGGAGGGGGCAGTGGCCTGGGGTGCCCCGGGGCCCTCGGCCGAGCCTCAGGGGTCCCCACGCCGGCCCCCCCACCACAGCCACGATCCCCCGCCTCGAAGGATACAGCTTGACCACGTCCGTGTCCATCCGCCTCTTGCCGGGACTGGGGGATGACATGGTGTCGCCGCCGCCTCCCCGTCGCCTGCGCCGCCGCTGCCTCTCTCCGGTCCTCGGCCCCGTCTGTCAAGGGCCCGGCCCCGGCTCTGAGGAGCCCGCGGCCGCGCCGGCTCCTCGGCGGAGGTGGCAACACCCCCGATCCCGTCGGGTCCCGTCGGGTCCCGTCAGCCGCCGCCGCCGCCCCCCGCACGGGGGAACACCGGCCCGGTTCGGCCGAGTGGGGGTGGGGACCCCGCGGCGCCCGGCTCCGCCGCTCTCTCCGGCTGTGGGGCCGCCCCGGCGCCCCGCCGCGCCACGCTCCCTCCGGCCCGCTCTAGCTCGCTCGCCCGATCGCCGCTCGCCCGCGCACCCCTCGCCGACTCCTGGCAGCCTCCACGACAGGCGGACGACTCCTGCTCGGTCGGCCTCTCTACCCCAGCCTCGCTCTGGACGCCGTGACGTCACCTCTGTGACGTCATCCGAGGGGCGGGCCCGGGCGGCGAGAGGGGTGGGGCGCCGCCGCGCCGTGGGCTTTCCCGGGGACTTCTGGGAGATGTAGTTCCTCTTTCTCCTGCCCTCTCCGCCCTCTGTCCCCTCCCCCCAACCTTCCCCACACACTTTGTCGCTCAACCGCCAATGTGTTACCGTCGTCCTAGACGTTCATAGTAAATAATGGCAACGTTATGACACCCGCGTGTGTTTTAGGGAATGAACTGCCTTCGCACACAGTCGGCTTCAAAGGCTGTTTATTTGATTTGGGGGAGGCCAAAGTGGCAATTATTCAGACAGACGCCCAGATCTGGAAAGCCCCTGCCCTCCTCAGGTGAAGAGAATTTGCAGGATTGCAGAGGAGAGCGAGGCTTCCCCGCAGTTTGCAAATCAGGGCCATTACCTTTCATGTGTTCAAGGCCACGATTTCAAGGATCAGAGTGGAGGCAGCAAGGTGGTAAGGCCAGAAACAACTTAGAACTAACACCCTTATTCTACAGAATTTGAGATCACAAGGTGAGCGACCCCTAGAAGCTGGGACGGCTCGAATATGCTAGAGTTCACGGCAAAGATTCTCCCATCCTTCAAACGCCTGCACGCACCTCATACACTGCCTCGGTATCAATAAATAATAATAATTAAGCCCCTCCTGGGGGCTCTCACTTTGGGGGTCACGAGGCTATTGTGAGGAACTAAACAAGGCTAAACGCGCACAGCCCTCCCAGTCTGTGTGAGCTACGGCATGAACGTCACCTGGGAACTTGTTAGAAATGCAGACGTGAGCTTCCCCTCAAACCTATGAAATTAGGAGGTGCAGCTTAACAAGCTCCCCAGGTGATCCCTGTGCACAGTGAAGCTGGAGAGACAAAGAGGGCAGGAGACAGGGTTCCAGGCATCGCCCATATCCATGTCAGCTTTCCTGAAGTTTCCAGCTGTCCCCTTGCTCCTGTGAATCCACTTGTACTTTGTCAGCCCCTGTGCTGGGAGCTGTGTCCGCTTCCGTAACTGCCTACACACAACGCGTGCACCTGGGCCAGCAGCCATCGGTGAAGTTGAATATTGTCTGCTCCTACAGTTCCATCCCTCAAAAGGCCTGGCTATTTTTTTTTTCACTGCTAAATGTATATAACGTAAAATTTAGCATTGCAGTATGTAACTCGGAAGCATTAAATAGATTCACCGTGCTGGAAGCCATTGCTACTCTCCAGTTCCAGGACTTTTTCATCACCCCCAACAGAAACTGTGTACCCATTAAATAATAAGTCTCCATTCCCTCGGCTCTGCAGGGGGTGACCTCTCTTCTATGTTCTGAGAACCATGGGCTATTTTAACTGCTTCCAACGGGAGTTCATGGCTCTCTCCTATGGCACACAGCACATCTATTAGGAGGAGGACATGTCTGAATGGAGAGTCCCGACCCCCTCTATCTGACCTCGCTCTTAAGGAGAGAGAAAAGCCAGAGCAGAGTTTTGTCCTCCTGATTCGGTGTCAGCTTGGTTCTCTGAGCTCCTACTGCAGCTGTCTCCTCTCCCGAAACACCCCTGCCGCCGTCACCTAATTAACCCGGGCTCCCTGCAATGCCCCTGGTGGCTTTCAAGCTTGGTGTATTTCAAAAATCACCTGCACAGCTGGCACAGCTCATGAGAGTTCAGGCCCCAGCCCCGGGAGATAATTCTGATTGAGAAAGGCTGCATGGGACCTGGACATCCGGGTCTTTAACCAGCCCCTCCCCCCCATATGATTCTGATACAGGCCAAAGGTTGAGGATGCCAGGAGGCAACACCTGCCCGACTGCTCCAGGTGGGTTAAGTGCACCTGTGATGTCCTTCAAGTAAGGGAGGGTCTGCGTGCCCTCCGGTTTTCCCCAGCCTGTCAGGGACAGTGGGAACCTTAGAGGAGTCACAGAGCGGAGTACAGAACAGACTTGAAAGAGCAGGTTACGGCAGGGACGCTTGAGGAACAAGGGCACGGAGCAGGAGACCGGGAAACCTCCCCGGTGCTCTAATCTCCAACACTGTAGCTGCTGGGATCCAAATACTGGGTCAAACGTAGAGGAGTATTTAGTGTTAGAAATGTGCTGGGCACTGGAGGAGGTGGGGCTGAAGCACCCAGAAATGCTATGGGAGATGGAGCCCTCCAGGCAGTCACTGAACAGCAGTCAACGCCAAGAGTGACTGTGTCTTTGGTATCTCAGCTCCGGGTTCCTTGGGACAAACCTGCCCCACCTCTCTCTTAATTATGCCTCGGGTAACTCAGTCTTCTCCTATGTAAAACATGGCTTCTACGGCACTACTCCCTTGAGTGGTTTGTGGGGCGAATGGGGAGAACTATAAACTAGAAATGAAGGCCAAGTGTTGATTACAAGGTGCGACATGTTATTGGTGGTGGGATTATCGCGCGATTATTGAAGTCAGCCTCCCGTTTGTCCCACTCGCTGGACACTGTGCGGCATCCGCTTTTTTCCCGGTGCTTTTTGGTCTTTCAAAGATGTAGTGGCCTCAGCTTGCTCCTTTTCTCTCTGGGGCTCTCACCATTTGTTCCTTCATAAATCCACCTCCCCTGTGCTGCCTCCTCCACTGCCTTCCTCCCCTCTCCCTTCCACAGCTGCAGAGGATGCCTGAACTTGCCCTTGACCAGGAAGGCTCAAGAGGTAGCCCCGAGCTAGAGCTACCGGGAGCTGGCACTGTGCCGCAGTGGGTTAAGCTGCCGCTTGGGACCCTGTACTGGAGCTCCAGTTAAAGTGGCGGCTGCTCTGCCTGCTTCTGATCCAGCTCCCTGCTAACGTGCCAGGGGCGGCAGTGGAAGATGCCTCAAGTGCTTGTCCTGGTTCCAGTCTCACTGTTGCAACCATTAGGGGAATGACCCATCAGATGGACGCACTCTTCTGTCTCTCTGTCTCTCTTTCTCCCCCTCCCCCACCACTGCCTCTCAAACAAATAAAACTTAAAAGCAAAACAAAACATAGAGCCAGCTGACAGCCTTAGTCCCACTTAATTGGGATTCCAACAACCGGGAGCACCGCTGTAGTAGAAGTTTGCTGTCAGCTCTTTTTCCGATGTTTCAATCATTCGGAATGTCACTAATTCACTCCAAGACAACACGGGGCCAGGGAGTGTCTGTTTATATGTGTGCACTCACAAGACGCTGCGCTGGAATGAGTCGTGTTCTTCCTTATCAGGTGCAACCCAGGGGTGCCTGTGAGCCCGCAGCTGTGCGAGCCAGCCTGACTCACCAGTGTTGCAATCTGGGAAATGTGTACAGGAGCCTGTTTATCTCTGCCCAGGGCAGGGCCACGCTTGACCCATGGGGCCTCCGATGGCAGAAGCAGCTTCTCCCAGGCAAGGAAATAAGCTTGCAGAGAATGCAACGCTTTGAGCAAACTACCAAGAGGGAGTCGGTGGGGTGGAAGAGCCCATCCCAGAAACTGCTGTGCCTCTGCAGTTCCCCCGCTAACCTTGGTGGCTCTGAAGCCGCAATGAATGTATCGCTGTTTCTCCCCGGTGTGAAAATCCCCCGCTCCCCGCTGCACGCGGCCTCCTGATCCCGTGGCCCGGGGTTTCTCGTGGGGAGGGCATTTCTTTCCAAGCTCTGGTGCTCTCGGTGTGTGGGCCCACAGCCCCAGACCCTCGAGAATCAGGTCAGCAGTTCCTTGGCTCCCTTGGAAATACAGCTTAAAACGCATTTCAAGCCATCGCCATGTAACCTAGTCACAGCAGGTCCCCAGTGAAGCAGCCAGGGAGCTCAGGAATGTGCGCATCGTTTGCTAGCCCAGTCCTGTTGGTGGATGTAGCCTTGGACACGGAACCTTTGTGCCTCTGTTTCTTCATCTGGAAAATGGGATGATAGTGCGTGCACCACTCCTGCCTGGATCGGACAGGAGGCATGGCAACCTCTGAAGTGGTATTATCCTGCCCTTCCCCTGCCCCACCACACACACACACACACACAGAGTGCCAGACATCAAAGAGGGAGCACAGGAATCGGTCCCTCACATCTGCATCTCCTCGGTCATTGGAGGCCACCTGCTTCTCCTCTCCGTGATGCCCAGTCCCGGGGGAGCCTCTGCTATTCTGTGTGTCCAGGTAACCCCTGGGTGACTTCACCCAGCCTCCCAGCTTCCAGCGCCAGCTACACGGACGCCTTCCTGCACATTCCTGATAGGGGCCCTCGCCCCTGCCCTGCAGGCTCAGACACACACACACATACACACAGCTGCCTGTGGGATATCCCCTCACGTCCAGAAATAAACTCTGGAACCACCCCCTCACATAGCTTTCCCCCATCTCAGTAAGTGGCAGCTGTTAAGCCAAAATACAGGAAATTGCCTTCCAGAGTTCAGAACCATGAAATATTGGCTGCTAGGCCAAAGCCTCGGCTCTGCTCTTTGACCCTTCTTTTTCTAGCCCTGAGATGGGGGCATCAGGAAATCTTGCTGGCTGCACCATCTAAATACATCCAGGCTCTTCCCCACCGCCTCCACCAAGCCATCGCCTCTGACCTGGATTATTGCAGCCTCTTCCCCGGCAGCCCTCCTGTCTTCAACTCTTCTGAGCTCCTTGGAAAGCAGCAGGTGATGGCCCAAGTGCTTTGGCTCCTGAACCCAGATAGGAGACCTAGAAGAACTCCTGGCTTCCACCTGGCCCAGTCCTGGTCCTTGAGGTCATTCGGGGGATGAACCAGTGGATAGATGATCTCTCTCTCTCTCTCTCTCTATGTAATTCTGCCTTTCAGATAAATAAATATATCTTTAAAAAAGAGAAGAAGAAAGAAGGGGGTAGGGAGAGGGAGGGGAGGGAGAGGGAAGGGACCAGCACTGTGGAGCAGCATGTTAAAGCCCCAGCTACAGTGCCTGCATCCCATATGGGTGCCGGTTTGAGTCTCAGCTGCTTTGCTTCTGATCCAGCTCCCTGTTAGTGCGCCTGAGAAAGCATCGGAGGATGGCCCAAGTGCTTGGGCTCCCACACCCACATGGGAGACCCAGAGGAAGCTCCTGGCTCTTGGCTTTAGATGGGCCCAGCTCTGGCCACTGCAACCATTTGGGGAGTGAACCAGCATATGGAAAACCTCTTCCTCTCTCTCTCTCTCTCTCTCTCTCTCTCTCTTGCTACCTCTCTCTGTAACTTTGTCTTTCAAATAAATAAAACAAATCTTTAAAAAAAAAAACAATGAGATTCAAAGAAGTCACACAGACAGCAAATGGAAGAAACATCAGGATTCAAACTCAGGTCCTCAACTTCAAAGTCCTTGCCGCTTGTGTTCCACTGTGCCACCCTGTTTTGTTAACTCCAATGAAAAGCTTAATTTGTGGCTGAATACTACCTCCTCATGACCATGAGGGCCCCTAAAGGGGATGTGCATTCTGGTCCATTCTAAACTGGGCAGTTGTTCAGACTAAATCCTCCCTGTCTTCCTTGACTGTTCTTTCCCCCATCCCTATACCCCAGCCATCAGCAACTCCCAAGAGACCTCCCTTCAACCTGTTTGCCAGACCTCAGTCCTCCTCCTGTGCCTGTCACCTAATTCGACCCCACCCTCTGCTCCCGCCCTTGCCCACCGAGACCCCACAAGTCCATTCTCCGCCCAGCAGCCAGAGCAAAGCATTGTTTTTGAGAGCTTTTTCCAGGTAGAAATGTAGCTCTGTTTAGTATGCAAATGAACCATATTATCTATATGTCTATATTTATGTGTTACTGTGCAGATACACAATATACTCACAGTAGTTATACACACGGTTCTGCTGTTAGCTATTTATTTTTATTAAGGTATAGTTGACAAGCAGGTTGTATATACTTAGGTTGTACAACATGATGCTTTGGTATGTGTGTACATTGTGAAATGGTTGTCAGGCTAATTAACGTATCTATCACTTCACCTACAAAGGTACTTCACACTGTGGAAAATGGAATTAAAAGATAAGATTTTCCCCCAAAAGAAACCTTTTATTTAATGAGTACAAATTTCTTAAGTACAACTTTAGGAACATAGTGATTCTTCCCACCATACCTGCCCTCCCATCCCCACTCCTACTCCATTTCCTCCTCCCTCTCCCATTCCCAAACCCATTCTCCATTAAGATAAGTTTTAGCACAAAACATTTTTTGGAATCTGTGCGTAGCTTTTTCTTTTTTTTTTTTTTTTTTTTTTTTGACAGGCAGAGTGGACAGTGAGAGAGAGAGACAGAGAGAAAGGTCTTCCTTTTTGCCGTTGGTTCACCCTCCAATGGCCGCCGCGGCCAGCGCACTGTGGCCGGCGCACCGCGCTGATCCGATGGCAGGAGCCAGGAGCCAGGTGCTTTTCCTGGTCTCCCATGGGGTGCAGGGCCCAAGCACCTGGGCCATCCTCCACTGCACTCCCGGGCCACAGCAGAGAGCTGGCCTGGAAGAGGGGCAACCGGGACAGAATCCGGCGCCCCAACCGGGACTAGAACCCGGTGTGCCGGCGCCGCTAGGCGGAGGATTAGCCTAGTGAGCCGCGGCGCCGGCCGGCGTAGCTTTTTCATATTGTGTATTTTCCTTTATCTTTTTTGGTGATCTCTTGTATGCATGGATTTCAAAAAAAAATTTTTGCAGCACAATAAGTTTATGTAATTTCATCTTTCCATGAACTTTTTCTTTAAATGTTTATTTATTTATTTATTTGAAAGGCAGAGTTACAGAAAGAGAGGGAGCGACACAGAAAGAGAAATCTTCCATCTGCTGATTCACTCCCCAAATGGCTGCAATGGCCTGGGCTAGGCCAGGCTGAAGCCAGGAGTCCCATCCACGTCTCTCATTGGAGTGCAAGCAAGACCCAGGTACTTGGGTCATTCTCTGCTGCTTTCCCAGGTGTGTTAGCAGGGAGCTGGATTGGAGATAGAGCAGCTGGGACTCGAACCAGTGCCCATACGGAATGCCGGTGTCACAGGCAGCAGCTTAAACTGCTATGCCACAACGCTGGTCACTCTATGAACTTTTTGTAAAATTACTGTTATCTGGGAGACAGACAGACAGAGTTTCCATCCACTTGCTCACTCTCCAAATGGCCTCGACCAGCCCCAGGCCAGGATGAAGTTGGGAGGCCAGAACTCAATCCGCGTCTCCCACGTGGGCAGCAAGAACCCAACCACCTGAGACAGCACTTCTGCCTCCAGGGGTGTGTATTCACAGGAAGCTGGAAAGAGGGCCTGGAGCCGGGCCAAGCCCAGATACCCCAGTATTGGGTAGGGTGCTTTAATCAATGCCTGCCCCCACATAATATATTTTGATTTTATGGCTCAGTAGTCTAGGGTAATCTAGAGCAGCCCCCCCCCCCTTTTTTTTTACTTTCTTATGGCATTGATGTTTTGAAGTAGCAACGCCAGTTGTCTTTTTTTTTTTTTTTTCCCAAGATGTATTTATTTACTTGAAAGAGTTACACAGAGAGAGAAGGAGAGGCAGAGAGCCATCTTTCATCCGCTGGTTCACTTCCCAGTTGGCCGCAATGGCTGGAGCTGTGCAGATCTGAAGCCAGGAGCCAGGAGCTTCCTCCAGGTCTCCCATGCTGGTGCAGGGGCCCAAGGACTTGGGCTATCTTCTACTGCTTTCCCAGGCCATAGCAGAGAGCTGGATCGGAAGTGGGGCAGCCAAGACGCGAACTGGCGCCCCTATGGGATGCCGGCACTGCAGATGGCGGCTTTACCCACTACACCACAGTGATGGCCCCATAAAAGCCAGTTGTCTTGAGGAATGTCTTACAGTCTGCTATTAACTAATTATTCATTTGTAATTTTTAAAATTAATTTATTGTTTGAAAGGCAAAGTGACAGAGAGGGAGAAGCAGACAGATCTTCCATCCGCTGGTTCACTCCCCAGCCAGGCCTTGGCCAGGTGGAAGTCAGGAGCCAGGAGCTTCCTCCAGGTCTCTCACCCGGGTGCAGGGGCCCTAGCACTTGAGCCATCTTTCACTGCCTTCCCAAGCACATTAGCAGGGAGTTGGATGGGAAGCATGGCAACCGGAACATGAACTAGCGCTCATATGGGATGCTGACATCACAGGGGGTGGCTTGGGGCCCCTGCTGTGGCACAGCAGATTAAACTGCCACCTATGGTGCCGGCATCCCATATAGGTACCAGTTCCAGACCGGCTGCTCCACTTCCAATCCAGCTTCCTGCTAACATACCTGGAGGATGGCTCAAGTCCTTGGGTTCCTGCACCCATGTGGGAGACCCAGAAGAAGCTCCTGGCTCCTGGTTCCTGGCTCCTGGCATCAGCCCGGCCCAGACCCAGCCTTTGCCACTATCTGGGGAGTGAATCAGTGAATGGAAGATCTCTTTCTCTCTCTTTCTCCGTCTCTCTCTCCTTCTCTGTAACTCTGCCTTTCAAATAAATAGAATAAATCATATATACAAATATGAAGTTAAGTCTGAGAAGCCTCAATCCAGTTTTGCTTATTCCTCTCAGTGCCAGCCAGGACTCAGCAGTGGATTTTTCGGGAGGAAAAGTGGAGGTGCTGGTAGGATGAGCTGGCTTAGCTGACCGCAGAAACAGCAGGTGGAAGCAAGAGATCAGAAGTGTTGCCTCCTTTCCCTCCTGCATTTCTTTCATCCTGGTTTTCTCTGCCTCCAGGGCTCATTTGATGTTTTAAAAACAATATTTTATTTATAAAATTAGATTATGATTAGAAGCTGGTGAGAGAAATACATTGCAATTTTCTGTTGCTCCCCCTCTTCGTGGAGGAGCAACACAGGACCCTGCGCTGTTCTTTTGTCTGCTCGGCCCTCCCCGGGTTTGCTGCTGGTTCTTCCCGGGTTGGCTACTATCCCTTCCACCTCCGTGGAAGGGCAGTTCCCCCTGGCCACATTCCCCACTTCCGCAGGGGAGCGGCACACCGCCGGCCGGCTCTCTGGGGGGCTGCACAGGTGTTCCCTTAGATGTTCCCCTTAGATGTTCCTGGTGCATGCCGTCTCTCTCTTCCTTTATAGTCCTCCTCCGCCAATCCCAACTCGGCTGCCCACACGCCGAGTACGCTGCTCTCCAATCAGGAGCAAGTCCTACAGTTTATTGGTTGAACTGGAGGCAGCTGTGTAGAAGCTGTTTACTTCTCTCCCAGCGCCATATTGTGGGAGAGCAGATGCATAGAATAAGTCTTAATTCCAGTAACTCAGTCTAGTCCGGTTTGCTCCCCACAATTTTCTTTGTTTTTTTTTTAATTAAAGTTATGCAAGTTTTATGTATTTCTTTTTTTAATATTTATTTATTTATTTAAAGGCAGAGTTACAGAAAAACTGAGGCAGAGAGAGAGCCAGAGAGAGAAGAGAGAGGTCTTCCATCCGCTGGTTCACTCCCCAAAAGGCCGCAATGGTTGGAGCTACTCTAATCCAAAGCCAGGAACCAGCAGATACGTTTAGGTCTCCTACGTTGGTGCAGGGACCCAAGGACTTGGGCCATCTTCTACTGCTGTTCCAGGCCATAGCAGAGAGCTGGATCAGAAGAGGAGCAGCCGGGACTAGAACCAGCGCCCATATGGGATGCTGGCACCGCAGGCAGAGGTTTTTTTGTTTTGTTTTGTTTTTTGTTTTTGTTTGTTTGTTTGTTTTGACAGGCAGAGTGGACAGTAAGAGAGAGAGAGACAGAGAGAAAGGTCTTCCTTTGCCGTTGGTTCACCCTCCAATGGCTGCCACGGCCGGCGCGCTGTGGCCGGCGCACCGCGCTGATCCGAAGCCAGGAGCCAGGTGCTTCTCCTGGTCTCCCATGGGGTGCAGGGCCCAAGCACTTGGGCCATCCTCCACTGCACTCCCTGGCCACAGCAGAGAGCTGACCTGGAAGGGGGGCAACCGGGACAGAATCTGGCGCCCCGACCGGGACTAGAACCTGGTGTGCCAGCGCCACAGGCGGAAGATTAGCCTAGTGAGCCGTGGCGCCGGCCAGGCATAGGTTTTACCCACTAGGCCACAGTGCTGGCCCCAAGCAAATGAGTCTTAAAGAAGAAAAAGCCATGCTGCTTGGCAAGGGCATTTGGCGCTTTGTTAAGCTGCTGCTTGGGGGGCCTGGATCCCACATCAGAGCGCCTAGATTCAAGTCCCAGCTCTGCTCCACATTCCAGCTTCTGGCATACCTGGGAGCCAAGAGATGACGGCTCCAGTACTTGTATCCCTGCCACCCACATGGGAGACTCAGATTCAGTCCCAGGCTCCTGTCTTCAGCCTAGCTCAGCTCTGGCTGTTGCGGGCATACTGGGGGGGGGGGATGAGCCAGAAGATGGAAGATTTCTGTCTCTGTCTCTGTGTCCCTGCCTTTCAAATAAAATGAAACTAAGTAAATAAATACTAACAATCTTTTAAAAATCCTACTGCCCAGTGCCATGCTTTTGGCTGCCTGGTCACGGGGAGCCCGGTGACCCTGGCCCTCTCATACTTGCAGGTCCAGCTCCAACTTGCAAAGCCTCGGGGCCTTGCAGGCAGTTGCATCATTACATCACGAGGAGAGAGCACAAGAAACCAACTAGGTTCTTAATCTTTTTTAAAAAAAACAATGGTTGGGGGGCCGGCGCTGTGGCACAGTGTTGGTTAACGCCGTGGCCTGAAGCGCCAGCATCCCATATGGGCGCTGGTTCAAGACCCAGCTGCTCCACTTCGGATCCCGCTCTCTGCTATGGCCTAGGAAAGCAGTAGAAGATGGCCCTAGTCCTTGGGCCTCTGCACATGCCTGGGAGACCTGGAAGATGCTCCTGGCTCCTGGCTTCAGATCGGCACAGCTCTGGCCGTTGCAGCCAACTGGGGAGTGAACCAGAGGATGGAATACCTCTCTCTCTCTGCCTCTCCTCTCTCTGTGTAACTCTGACTTGCAAATAAATAAATAAATCTTAAAAAAAAAAAAAACAAAAAAACAACAATGGTTGGGGCCGGTGCTGTGGCGTAGTGGGTAAAGCCGCCACCTGTAGTGCCAGCATCCCATATGGGTGACGGTTCGAGTCCTGGCTGCCCCACTTCTGATCCAGCTCTCTGCTATGGCCTGGGAAAGCAGTAGAAGATGGCCCAAGTCCTTGGGCCCCTGCACCCGCGTGGGAGACCTGGAGGAAGCTCCTGGTTCCTGGCTTCAGATCAATGCAGGGGCCTGAACAAACTTAGAATCTAGATGGCCATTTTTTCCCAAAAATCAGTGTCTGCTCCACTTCGGATCCAGCTCCCTGTTAATGTGCCTGGGACCGCACCGGAAGATGGCCCAAGTGCTCGGACCCCTGCCACCTTAGACGCCTGCCTGGATGTCTAAGCCCTACTCCTTCCCAAGCCTCGGCCCTGCCTTGGTCTTGCCCTGCATCCCAGCCAGAGGTGGTAGCCCTGGCTCGTGGCCTTCAGTGGCTCTGTGGTCATGGCTGTGGTCATAGCATTGCTTCATCTCCTCACCTCCCACAGGGCAGGTGCAGCAGCTCCAAGCACCCAAGCTCAACCTGATCAGACTCAAGGATCTTCCGGGTTCCCAGCGGTTACTCAGAGGGGCCCAGGAACACAGCTGGAACAAGAGGGGGCGTTGACCCCGAGTGGCGGACTGGACTAGGAGGAGCTGGCCATTGTCCGCCTTGCTGTGTTCTCCTTGATTGTCCCAGCCTTAGGCAGCTTCCCAAGGGAGTGAGCAACCACACGGCACACCGGATCATGATAGCGCGAACCCTTGGGTTGCTTGCCTGCCTCCCTGCCTCACTTCCTTTCCTCCCTCTCTCTCCTGCACTGGGCTTGTGGCCTTGCCTCAAGCTCTGCTTTGGAGGAAGCCAGGCTGGGACAGGCAAACTGCATTCATTTGAGGGTAGGGGGTTTATAAGCCCCCAGGGACCAGGGGTGTGATTTTCACGACCTCACCACCCTGCACCCTTGTGCTTGAAATACAAATTTCCATGCTCAGGGAGGGATCAGAACTGGGAAAATTACTGCAGTCCATCTCCCAACCTCCGGTACTCCACAGCCTGAGCCGCCAATCCTCAGCAGGTGTCCAGTGGCTTTGCCTACAACTATGGGGCTAAGTTTAATTCTAGAGCCAAAGACAGGAAGCCCACCTGGAGGAGGTAGGTACCAGCGACATTTTCTCTATCTCAGCTTTGTCAATAGCAAAGCTATATGTTCATATAAAATTTCCCAATTCCTAGACCTTGGTTCAGCCCTGTGGTGGTGCAGAATGCGTTGTTGCTGTTACAACAACGGTGAGCCTGCATACCCGCTAGGCTGCAGAAGTCTTCAAGGGACCACCAGGCCTCCCATGGCCCCTGAGCAGGCTGCCTCCTGTTGCTGGCTCTCCAGGTGTCATCCTTGCCTGGCAGACAGAAACAAAACCAGTAAGAGATGCGAGTGTCGTAGTAGAATGACTCTGTCTTGCTTTGGGTATACATTGAAACGAGTTCACGATACTTAAGGCATAATTTTTTTTTTTTTGACAGGCAGAGTGGACAGTGAGAGAGAGAGACAGAGAGAAAGGTCTTCCCTTTGCCGTTGGTTCACCCTCCAATGGCCACTGCGGCCGGCGCACTGTGCTGATCCGATGGCAGGAGCCAGGTGCTTCTCCTGGTCTCCCATGGGGTGCAGGGCCCAAGTACTTGGGCCATCCTCCACTGCACTCCCGGGCCACAGCAGAGAGCTGGCCTGGAAGAGGGGCAACCGGGACAGAATCCAGGAGCCCCGACTGGGACTAGAACCCGGTGTCCTGGCGCCGCAAGGCGGAGGATTAGCCTAGTGAGCCGTGGCGCCGGCCTTAAGGCATAAAATTTATCTCACTGTGTCACCGACAGGCTTACCATGCATTTGCAACTCCTATGGGCGGCTGGTGTTTTCATTTTCTCCTCTGTCCAGCGTGAGGTCAGGGATCCCCAGTGCTGTGTCACGGTGCAGGTTGCAGGTGCGTGTGGCAGTGATGGAGGAGCAGATGAGCGCACCTGATGCCTGGCAACCGCTTCCAGCTGATCATCCCAGGTGACACACAAATCTCACCACTGGCCGTGCGCCACGATATTAGAAAGTCTGGAAGGCAGTGATAGAGATCTCAATTGCTTTTTAAAGATTTATTCATTAGAAAGGCAGAGTGACAAAGCGGGAGTGGGGAAGCAAGAGAGAGAATCCTCCCTCGGCTGTTTTTTTAAGATTTATTTATTTATTTATTTATTTGAAAGCCAGAGTTACACAGAGAGAGGATAGGCAGAGAGAGAAAGAGGTCTTCTGTCCGACGGTTCACTCTCCAGATGGCTGCAACGGCCGGAGCTGCGCCGATCCAAAACCAGGAGCCAGGAGCTTCTTCCAGGTCTCCCACGTGGGTGCAGGGGCCCAAGGACTTGGGCCATCTTCTACTGCTTTCCCAGGCCAGAGCAGAGAGCTGGATTGGAAGAGGAGCAGCCAGGACTAGAACTGGCGCCCATATGGGATGCCAGCGCTTCAGGCCAGGCCGTTAACCCGCTGCGCCACAGTGCCGGCCCCCATCAGCTGTTTAACTCTCTGATATTCACAACAGCTGGGGCTGGACCAGGCCTAAGCCAGGAACAGGAACTCCATCCAGGTCTCCTGTGAGGGTGGCAGGAACTCAAGTCCTAGGCCCATCACCTGCTGCCTCCCTGGCACACTTAGTAGGAAGCTGGGTTGGAAGCGGAGTTGGCACTTGATGCTAGCACTACAATATGGGGTGCAGGTGTCTCTGGCAGTAGGTTAATTCACCACATCACGGTGCCAGCTCCAGATCATACATTTTTTATTTTATTTTTAATTTTTTTGACAGGCAGAGTGGACAGTGAGAGAGAGAGACAGAAAGAAAGGTCTTCCTTTGCCGTTGGTTCACCTCCCAATGGTTGCTCCAGCCAGCGCACGGTGCTGATCCGAAGCCAGGAGCCAGGTGCTTCTCCTGGTCTCCCATGCGGATGCAGGGCTCAAGCACTTGGGCCATCCTCCGCTGCACTCCCGGGCCACAGCAGAGAGCTGGCCTGGAAGAGGGGCAACCGGGACAGAATCCGGCGCCCCGACCGGGACTAGAACCCGGTGTGCCAGCGCCGCAGACGGAGGATTAGCCTAGTGAGCCGCGGCGCTGGCCAGATCATACTTTTAACAAGAAGTCTTTTGTCCTCTGTGAAGCAGCCCGCTAACTGTCAGCATTTTAGGATTCTTGATGGAAAGAGGAGGGTCCCAGGAATATCTGTTGAATGAATCAGTGAAGATAAGCTGTGTCTCCCTCTAGCACCTTATGGGGGAGCAGGTGGGAAACAAACCTGATGGATCTGAGTAGAGAGCTGGCTGGGAGCAGGACCCTAAGGGAGAAAGAGAAAGACAAGAGAACATCCCAGGGGTCTTCCCCGAGGGTCCTTGCACTCCAGGGGGCTCAGATGCCTTTGTCCCATTTCATTTGTGTCTGGCTTGGGCCCCAGCTCCTGGCTCCAGCTTCCTGCCAGAACAGATCCTGGGGACAGCAGAGATGGCTCCACCCACGGGAGACCACGACAGAGTTCCTGATTCCTGGCTTGGGCCCCAGCCCAGCCTGGTTTTTTGTTTTTGTTTTTTAAGATTTACTTATTTACTGGCCGGCGCCGCAGTTCTATAGGCTAATCCTCTGCCTGCGGCGCCGACACCCTGGGTTCTAGTCCCAGTCGGAGCGCCGGATTCTGTCCCGGTTGCCCCTCTTCCAGGCCAGCTCTCTGCTGTGGCCCGGGAGTGCAGTGGAGGATGACCCAAGTGCTTGGGCCCTGCACCCAATGGGAGACCAGGAAGAGGCACCTGGCTCCTGGCTTCAGATCAGCGCGGTGCGCCGGCTGCAGTGGCCATTGGAGGATGAACCAACGGAAGGAAGACCTTTCTCTCTCTCTCTCTCACTGTCTAGCTCTGCCTATCAAAAAAAATTATTTATTTATTTATTTGAGAGGCACAGTTACAGAGAGAGAGAGAAAGAGAAAGAGAATCTTTCATCCACTGGTTCACTACCCAAATGGCCGCAGAGGCCAGAGCTGAGCCAATCCGAAGCCAGGAGCCAGGAGCCCAGGCACTTGGGCCATCTTCTACTGCTTCCCCAGGCCATAAGCAAAGAGCTGAATCAGAAGAGGAGCAGTTGGGACACAGACCCACGGCCATATGGGATGCCAGCCCTGCAGGTGGAGGAGGCTTGACCCACCATGCCACAGTGCCTGGGTTGTTAAGGACATTTGGGTAATAAACCAGTGGATGAGAGTCATGTGTAATCTGCCTCTTAATAAACAAACAAACAAGCCTTAAAAAAAAAAAAAGATCTTCCTCTCCTTTGTTTGAACCTCTGGCCTCGGGAGTAACACAGAGGCCCTGGCTCTCCTGGAGACAGAGGTTGGCTTTCTGGTCCCCTGAGGCCATCCGCTTCTCCCTGCCACCTGAAGAGTAGGCCTTGTTTTCCCAAAGCAGGCCCCACTTGGGCTACTCTCCAGATGTTGGCTTTGGGCCACACAAAAGCACGGGCCTTTGTTCCAAGTCCTGCTCACCTCTTCTGCTGCTTGAATTTGGAACTCCAGAGAAGCAAGCAAAGACAGGGGGCAGTGCCGCAGCGCAAGAGCCCAGCGCAGGCTGCAGCAGCGGAGCCACCTCCCAGTCTCGGATTTCAGACGGGCGCACAAAAGGAGACACTGCCACCATCCTTTCCCCGGGAGCCCCCGAAACACACTCAGGGACTGAGAGCCACTGGATTCTGGGGGCCTGTTCCTAGCAGCGAGACTGGCAGTGATGACCAGTTAGGCCCCGAGCTCCCTGTCCAGCCCACGCCCAGCCAAGTCAGACCTGTCACCCCCGATACTTCCTGTGTTGAACTCTGGGCTTCTAGGTTATTCTAAATTGTCAGTTGTTTCTCCCCCACCTTGAAGGGGAGCAAGGAGGGTTCAGGGATGCAGGTAACGCCTAACTTTGGTGCAGGGTGGGTGTTGCCACTAGTCCCCAGAGGCCCCTGCTGGCTACCCCCCCCACCCCAGGCACTTAGCTCCCCAGCCCCCCTCCCCCACCTCTCCCCAATCTCAGAGCTGTTTGCTTCTTCCTGGGGCCCTGCGGTGTGTGAAGTTCACCTGTGCTTGCCACTCCCTTCCTGGGAGAGCAGCCAAGGCCAGGGGTGGTGACGTGGTTTCAGAGGAAGCAGCTTCAGGGTGGGGAGAGGGCGAAGGGGGCACCAGGATGCTCCTCCAAGCCCACAAAGCCCACTGCTCACCCAGCTTCTTACATACGGAAATAAAGAGAAGAGGCAGCCTGGCAGGAACCCGGAGAAAAAAATTAGAATTCAAAGCAAACCTCTAGCTGCACATGGGGCTGAAGTTACTCTTTTGGATTTTTAAAATAATGTTTCTGATTTTAAAAGTGATGTCTTGGGGCCAGTGCTGTGGCGTAGTGGGTAAAAACCGCTGCCTGCAGTGCCGGCATCCCATATGGGCACTGGTTCTAGTCCTGGCTGCTCCACTTCCGATCCAGCGCTCTGCTATGGCCTGGGAAAGCAGTAGTAGATGACTCAAGTCCTTGGGTCCCTGCACCCACGTGGGGGATCCGGAAGAAGCTCCTGGCTCCTGGCTTGCAATCGGCGCAGCTCTGGCCCTTGCAGCTAATTGGGGTGTGAACCATCAGATGGAAGAGCCCTCTCTCTCTCTCTCTCTCTCTCTCTCTCTGTGTGTGTGTAACTCTGACTTTCAAATAAATTAATCTTTTTTAAAAAAGTGATATCTTCCTAGTGTGGGAAGTCTAGAACAAGTAAGGAAAATAACAGTCATCTATCCATAATCCCACCTCCCAGAAAAAAGTTCCATAATATTTTTTGTTTATTTTCATTTTCATGGCCACATATTTTTGCATAATTGAAGTAGGTTGTCTGTGTGAATTTGTGTCACCTTTGTTCACTGACTGTACCATCAGCACCTGCCCCATCATTGCTTTGTGTTCCTGCAAACTATTCCTTCCTATGCATGTGCTACTGGGGGAGGGGGGGTAACTGTGGAGCAACTGGTAGACCTGTTGCCTCACTTTTTGGTTGTTACAATTAACAACACATGCTTGTGCATACCACTCATTTTTTTTTAAGCATTGTCCTGGGCTATACTGCAAATAAAGTGGAACTCCTGGGTCGAAGTGGATGGAAGTCAGAGGACAGTCGATTTCCAGAAAGGTTTACAGCCACCAGCAATACCTTACAACGCCAGCTTAAGGACATTTTTTAATTTTAAAACATTTTACTTTTTTCTTCCTTCTTCTTCTTTTTTTTTTTTTCCCAATTTGCAAGGCAGAGACAGAGACAGAGAGACAGATGGTTTACTCCCCAAATGCCTGCAACAGGCAGGGCTGAGTCCGTCCAAAGCCAGCAGCCAGGAACTCCATCCTGGTCTCCCCCGTGAGTGGCAGGGACCCAGGTGAAATGGAGCCATCGTCTGCTGCCCCCCAGGCTGTGCATTAGCAGGAGGCTGGAGCGGAAGTGGAGTACCTGAGACTCTAGCCAAGTTCTCGGATACGGGATAAAGACCAAACAAGGACCTAAATGTTGCACCAAAAGCCCATCCCTGTGGACATGTTTAATTGATTACCCAGGAGCAGGCATTTGGCTAGCAGTTAAGACACTGGTTAAGATGTCCCCTCTCTGTAACCCTGCCTTTTAAATTATTAAATAAATATTTTTTAAAAAGTCTGTGTCCCGGCCGGTGCCGCGGCTCACTAGGCTAATCCTCCGCCTTGCGGCGCCGGCACACCGGGTTCTAGTCCCGGTCGGGGCGCCGGATTCTGTCCCAGTTGCCCCTTTTCCAGGCCAGCTCTCTGCTGTGGCCAGGGAGTGCAGTGGAGGATGGCCCAAGTACTTGGGCTCTGCACCCCATGGGAGACCAGGATAAGTACCTGGCTCCTGCCATCGGATCAGCGCAGCGCGCCGGCCGCGGCGGCCATTGGAGGGTGAACCAACAGCAAAAGGAAGACCTTTCTCTCTGTCTCTCTCTCTGTCCACTCTGCCTGTCAAAAAAAAAAAAAAAAAAAAAAAAAAGGTCTGTGTCCCGCCCACATCGGGGTGTCTGGGTTCAACGCCTGGCTCAGGCTCCTCATTCCAGTTTCCTGCTAATGTACGCCCTGGGAGGCAGTGGTAATGGCTCAAGGGTTGGGTTCCTGCAAAAAGGAGTTTGCTCTTTCCCTTGCTGCCTCTTGAAAACAAATACGCATGTTTTATAGATACACCTCCCCAAGAGCTTAATTTGATTCATCAATACCAGATTCCTTTCTGGGCTGTGAAGGGAGCAAAGGCTACGTCTCTGGGGCTCCCAGAATGTTGTGCAGAGCTGATTCTGTCCGTCTTGCTGCTGGAGAGCACTGTGGGGGTGGCCCAGGCAGGGCCCTGGCGCTAACGGGAGATGCAGGCACCTGTGGGAAGGGGCGGGCACTGGGCACAGCGGTGGCGATGCCCACATTCTGGATTGGAGTGCCCGAGTTCCAGTCCAGGTGACTGGGTTTCTGATCCAACTTCCTGTAATGGGAAGGCAGCAAATGATGGCTCAAGTCCTTGGGCCCCTGCCACCCACACGGGAGACTCAGATGGAGTTTCTGGCTCCTGCCTTTGGCCTGACCCAGGCCCAACCATCACAGACATTTGGGGAGTGAACCAACAGATGGTAGACCTCTCTCTCTCTCTCTCTCTCTCTCTCTCTCTCTTTCTCTCTTCTCTGTGTGTGTGTGTCTCTGCCTTTCAGATAAAGTAAATAAATTTTAAAAAAGAACTTTTTTAAAGTGTGTAACCTTGAAGCTGGTGTTTTTCTCGTGTGATTCCTGCCCACCTCCGTCGCAGTAACAGGAGCTCCACGAGGGTGAGCCAGGTCTCTGTGACAGTAGCTGCAGGGTCCCTGGTGGACTGAGTGACGCTGTTGCAGACTTGCTAATGAGCGCTGGCCGGGCTCCCCTCACCTCTCCCTGGAGCTCCATCTCTTGTGGCTTTGCCAGGCGCGTGCGGAGGACTTTCCCCCCAGCATCCCTCGCCCAAGGAGGTACCCAGCCCATGGGTATTGGTCGCCGTCCGCTCAGTTCTTTCACTGGAGTATTCTTTCTGTGTCCCCTCCATGGACGGCGTCCCCTTGTGTCACATCGTGGGGCTGGGTTCTGGTCCTCCGCCAGTCATCCTGGTGGGATGCCCCAAGTCCATGGGGCAGCCGTGTCTCGGTGAGACTGCTTCAGCACGGAGCAGGGAGGAGTTCCAGTGACAGCCGGGGGCGGGGGGGATGCTTCTCACTGCAGCCCGACTACCTACCAGGTTGGCAATTAAGTCAAGGAGGGGGGAAGGTCTATGAATGTGTCTGATGTGACTTGTTTTGTGGAAATGAGTGTGTGCTGGGCATGAGGTTCCTTTCTCTCTGGCCCTGCTGGGTTCTCATTAGCATCCTTGCGCTCTCACACACAGATCACTGGAATTCAGTTTCTCTCACTTCTGCCTGCCCCCGAGGTAACTCAGTGCGTTCCAAGCCCTCCTCTGTTTCCAGGACACAAGAAGATTTTTTTTTCTTAAGATTTATTTATTTATTTGAAAGGCAGAGTTACAGACAGAGAGAAGTAGAGGCAGATTTTCCACCCACTGGTTCACTCCCCAAATGGCCACTACAGCTAGGGCTAGGCCAAGCCGAATCAAGGAGTCAGGAGCTTCCTCCGATCTCCCACGTGGGTGCAGGGGCCCAAGAACTTGGGCCATCTTCCACTGCTTTCCCAGGCCATGGCAGGGAGCTGGATTTGGAAGTTGAGCAGCCGGGACTTGAACCAGCACCCATGTGGGATGCTGGCACTGCAGGCTGGGGTTTTAACCCATTACGCCACAGCACCAGCCCCAAGTGGGAGATCTTGAGTACAAGAGCTGCACAGTTGTATCAAGGAGCCCTGCCTTGGCTGTGTGCTTTTCTGGAAGGAAACGACCCTCGTGGGCTCCAACCAGCGAGGCTCACTTTGAGAAGTGGGAACCCTTCGTTCCAGGGTACCTGGGTTTCAGGCGCTGATCCACTGCTTGTTATTTGGTCAGTTTTACCAGCACTCTGAAACCAGGGTTTTGATGGAACAAGCACAAAACAGAATAAAGCAAAACCAAAAACAAGCAAATAAGCAAGCAGACAAAACCCTGTCCAACCTCATGCTTTTCTTGGGTAAAAGCATGTTTCAATGAAGTCTGTATTTACCAAGTCATTAACACTCAGGCCAAGGCTGTTCACTGACAGTCGTAGAACTGGTCTCACAAAGGGCAAAGATTCTTTTAACCTTTTGCAAGAAGCAGCTGTTTAAGAGAGAGAGGGGGAGAGAGATTGAAGGAGAGTCCCATCCTCTGCTTCACTCCCCAAATGCCTACAATGGCCAGGTCTGGGCCAAAACCAGTGAGGGCCAGGCTCACCATCCAGGTCTCCCACATGGTGGCAGAGACTTGAGCCATTGCCTGCTGCCTCCCAGGACCTGCAGGAGCAGAAACCAGAATCGGGAGCGGGAGCTGCCTATTGAACCCAGGCCCTGCAATGTGGGGTGTGAGCATCTTCACGGCTAGACCAAACTGCCTGCCCCAAATGACACAGATTTGACCGCAAATGACTCGGCTCTCACGCTCTGCAAATCAGTAGCTTTTCGCTGGCAAAAGAGAATGCCAGAAGCCTTGGGATTTAAACCTGGTGGCAAGGCCAGTAATTATATTATTGTATTGAGAACTGTGATTTCCACAGGCAATTCATTCATTAGTCCAACAAGTATTAAGCAACCACATTGAGAATGTGGAGATAATAAGCAGAGGATACGTGTCCTTAAGATATTTCCGAGCCATGAGAGACTGAGGCATCCATAATGACAACCCAAGTAGGCCTTTCTCCGTTTGTGTTGTCTGTTGTGTCTGTGGTCAGGGTGAGATGTGAGTGTCAGTACGTTCCGCGGTGTTATCTGCGGACAGTCGCTGTGTTGGTTTTTTCTGCTGTTGAGGCCACAGAAGGAATGAAAGGCATTTCCCCCTCCCAGCCTGGAGAGCCTGTCTCTCTTCTGATGGTTGGGGAAACTTCACCTCCAGGAGGTGGAGGAAGAGGAGGAGGAGGAGGCGGCGAGGGTCACTTGTGGAATCTGTCATTGAGACTGGACTTTGTGTGTGTGTGTGTGTGTGTGTGTGTGTAAGACGGGTGGGGGGGTGTTCAGGGGCTTGCGAAGGGGCGAGCAGCCAGATCCTGGAGGGGCTCGGGACTGGGAAGATCTCTGCTCTTGGAGGCCTTGGGCCCTGGGGAGGGATGCAGAGGCCAAGGCACCAGCCTCCATGGAGGAGCTCCTCAGGCTCTGAGCAGGAAGCTGGCTCAGCCCGCGACAGGAGGGCTGCAGGCTTGGTGGACAGCGGTGCGCCCCGCAGTGCCTCTGGCTGACAGGGCCCAAGCAGCACAGTCCAACAGCCTCTTCCTGCTGGCAGACTGGGGGTCTGGAGCACTCCTCCTCGGAGCCCGTGGTTGAGTGGAGATCCAAGCAGGTGCAACCTCTCCCTACAGCCACTGATACTAGATTTCTCTCCATGGCAGGTGGCCAGACCTGAAGTGGTTCTCACAGTAGCCAGGAACATTGTTTGAAAAGTAATGGGGGCTGGGGCTGTGGTGCAGAGGGTTAAGGGCTCCGTCTGCAGTGCTGGCATCCCATATGGGTGCTGGTTCTAGTCCTGGCTGCTCCTCTTCTGATCCAGCTCTCTGCTATGGCCTGGGAAAGCAGTAGAAGATGGCCCAAATCCTTGGGCCCCTGCACCCACGTGGGAGACCCAGAAGAAGCTCCTGGCTCCTGACTTCAGATTGGCACAGCTCTGACTGTTGGGGGCATCTGAGTAATGAACCAGTGGATAGAAGACCTTTCTCTCTCTCTGCCTCTGCCTCTCTGTAACTCTGCCCTTCAAATAAAAAATGAACCTTAAAAAAAAAAAAAAAGAAGAAAAGTAATGTAATTTGCCCCCTTGTTATCACTGAATCCTTTACACATACTACAAGTGTGAGTTCCTAGCTCCTGGGCTTGTCCTGATTAAATCATTGCAGCTGTCTGAGGAATGAACCAGCAGACAGAAGATCTCCCTCTTTGTCTCTATAATTGCCTTTCAATTTTTTTTTTATAAAAAAGAGGTGATTTGTTAAATATTTATTTATATATTTATTTAAAAGAGTGACAGAGAGAGCTTTCATCCACTTGTTGGTTTTCTTCGAGACAGAGAGAGGGGGAGAAACAGAGAGACAGGGATATCTTCCATCCCATGGAGGGTTCACCTTAGCTTTAACAGGGAGCTGGATAAGAAGTCATGCAGCTTGGGCTCGAAGCCATATGGGATGTTGGCTTCACAGGCAACAGCTTAACCCACTGCACCACAATGGCAGCCCCTACAGCGGGGAGATCTGCACACACACACACACAGGGGAGAACACCTGGTGACAGAAGCAGAGGCTAGAATGAACATCTTTAAGTTGAAATAACCCCTGGCAAGGGTGGAGACTTCAGAGAGGCATGGCCCTGCCAACACCTCGACTTCAGACTTCTAGCTTCTAGAACTGTGAGAGAATAAATGTCTTGCTGTAAGCCACTCACGTTGGTGGTAATTTAGTAGAGAGGCCCTTGGGAATCCAAGCGACTCTGCACCTGCTCAAATGTTGTCTAGGTGAGACACGATCGTGCCGGTCAGATCCACTGTACGTTTTTCTGATTGTAGACTTCCGTGGAACAGCAGCCCAGGTGGTGTATCTACTCGCACTCTCCCGACAGCTTCGCCAGGCTCTCTACCATGGTCACAGTACTGCATGACGAATTAACCCAGTACTCAGTGGTTGAAAACCACCAAACAACTTTCCAGTTATATCCCTAACCTCACCTGTTCCCGGGGCTTCAGACTTGTGTACTGAACGACTCTCCTTCCTTCCAACATTTTATTGTGTGCGGACATTCTACAGGTCGAAGTGCAGACAGAGCCGGGTGGGGATGACTTGTCTCTGCTCCACAACGCCAGGGGGTCTGGCTGGACAGACTCAGAGGCAAGGGTGAGTTACCAGCGAGGGGCTGGAACCACCACCTCTTGCACGGCTGGGCCTCACCTAGGATGACTCAGAGGTAGGACTGCCCATCCAAGGGCCCCCGCGTGGCTTCCTCATTATTTTAAAAATTATTTATTTGAGATGTACAGAGAGAAACACACACACACACACACACACAGAGAGAGAGAGAGAGAGAATCTGCTCTTATTTGCTGATTTCTTGATTGCTGATTTGGGGAGCCCAAATGCTTGCAGTCTAGGGCTGGCCTGTGGCTGAGACATGGGAATTCCATCCAGGCCTCCCACATGGGCGGCAGGGACCCAACCACTTGAGCCATCGCTGCTGCCTTCCCTGGTCTGCACCAGCAGACGCTGGAGTCGGGAGCCAGAGTGGAGGACTGAACCCAGACGCTCCAACGTGAGATGCAGTTGTCTTGATGGATAGGCAAATCGCCCACCCCTAATTTTGCGTGTGTGTGTGTGTGTGTTTGTGTGTGTGATTTTTGGTGTTATATTTAAGGCATCTTTTTCTAACTACATGGAATAGTCTTTTTTTTTTTTAAAAAAAAGGATTTATATATTTATTTTAAAGGCAGAGTTACAGAGAGGCAGAGGCACAGAAGTCTTCCATCTGCTTGTTCACTCCCCAGATGGCCTCAATGTCCAGAGCTGCACCAATCCAAAGCCATGAGCCAGGAGCTTCTTCCAGGTCTCCCATGTGGGTGCAGGAGCCCAAGGACTTGGGCCATCTTCCACTGCTTTCCCAGGCCATAGCAGAGAGCTGGATTGGAAGTGGAGTAGCCGGGACTTGAACCATCTGCCCATATGGGATGCTGGCACTGCAGGCGGTGGCTTTTCCCCCTACATCACAGCGCCGGGCCCCATGGTATAGTCTTGAACTCAAATATTTCCTGTTATTGTGACCAAAGCAGAGGCAGTAGCCATCCTGGCAGGTCAGTTCTTTGATATCCACCTGGTAGCCATTTAAAAATTTAGTTTAAAAAAAAAATTCATTTGGAAGGTAGAGTGACAGAGAGAGAAGGAGAGATCTTCCATCTGCCAATCCATTCCCAAATGTCTGCAGTGTAGCCAGGGGTTGGCCAGGCCAGAGCCAGGAGTTGAGAACTCAGTCCAACAAGCTTTATTTCACCACCTCCCTTGTCCCCAAGAGATTCTCTCTCTCTCTCTCTCTCTCTCTCTCTGACACACACACACACACACACACACACACCAGGCACCTGGAAGGAGACTTCAGTAGCTTTTAAATCAGGAGGTGGCAGGAACCCAATTACTTGAGCCGTCACTTGCTGCTTCTTAGGGTGAACATTCGCAGAGACCCAGACTTGGAAGCAGAAGCGGGACTTGAACCCAGGCCCCAGGCACTCCAATACAGAAAACGAGTGCCCCAAGGGGCATCTCAACACTGCATCAAACACTCGCCCCTCCATTTGGAAATTTGCCACGGAGTTTACAAATCTTCAATTCTCTATACTTGTATTAAATCACATTCCGCCGAAAATGCCACAGTGCATTCTGCCGCCGGCAACTGAGCCCTGTATTTGTTCTCTCTCCTGAATCACGGGGAAAAGGCCTTTGTTCCTAAGGCCAAGCCCTGCACCTCTGTCCTTGACACCATTTGCTCTTCTCCACCAAACATGTTGCTCTTACAGCAAAGCCCTCCATTACATCATCACTCCCCATCCTCAGTTTTTCCATGCCCACTGTATCACTTCCCTTAGCATGAAGACATGTGATTACATCTGTTATCTTAAAAAGGAAGACAACTGGGGCTGAGGTTGTGTTGTGGTGCAGCGGGTTAAGCCGCCACCTGCAGTGCTGGCATCCCATATGGGTGCCAGTTCGAATCCTGGCTGCTCCACTTCCAATCCAGCTGTCTGCTAATGTGCCTGGGAAAGCAGCAAAGGATGGCTCAAGTCCTTGGACCCTTGCAGCCAGGTGGGAGACTGGGAAGAGGCTCTGGCTTTGGTCTGACCCAGTGCTGGCTGTTGCAGCCATCTGGGGAGTGAACCACTAGATGGAAAATCTGACTTTCTGTCTCTCCCTCTCTCTAGGTAACTCTGACTTTCAAATGAATAAATACAACTTTAAAGAAGAACCCTTACCTCCCAATACGGATGCCCCCATGACAATTGTCGTATCTCCCATTTGCACAGGACTTTACATACTTTACAGAGGGCTTTTTACAAATGCTCCCAGATTTGGGGCCAGCACTGTGGTGCAGCGGGTTAAAGCCCTGGCCTGAAGTGCCAGCATCCCAAATGGGCACCGATTCTAGTCCTGGCTGCTCCTCTTTTGATCCAGCTCTCTGCTATGGCCTGGGAAAGCAGTGGAAGATGGCCCAAGTCCTTGGGCCCCTGCATCCACGTGGAAGACCTGAAAGAAGCTCCTGGCTCCTGGCTTCGGATCGGCACAGCTCCAGCCATTGTGGCCATCTGGGGAGTGAACCAGCGGTCTCTACCTTTCTCTGTAACTCTGTATTTCAAATAAATAAAATAAATATTTATATAAAAAAAAGCTCCTGGATTCAATTTCACAGGAACCCTGTGGAAACGGGCAGTACAGGTGTTATTGGTCCTAATGCTTTAAAATGTGGACAGCAAGAGGAGTGCCCAGCATGCAGTGTGGCTGAGCCTGTGAGTGAACCTCACTCTTCTCCACATAGACTGAGATCCCCACAGAGGGGTGAGTGTGCACCAGGCTCTTGAAAGGCGTTTAATTTAAATACATTACCTATGCTCAAGGGGTTTTCATGGATAAACCAAAGCAGGTCAACACACTGTTTTAGGAACATACGCAGAGGTAACACCCAACTCTGAAATAGGATTTGACAGGGTTCAAACATTCGCTGCAAGCTTCCACAACCTTGTTCTCCCCCTCTGCTCACCCTAAGAGCCTGAGTTTCAGAATCAGTGGTGTAGGGCGGAGCTCCGGGGGCTGGAAGAAGCTTCCAGAAGGTGTGAGGAACAGGAGGCACCGAAGGTGTGAGCAGCAGATGCGTGGAGGTGGGTGAGTGAACCTGCTCGTTTCCATCTCCCAGACTTGCCCAGAGAACCTGATTTAGGAGCTGCTAGAACCTTCTTCCGGGTGCCTGGTGTGTGTGAGCAAGAGCTCCTAGGGGGCAGGGCAGGTGGTGGAAGACAGTGTGTTAGGGTGGGGATTCAGTCCCAGTGCCAGAGACATCTCCACCATGGACTTGGAGGCCAGCTGATGGAAGAGCACATCAGAGCCCAGCCCCTCCCCTCCCCTCCCCACCTTCTCCTTCCTCTCCTTTCTCCGGAGCGCTCTTTCCTTGATCAAACCGCACGTTCCTCACCCGGGCCGCCTGAACCTCCCTGGAAGAGAAGGTCATAGAACGGAGAGGTCCTCTGGCCGTTTGGGATGACCCGAGTGCATGACAGGATGGATTTGGGAGCTTTATCACACCCCAGGCGGAGGTCACCGTTCCAGGTCCACACAGCAGCCTTCATAGAGCATCTGGCCGTGCAGTCAGACCCAAGAAGGCATCGAGGACCAGGTGCACCAGGGCAGCCTCCCCGAGGGCGTGGAAAAGAGTGGAGGGAGACCGGTGAAGGAGACTGCTCCTGCCGGAGCTCCAGGTCTCCATTTCCAACCACCGCTTAGAAACAGTTGGCTTAGAACCCCATGCTGCATCGCCTCCCGAGCCTGCTCCTCCGCTGAGTGCCTGTTGGTTACCAGCAGCCTGTGCCCCCACCCACCCCTCTGCCTCACCTCAGTCCACTCAGTTCTCAAGATCATGGATTGCACCTGACAATGGCTCTCAGCCCTCTCTCCTGCTAGCCGGGTCCATGACCCTATTGCTCTCTGGTTCCCAGACAGCAGCCGCCAAGGTGAGCCCTCTTCCAAGCTCCCCCAATCCAAGAGCCTGCGACGCACTTCCCCTTGGCATCTACGTGCATCCCATGTACGACAGGGGGACACACATAGGTCTTTCTGATGGGCTGGGGGAACAGAAGGCCCTTGCAGCCCTGATACAGCCTCAGAGTCCAACCATGGCTTTCTTTTTCTTTCTCTTCTTTTTTGTTGAGAGAAGAGAGAAATCTCTCATCAATAGGTTCATTCCCTAAATGTCCCCAAACAGCCAGGGCTGAATCAAGCCACAGCCAGGAGCTGGAAAGTCAGTCTGGGTCTCCCACACGGATGGTAGGGACCCAACTATTTGAAGCATCATTTGCCACCTTCCAGGGTGCAAGGAAGCTGGACTTGGGAGCAGAACTGGGCCTCAACCCCAGACACTCCCATATGGGATGCAGCCGTCTCTTAAGGGCTGTACCCAGGACTCGGTGGTCTGTGAGCAGCTTCAGATCTTGTTGCCTCCCTGCTTAGCAAACGTAAGCGGGCTCCCTGCTGCCTGAGGGCTGAAATCCCAGCTCCCCAGTTCAGTGTGCAGTCGTCTCATCCTCCAAACCTGCTTTCCCTCCTGGCCCCCCATATGCTCTCGCTCGGGGCTCCCGGAACGGCTCCCTGCTGCTCTGAGCTGGCCATGACCTGCTCCGAGAGCTTGCGTTTGTCCCTACTGTTCCTGCCATGCCCCCTTTAGCTGGTGGATACCTGCCCCTCCTTCAGCTGACTTAGCCTCCTGGGACAACGCCTGCCCTCACAGGCGCTGAAGGGGCCATTAGCCAGATAGGACCCCGTGACTCCTGCCCACAGGTAACTGGGCCAGAGTTGGATACCGAACCAAGTACGACCACACAGCTGGGACGGGGAGCTGCTTCAAAAACAAGCTGGCACAGACTCTGGTCTCGGGGTTTAGATGCCGGTTAACTCGGTCCCCACTGGAGTGCTTGGCTTCCATTTCTGCTTCTGTTTGCTGAGTCCAGTTCCTGCCATGCAGATCCCAGGAGGCGGTGGTGATGGCTTGAATAGTTGGGTCCCCAACACACACCTGGGAGACCTGGATTGGGCTCCTGGCTCCTGCCTTTGGCCTGGCTCAACCTAGATGTTGCCAGCATTTGGGGAGTGAATCAGTGGCTGGCAGCTCTGTCTGAAAATTAAAAAAAGAATTGCTGGGGCTGACATTGTGGTGCACTGGGTTAAGCCAGTACCTGTGACACCGGCATCCCGTATAGGCACTGGTTCGAGTCCTGACTGCTCCACTTCCAATCCAGCTCCCTGCTAATGTGCCTGGGAAAGCAGTGGAGAATGGCCCAAGTGCTTGAACCCTTGTACCCATGTGGGAAACCTGGAAGAAACTCCTGGCATTGGCCTGGCTCTGCACTAGCCATTGTAGTCATTTGGAGGGTGAACCACTGGATGGAAGATCTCTCTCTCTCAGTCTCTACCTCTTTCTCTCTCTCTCTGTAACTCTGACTTTCAAATAGATAAACATAAAAAAAAAAATTCTATTATGGAGAACAGTTGTAAAGTGGACCCCTGAGGTCAAGGGCAAGATGGGACCATGCAGAGGTGAGGAGGTGCCTTTGGGCACAGGGCTGGGAGCAGCGGGGAGGACGGAGCACACGAGATGGCAAAAGGAAGACGGAGCCCTTCGCTCCTGGTCTTCTGGAAGCTCCTGTGCTGATTTCCCTGGGCTCCTGTTTCAGGGTCGCGCCCCACTCCCCTTCCTTGACGGAATCTCTGCCTGAGACACCTGCCTTCCCCAGACCACAAGCAGTCTGGCTGTCTGCGGATTCACTGTGAAACAGCAAGTAGCATCTGTCTCGCCAGGCCATCCCTTGCCTGGGCTTTTGGCAGAGAGCGAGAGCGAGAGAGCAGACGTTTGTCCGACGTTGTCTGTGCCCCTTCGTGTGTCTGGGTTGATGGCTTCCACTGCTCCCACTCTGGAGTGGATGGAGAGATGGGGAGAAAGAAAACCCAGGGAGCGGCCGGTGCCGCGGCTCACTAGGCTAATCCTCCACCTTGTGGCGCTGGCACACCGGGTTCTAGTCCCGGTCGGGGCGCCGGATTCTGTCCCGGTTGCCCCTCTTCCAGGCCAGCTCTCTGCTGTGGCCAGGGAGTGCAGTGGAGGATGGCCCAAGTGCTTGGGCCCTGCACCCCATGGGAGACCAGGAGAAGCACCTGGCTCTTGCCATCGGATCAGCGCGGTGCACCGGCCGCGGCGGCCATTGGAGGGTGAACCAACGGAAAGGAAGACCTTTCTCTCTGTCTCTCTCTCTCACTGTCCACTCTGCCTGTCAAGAAAGAAAGAAAGAAAGAAAGAAAGAAAGAAAGAAAGAAAGAAAGAAAGAAAGAAAGAAAGAAAGAAAGAAAGAAAGAAAGAAAGAAAGAAAACCCAGGGAGCTCACCGCTGTGCCCTTCTCTGGGGCCTGGCAGCTCTAGCTGGCTTCTCTTCTCTCCACCTTTCAAAGTCTGTATTTGTCTGATATGATGTCCAGGACTGCTGCTGCCTTTTTTTTTTTTTTTTAATATTTATTTATTTAGGGGCCGGCGCTGTGGTGCAGTGGGCTATGCCTCTGCCTGAGGTGCTGGAATCCCATATGGGCCCAGTTTGAGTCTCAGCTGTTCCTCTTCCAATCCAGCTCTCTGCTATGGCCTGGGAAAACAGTGGAAGATGGCCCAAGTCTTTGGGCCCCTATATCTGCATGGGAGACCCAGAGAAAGCTCCTGGCTCCTGGTTTCGATTGGCTCAGCTCCAGCCGTTGTGGCCATCTGGGGAGTGAACCAGTGGGTATCCAGGGCATCTAATTGTACACGGGGACTTCAAAAAGTTCATGGAAGGGGCCAGTGTTGTGGCACAGCAGGTTTAGCCACTGCCTGTGACGCTGGCATCTCATATGAACACCAGTCGGAGTCCCAGTCGCTCTGCTTCTGATCCAGCTCCCTGCTAATGCACCTGGGAAAGCAGCAGAAGATGGTCCAAGCACGTGGGCCCCTGCCACCCATGTGGGAGACCCGGATAGAGTTCCTGGCTCCTGACATGGGCCTGGCACAGCCCTAGGCACTGTGGCCGTTTGGGAAGTGAATCAGCAGATGGTTCTCTGCCTTTCAAATAAATAAAAATAAATCTTAGAAAGAACTTCATGGAAGATGGAACTAAAAAATAAAGCCTCACATTTCTCAACATAAGCTCCATCCGATTCAAGACACTTGTAAGAGAGGCTGCTAGTCATTTAGTCTATCCCTAGAAAACTGAAGTTCCTGGGAGTATAAACGTATCACTGCAGCTGTTTTTACATTATGAACTGAAGAAAATTTGATGACCATTAAAGATTTTTTAAAAAATATTTATTTAATTATTTGAAAGGCAGTTATAGAGGGATAGAGAGTGAGAGGGAGCGAGGTATTCTATCCACTGGCTTACTCCCCAGATGGCTGCAATGGTCAGAGCTGTGCTGATCCGAAGCCAGGAGCCAGGAACCAGGAGCTTCCTCCAAGTCTCCCATGCAGGTGCAGGACCCCAAGGACTTTGCCCATCTTCCACTGCTTTCCCAGGCCATAGCAGAGAGCTGGATCAGAAGTGGAGCAGCCAGGACTCAAACCGGCGCCCATATGGGATGTTGGCATTGCAAGTGTTGGCTTTACCTACTAAGCCACAGTGCAGATCCCAAGATTTTTTTTTTTTAAACAGGCAGAGTGGACAGTGAGAGAGAGACAGAGAAAAAGGTCTTCCTTTTGCCGTCAGTCCACCCTCCAATGGCCGCCGCGGCCGGCGCACCGCGCTGATCCGATGGCAGGAGCCAGGAGCCAGGTGCTTCTCCTGGTCTCCCATGCAGGTGCAGGGCCCAAGCACTTGAGCCATCCTCCACTGCACTCCCTGGCCACAGCAGAGAGCTGGCCTGGAAGAGGGGCAACCGGGACAGAATCTGGCGCCCCGACCAGGGCTAGAACCCGGTGTGCTGGTGCCGCGGGTGGAGGATTAGCCTAGTGAGCCACGGCGCCGGCTCCAAGATATTTTTAAGATTAGGGGAAAAAGTCAGAAAGAGCCAAATCAAGACTATATGGTGGATGCCTAATGATATCCCGTCAAAGTTCTCATATAGTCGTCCCTTTGTTTGTTTTTAAAAAGTTCTATTTTTAAGATTTTGTTTATTATTTTAAGTGAAAGAGTAATGGGGAGACCATGTGTTGGTTCATTCCTCAAATGCCCACAGTACTGAGCGCTGGGCCAGGCTGAAGGCAGGAGCCAGGAACCCAATCTCAGCCTTTCCCACACAGGCGGGTGGCAGGGGCCCGAGTACTTGAGCCATCATCTGCTGCCTTCCAGGAAATGCAGGAACCTGGATCAGAAGCAGAGGTCCACTTCCATATGGGATTAGGGCGCCCTGAGTGATGGCTTAATCCTCTGTGCCCCCAGATAACCCTTGTCTGAAGAGCAGAATGAGCAGGTGCATTGTTGTGATGGTGGTGAACACTCTGGTGGAGGAGTCCTGGACGTGGTTCTGCCTAAGCTTTGGCTAACGTTTTCAAAATGCTGTCCTAACAAGCAGACGTTAGTGTTCTTTGACCCTCCAGAAAGTCAGCAAGCAAAACGCCTTGAGCATGCCAAAACTGTTGCGTGATTGTTGCCCCGCCCCCTTTTTATTGGAAAGGCAGTCCCAGGGAGAGAGGGAGAGACACATAGAGAGACCTTTCATCTGCTGGTTCACTCCCCAGATGGCTGCAGGAACCAGGGCTGGGCAAGACTGAGGCCAGGAGCCCGGAACTCCATCCAGGTCTCTCACGTGGGTGGCAGGGGCCCAAGTGCTTGGATCATCTTTAGCTGCTTTCCCAGGGAGCTAGATCGGAAGTGGAGACTTGGGACTCGAACCCACACCCACATGGGATGCCAGCATTGCAGGAGGCGGCTTAACCCGCTGGGCCCCACACCAGTCCTATGACCTTTCTGCTCTTGACCTTGGCTTTGACTGGGCCACTCCCACCTTTTGGTATCCGTTGCTTCAACTGTGCTTAGTCTTCAGAGCTATTCAGGGAAAGCTACCTTTCATCTCCTATTCCAGTTCTTCTAAGAAACGCCTTGGATCATGATCCCATTTGTTGAACATTTCCATTGACAGCTCTGCTCTTGTCTGCAGTGGATCTGGGTGCAGGAGCTTTGGGGCCCACTGAGCGGAAAGTTTGCTCCACTGTAAGTTTTCATCCAGAATTGCGTAAACTGAACCCACGGAGCTGTCTGGGGCGTTGCTGCTGTTTTTGGTGCAAGCCAGGCAGCCCCTCAATTAGGGCATGAACAAGATTTATCTCTTCGCAAAAAAAAATTTTTTTTAAAAAAGAATTATTTTACTTTTTTTTTTTTTTGACAGGCAGAGTGGACAGTGAGAGAGAGAGACAGAGAGAAAGGTCTTCCTTTTGCTGTTGGTTCACCCTCCAATGGCCGCCACGGCCGGCGCACCGCGCTGATCTGATGGCAGGAGCCAGGAGTCAGGTGCTTTTCCTGGTCTCCCATGGGGTGCAGGGCCCAAGCACCTGGGCCATCCTCCACTGCACTCCCTGGCCACAGCAGAGAGCTGGCCTGGAAGAGGGGCAACCAGGACAGAATCCGGCGCCCCAACCGGGACTAGAACCCGGTGTGCCGGCGCCGCTAGTCGGAGGATTAGCCTAGTGAGCCACGGCGCCGGCCTTATTTTACTTTTTTTAAAATATTTTTTAAAAAAATTATTTATTTGAGGGGCCGGTGCCATGGCTCACTTGGTTAATCCTCTGCCTTGCGGTGCTGGCATCCCATATGGGCACTGGTTCTAGACCCGGTTGCTCCTCTTCCAGTCCAGCTCTCTGCTGTGGTCCAGGAAGGCAGTGGAGGATGGCCCAAGTGCTTGGGCCCCTGTACCCGCATGGGAGACCAGGAGGAAGCACCTGGCTCCTGGCTTTGGATCAGCACAGCGTGCCGGCCGTAGCAGACATTTTGGGGGGTGAACCAACGGAAGGAAGACCTTTCTCTCTGTCTCTCTCTCACTGTCTATAACTCTACCTGTCAAATAAAAAAAAAATTATATATTTGAGAGGCAGAGTTGCAGAGAGAGAGAGAGAGGCAGAGAGAGATCTTCTACCCGCTGGTTTACTCCCCAAATGGCCACAATAGCCGGAGCTGGGCCTATCCAAAGCCAGGAGCCAGGAGCTCCTTCTGGGTCTCCCATGTAGATGCAGGGGCCCAAGGACTTGAACCATTTTCTACTGCTTTCCCAGGCCAGCAGCAGGGAGCTGGATTGGAAGTGGAGCAGCCGGGACTAGAACCGGCGCCCATATGGGATGCTGGTTCCTTGGACAGAGACGCAACATCTGGCGCTAGACGAGGACAAAGTCAGGAGCCAGAGCCCCATCTGGGTCTCCCATATGGATGCGCAAGGACACAAGCTCGTGAGTGCTCACCAGGTACTCCGATATGGGCTGTGGGTGTTCCATGAGGCAGCTTAGCCACTGTGCCAAATGCCTGCCACTGTGCAAACTATTGTTTAAAGAGTAGACATACTTTCCCCTGTGCCTCCTGCTAATACAAGGGGTCTTCAAAAAGTTCATGGAAATTACATATTATGGAAAAACTATGCATGGATTTCAAAAACTTTTGCGTCAAAGTAAGCTCATATTCACTTTTTTTAAAAAAAAGAAATTATTTTATTTATTTGAAAGTCAGAGTTACAGAGAGAGAGAGGGGGAGAAAGAATGATAGAGAGGTCTTGCATCTGCTGGTTCCCTCCCCAAATGGCTGCATCAGTCAGGGCTGGGCCTGGTCTCCCACATGGGTGCAGGGCCCCAAGCACTTGGCCCATCCTCTGCTGCTTTCCCAGGTGCATTAGCAGGGAGCTGGATCAGAAGTGGAGTAGCTGGGACTCGAACCAGCACCCATAAGGGATGACAGTGTCTCAGGTGGCGGCTTTACCTGCCACGCCACAACGCCAGCCCCCATACTCCGTGTTGTAACCTGTCTCAATCCTGGCTCCTCTTCCAGGCCAGCTCTCTGCTGTGGCCCGGGAGGGCAGTGGAGGATGGCCCAAGTGCTTGGGCCTTGCACCCACATGGGAGGCACTAAGGGGTAAGACAGCAGTCTGAAAAGAAGCCTTGTACGAATAACATGAATTCTGATCAAATTGAATCAGAAACGAACATCAAATGTACTGCGAAGCTTGGGTGAAAAAATGGTGCCGTCATCGATGCTTTATGAAATCAGCAGTTTACAAGTGGATAATCCACTTGAAGAAGGGACGAGATGGAACTGGAGTTGTGGTTTCGGGCTGACCCAGCCCTGACTATTGCGGCCATGTGGGGAGTGAATCAGCAGATGGAAGTTCTCTCTCTCCCCCACCCCGCTGTTTCTCTGCCTTTCAAGTAAACAAATCTTAAAAAAAAAAAAAAAAAAAAAAAGTCCTCATGTTGAGTTTGCACTCCCAAAGCAACATCACCAGGAGGTGACCTCTAATGGAGGGTGCTTAGGTCATGAGGCTGTGCCACTTTGAAAAGGGTTTGCAGATCTACGGCCTTACCACCCTGAACGCGCCCGATCTCGTCTGAAAAGGGTTTGCAGGAAGGCTTGTTCTCCTGTGCCCTTCTGCATCTGCCACATGCGAGCTATGGCAAGAAGGCCCTCATATTAGACACTGACTGCTGGCGTCTTGATCATGGACGTCCCCAAATCCTTACCTCCGCAACTGCAAGAATAAATTTATATTCTTTATAAATTACCCAATCTGTGGTAGTCTGTTATATGAAGCAATATAGAATAAACTATGGGACCGGTATTTGGCTTAGAACTTAAGACAGGCCGGCGCTGTGGCTCACTAGGCTAATCCTCCACCTGTGGCACCGGCACACCAGGTTCTAGTCCCGGTTGGGGCGCTGGATTCTGTCCCGGTTGCTTCTCTTTCAGTCCAGCTCTCTGCTGTGGCCCAGGAAGGCAGTGGAGGATGGCCCAGGTGCTTGGGCCCTGCACCCACATGGGAGACCAGGAGGAAGCACCTGGCTCCTGGCTTCAGATTGGCGCAGCGCGCCGGCCGTAGCAGCCACTTGGGGGGTGAACCAATAGGAGGAAGACCTTTCTCTCTGTCTCTCTCTCTCTCACTGTCTAACTCTGCCTGTCCAAAAAAAAAAAAAAAAAAAAAAGGAACTTAAGACATTGTTGGACTGGCACTATGGCATTGCAAGTAAAGTCACTGCCTGCAGCACTGGTATCTCATATGGGTGCCGGTTTGAGTCCTGGCTGCTCCACTTCTGATCCAGCTCCCTGCTAACGGGCCTGGGAAAGCGGCAGAAGACAGCTCAAGTGCTTGGGCCCCTGAACCCACGTGGGAGACCTGGAAGAAGTTCCTGGCTCCTGGTTTCAGCCTGGCCCAGCTTTGGCCATTGTGGCCATTTGGGGAGTGAACCAGCAAATGGAAGATTCTCTCTCTCGTTCTCTCTGCCTTGCCCTCTCTGTAACTCTTTCAAATAAATAAATCTTCAAAAAAAAAAAAAAAAAAGACATTCTTTGGGATGCCATATCTGAGAGCCTGGGTGTGAGTCCCTCCTCTGTTTCTGCCTCCAATTTCCTGCTAATGTTCACTCTGGGAATGGCAGTGATGACCCAAGTAGTTGGGTCCCTGCCACCCATGAGGGAGACCCAAATTGAGTTCCTGGCTCTGAACTCTGTCCCGGCTCAGTCCCAGCTGTTGTGGGAATGTGGGGAGGGAACGAGTAGACAGGATTTTTCTCTTTCTTTCTGTGTATGTGTGTGTCTCGTCCATCTCTCTACTTCTCAGATTAAAAAAATAAAAAAAAAAAATTAAATAGACTGGAACATCCGTGTACCCCAGGCACCCCTCCTCAGGTCCAGCCGTTGTTCCTCCTTTACTCAGTGGGAATCTCTCCCTTCCATTCTACCTAGTTTCTCACATATGCGTGTATCCCTAAGCAATATTCTACTAATTTTGAACTTCATGCAATTGAGATCATATTATATTTTCTGGCTAGCTTTTTAAAATATTTATGTACTTATTTATTCAAAAGGCAGAGACAGAAATAGAGAGATCAATTTTTCATCTGCTGGTTTACTCCCCAAACAGCCACAATGGCCAGGATGAGGCCAGGCCGAAGCCAAGAGCCAGGAGCTTCATCCGGATCTCCCATGTGGGTGGCAGGGATCCAAGCACTTGAACCATCATCCGCTGCTTTCCCAGGCCATTAACGGGGAGCTGGATCAGAAGCAAAGCAGCTAGGATTTCAGCCAGTGCTCCGATATGGGGATGCAGGCATCCCAGGTGGTGGCTTAGCCTGCTGTGCCACAGTGTCTGCTCCTGGACACTCTTTGCCAATCAAAATGCCCGGGGCTCCGTGGTCCTTGATCACCAGGACCCGTGGACAGGCAGTCATTGGAGTGCCCCCTTTTGGCGAAGGCACTGCCCACCTGATGGTTCCAGGGTTTCCTCCTTGTGGACATCTCCTGGCAGCAGCCAGACTGGGGTCCACCCCTGCTGCTGACTCAGGCACATGGAGGTGACAGGCAATCTTCATAAAGCCCCACTTCTCAGCTAGGAAGGTGGGGGCAGAGCAGGGAGAGGCTGCGAAGGCAGGGCAGGGGAGGGGAGGTCCTGTTAGAGTCAGTGCAGCTCTACTTCCCTTTCTTTTAAAGAAAATATTTATTTATTTTATTTGAAAGTCAGAGTTATGGAGAGGGAAGGAGAGACAGATCTTCTATCCGCTGGTTCACTCCCCAAATGGACACAAGAGCCAGAGCTGAGCCAGGAACTTCTTCTGGGTCTCACGTGTGGGCCCAAGCACTTGGGCTGTCTTCTGCTGCTTTCTCAGGCCTATTAGTAGGGAGCTGGATTGGGAGTGGAGCAGCTGGGTCTCGAACCAGTGCCCATATGGGATGCCGGTGTCGCAGATGGCGGCTTAACTCGCTGCGCCACAGAGCAGGCCCTGCCCTACTTTGTGATGCTGGAATCAGAGCGGCTTGCTCCCACCTCTGGGTTCCGCAATTATTCCTGGGAGCACTCACCCCGGAAGTCCTCACAGTTGGACTAAGCCAGCTACCTCCCCTCCATGGGTGTGTGCTTGGGATTGGTCATGTGACCACACGATGGCCAATGAAACGGGTGGGGACTGGGGGGGGCGGGACCTTCTGGGGAGACACAGGGCAGCGTTTCCTGTTGCTTCGCCTTCAAGCCGTTGTTGTCATGAGGACAAGCAACAGCTGACAGACATGGAAGGTGCTAAGGACCAGGCAGACAGGTGCAAGGGAGCGGGGGTCCTCCGGGACTCGTCAAGCCCAGGGCAGTGGGCTCCGGAGAGCTCGCTGGGTGGGGGTAGCGTGTTGCTGCTGACACAGAGCACGCAGACCGGATGCTGAATCCACAACACCTTCTCACAGTTGGGGTCTGAGCTCCACCTGTTAACTTCTGTGTGGCCCCTCCCCTGGCTTGTAGAGGCTGCCTTCCCTCTGTGTCCTCGTGCCCTGTCCCTGTGCACCTGCCTCGGCCCTAGCCACCTCCTCCTGGAAGGACACCCGTCAGACTGGATTAGGGCCCACCCCTATGACCTCATTTTAACTTAATTACCTCTTCAAAGGCTCTGTTTCCAAATATAGTCAGGGTTAGGATGTGAACACAGGAAGTGTCGGGGAATACCATTCAGGCTCCCAGTGGGGAAGAAGCCATCCTTCTAATTTAGGCCAGTTCAGCTGGGATATTGTTACTTGTTGTTGAGACATGCTGGTTTAACTACCGTCTGCAATCATCTTATTTACTGATTTGTTTATCTATTGACGGCTGCTTCAGCAACATCTTAGCTCCAGGAGGATAGAGGGCCAGCCTGGCTTGTTCGTTGGTGGTTTAGCACACAGGCTCAGAAGACACTTCGAGGAGCCAGGTTTGTGGCACAGCGGGTTGAGCCACAGCCTGCTCAACCAGGAGCACCGGTTTGAGTCCTGGCTGCTCCGCTTCTGATCCAGTTCCCTACTAATGCACCTGAGAAGGCAGTGGAAGACGGCCCAGGTCCTTGGGCCTCTGCCATCTACATGAGATACCTGGATGGTGACTTTGTATCTTTTGGCTTCAGTCTACACAAGCCCTGGCCATTTCAGGAAAAGAAAGAACTTAGGATCAAAGAGAACATGATGACTGATGACCCATTGATGACCTCTGGAAAGTGAACCTGAGGATGGAAGACCTCTCTCTGTCTCTCCTTGACTCTCTGTCACCCTTTCTTTCTTTGTCTTCTTCTTCTTCTTCTTCTTTTTTTTTTTTTTTCTCACTATTTATTTATTTATTAGAGAGAAGGAGAAACTGATTCACTCCCAAATGGCTGAAATGGCCAGCACTGGGCTGGGCCAAAGCCAGAAGCTACATCCAGGTATCCCACGTGGGTGCAGGGGACCAAGCACTTGGGCCAACTTCTGCTGCTTTGCCCAGGCCATTAGCAGGGAGCTGGATCGGAAGTGGAGCAGCCGGGACTTGAACCGGAGCCCATAAGGGTTGCTGGCATTGAGGCAGAGGCTTTACTGGCTACACCACAACATCAGCCCTGGCACTCTGCCTTTCAAAAAAAAAATAATAATAATCTTAAAAAAAAAAAGAGAAAGCCACTTTGAGCATAAGTGATATATGCCAAGCCACCTCTTCCGACCCTGTTACTCTTGCCATTACTGCTCACATTTTATGTTTTTAATCTGTATTTATTTGAAAGGCAGACAGACGGAGACACATAGAGGTTTTCCATCCACTAGTTCACTCCCCCAAATGCCTGGAATAGCTGGGAGAAGGCCAGGCTGAAGCCAGGAGCCCCGAACTCAGCTCAGGGTCTCCAGTGCTGGTAGCAGGGACCCAGCTACATGAGCCGTCTGCTGCCTCCTAGAGTGCACGTTAGCAGAAAGTTGGATCAGAGCAGAGGCGGGACTTGAACACAGCACTCTGGTATGGGATGTGGGCCTCCCGGGTGGTGTTCACACCATGCCTCTTGATTTTAGATCAAAAAAGCAGAATCCAACATGCAAGAAATGTCAGTGTCTGGGCAAGTAGGAAGCTAGTCTTTCATTTTGGAGACCTCATGTTTGCAGAATTTCCATAGAAACTTTACTTTAAAAAAAAAAAAGACTTTTTATTTGTTTGTTTGACGTGTAGAGGGCGTTCCAGTGGCGCAATCGGTAGCGCGCGGTACTTATAGGACATGTAGAGTTACAGATAGAGAGACGGAGAGACAGAGAGAAAAGTCTTCCGTCCGCTGGTTCAGTCCCCAAATGGCCGCAATGGCTGGAGTTGTGCCGATCTGAAGCCAGGAGCCAGGAGCCTCCTCCAGGTCTCCCAGGTGGGTGTAGGAGCCCAAGCACTTGGGCCATCTTCCACTGCTTTCCAGGCCATAGCAGAGAGCTGGACCAGAAGAGGAGCAGCCAGGACTAGAACTGGAGCCCATATGGGATGCCGGCGCTGCAGGCAAAGGATTAACCAAGTAAGCCGCAGCGCCGGGTCCCGAGACTCTACTTTCTAGAGGCAGGAATTACATAGGCTCCCCTTTGACTCTCTGGGCTTTCCAGCTTCAATAGGAGAAGGGGCCGGCGCTGTGGTGCCACAGGTTAAGTTGCCACTTGTATCCCTTATCAGGAGGCTGTTTGAGTCCCAGCACCTCCGCTTCTGATCCAGCTCCCTGCTAATGTGCACCCCGGAAGGCACCAGATAGTGGCCCAAATGCTTGGGATAGTGTGATGACTCCCGTCATCCATGGAGTTCTGGGCTCCTGGCTTTGGCCTGGCTCAGCTCTGGCTGTTGTGGGCATTTGGGGAGTGAGCCAGTAGATGGAAGAAATCTCTGTCTCTCCCTTTCTCTCTCTGTCACTCTGCCTTTCAAATAAACAAGTCTTAAGCAACAAAAAGAAAGAACCGAGGATCACAAAGAACACGGTGGGGGATGACTCGCAGCTTGGGGGTGAATCACTAGGAGCCTGATTTTTGAAATTCAATACCTGGCTCTACCCTGTCAACGGGTTTCAAGTGCGGCTGGGCCACGTGCGTTGTTAACAAGCCGCCCAGGGGATCCTGAAGCCATTCGGGAACATGACTAAGGCCTGCTGGGGGAGGGGTGGGCACTGCGGAAGGCAGGGGGAGGGATGGATCCTCTGTGTCCCAGGCTAGAGGGGTCCTCCGGGGTGAAGCCTTGGCCGGACTGCCACTGTCCCTCTGCGGAGGCTGCTGGGCCGTGGACCTCTTGGGACCAGATCAGGCACGAAGAAGCCCATAGCCACTGCCGACAGCTGGGGGCGACCTTCCACCCTCATCTGGGACCCCCCTGTGTTTTGCTTTTCCATCAGTTCTGGGGAGAAGACAGAGGTGGCCTGAGGTGCTGAGAACTCTGCCAGGGGCTTGGGCGTGTGCTCAGGACTGGCGATAACCCAACCCACCACAGGGCCTGAAAATAGAAGCGACCAGCTGCCTAGGGGCACAGAGGCCTCCCACGGAGAGGGCTCCTGCCCTCAGGAACCACAGCCCTCTCCCCAGCCCCCGGCCCTCACAGTTCCTGTAGTGTCAGGTAGCAGCCACTGGGCCCCAGAACAGGTAGGCGGGCAGGTGCATGGCTCAGTCCCGCTGCCTCATTGCCCCAATGCCAGTGGGCCTTGCTCCAGCCATCGGGAGGGCTCTCTCTATTTTAAAACCCGAGAGTACGGTCCCCAGGGAACAGCTGAAGCAAGAGCTTAAAATAGAAGCCCCTCTGTTGCCTGCGTCCACCCCACCGCTTACTCTCCCTGCTTCCCACACCCCCTTGCTGTCTGCCTGCTTGGGAGCACAGAACGGCGCCGGAGACCTCAGACTAGGGGAACCGCGGTGGGAGGGACGATGTCCCAGGGAGAGACCTCAGCAGCGAGGGGCTGCTGTCTGTTTATGCTGATGTGCATGTTGGGACAGAGAGCCCTTGCAGGGGTGGGTGTTTGTGCTTTATTCTGGAATATTTCTTTACTAAAAGATTTATTTATTTGAAAGTCAGAGTTACACGGAGAGAGGAGAGGTAGACACAGAGAGAGAGAGAGAGAGGTCTTCCACCTGATGGTTCACTCCCCAATTGGCCAAACAGCCGGAACTGTGCCCATCCAAAGCCAGCAGCTTCTTCCAGGTCTCCCACATGGGTGCAGGGGCCCAAGCACTTGGGCCATCTTCTACTGCTTTCCCAGGACATAGCAGAGAACTGGATAGGAAGTGGAGCAGCCGGGACTTGAACCGGCGCCCATATGGAATGCCGGTGCTTCAGGCCACAGCGTTAACCCACTGCACCACAGAGCCAGCCCCTTGAATATATCTTTAAAAAAAAAGATTTATTTATTTGAAAAATAGTGACAGAGAGAGGGAGACAGAGAGAGAGGGAATACAGAGAAAGAGATCTTCTATCTGCTGATTCACTCCACAAATGGCTACAATGGCCAGGCCAAAGCCAGGAGCCTAGAACTCCATCCCGGTCTCCCATGTGGGTGGCAGTGGCTAAGCACTTGGGCCATCCTCTGCTGCTTTCCCAGGTGCAGTAGCAGGGAGCTGGGTTGGAAGTGGAGCAGCTGGGACGCGAGCTGGCACTTGGACATGGGATGCTGGCATCGCAGGCGGCAGCTTAACCTAGGACATGACAGCGCCGGCCCCTGGAATACATCTTTACTGAGCAGGTATCGTGCTGACAGCACCATGCCAGGTACAGTGACAAACAAAAGTGCATCTAGGGTCCCTGCTTTTTTTTTTTTTTTTTTTTTTTTTTTTTTTTGACAGGCAGAGTGGACAGTGAGAGAGAGAGAGAGACAGAGAGAAAGGTCTTCCTTTGCCGTTGGTTCACCCTCCAGTGGCCACTGCGGCTGGCACGCTGCGGCCGGCGCACCACGCTGATCCGATGGCAGGAGCCAGGTACTTATCCTGGTCTCCCATGGGGTGCAGGGCCCAAGCACTTGGGCCATCCTCCACTGTACTCCCTGGCCACAGCAGAGAGCTGGCCTGGAAGAGGGGCAACCAGGACAGAATCCGGCGCCCCGACTGGGGCTAGAACCCGGTGTGCCGGCGCCACAAGGCGGAGGATTAGCCTAGTGAGCCGCAGCGCCGGCCCAAGGGTCCCTGCTTTTTTAGAACCAAAACTATAGTTGGAAAATTACTCCTTCACTCGCTGGGCCTCACTGTGTGCTGGGCGCTGATCTTGGTGCCTTAAAGAACTTTCACAACTAGCTCACGAAGTGTTTCAAAGTTAGTCACAAATATGTCTCATTTTTGGGTAATAGATTTATTTATTTATTTTTAAAGTCAGAATTACAGGCACTGGCGTTGTGGCGTAGACGGCAAAGCCACCATCTGCAGTGCTGGTATCCCATAGGGGCTCCAGTTCATGCCTCAGCTGCTCCACTTCCGATCCAGCTCTCTGCTATGGCCTGGGAAAGCAGTGGAAGATGGCCCAAGTCCTTGGGTCCCTGCACCTGCGTGGGAGCCCCAGAAGAAGCTCCTGGCTCCTGGCTTCGGATCGGCACAGCTCCTGCCGTGGCGGCCATTTAGGGAGTGAACCACAGATGGAAGACCTCTCTCTCTTTCTCTGTGCCTTTTCTTCTCTGTAACTCTGCCTTTCAAATAAATAAATAAATAGATCTTTTAAAAAGTAAAAATACAAATAAAGCCACAGTTATAGAGAGAGGGGTAGAGACAGATCTTCCTTCCATCCACTGGTTCCCTCCCCAGATAGTCACAATGAATAGGGCTAGGCCAGGTCAAAGACAGGTGCCAGGAGCCTCTTCCAGGTCTCCCACAAGTGGGTGCAGGGGCCCAAGTACTTGGGCCATTCTCCGCTGCTTTCCCAGGAGCATTAGCAGGGAGCTGGATTGGAAGTGGAGCACCCAGGACTCGAACCAGAACCCCTATGGGATGCCAGTGCTGCAGGAGGCAGTGGCTTTACCCACTATGCCACAACACTGGCCCCATAGTAACAGCCTTAGTCCTAGCCCAGTGACAGTCTTATTTCTATTCTGAGGGCACTGAGGCATAGTGAGGCTAAGAAATTCACCTTAGGCCATGGCTTAAGCGGGACAATGACAGGCTGGGCCAATCACCTGGGACCCCACCGTCCTCTGCTGTGGGTGGCACGGACTGGGGCTTGGAGAGATGCTGCCTGAGGCCCCTCCCTCCGCCTGGCAGCCATAACTACACAGGAGCGAGCCTGGGTTTTAGGTGGAAATGGACCCTCAGGCTGAGACTACAGGAGGTCAGAGGCTGTGGCGTGCAGGGACCCTGCCAAGCTCTGCAGCTCCGAGGCCATGTCAGCACCGCAGCGCCGCCCCCTTCCTCTCCGAGGCTGAGCCGGGGTGGGGGTGGGGGTGGGGGTGGGGCTCTTGTGCCTCCCAGCATTCAGCGCTCTCCAGTGCTGGAGTCACTTCCGGGGTCAGGTTCTGTGCCAGACAGAAATTCGTCTCAGTTATATTACCCGGCTTTATCACACGAGTTATTTGCCAGACTTAACTCTGGATGTCTGCTAGCTATTTCTTCAAGTCAGACCTGCCGTTAACCACGCGTGGCTTTGCCCCCACGGAGGTTATTCAAAAGAATGTTCCAGAAGCTCTGGAAATCATCGTATGAGAAAAACTACAAAACAAATAAAGCCCGAGCTGTGGTAGCCTTGTGAGAAGGGGGAGGTGAGGCTCTCATCCTGTCAGGACTCAGGGAGAGAGTTCTTTGGATATCTCAGTTTTGCAGGTTTGGTAGAAAAATTAACCTTGCTGCCTGCGGTCACCTCGTACACTAGGTTGTTCACTCTGGGGCAGATGTCACTTTGCCACTTTTGTATCCCCACCACCTGCCTAACCCACAATAGGCTTCAAGAAATGCTTGGGGGGCCAGCACTGTGGCATGGCAGGTAAAGCTACCACCACAGGGACAGATCCCATATGGGTAATGGTTCGAGTCCCGGATGCTCCACTTCTGATCCAGCTCCCTGCTATGGCCTGGGAAAGCAGCAGAAGATGGCCCAAGTGCTTGGGCTCCTGCACCCATGTGGGAGACCCAGAAGAAGCTCCTGGCTCTCGGATTTGGTTCGGTCCAGCTCCAGCCATTGTGGCCATTTGGGGAGTGAACTAGTGGATGGAAGACACCTCTCTCTCTCTCTCCATCTCTGACTCTGCCTCTCTGTAATTCTGCCTTTCAAATAAATAAATAAATCTTAAAAGAAAGAAAGAAACACTTGGTGAGGGGTAGGCATTGTGGCACTGTGGGTTAAGCCATCACTTGGTTAAGCCACATCCCTAGTTTGAGCAATTTAGATCCAGCTCCTTGCTAATGAGCCTAGGAGGCAGCAGAAGAGGGCCCGAGTGCTTGAATTCCAGCCACGCATGCGGGAGATCTGAATGGAGTTCCTAGCGTCTGGCTTTGCCCTGGCCCAGCCCCGGCTGTTGCAGGATTGAACCACCGAATGGAAGACCAATCTCTCTTTCCCTCTCTGTCACTCTACCTCTCAAATAAATTAATCTTTTTTTACTTTTTTTTTTTTTTTTTTTTTTTGACAGGCAGAGTGGACAGAGAGAGAGACAGAGAGAAAGGTCTTCCTTTGCCGTTGGTTCACCCTCCAATGGCCGCCGTGGCCGGCGCGCTGCGGCCGGCGCACCGCGCTGATTCGATGGCAGGAGCCAGGAGCCAGGTGCTTCTCCTGGTCTCCCATGGGGTGCAGGGCCCAAGCACTTGGGCCATCCTCCACTGCACTCCCTGGCCACAGCAGAGAGCTGGCCTGGAAGAGGGGCAACCGGGACAGAATCCGGCGCCCCGACCAGGACTAGAACCCGGTGTGCCGGCGCCGCTAGGCGGAGGATTAGCCTAGTGAGCCACGGCGCCGGCCCTCAAATAAATTAATCTTTTTTTAAAAGATTTCATTTATTTATTTGAGAGGTAGAGTTATAGACAGTGAGAGGGAGAGATAGAGAGAAAGGTCTTCCTTCTGCTAATTCACTCCCTGGCTGAGCCGATCCAAAGCCAGGAGCCAGGAGCTTCTTCTGGGTCTCCCACATGGGTGCAAGCACTTGGGCCATCTTCCACTGCTTTCCCAGGCCATGGCAGAGAGCTGGATTGAAAGTCGAGCAGACAGGATTTGAACCGGCACCCATATGGGATGCTGGCACTGCAGGCGGTGGACTTACCCGCTACACCATAGTGCCGGCTCCGGGGACTCCCCTTTGACACAGGATTGTCAGTGTGTTGCTGACGAAGACATGGGACACCCTGGAGGCCACTCAAAAGTGAGCAGTCAGATGTAGAACCAAGAAGGCTTGTGGGTGAGTTAATCGTTTTACCGTTTGACGGGAGGAGGCATTTCCTACCAGACTGTGGGCATGGGGGAGTCCAGCCTCAATTCTGAAAAAAGAACCCGAAGCAAAACCCAGTCAGTCCTACTTGCAGGGGCAGATCCCAAGAGAGGGTGCCCTGAGCACCCTGGGAACTCCAGGCGCGAGAGCCATACCTGCAGAGTGTAGAGAAACCGAAGCTCCCGGGCACCGATGCCGCCAGCGTCAACTCTGCCTGCCGCCGGGGGCCGGCCTTGGGGCACAGGGAGTTGAGCCCCGATCTGCAAGGCCAGCGTTCCACACCACAGCGCCAGCACTAGTCCTGGCTGTTCCGCTTCTGATCCAGCTCCCTGACAACGCTTCTGGGAAAGCAGCAGATGGTGGCCCAAATGCTTGGCTCCATGCCACCCACGTGGAAGACTCAGATGGAGTTCCTAGCTCCTGCCTCTTGGCTTCGGCCTGGCCCAGCCCTGGCCATTGCAGCCATGTGGGGAGTGAACCAGCAGATGGAAGATTTCCCTCTGTCTTTGTCACTCTGCCTTTCAAATAAATAAAATAAATCTTTTTTTTTTAAATAAAAGCTCCCTGACATATGACCCCGATACTAAGAAACTTTAGACAGCTGTTACCTTTTTTTAAAGATTTATTTATTAATTTGAAAAACAGTTACAGAGAGAGATGGAGAAAACAGAGAGAGAAGGAGAGAGAGAAAGAAAGGGAGAGAGGAAGAGAGATTTTCCACCCACTGGCTCACTCTCCAGATGGCCTCAATGGCCGAGGGCTGGGCAGGGCCGAAGCCAGGAGCCCAAAGCTGCTTCCATGTGGGTTGCAGGAACCCAAGCACTTGGGTCATTTCCACTGCCTTCCCAGGCGCATTAGCAGGGAGCTGGATCAGGAGTGGAGCAGCCGGGAGAAGAACTGGCGCCCATATGGGATGCCAGCACCGCAGGCAGGGGCTTTACCCGCTCTGCCACCACACCAGCCCCTACACACTGCTTCTCGATGAGGCTTTCCGGGAATGTGCATTTGCAAGCGGGGCTGGTGAGTGTCTGGGCCGTTCGATGTGTAAGAGGCCGCTCCCCTGCGGCTGGTCAGCTGCAGCTGCACGGGCTGCACAGTCCAGACTGTAAACCGAGGCTTCACAGAGACCGAGATGTGAGAGATGATCAGAGACAGCCGGCAACAGCACCATATGCGTGCTGGGTGCTGTTCTACGCACTTTCTTTTTTCTTTTCTTTCCTTTCCTTTCCTTTCCTTTCCTTTCCTTTCCTTTCTTTTCTTTTCTTTTCTTTTCTTTTTTTGGTGGTGGGAAGGAGAGGGTTAAATAGACTATGGTTTATAAGTTAAATAAAAGTGTTTTATTAATATTAAGTCTCCTGGATTTGATAATTCGACTGTGGCTATGTAAAAGAATACCCCTATACTTAGGGAAAACACATGGTGAAATGCAGGAAGAATTAACGGGTATAAGATTGAGAGTCTACCTGCAAATGTACAGAAAAGATGTGTGTGTGAGTGTGTGTGTGAAAAGAGTGATAAAGCGTGGCAAAATGTTCTAAGTTGGTTACTCTGGGTAAAGGGTGTGGATGTTCTCTTTCCATTCTTACAGCTTTTCTTTAAGTAAAGTCCTGACACGCTACGATACGGTCCCACACAATACGTGGGCACTTGGCCTGGTGGTTAAGTCACGGTGCAGATGCCCAGGTCTCGCTTTGGGGCGCTTCAGACTCCAGCCCCTGACGTCAGCTTCCTGCCAACGCAGGCAGGCCCGAGGGGGCAGTGGTGATGGCTCAAGTAGTTGGGTTCCTGCTGCCCATGGGGGAGACCTGGGTTGAACGCTAGCTTTGGCCTCCCTGGCCACTGTGGGCCCCTGGGGAGTGAACTAACAATTGGGTGTGCTTTCTCTCTCTCACAAATAAATATTAAACAAACAAACAACAACAACAAAAAGGAATTAGAGAATTGGGGTCCCTGACCCTCCATTGTGTAAAAACAAAGACAAAACCAAACCACAAAACTCCATAGAAGGTTAGCTGCCTATATTTTATATTTTTCTGATTTTTTTTATATTTATTTGCATTTTATTTGAAGGCAGACACACAGGGACAGACGGAGAGAGACAGACAGATCTTCCATCTGTTGGTTCACTTCTTAAATGCCCACAACAGCCAGGGGCTGGGCCAGGCTGAAGCCAGGAGCCAGGAACTCAGTCCTATGCGGGTGGCAGAGACCTAATTACTTGAGCCATCATCTGCAGCCCCCCAGGAAGCTGGGATTTACTGTAGAGCCGGCATTTGAACCCAGGCTCTCCGAGGTGGGATGTGGGAGTCCCAAAAGATGTCTTAGCCACGGCACCAGATTCCCACCCTTATTTTAATAATAAAAAAATTTTTTTACCCAAAGATTTGCATGAATTATCTTTTTCTACCTGTACCAGGTTGACAATATGAAATGAGAGGCAGAGGAGCAATATAAGGGTACATTGTGACAAGAATTTCCTCATTTCGGGGTGAGCATAGCTATTAACATGCCCCTTGGGACGCCCACAGCCCTTATTTGGAGAGTGTGTGTGTGTGAGTGTGTGGCCAAGTCCTGGCCCCACCCACTCCTCCCGCTTCCTGCTGATGCACCCTGGGAGGCAGCTGATGGTGGCTCAAGCACTTGGGCCGCTGCCACCCACACAGGAAACCTGGACTGAGTTCCTGGCTCCTGGCTTCAGCCTGGCCCAGCCCCTGGCTGTTGTGGGCATTTAAGGAGGGAACCAACAGATGGAAGATCTGTCTGTCTCTCTGTCTTTCAAATACAAAATAAATAAATAAAAATTTTCCAAAAGGATGAACATGAGTAATTACAAGCCAGTAAAACACCCCCTGGATTATTCTTTTACAATTCTGTTTTCCCAGATGGTATCAAGGTCAGGCTACATACTTGTGGGGTGCAGTCTCCCTTTCTCAGCCAGAATGTGGCCCCTCATTTTCCCTTCCTGGTCCCCCATGAATGTCCCCTGCACTTCCTACTGTGCTCTGCCCTCTGCTCACCCACAGGCTGCCCCACCATGCCTTCCAAACCCCTTGCAAAGTAGGTTCTTTGCAAGAATGGAACCCTTGTCCCCATGCCGGGGCGGTAAGACCAAGTTAGCTCTGCCTCCAAACTCTGCACTCATATGAACCCATTCTTGGCATCTGCTCATTTATGCGACCAGCATTTCCTGAGCGCTTTCTGTGTGCCAGGCATTGTGCTGGGCGCTGGGGACACAGCCACAGGAAAGTGACTTGGAGCAGAGGCCAGGTGAGGCGGCCGTGAACTTGAGAGCACAAAGGTCCTCCCTTGCGTGATTCACATCTTTCAGTGCCCAGTTTGTCTTATTTATTCCTCGCACCCTTACGTAATGTTGTGCTCCACAGAAGCTCAGCCCGAAGACTTTCAATGACTCCAAGAGAACAATCAAAAACAGCTTCTTGGCGGAATCCTGTCCCTGAACAAAGCTTCCGCACACCTTCAGGACGCGCAGTTCCTTTGTTTCAGGAAAAAGCATTGCAATTGATCTTGCAGATAAGCAAACCCGAAGGGACTTCTTTTTCAGAAATGAGTGATGCGACTGCTGGCTCCGAGGAGCTAAGGCGCCCTCCACCCCGACCGTCTGTGGGCCTCTGCTGCTGGCTCGGTGGGCGGTGGCTCAGAGGTGGGCACAGCCCCATAGCTCGCTTGGCAGCCCTGCCCTGCAGCAGTGTCACCAAAGGAAGACCACCAAGCCATCCCCTTTTTATTGTTATTAAAGATTTAGTTATAGCCGGCGCCATGGCTCACTAGGCTGATCCTCCACCTTGCGGCACCGGCACACCGGGTTCTAGTCCCGGTCGGGGCGCCGGATTCTGTCCCGGTTGCCCCTCTTCCAGGCCAGCTCTCTGCTGTGGCCCGGGAGTGCAGTGGAGGATGGCCCAAGTGCTTGGGCCCTGCACCCCATGGGAGACCAGGAGAAGTACCTGGCTCCTGCCATCAGATCAGCATGGTGCGCCGGCCGCAGCGGCCATTGGAGGGTGAACCAATGGCAAAGGAGGACCTTTCTCTCTCTGTCTCTCTCTCTCTCTCTCTCTCTCTCTCTCTCCCTGTCCACTCTGCCTGTCAAAAAAAAAAAAAAAAAAAAAAAAAAAAAGCAGAGTGACAGAGAAGAGGGAGTGTTCTCCATCTGCTGGTTCACTTCCCAAATAGTTGCAACAGCCAGGGCTGGGCCAGGCCAAAGTCAGGATGCATCCGGGACTCCAAGCTGCACCCATACAGAATGCTGGCAGGGGCTTTACCCCGTCCGCCACAGCGCCGGCCCCTCGCTGGGCTGTTCTTGCTGTACTCTTGAACTCAGGTGCCAGTCGCTAATCCCACCTGCAGTAGCACTGCCCCAGATCAAGTCCTCTGTAACTTCTCGTAGCTCAGGTTGGGTGTATGGGGGGGGGGGGGCGAGGGGAGGGCAGGGCTTCCCCCAATCTGCTGACTTGCTGTCAATGTCACTAACTCACTCGTACCAACCACTCCCCAACTCTGGACAGATAAAGAGGCCACATGGAGAAGGACTTGTCCGAGGTCACAAGGCATCGCCTGCAGATACCCGCTGTGTGCTGAGCCCTGGGGACCGGTGGATTGCGTTTTGCAGGTTTTCTAGGACATCTCATGTTTCAGTTGCCACATTGTCTCCATGAACCCAGTCCTAGTTGTCAGAGTCCGTGTCCCAAGTCTCTTCTCAGAATATGCGGTGACAGGGGGCTGGCGCTGTGGTGCAGCAGGTTAAAGCCCTGGCCTGAAGCGTCGGCATTCCATATGGGTGCCGGTTCTAGTCCCGGCTGCTCCACTTCCAATCCAGCTCTCTGCTATGGCCTGGGAAAGCAGTAGAAGATGGCCCAAGTCCTGGGGCCCCTGCACCCACGTGGGAGATCCAGAAGAAGCTCCTGGCTCCTGGCTTCGGATTGGCGCACCTCTGGCCATTGCGGCCAATTAGGGAATGAACCAGTGGATGGAAGACCTCTCTCTCTGTCTCTACCTCTCTCTGTAACTACCTCTCTCTCTGTAACTCTGTCTTTCAAATGCATTAAGTAAATCTTAAAAGAAAAAGAATATGCAGTGACAAAGCTTCCTCCAGCCCCAGGCTCCAGGTTCTGTCCACCCCAGGCGCACTCAGGTCCGGGGGGCCTTGCTGGCTTCCGGGAGGAGGAGGGCTGGGGACAGCCCCTGACCGACCATGGCTGCCCCTGGCTGCGCGGGGCCCCGGGGCCCTGTTTGGGGCCCTTTCCAGGCCGACCCAGGCGGCCCAGTGAGTTGGCAGGTTCACCACAGAGGATGTGAGGTCATGTCTTAGTCAGCAGGGCCTAACACGGCTGTCCTCCACCCGCCCCGCCCCTCCCGCCCTCAGGGCGCTGTCTGTCCCAGGCTCACCTGTGACCCTTGCAAAGACGCTTGAGGGCCTGCGGGTGCCAGCGCAGGCCTCTGAGGAGTGGGAGGCCCCAGGCAGCCCACTGTCGGCACCCTGGCCTCAGCTGCTCCCTGGGGGCCTACAGCTCTCTCTCTTGGAGCAGCGCGAGCCTCATCCCCACGCCATAGGCTCACTGCTGGCCAACATTGCGCCGGTGGCTTCACAGCGGGCCCCATGCGAGCGCAAGTACACTGGCCAGCCAGTGGGCCTGGGAGGTGGTCCCAGCTCCCAGTCTCCTAGGGGAACAAGCTCTCCCCCCCCCGCAGGCCCCCCAAGGCCCCCACATCTCCGCTCTGAAGCAACAGGGGCTTCTCACTTTCGGAAAAACTGTTCTCCGCCCCTCTCGTGACTTCAGGGCACTTTATTGTGAAATACAGCACCTGTCTGCTTCCTCCTTTTACTCTGGAACCCCTCTCCCCCGGGGCTGAGCCCCGCCCCAGCAGACCTGGGGGTGCAGGGAGGGGCTGGTGGGGGGCAGGGGAGGAGGCAGCTGCTGCCCTGGCTGCTGGCCGCCTCTTGCTTTCGTATGGGATGCACAGAGGTCATTATCCGGGCTCTGGGGCTCTTACCCCAGGATGGAATTTGGGCTCCGGGCTGTTTGTCAGGCCCTGGCCAGGCTCTTGCTCCATTTCAGGGCCTGACTGTAGACCTAAAGTGTGTCCACCTCGCTTTCTGAGGGCAGGCCAGGCAGGAGGTGCTGGCACGGGCCTGGCTCGGCGGGCAGACGTTCCAGGCTCCCGGCAGCCTGCTGGACCAGCTCCAGGAGGGTGACTCAGGTAGGCTGTGCTGGACAAACAAGCCCGGATTCTCAGCCCAGCGGGCGAGGCCTGCCGTGAGCTCTCACTGCACCGCCGCCTCCCCGGGGTTTCCTGATGCTGCTGCACTGGCCTTGGGGCTGCACCACCAGCACCCGCGCTGTCTAAGGATGGTGTGAGGACGCCGGGTTGAACGAGCTCTACCTGGAGCAAAGACAGTCCGATGAGGAAATTCACGGCTGCCTCTTTTTCCTGACCCCCTCCCCAGGGGCCGGCGCTGCGGCCTAGCGGGTAAAGCCACTGCCTGCAGTGCCAGCATCCCCATGTGGGCGCCGGTTCAAGTCCCGGCTGCTCCACTTCTGATCCAGCTCTCTGCTATCCCACATAGGATGGGGCGGGTGTCCTGCACAGTGGTTAAGTCACCACGTAGGCCACTCTCATGCCATGGCTGAGTGTATGGTTTGAGTCGCTGCTACTCTGCTTCTGTATCAGCTTCCCTGCTACTGTGCACCCTGGGAGGAGGCAGATGATGGCTCAAATGCTTGGCTCACCCCTATGGGAGACCTGGATGGAGTTCCTTGCTTCTGACTTCAGCCTGGCCCATCCCCAACTGTTGTGGGCATCCGGGGAGTGAACTAGAGAATAAAAGTGTGTGCGCGCTCTCTCTCTCTCTGGCTTTAAAATATAATGAAAATAAATAATTAAAATAAAACAAAAATGACTAGCTAACACTGAGCATTCACAATGTGTAGGCACTGGTTTAAGATTAAATATATATATATATATATATGTATTTATTTGAAAGGCAAAGCTACTGAGGGGGGAGAGGTAAAGGCAGAGAGAGGAAATCTTTCATCCGCTGGTTCACTCCTCAAGCAGCCACAATGGCCTGGTTTGGGCCAGGCAGAAGCCAGGAGCCAGGAACTTCATCTGGGTCTCCCACATGGGTGCAAGGGACCAAGCACTTGGGCCATCTTCCACTGCTTTCCCAGGCGCATTAGCAGGAAGCTGGATTGGAAGTGAAGCAGTTGGGAATCAAACCGGCGCCCGTCTGGGATGCCAGCATCACACCGCCAGTCCCACGGGCACTGTTCTAAGCGTCTCACACATCCCATTTAATTCTCAAAACAGCCCCACGACTAGTATTGTCCTCACCAGACAGATGCAGGCTCGGAGGAGCTGGCTCAGAAGCACACAGCCAGGGACCAGCGAGTTGAGATGTGAACCCAGACCCTGGATGTGGCCCACCTTGCTGCCTCCACCTGCCAGCTGCTGACCCCGGAGCCGGTGTTCTCAGCCTGCAGAGGGGACTGTCTCTCTTGTGCTCCACCATGGGATGACAATGCAGGAAGGAGACCTAGTGGGGCTCCAGGGTTCCAGGCATAGCTCAGCCTCCATCCACCATGATTGTGGCTGTCACCTCCCCCGGTAGCACTGCAGGGGGCGGTGGACTTATGCCATGTGGCCTTTGGCTGTCCCCGCCATCACCACTGTCCCTCTTCCTCTGGGCCACCCTGTTGTGTGGCCCCGTCTTGGTCCAGGGCAGCCCGCCACACGTGGAGGAGGGCAGTGACCAACTCGTGACCGGCTGCCGCTGACTAATGGAGCCAAGCTGCTTCCCCACTCCACGCCTTGGTTTCCCCACTCGATGCAGTGGCGACAGTGACCTCTTTATGCTCGGTGCTACCACGAGTCAGGGTTAATTAGCATGAGTCACAGGCTCTGGAATCCTCACCAGCAAAGGGCCATCTGCCGGCTCTGCCGCGGCTGGGATGACGCACGGCTCTGGCTCGTGGCCCCGTGAACACATCCCCAATCCCCAAGATGCTTCACTGCTTGCTTAGCTTAGTGGGCCGGCCGTGGGGTGAGCCGGCTGCCACTCGGGGCTTTCCGTGTGCACCAGGACAGCTGCTGCCAATGGCTGGGGTGGGCATTGCAGAAAATACCCCTTGCTACTTGTGTCTCTGTTCCCAACCCTGACCTTAAATTCAGGGACATTTATTAATTCTTGCCTCCAGCCCCTCAAGGCATATCCATGGGCTCCCTAAGGGTCATGTCAGTGCTTCTCATCTCTATTTCTGTCCCTGCCTTAGATTGAGGGGAAGCAGGCGGCTGTAGGTTGGGTTAGGAGAGAAGAAATGTAACAAATAAGGACAAAGAATGATACTGGTGAGAACAGGCCATTTGAAAGGAAAAGAAAAAAAAAAAGCGCTCCAAAGCCCACCGCGTGGATCCGCCCAGTCTGCTATTAAGGGGATTCATGGAACGCTGGGGACATCTTGTGGCTCTGCTGGGTACTGCAGGCATTGCAGCTCGGCACCGAGAGACCACACTGTCCCTTGCATGTCAAGCAGGCTATCCCAGCTCTTGGAGACCTGGGAGACAGACTCACGATCCTTAAAGAGTGCAGATTTTCTAGTCCCTTACTGTCCGAGAAGTCCCATCTCCCCTGACATCTAGGTATACAGAAGAAAGTCTCACTTCTGCTTTCACATTCATTTCCCCTGCCTGTTAGAGAAGGAGCGACTTAGCTCCAGCAACACCAGGAAGCCCGTAACTGGGCTGGAGGCTTTCCGAGTGGCATTAAGTGCCCCAGAAGGGAGATGAAGGATGTAGGACACTGCCGAGCCTCGAGCAACTCCAGGGTGGGCTTTGTCCCCTCTGCGACAGACTGGTGGCACAAGCGGCTTTGTCTCCTTTAACTGTGAACAAGGGGCCGACGCGGGGGTGCATCAGCTCAAGCCGCCACTTGCGGGACTGGTTCCATGCTGGAGCGCCGCTTCATGTCCTGGGGCTGCTCTGCTCTGGGTCCAGCGCCCTGATCGTGCGCCGGGCAAAGCAGCGGAAGAGGACCCCCAAGTAGGGCCCCTGCACCCATGTGGGAGACCCGGGTGAAGTTCCTGGCTCCTGGCGTCAGCCTGGCTCAGCCATTGTGGTCATTTGGGGAGTGAACCAGTGGGTGGAAAATCACTGTCACTCTTTCAAATAAACGAATTTTTTTTTTTAAACCCACATGCCAGTCTGTCGCGTGGCTGTTCGGAAGTGCACAGCCGGCTGCGTTAGCTGCGCGCACGTTCACTGCACATCAGCGTCCAGATCGTTTTCATCGCCCCTCCCCCTCCCCCTGCCCCAGCCCCTGGGAACCACATCCTGCTGTTTCTAGGAGTCTGACCACTAGACACTTCACGGAAGAATCAGAGACCTTCCAGGACTGGCTGACATCCTCCAGGTGCACCCCCCACTGCAGGGTGGGGGCAGGACCCCTTCATTTAAAGATCGAATACTCTGCCACTGTTATGTGCAAACCACACGCTCCTCCATCCGGCCCTGGACACCCAGGCTGCCTCCACATCTTCGCTGTGTGCCGCAAGGAACATGGGCGTGCTGCCGTTTCTTTTTTGACATCTGCGAAGACTCAATGCAGAACGGGTTAACTGGGGGTGGGCACTGTGGCACAGCGGGCCAGGGCACCACGTGAGATCCCCCATCCCGTACCAGAGTGCTGGTCCAAGGTTACTCCACTTCCCAGCAGGCTTCCTGCTAGTGCGTCCTGGGAGGCTGCAGATGGCGGCCCAACTCCTCAGGCCCCTGCCACCCACAGGGGAGGGATCAGGCTGGGATTTGGGGCACTTGGCAAACCCTGGCTTTAGCAGCCATGTGGGGAGAGAAAAAGCAGACGAAGATTGCTCTTTCTGCCTTTCAAGTGTGTGAAAATTTTAAAAAATTTACAAAAGAAGAGAATGGCTGGCTGGGTCCCACTCTGGAGCACAGGTGGACGACGGTGACTTGGAAGGAAGGGGCGCAGAGCCCTGATTCTCGTATCGGTTGAGGAACCGGAACTTCCCCACGTGGTCTGTGAACTGTGGGAAACACCTGCCATCCAGCGTGAGCTAGCTAGCAACAAAGAATACTGCTCAACTGTGCATAGATAGAGCGTTTCCCAAGAGTAGGCAGTGGGGCTGGTGGTGTGTGTAGCAGGATAAGAGCTGTCTGTGGCCGGCATTCAACATGAGTGAGCGCAGGTTCAAATCCTGGCTGCTCCACTTCTGAATCAGCTCCCTACTCATGTGCCTGGGAAAGCAGCGGAAGGTGACCCAAGGGCTTGGGCCCTTGCACCCATGTGGGAGACCTGGATGGAGTTCCAGGGTTCTTGGCTTTGGCCTGGGCCAGCCCTGGCCACCATTTAGGGAGTGAACCAGCAGATGGAAGATCTTTCTCTCTCTGCCTCTAACTCTGCCTTTCAAATAAATAACAAATCTTTAAACAAACAAACAAAAAACTAGGCAACAGATTATTGGCAACTTGCAAGCTAAAATCTTATGATTCCATCTTAACATCATTATATATTGCTATTACTTTTTTTCTCGTTTCTCATATACCTTGTATTCAAGGAATAAAAAAAATGAGAAATAAGAAAACATACACACTTAGACACTGGGGAAGATGGGAGCATAAAGTTATCACAAATCTTTGCTAGGCCATAAACTGCTGTTTTTAGGATTATAAAGATTAAGGAGACACTTTTAAAAATTGATTGCCCAAACAGCAGTGTGACAGTATAAAGAAACCCAAAGAAAATGATATATCCCATTTTAACATATTACCTTTTCATTTTCTCAAATTTTCATGTTATGGTCATGGTTAAATTTTCATATATAGCACAAACGAGTTTTCACACAGCTACCTAAGGATTACAAGGGTCATCTTCCTTGTTTTGCATTCTACTGGCTTACACTCTGTACTTAATGATTCTTAGATGCTAGTTATCACCACAAGGAGTAGTGTGTTATACCTGGTCACGCACCACACCTTGGTCAGCACAGACAGAATGCTGTTAGGTGCACAGGCTTCGGAGACAGACATCCAAGTGTGAACCCTGTGACCTTGAGCCAAGCAGCCGGCGTGTGCCTCAGCCCCTCACTTGAGAAACAGGGACAGCGATGGTACCTACCTCACAGGACTGCTATGTTAAATGGAACGAACTATGCGAAGCGCTTGGCAGACAGCCTGTGCACTTGCAACGAGAGCTATTTGTAGTAGCTGTAAAATCAGTTTCAGGGGTTCTGCTCACAACGCTTCCTCCCTGACAGCTCACCCACCGGGAGGAGGAATCCACTACTCTTTTTGCTGTGACATCACTTTAAAAGGGCTCAAAACCTGCTCTGCCACCAGGGCCCCCGTGTGCATCTCCTCCGGCGCTTCTAGCGAGGCTGGACGGGCTGGTGGGAAACGGACACAGCAGATAAAAGATTTATTTATTTATTTGAGAGGCAGAGGTACAGGTACAGAGAGAACCAACTGCTGGTTCCCTCACTCCCTGAATGGCCACAATGGCCAGAGCTGAGCTGATCCAAAGCCAGGAGTCAGGAGCTTCTTCCAGAGCAAGGAATTCCTCCGGGTCTCCCACGTGGGTGCAGGGGCCCAAGCACTTGGGCCATCTTCTACTGCTTTCCCAGGCATAGCAGAGAGCTGGATCAGAAGAGGAGCAGCTGGGACTAGAACCAGCGCCCATATGGGATGCCGGCACTGTGGGCGGGGCCTTTACCTGCTCCTCCACAGCGCCAGACCCCAGGCCTAGCATTTGATGTTCTTACTTCCACCTCTCTGAGAGCTGTTACTATCCCACTGTGAGAAATGGTCTACTTTGTTCCTGATCTGCCTGCTGGGATACTGACAGGGAGCAGGTAAGAGTACCAGACATATACTGCTAGAATGATCTGGATCTAGGGATGCTCTTCGGGCAAACGACCGAACCTCCACAGCCCACGTGGAGGCCTCTGGATGTCCCTCTGCCCTTCTCTTTCTAACTAGCTTTGGCTACACGACGCCCGGTCAGCCAGAGGCACCATGAAGAGCAGTAACCGCCACCAGAGCTGCAGCCCAGAAGCAATGAGAGAAGGCAGCGTGGGCTAAAGATGGAACGAACGGTCTCTAATTAAAGAGCGCGACGCAGCATTCGCTTCTGAGGACATGGGGCAGCTGACCCAGATAGGGCTAAATAAAGCCAAAGACATCCAGAATAGGAGCAGAGCTAGAAATAGAAGGCAAACTGAGGAGGTGGAGGGGGCACTGGTGCTTGTGTTGGTCAAGCCGCACAGGCAGCTGTTTCGTTGCTAAGGTGGGACCGCGTGGACGGGATTCAGAGGCCGGCCAGGAGGCAGCCACCACTGGTCTGTGTGAATGAGGAAATGGGGACGTCCTAACGAGAAGGAAGTCTCTCAGAGCTGCTGACCTTAGAGCCGGGAGAGGACTCGCTGCTGGTTAGCGCCCACGAGTGGCTGCAAGACGATCCTTTCTCCGTGAGGCTCAGAGCTCACCACTGCGCTGGGAAAGGAAAATCAGAAAACCCCAGGGCTTGAAAGACGTTCCCAGCTGTACTGTCACGGAAAGACCAGAGGGCTGGGAGGGGATCTGAATGCAGCTCCACCACATTCCTGCTATCTGACGAAGCCGGCCGGTGTTTTGGCGCAGGGCACCTGCCAGTTTGAGTCCTAGCTGCTCTGCTTCTGATTCAGTTTCCTGCTGATCAGCCTGGGAAAGAAGCACAAGCTGGGCCGAGTGCCTGGGGCCCTTCTATCCACGTGTAAGACTAGGATGGAGGTCCTGATCTTGGCTTTGGCCTGGCCAGACCTGGCTGCTGTAGCCGTCTGGGGCTTCAACCAGTGGACAGAAGACTGATCTCTCTCTGCCTTTCAAATAAACAAACATATTTTCAAACACCTTTGAGCTTCAGTCTTTGTGTAGGTAAATCAAAGCCTACCTGGGGACATAAGGAAAATCACCTTATCTTTGGTTTGAGCACTATTTTACCTCTGTGACTGCAGCCAACCGGAGAACCAGAGTCTGACCTTGGTGCCTGTCCCACTGATGCTCTCGCCGGCTCAGCAGCTGTGGGGTAGAATAACTCTCCAGCAGGAAAAATCTTAACAAACATTTTATTAACACACGCTGTCACGCGGGGCTATGTAAGAGTCCTCAGAACACTGCCGTGCATGCGCCGCAGACGCCGGAATGGTGCTCACGTCCTTGTCTCCCATCTGGCTTCCAGTCCGCAGTGCTTTCCCTGGTCTGGGCTTGCTGCAGCTCACCCTGTCCGCCTCTCCATGCGGAAGATCCAGACGGTGACACTCTGTGCCTCTGCAGTGACAGGGGCTCCTCATGACGAAACCAGAAGGGAGAAAAACCTAGCGTCGGCTGATCAGAGGGCATTCAGACTCCACTTCTCATTCCAGTCCTCTCTGGGCAGGGGCTGGAATATCTTCAGGATGAACACAAAGATTCCCACTGCCGGAATATTCGGAACACTTTCCTTGATTTCTCGGAGAGACTCTATAGGTAGAAAAACTCATTATTAGGATTAAATTCCTGGATAAAGGATAGGTAATAGCTTTAGGGCTCATCTATAAACCTCTCTCATAATGATCTAGCTAGGTCTAGGACTGAGTAAAAATTCATTTTATATTGTGTTATACCTAAGAATATCTAAGTTAGACTTAAAAGATCAAGAAACCCACCTTCTGTCGGCTGGGGCTCACTCACTCTGAGCCTCTAGGACACGCCCGTGTCCTCCCTCCATGCCCCTGTCCTCCCTCCACGCCCGTGTCCTCCCTCACGCCTGCTCCCCTCCCTCCACGCCCGTGTCCTCCCTCACGCCCGTGTCCTCCCTCCACGCCCGTGTCCTCCCTCACGCCTGCTCTCCTCCCTCACGCCTGCTCCCCTCCCTCCACGCCCGTGTCCTCGCCCGCACGTGAGGGTGGCACTGGGGGCTTGCCTTCAGCACGCACACATCTTGCACTGGTGCCCCACGCACAGTGCTGAACTGGCTCTGGTTCCTCACTTCCTACAAAGATTTGCATTTCCGAGAGGCCCAGCTGCACGAGCCCTGAGTTTCCACTCCGCCCACGGCTGCCTCCGCTTCCCGCTGCAGGTAGCAGGGAGGCTTGGTCACGCCTGTGTAGGGTGCTGGGAGTCCGAGGAACGGTGTCACGGCGCACAGGCACTCGCTGGGAGATGATGACCTCAGTGGCTCAGCGCTCGGCTGCCCCCCACCCCACCCCGGCCGCGAGAGCTGCGGGACACAGCAGACGCCATGCTTAGAAGAGGTCTCGGTGGGAGGACAAAGAACAATCCCCACCGGCCCCAGCTTGTTATCTCCTCTGTGAATGAGTGTGCCAATAAAAATGTCGCAAGAGGGAAAGTGGGAGCTCCTCCTAATGACCACGAGGAATTTAGTTAATGAGAACGTGGGAAGAAATGGAAGTTGAAAAAAATACTATCAATCTTTTGCCACCATCAAGATCTTCTGCCATAGTCTCACTAAGCTTTGGCTGTCCCAGGGGTCACAGCAGCTGTGGGAAGGTTCAGGAGTAGCTACCAAAAAGGATCCAGAACCCAGGGCCAGTTATGAGGCCAACTTTTCCCTCTACAAACAGAAGCAAAAAACCAGACCCAAGCCTGTGGCTTTTTCTCTGTAGTGTGACAGTGACAGCGGAAAGTCTTATAAAAACTGCCAACACCTACGTCCTGAAGTCAGGAAGAGAGGCTCTGTGTGCACTGACAGAGTTCACTCTCCAATCTAAGAGGCGGCTCAACAGTGACCTTCAAGCAGCTTTACATATTCTCAAGAAGTGACACGTTGGAAGGCAGCAGGTGTTTTTGCCTGGGAGAGCCTGGGAAGCCTTCAGCTGCTCCCCTGGGCGTTCTGGGCATGAACGCATCTCCTTGGGCTTCCAGCATCTCCACAGTGCCCACCAGTGCAACCCTGCGACCCCCGAAACGGAGAACCTGGAATGCCACTGGCACCTGTGGCTCTCTGATGGCAAGGATTATTTTACTCTGTCCTCGCACAGGACAGAGGTCAGAAATTGTTTTATTTATACCAAGCCACAAAGCCAATCTGGGAGTGAGCCAGCAAAGGAAACTAGTTTTCCATGACTCCTAATGTCCTCTCTACCACTTCCGGTTCTCACACAGAGCAGGCGTGTGACTTGATTTCTTGGGTGCCGCGATGGCTCTGTATCTACCACACTTGAGACCTGCAGCAGTCATGACCGCGATGGCAACTGGAGGCCAGGGCAGTCTGGGCTGCAGAAGAGAGCAAAGGGACATGCCCAGCGTGACAAATGGAACCATCAGGTGGGTGTCGGGGCATAGTGCTCCCAACAGCTAACTGGCCAGCCTCCCAGTGCCAGTGGCAGCTCCTGATGGGAGACGCCGTGTTCTGCAGTGTGAGGCCACCATCTATTTCTGCTTCTGCCCTCCTTTTCTACTTGGAGCCATTTTAGTTGGAAGAACAAAGAACTCCTCAGAGCTATTGGAATGCCACTGTTACAGTGCAGAAAGATGGAGCCGGTTCCAGGCCTGTTCTCTAGCATGAAACCAGAATGGGTTTAACTTAACTGACGAAAGCTAAGGACGTGGGGGCTGGCGCTGTGGTGTCGCAGGCTAAGCCACTGCTGGTTCAGTTCCCGGTTGCCCCACTTCCGATCCAGCTCCCTGCTAATGCATCTGGGAAAGCAGCAGAGGACAGCCCAAGTCTTTGGGCCCCTGAACCCACATGAGAGACCTTGATAAAGCTGCTGGCTCCTGGCTTCAGCCTGACCCAGCCCCAGCCATTGCGGCCATTTGGGGAGTGAACTGGCAAATGGAAGCGCTCTCTCTCTCTCTCTCTCTTTCTGTAACTCTGCCTCTCAAGTAAAATAAATAAAACTTAAAAGAAGAAAGCAAGCAAGCAGGCTCAGGGCAGGCAGGTGTGCGGTGGCTCAGCTCACCATGGACTCGGCCTCGGGAGACTGCTTAGACTGCTTGTGGGCCAACAGCAGGGTCAGCACTGCCCTCCAGCCGGGCTGCGGGGGGCTGCCGTCGGGTTCGGCTCCTCCGTTCTCCCGGGTCTCCTTGCCGAGTGTGATATTCACCCAAGGGCACCAGTCTCTGTGCTGAGAGGTGGGATCAAAGAAGCCCCGGGAAGCCGCGTCCTGAGGGAGGAGGAAGAGAAAGCGCGGGCGGGCAGATGGTAGGCAAATTCAGGAGGCAGCGCTCAGCCATCACGCCCGGCCCCACGATGGCCCCACGACGGCCCCCACGACGGCCCCCACGACGGCCCCACGACGGCCCCCACGACGGCCCCCACTGCCGCCCGTGCTGCTGGGGTTTATGTTGTCCAGTAAACCCTCTGCACTGGCCCCTCATTTTCTTTCTGCTTTCACTGCTTTTGTGGTGAATAAACTGAGCCCTACCTCACCGCTGTCCCATTTGCCAAGATACTCATTAGCTCTCCAGAACCCATCCCGAAGGAGCAAGTGCAAAACCCTTCCATTCTTCCCTCCGGCCAACACACCCGCCCCGAGTGTGAACTTACTCACAGGGCCAGGAAAAGGCTCCCGCCCACCCTCCGCGTGCACGGCTCTCTCCCCGCACTCACCGAGCTGCTGGAGGAGCAGAGGCGAGGCCGCTTGGCTTTCCGGACGGGGCTGGAGGGCACTTCCAGGCCAGCGCCGTCTCCTGGCCCCATGCTGCGCGTCACCGGGCGGGTTCTGGTGGTGGGGCTGGCCGCCTCCGACTCCGCTCGCTCAACGGGACTGGAAGAGTCCCAGCTCCGCGTCCGGCAAACGATGGGACCCGGGCTCTTTTCAGGCTGAAGGAGAGGGGAGATGAAGGAAATACACGGGTGATGCTAATGAGTACGGCCGGAAGTGTTTCTAGAAGCATGTGAAAGTGAGTATTTGACAGTTGAAACTGTAAGATTATAATTTCTAGACTGTCTACATAACTAAACTCTTCAGAGAAAATTATGTATATATTTTCAAGATTTATTTATTTATATTTATTCAAAAGGCATACTGACACAGAGAGAGAGAGAGACAGAGAGATCTTCTATCTGCTGGTTCACTTCCCAAAATGTCTGCAATGGCCAGGGCAGGGGCTGGCTAAAGCCAGGAGCCTGGAACTCCATTTGGGTCTCCCACATGGGTGGCAGGGGAGCCACCATCCACTACCTTCCCAGGTGCATTAGCAGGAAGCTGGATCCGAAGCAGAGCAGCTGCGACTTGAACCAGCACTACAACACGGGATGCTGGTGCTAAAGGTGACAGCTCAGCTCACTATGCCACAATGCTAGCCCTAAGCCGAACTTCTATAATGAATTTCTGATCAGTGTTGGTAGAATGAAACTCCACAATTTCTTTTTACCAACACGACTTTCGAAAAGAATGCTGTTAAAAATCTGTCCCGGGGCCAGCACTGTTGCATAGTGGGTAAAGCTGCCTCCTGCTGTGCTGGAATCCCATATGGACGCTGGTTCAAGTCCCGGCTGCTCCACTTCGGATCCAGCTCTCTGCTATGGCCTGGGAAAGCAGTGGAAGATGGCTCAAGTCCTTGGGCCCCTGCACCCACTTAGGAGACCTGGAGGAGGCTCCTGGCTCTGGATCAGCGCAGTTCTGGATTTTGCGGCCACCTGGGAAGTGAACCAGTGGATGAACACCTTTCTCTTTCTGTCTCTTTGTTTGTAACTCTGCCTTTCAAATAAATAAGTAAATCTTTAAAAAAAAAAAATCTATCCCAACAGGGAGGAGTGTTTGGCACAGCAGCTGAGACACTGCCTGGGATTCTTGCCATCCCTCATCAGGGTGCTTGGGTTCAGGTTCTGGTTCGGTTCTGCTACAGCTTTCTGCTAACATGTACCTTGGGAGGCTGCGAGATGATGGCTCGTATACCTGGGCCCCTGTACCTATGTGGGAGACCCGGATTGGGTTCCAGGCTCCCGGCCTCGGTCTAGCCCAGCTCCAGTTGTTGCAGGCCTTTCGGGAGTGAACTAGCAATGGAAGATCTCTCTCTCCTTCTCCCCAAACCACCCAAGTCCGTACCTGCTCTGAGCCTGGGGAAAACGTGGCATCCTGGCTGCGGGTCATCATCCTTCGGGGAGACTCCGGCACCGCAGGGACGCGTTCTGGCCGCCCCTCAGGGCCCAGGACGGGCGAGCTGGTCAGGCCGAAGGACGTGTCCAGGTCGGTCGTGGAGGCCTCGATCTGCTGGAAGCCCCACAGCCCCACCTTCCTCATACACTGTGAGCACGCTATCAGGGAGAGCTGCACAGGCTCCAGGGAGGAACTAAACAGGGAGGGACGAGACAGAGGGAGGGTTTTTCAAAGGGTAGCAGTTCCAAGAGACTAAGCGTACTGATTTGTCACCACACTTTATCTTGTCAAACGAAACTCTGGAACAGTCCGGCAGACGGGACCACGTCCTCTCAGAGCCCCTGCCCTGGTCTCAGGTCCCCAGGTCATCATCTCTCACATACTTCCTTCAGACAGACACAGCGGTCGTGGTGTGCTCCTCGTGGTAAAACTGCTTTCCTGTCCTTTTTACAACTTTTTCTATTTAAACGGAAACCACTTGTTACTCTACCAAAGAGAGCATATTTAAAAGAAACAAGACTGGTTTTTAAGGGCAGGAGCTCCACCTAGTGGCTAAGGAGCTCACAGCCCACCTTAGAGAACCCGGGTTCGAGACCCAGCTCCAGCTCCTGACTCCAGCTTCCTGCTAATGGAGACCCTGGGAGGCAGCAATGACGGCTCAAGTGGTTGGGTCCCTGTCACCCACACAGGACACCAGTAATGAGTTCCTGGCTCCTGGCTTAGGTCTGGCCCAGTCTGGGCTGGCTGCTGTGTGAACTGAGGAAGTCAACCAGGAGAGGGAAACACAGCAGGGCACCTAGCGGGCTCCAGCAGCTGTTCTCTTTGGTGTTTTTCTAATCAAACTGATTTTTCTTCCTCTTCAAGGACAGAAAGGAAATTATTTTCTCAAGGAGCCTTTATCATTTATAGGAACCCAAATTCCTAGTTGGAAAGTGACAGGACAACACAGCTTTGAAGGGACTGGTGTTGTGGTGTAGTGGGTGAAGGCACCCCCAGGAATGCTTCCCACATGGGTGATGGATCGAGTCCCAGCTGTTCCACTTCCAATCCAGCACCCTGCTAATGCACTTGGGAAAACAGTAGATGTCCCAGGTCCTTGGGCCCCTGTACCCACGTAGGAGACCAAGATGGAGCTCCTGGCTTCTGGCTTCATACTGGCCCAGCCTCAGCTGCTGCAGCCAGGTGAACCCACAGATGGAAGATCTCTGTGTCCCTCCCTCTCTCTCTCTGTAACTCTGCCCTTCAAATTAACAAAACAAACGGCCAGCACTGTGGCACAGTGGGTTAAAGGCTCCGCTGCAGAGCCAGTGTCCTATATAGGCACCGGTTAAAGTCCCAGCTGCTCTGCTTCCAATCCAGCTTCCTGTTAATGCACCTGGAAAAGCAGTGGAGGATGGCCCAAGTGCTTAGGCCCCTGCACCCACATGGGAGATCTGGAAGAAGCTCCTGACTCCTAGCTTCTGATCGGCTCAGCTCTGCCGTTTTGGCCTTTTGGGGAGTGAACCAGAGGATGGAAGACCTCTCTTTCTCTCTCTATCTCTATCTCTCTCTCTAACTCTTTCAAATAATTAAAATAAATCTTAAAAATTAAAACAAATTTTTTTTAAAGTAAAGACCAAAATAAAAAATTTCCAAAGTTCTAACGCTAGTTTTGTCACTAGTCTTACTACTGGTACCCCGTTACTACCCTCAAGTTTCTTTTGTCTCTGTCTCACAGGAAGCATCAAGTGCTTTCTAGATACCACCAGTGACTTATGGGTATGAGTCCACACTGCTACCACAGCTCATGCACCCGGACAAAACCTGCTGACTAACCTACATGCCCAGCCACACAGAGAGAGAACACAGGCAGTGACGTGGACTTGGATGTCTGAGCCCAATTTGGTGGTTGTTTTTCTCTCATCCATTTGGTGATCAAGTTCATCTTCAAGCAGGTGTAAGAGAAGACTGATCTTGTCTTCAGTCAAACACTGCAAAGGAACAAAGGAAAAAACAAGTTTCTAGCATTATACATAACGATACATCTAGCTGGTACAAGGCAAAAATCAGGAAACATAAAACAAACATGAAGACAGTTCCCTTCACAGAGAAGACTTACTACTAGCACAGGGTTAAGGTGTCACACAGAAACTTCCGGAACTTCCCTGGATCTGCTGATTGAGAAAGGGGGCAGTTCTCCTGAAACTACTAAGATTTGTTTAGTACTAAGTTTTTTCAGTTTACCAACTGGAGATTTTCCTCTTAAGCCTGAAAACTTCACAAAACGTCAACAGATGACTTTTTACATCTTGGCCTGACACTGAATGCACCCTCTGTCAGAACAACAGAACTTGCCAGCCTTTATTTTCTTTCCTAATAGTAGAGGACTATGAAGGGGATAAAAACTGCCACGGCTGAGGGCAGAGTGACATTTATAACAGATATCAGAGGTTAACAGTCTGGTGTGAAAAGCCAACCAGACTCTCAACTCAAAGAAGCAAAATCATCAGCTGCTACTTGCTACAGAAAGCTTGTCTTCACTGAGTACCCACAGGGAATGAAATGGGATGTAAATCGTCACGTTCAAAGCACAAATGGGCCAGAGCATTTAACATTTCTATTCACAAGGGGAAGAAAGTTTATAACTTCATTTCTAGCACTTTTTTTTTGAAAATGGGATGCAATAAGCCATATGTGGTCAAACTTCAAGATCTTATGTTATGGGGCTGGCACTGTGGAGCAGTGGGTTAATGCCCTGGCCTGAAGCGCCAGCATCCCATATGGGCGCCGGTTCCAGACCTGGCTGCTCCACTTCCAATCCAGCTCTCTGCTATGGCCTGGGAAAGCAGTAGAAGATGGCCCAACCAGCTCTCTGCTGTGGCCAGGGAGTGCAGTGGAGGATGGCCCAAGTGCTTGGGCCCTGCACCCGCATGGGAGACCAGGAGAAGCACCTGGCTCCTGGCTTCAGATCAGCGCGGTGCACCGGCTGCCGTGGCCATTGGAGGGTGAACCAACGGCAAAAGGAAGACCTTTCTCTCTGTCTCTCTCTCTTACTGCCCACTCTGCCTGTAAAAAAAAAAAAAAAAAAAAAAAAAAAGATGGCCCAAGTCCTTGGGCCCCTGCACCCATGTGGGAGACCAAGAGGAAGCTCCTGGCTCCTGGCTTCGGATTGGTGCAGCTCTGGCGTTGCAGGCAACTGGGGAGTGAACCATCGGCTGGAAGACCTCTCTCTCTCTATGTAACTCTGACTTTCAAGTAAAATACATAAATCTTAAAAAAAAAAAAAGATCTTATGTTAGGGGCTGGTGCTGTGGCGTAACGGGTAAAGTTGCCACCAAAGACACTGGCATCCCACATGGTACCAGTTCTTGTCCCAGCTGCTCCTCTTCCCCTCCAGCTCTCTGCTATGGACTGGGAAAGCAGCAGAAGATAGCCCAAATCCTTGGGACCCTGCACCCAGTGTGGGAGACCCAGAAGAAGCTTCTAGCTCCTGGCTTCGGATCAGCCCAGCTAGGGCAGCTGCGGCCATTTGAGTAGTGAACCATCGGCTGGAAGACCTCTCTCTCTATGTAACTCTGACTTTCAAGTAAAATACATAAATCTTAAAAAAAAAAAAGATCTTATGTTAGGGGCTGGTGCTGTGGCGTAACGGGTAAAGTTGCCGCCAAAGACACTGGCATCCCACATGGTGCCAGTTCTTGTCCCAGCTGCTCCTCTTCCCCTCCAGCTCTCTGCTATGGCCTGGGAAGGCCCAAATCCTTGGGACCCTGCACCCAGTGTGGGAGACCCAGAAGAAGCTTCTAGCTCCTGGCTTCGGATCAGCCCAGCTAGGGCAGCTGCAGCCATTTGAGTAGTGAACCAGTGGATGGAAGACCTCTTTCTGTCTCTCTCTCCTCGCTCTCTCTGCCTCTGTAACTCTACCTTTCAAATAAATAAATAAATCTTAAAAAAAAAAATCATGCTTAAATGTTTCAGTTGAACTCACTTACTCAAACCGGCAACAGTCACCTTTCAGGTGGAGACTGGAAAGGTCAGCTAAGAGACAAGCAGTTCCCTCTGCAACAGTCTGTATCTTGCTGCTAAAAAACCCACTTTGTGCACAAACGTGCGTGACAACTGGAGGCCGCCGCAGCTCGCCAGGGAAACCTCACCATAGTTTTCAAGTCCTCAGGCCTCAGGGAAGGCAGCTGGAGGTCCAAGTGACAAAGGCTCTGAAAGCGGTCCGTGAACTCACTCATGAGGACAGCAGGCTCCTCCAATGGCAACGTCCCAAATCGGTCTACGGAAAAGCAGCCGGCAGATTATATTGGTGGGAACTGTACAGAATAACAAATACGTGTAGAACAGCTGGGGAAGTTTAAAGTCCATCAACTCTTGGATAATATTAAACACATGGAGGCTTGGCGTTGCGGTGCAGTGAGTTAAGCCACTGCCTGTGGCACCCCGTATGAGTCCCGGCTGCTCTATTTCCAATCCAGCTCCCTGCTAATGCCCCTAGAAAGGCAGGGGGTGGTAGACCAAGTACTTCGGCCCTGCCACCGATGTGGGAGACCCAGATAGAGTTTTGGGCTCCTAGCTTTGGCCTGGCCCAGCCCTGGCTGCTACAGCGATTGAGAAGTGAACCAGCAGACGGAAGATCTTTCCGTGTCAGTCTCTCCTCTCCGTCACTCTTTCAAAAAATAAATAAAAACCTTTTAAAAATCACTGATTTTTGTTTTGATGGGACTATAAGATTCTATTTTTGACTGTCTATGGAGTAGTCTGTACCTTTTATATCTTCAAGTATTTACAGATGAAATGGTATGTGTTTGGAGTTGAGTTTTGAAACACAGGAGGCAGGAGGTGTTAGGAATGTAGAAGAAACAAGATCAGCTGGTCATTGCTGAAGTTTGGAGATGGGGGTTTCATGACATTATTCTTTGTACTTTTATTTCTGCATGAAATTGTTGCCTTAAAAACTAAGGAAAAAACACACTAAGTGTAAAGCAGTTTATTGAAGGTGGAGGCGTGGACAGATGACAGGGCTTAAAGAACTCGCGTTTTAGGGGCAGGTGTGGTGGTGCAGCAGGTTAAGCTGTAGCTTCAGATGCCTGCATCCCACACTGAGTGCCTGACTCAAGTCCCAGCTATTCCATGCTTCTGACCCAGCTTCCTGCTAGCACACCTGAGAGGAAGCAGGTGCTGACTCATGTACTTGGGTCCCTGCCACCCATGTGGGAGACTCAGATGGAATTCCAGACTCTTGGCTTCAACCTGGTCTAGCCATGGCTATTGCAAGCATTTGGAGGAGTGAACCAATGGACAGAAGATCTCTGACTAGATCTTAAAAAAAAAAAAAAAAAGACTGTGAATAAACTTATCTTTTAATTCCACTTTTCTATGTACCAAAGCACCCTCATCCTGCTGGCTGTCCACCCAGCAGCTGGCTCCTGGCTCTTGCCTTGCTGTCGGAAGCAAGTTTTGTTCAGAATCTCCCCTTCCCACCAGTGGCTCTGGGTAATTCATGTGTCTCCACCAACCACCACAGCAGTCTTAGCAGAGACCCGTTTAGGAAGGGACATTGGACCCAGTTGTGGCCAATGAGATGAGGGGGGAAGCCTGGGAGGGTAGCATTCTGACTACAGGAAGTTCTTCTACCAGGGGCATCCACATGTGACTCTTCAAACTTCTGCCACCAAGCAACCTTGACAAACTAGTTTTAGAACAAGAAGATCTGCTTCTTGGAAGAACTGTGTCCTTGGTGATATCAGTGAGCCAGTAAATTAACCAATACTGGTATGAGTCTACCTTTGGACTTTTGTTAGGAAATAGAATACCTCTTCCTATTGTTTAAGCCGGTGGGGGGGGGACCTTTTTCCCCGACAAGGGTCATTTAGATTTTTATAACATCATTAACAGGCCATACAGAATTGTCAGCTGGAAAACCAGCCTGACTCGACAGGATCAGACCAAATGATTCCGCGGGCCTCCTGCTGCCCTTGGGTTGGATGCTCCCCACTCCCGGTTTAAGCTATTTTGCTGTTTACTCTTCTTCCTGCTTTCCTTCCTCGTTTTCTCTCTCCCCTGTCCTCCTCTTCCTCCCCCCGCCCTGCCCCTGCCAAGCTTCCTGACATTCAGCCAGATCTGATCGGGCAGGGAGTTCTCAGGAAATGTTCCTCCGGTTTAAGCTGAGTACAAAAGATCAACAAAAGCGGGGAGAGCAAAGGTCCAGAGGATGGCACATGTGGGGAATGCTAAATAGTTTCACAGGAGTGGACTCACAGTGTGCCTGTCAGAAGAGCAGCACAACTAAGGCTAAATTGTAAACAGTGGCCATGATTTTATTAATGTATGTGATGAGAGAGCCGGCGCCGTGGCTCAATAGGCTAATCCTCCACCTTGCGGCGCCGGCACACCGGGTTCTAGTCCCGGTTGGGGCGCCGGATTCTGTCCCGGTTGCCCCTCTTCCAGGCCAGCTCTCTGCTATGGCCAGGGAGTGCAGTGGAGGATGGCCCAGGTGCTTGGGCCCTGCACCCCATGGGAGACCAGGAAAAGCACCTGGCTCCTGGCTCCTGCCAGGATCAGCGCGGTGCGCCGGCTGCAGCGGCGGCCATTGGAGGGTGAACCAACGGCAAAAGGAAGACCTTTCTCTCTCTGTCTCTCTCTCACTGTCCACTCTGCCTGTCAAAAAAAAAAAAAAAAAAAAAAAAAAAAAAAGTATGTGATGAGAAACTATGGAAAGAGTGCCAGCAACGTGGCCACTTTCCCGCTAACTCTTCCAACTAAATATCTCTCTCTCTCTCTCTCTCTCTCTCTCTTTAAAGATTTATTTAGTTAGTTGAAAGGTAGACTTAGAGTGAGAAAGACGGAGAGATCTTCCATCCACTGGTTCACTCCCCAAATGGCCACAATGGCTAAGAGTATGCCAGGAGCCAGGAGCTTCTTCTGGATCTCCCACGTGGGTGTAGGGATCCAGGGCCTTGGGCCATCTTCCACTGCTTTCCCAGGCATATTAGCAGGAATCTGGATAAGGAGTGGAACAGCCAGAATTCGAACGGGCACCCATATGGGATGCTGGCACTGCAGGCCACAGCTCAACTTGCTGTACCACAGCGCTGACCCCAATACATTTTTTTAAAGGGAAAAAGAGGGGCTGATGTGGCATAGCAGGCAAAGCGGCTGCCTGCAGCACCAGCATCCCATATGGGTGCTGTTTTGTGCATCAGCTGTTCTACTTCCAATCCAGCTCCCTGCTAATGGCCTGGGAAACGCCGTGGAAGATGACCAAGTGCTTGGTCCCCTACACCCACGTGGGAGACTCTGAAGAGGCTCAAGGCTCCTGGCTTCAGCCAGGCCCAGCCCTGGCCATTGTGGCCATCTGCACAGTGAAATAGCAGATGGAAAATCTCTCCCTGTCTCTCCCTCTCTCTATAACTGTTTCAAATAAATAAATAAAATCTTTTTAAAGAGAGAAACTACTAAAAGTTTTTTAAAACTCTACACAGCTTTTAAAAAAATGTTTATTTAGTTTCATTTTTCATCCACTTCAAAGGCAGAGTAATGGAGAGGGAGACCTTCCACATGCTGGTTCACTCCTCAAGTGTCTGCAATAGCAGGGCTGGGCCAGGCTGAAGGCAGAAGTTCCAAACTCCATCTGGGTCTCCCACACAGGTGGCAGGGGCCCAAGCACTCGAGCCATCACCTGCTGCCTCCCAGGATGCATTAGCAGGAAGCTGGGTCAGAAGCAGAGGAGCCAGGACTCAAACTGACACTGATATGGGATGTGGGCATCACAACCAGTGATTTAAACTGTTGCACCACAACACTTGCACCCAAAAGATTTCATTAATTCATGTGAAAGGCAGAGAGAGAGAGAAATTTTTCATCTGCTGGTTCACTTCCAAAATGGCTGCAATGGCCAGGGCAGGGCTGAAGCCAGGAGCCAGAAACTCCATCTGTGTCTACTTGGGTGGCAGGGGCCCAGGAAGTTGAATCATATTCCACTCTCTTCCCAGACACATTAGCAGTGCTGTGCATTAGTAGGCTAAGCCTCTGCTTGTGGTGCCGGCACCAAATATGGGTGCCAGTTCAAGTCCCGGCTGCTCCTCTTCCGATCCAGCTCTCTGCTATGGCCTGGAAAAGCAGTGGAAAATGGCCCAAGTGTTTGGGCCCCTGCACCCACGTGGGAGACCTGGAACAAGCTTCTGGCTCCTGGCTCCTGGCTTTGGATCAGAACAGCTCCAGCTGTTGTAGCCATTTGGGGAGTGAACAGCAGATAGAAGACCTTTTTCTTTGTCTCTCTCTCTGTGTCAGTAACTCTACCTCTCAAATAAATAAATAAAATCTCTAAAAGAAAACTTTAAAAATTAAAAAAAAAGGGGGGGCTGGCGCTGTGGTGTAGCAGGTTGACCTGGCCTGAGGCATCTGGCCTGAGGCGCCGGCATCCCATATGGGTGCTGGTTCCAGACCCGGCTGCTCTACTTCCTGTCCAACTCTCTGCTGTGGCCTGGGAAAGCAGTGGAAGATGGCCCAAGTCCTTGGGCCCCTGAATCTGTGTGGGAGAATTGGAGGAAGCTCCTGGCTCCTGGCTCTGCATCAGCGCAGCTCTGGCTGTTGTGGCCAATTGGGGAGTGAACCATCGAATGGAAGACCTCTTTCTCTCTCTGCCTCTCCTCTCTCTGTGTAATTCTGACTTTCAAGTAAAATAAATAAATCTTAAAAAAAAAAAAAAAAGCAACAGAGTAGCAACAGAGTAGCTGGGACTTGAACCAGCATTCTGATATGGGACACTGGTGTCAGAAGCAGTAGCTTAATTCACTGCACCACAATGCAGCTTCTGAAAGTGTTTTTTTTTTTTTAAAGATGAAGTGATATTACAGGAAAGATATATTTGTATACAGTAGAGGCTGTTGGGGTCAGTCTGGAGCCAAAGAAATAAATTTAGAAAATACTAACATGAATAAAAATAATAATCCTGTAAGACACTGGTAGCATAAGTATGGAGAGGAGGAGTATCAACATGCAAAACTCTTTGTGGGGCCGGTGCTGTGGTGTAGCAGGTAAAGTCTCTGCCTGTGGTGCCGGCATCCCACATGGGCGCCGGTTCGAGTCCTGGCTGCTCCACTTCCAATCCAGCTCTCTGCTGTGGCCTGGGAAAGCAGTGGAAGATGGCCCAAGTGCTTGGGCCCACGTGGGAGACCCGGAAGAAGCTCCTGCCTCTTGGCTTCAATTGGCGCAACTCCCAGCAGTTGCAGCCATCTGGGGAGTGAATCATTGGATGGAAGACCTCTTTCTCTCTCTCTACCTCTACCTCTGCCTCTGCCTCTCTGTAACTCTGCCTTTCAAATAAATAAATAAATAAATCTTAAAAAAAGAGAGAGATGCCAGAAAGCAATGCCATCTCTCTACCATGTGAAAAAATAAATAAATAAATAAAATCTTTTTAAAAATTAGTCATTTATTTAAAAGGCAGAAAGACGGAGACAGAGATCTCCCATAGTTGGTTTACTCCCCAAATGCCCACAACAGCTGGGGCTGCACCAGGCCAGAGCCAGCCACCTGATATCAAACCTGTGGGTTGTAAGGACCCAAACACTGCAGTCAGCACCTGCTACTTCCCAGAGTGTGCATTAGCAGGAAACTAGAACTGGAAACAGCTAGAACTCAATCCAGGCACTCTGATACGGGATGCAGGTGTTCCAAGTGGTGTCTCAAACCACGGGGCCAAATGTCTACACAAATCATTTTACTTCTTAATATAGCTGCCTCTCATAGACACAAACATCCACAAATGCTCAAGTCCATATGCAGGTGGTATACAGTATTTGCCTAGGAATTATGCATAATCTTCTGTATACTCTATTACTATTTTTAATTACTTAATTAATTTTTATTATTTGAGAGACAGAAAGTGAGAAAGAAGCCCTCCATCTGCCGGCTCACTCCCCAAAAGCCCATGATAACTGGGGCGGGGCCAGGCTGAAGCTGGGAGCCAGGAACTCAAACCAGGTCTCCAACATGGGTGGTGGCAGGGACCCACTTACGTGGGCTATCACCTGCTGCCTCCCCGGGTGGGCATTTGCAGTAAAGTGAACAGAGCTTGAACTCAAACCAGGCACCCCAATAAAGGATGCAGGAGTCCCAAGCAGCATCTTAACCATTAGGCCAGATGCCTGCTTTAATCATTTCTTGATTACTTATAATACACCATACAACGTACATGCTACATAAACGATGTTATGTGTGTTGTTTAGGGAATAATGACAAGGGAAAACAGTCCAAACACGTTTGACACATCTCACTCAAATACTTTTGATCTGCAACTGGTTGAATGCATGGGTGTGGAACTCACAGATATGGGGTTGACCGTAATCCCTTACAGCAACCTACAGTCAATTTCATCTCTTTTCTCCCCTGATGGGCATTCATGAAGGATTCCTAGCCATCAGTGGTGCTGGAATTAGTCTGAGCTGTCCAACTGGTAATGGCACTGAGCCCCAGTCAAGGCATGAAATACACAGATGAAGAGTACTGATTACTCTCTGTCAGCATGGATCTGCACAAGCTTGACCCCAGTCGTGGAGACTTCCCACCAGAGGGCTCTGCTGCTGAATGGTTTACTTAGCAGGAATAGTTCCACCAATCCACAAAATATTTTAAAACTCCCAGTTGAAACTACATTTTGGGCTCTCTTACGCTAATGTGTCCTGTAGACACATCAGTGGCTTCTGACCCAAAGCAGTGCATGCCACATGGTCGCTACACAGGGAAGAACTAGGAGCTTGGACTCGGCCTCTCAGAGCCCTCCCTGAGGCGCCTCTGGCTGTGATGACAGTCCTACTTCAGTGCTATTGTTACCGTGTGCGGTTTCACAGCAATACACCACAGATTTGTAATCACCGTCTCTCGGTCTCCTCAGTCTACGTTAGCAACCGAACCCCACTTAACCACCATCGCAGTCATAGTGCATCCTCTAATGGAAGGTGAGACAGAACACAGTGCTGCTGGCAACAGTGGAAAAGCACAGGCTATGAAATCAAACACAACCACAGTTACAGATTCTCTCTAGCTGGTCTCTCTTTTTTTTTTTTTTTTTTTTTTTTTGACAGGCAGAGTTAGATAGTGAGATAGAGAGACGGAGAGAAAGGTCTTCCTTCTGTTGGTTCACCCCCCAAATGGCTGCCATGGCCAGCGCGCTGCAATGATCCGAAGCCAGGAGCCAGGTGCTTCCTCCTGGTCTCCCATGCGGGTGCAGGGCCCAAGCACTTGGGCCATCCTCCACTGCCTTCCTGGGCCACAGCAGAGACCTGGCCTGGAAGAGGAGCAACTGGGACAGACTCCAGCACCCCAACCGGGACTAGAACCCGGGGTGCCAGCGCTGCAGGTGGAGGATTAGCCTGGTGAGCCACGGCGCCGGCCCCTCTAGCTAGTCTTTTTTTTTTTTTTCTTTTTTGACAGGCCGAGTTTAGACAGTGAGAGAGGGACACAGAGAAAGGTCTTCCTTTTTCCACTGGTTTACCCCCCAAGTGGCTGCTACGGCTAGTGTGCTGCAGCCGGTGCACTGCGCTGATCCGAAGCCAAGAGCCAGGCACTTCCTCCTGGTCTCCCATGCGGGTGCAGGACCTAAGGACCTGGGCCATCCTCCACTGACTTCCCAGGCCACAGCAGAGACCTGGACTGGAAGAGGAGCAACCAGGACAGAATCCGGCGCCCCAACTGGGACTAGAACCTGGAATACCGGCGCCGCAGGGGGAGGATTAGCCAAGTGAGCCGTGGTGCCTGTCCCTCTAGCTGGTCTTTTTTTTTTTTTTTTTTTGGACAGGCAGAGTGGACAGTGAGAGAGAGAGACAGAGAGAAAGGTCTTCCTTTGCCGTTGGTTCACCTTCCGATGGCCGCTGCGGCCAGAGCGCTGCGGCTGTCGCACCACGCTGATCTGAAGCCAGGAGCCAGGTGCTTCTCCTGGTCTCCCATGCGGGTGCAGGGCCCAAGCACTTGGGCCATCCTCCACTGCACTCCCGGGCCATAGCAGAGAGCTGGACTGGAAGAGAGGCAACCAGGACAGAATCCAGCGCCCCGACCGGGACTAGAACCCGGGGTGCCGGCGCTGCAGGCAGAGGATAAGCCTATTGGGCCATGGTGCCGGCCCTAGCTGGTCTTAAGAGCTCTGATTCTGTGGCTGGCATTGTGGCATAGCAGGTTAAGCTGTCGCTTGCTGGTTTGAGTCCTGGCTGCTCTACTTCCGGTCTAGCTCCCTGATAATACTCCTGGGAAGACAGCACAAGATGGCCTAAGTCCTAGGGGCCTTGCTACCCATGTGGGAGATCCGGATGGATTTCTAGGCTCCTGCTTCCTGCACGGCCCAGCCCTGGCTGTTGCAGGCATTTGGGGAGTGAAGCAGGGAATGGAAAGTCTCTCTATCTTCTTTGGTCATTTTGCCTTTCAAATCAACCAATCAGTCTAAAAAAAATCTGATTGTTAGCTTCCTCACTTAAAAAATTTGGGTTGCTAACCTCCACCTCCTATAACCCCTGTGAGCATTAAATGGAATAATCAGGAGCCAGAATTGTGACAGACACCACCTGTGGGGGCTGGCGCTGTGGCGTAGTGGGTAAAGCCGCCATCTGCAATGCTGGCGTCCCATATGGGCACTGGTGAGTGTTCTGGCGGCTCCACTTCTGATCCAGCTCCCTGCTATGGCCTGGGAAAGCCTGGAAGATGGCCCAAGTCCTTCGGCCCCTGCACCTGCGTGGGAGATCCAGAGGAAGCTCCTGGCTCCAGGCTTCGGATCGGCACACCTCCAGCAGTAGTGGCCATCTGGGGACTGAACCAGCGGATGGAAGACCTCTCTCTCTCTGCCTCCTCTTTGTAACTCTGACTTTCAAATCAATCTATCAATCTTTAAAAAAAAAAAAAAGACACCTGTGACGCGGGCATCCCATAGCGGCACTGGTTCCAGTTGTGGCTGCTGCTCCACTTATGATCCAGTTCCCTGCTAATGGCCTGGGAAAAACAGTGGAAGATGGCCTAAGTAGCTGGGCCCCTTAATCCCTGTGGGAGACTTGGAAGAAGCTCTTGGCTTTCGGTTTCAGCCTGGCACAGCCCTGGCTGTTGTAGCCACCTGGGGAGTGAATCAGCAGATGGAAGATTCTCTGTCTCGGAGGGGCTGCCTCTGTGGCATAGTAGGTTAAGCATCCACTTGTGGTGCCAGCATCCCATATAGGTGCTAGCTCGAGTCCTGGCTGCTCCACTTCCGAGCCAGCCCTCTGCTGTGGCCTGGGAAAGCAGTAGAAGATGGTCCAAGTCCTTGGGGCCCTGTACCCATGTGAGAGACCTGGAAGATGCTCTTGGCTCCTGGCCCAGCACCAGCCACTGCGACCATCTGCAGAGTGAACCAGCTAACAGAAGACTCTTCTCTTTGTCTCTCCCTCTCTCTGTCTATAACTCTACCTCCCAAATAAATATATAAATATTCTCTGTCTCTCCCTCTCTCTAACTCTGACTTTCAAATAAAAAAAATCCTTGAAATCAGTAAATAAACAAACAAAAAAACAGGTACCTGGCGAGGGGCTGTCTGGCCAGAAACAGAACTTCTCGTGGGCAGTACACAAGGACTTCTTCAGCTCAGCACACCGTTCCTTATCTGAAATCCACACAATGTCTTAAAATCTAAAAATCCAAATGCCTTAAAATCTTAAAAATCCAAAGGCCAGAGCCTTTACGAGTACAAATACAACTAAAAATCACAGAGATTTTTAAAATATATGAAAATATTAGCAACACTATCATCTTAATACATCCTACAAAACAAGTTCTAAATGAAGATCTTAAGATCATCGAGGCAGACAGGTATCTCACAGGGCAGGACACTCTTCAGTGTAAGCCTGCACCAAGCCCCTCGTCTCTCTTTGCCTGAAAGTCTAAATTTCAGAGACATAAAGTAAATGTGCTACTGCCAGTTACCCAGGATATTTCAGTAGCTTAAATTTTAGATAAAATAATGATTTCAGGTAACAATTAGGGCGAAGGCAATCACACCGTCACCTTCTTATATACAGCAGTATATGTTCTTTGATCAAATAGAGGCGAATGGTGGTGTCAGGAAGACCAGTGTATCTGTCGATGTGTAGGAAAACGTTAATTTGCAGTTTGTACTTACATCTGTCAAAGTCAAAAGCTGGTTGTAAGCTGGCACACAGGAAGGCCTGGCAGCTGGAGCACCTGAGCAGGTCGCACTCCACGGTGACCCAGCCATACCTGGCGCAGACCAGTGGGGACAGCTCGGGGGGCTTCCCTGCCCATTTCAGAGAGTAGTAGCGTTAAGGAAAACATCACTGCAAGGATATCACCACGAATACATCATAAATGCAAACTTGAACTCCTTCTAGACATACATAGGAATAAAGACATTAAATTAAGGGGGAAAGCAGCGAGCTTGGTAAATGCTGCTCTGATTTTGAAAGCACAGACACACGCTTCGTGGAATGCTGAAGGTCACCCGGGGGCCAGGCAGGAGCAGACACTGTCACCTTTTTTCTCCAGGAAGCACTGCTCTTTTATCAGATAACAAAGTAATGACCGGCGTTGTGGCTCACTTGGTTAATTCTCCACCTGCGGCGCCGGCATCCCATATGGACGCCAGCTTCTAGTCCCGGTTGCTCCTCTTCCAGTCCAGCTCTCTGCTGTGGCCCGGGAGGGCAGTGGAGGATGGCCCAAGTGCTTGGGGCCCCTGCACCCACATGGGAGACCAGGAGAAGCACCAGGCTCCTGGCTTCGGATTGGTACAGCACGCTGGCTGTAGCAGCCATTTGGGGGGTGAACCAACAGAAGGAAGACCTTTCTCTCTCTCTCTCTAACTCTGTCAAAAAAAAAAAAAAAAAAAGGAGTGCCCTCCTGTGGACTCCCTAAAAAAAAAAAGTCTCAGCCAGGATGACGAGAGTCAGCTCAGGTCAAAATGTCAGGGGCCGGCACTGTGGCATAGCGGGTAAAGCCACCGCCTGCAGTGCTGGCATCCCATTTAGGCGCCTGTTCGAGACCCTGCTGCTCCAATTCCAATCCAGCTCTCTGCTGTGGCCTGGGAAAGCAGTGGAAGATGGCCCAAGTCCTTGAGCCCCTGCACCAGCGTGGGAGACCTGGAGGAAGCTCCTGGCTCCGGACTGGCACAGTTCCATCCATTGAGGCCATCTGGGGAGCGAACCAGCAGATGGAAGATCTCTCTCTGTCTTTCTTGCTCTCTCTGCTTCTCTCTCTCTGTGTAACTCTCACTTTCCAATAAATAAATAAATCCTTTAAAAAGAAATCTTTCTTAAGAAGGAAAATGTTAACATACATTTCATCGGGGACATTTGTCACAGCAGTTATGATGCAGGTTTCACTCCCAGCTCTACTCTGTTTATTTTTTAAGGATTTGTTTGAAAGGCAGAATGACAGATTGATCTTCCATCCCCTGGTCCACTCCCCAAGTGGTTATAATGGCCAGGCCTGCTGGGGGCCTAGAACTCCATGAGGGTCTCCCATGTAGGCAGAAGGGGCCCGAGTACTTGGGCCATCATCCACTACTTTGCTAGGTGCATGAGCAGGGAGCTGGGTTGGAAACAGAGCATCTGGGACTCAAACTGGTACTCAGATACAGGGTGCCAGTGTTGCAAGGTGTGGCTTACTCCACGGAGCCAGAAAGCTGATTCCTGTTTTCTCTAATGCACACCCTATAAGGGTGATGGCTCACGTAGTTGGGTCCCTGCCACCCATGTGGTAGACCCATAAAGAGTTCCTGGCTCCTGGCTTTGGCCTGGCCCGGCTGTAGATGCTGTGGGCAGTTTGGGGTGAACCAGTAGATGCAAAATCTCCACTTGTCTGTTTCTTTTTTCTTTCTTTCTTTTTAAGATTTACTTATTTTATTTGAAAGGTAGAGTAACAGAGAGACAGAGGCAGAGGGGGGGTGTCTTCCATCCGCTGGTTCATGCCCAAAATGACTGCAATGGCCAAAGCTGAGCTGATCTGAAGTCAGGAGCCAGGAGCTTTTTCTAGGTCTCCCACATGGGTGCAGGGGCCAAGGACTTGGGCCATCTTCTGCTGCTTTTCCAGGCCATAGCAGAGAGCTGGATCAGAAGAGGAGCAGACGGAACTCAAACCGGCACTCATATGGGATGCTGGCACTGCAGGCGGTGGCTTTACCCACTATGCTACAACACCGGTCCGTATTTGTCTGTTTCTATGTCTCTCTGTGTCTGTCAAATAAAATGAAAATAAAAAATTTTCAACAATTGTGTGCCAAACATGTACAGATTATTCTTTTTTATTTTATTTATTTATTTTTTTGACAGGCAGAGTGGACAGTGAGAGAGAGAGACAGAGAGAAAGGTCTTCCTTTGCCGTTGGTTCACCCTCCAATGGCCGCCACAGCCAGCACACTGCGCTGATCTGAAGGCAGGAGCCAGGTGCTTCTCCTGGTCTCCCATGGGGTGCAGGGCCCAAGCACTTGGGCCATCCTCCACTGCCCTCCCGGGCCACAGCAGAGAGCTGGACTGGAAGAGGAGCAACCGTGACAGAATCCGGCACCCCAACTGGGACTAGAACCCGGAGTGCCAGCGCCGCAGGCAGAGGATTAGGCTAGTAAGCTTCCACGCCGGCCCTACAGATTATTTTTATTATGCTCTAATCAATCAACAACTATTTACATAGCTTGTACATTGCACGAGGCATTATAAGTAATTTAGAGATTACTCAAAGCATATGTGAGGATATGTGGTTATTAATAAGTACTATGTCTTTTTTTAAATTGATGGATCTAGTTCTCCTTCTTAAAATGTTTTATTGGCCGGCGCCCGGCTCACTAGGCTAATCCTCCGCCTGCGGTGCCGGCACACCAGGTTCTAGTCCCGGTTGCCCCTCTTCCAGGCCAGTCCTCTGCTGTGGCCAGGGAGTGCAGTGGAGGATGGCCCAAGTGCTTGGGCCCTGCACCCCATGGGAGACCAGGAGGAAGCACCTGGCTCCTGGCTTTGGATCAGCATGGCACGCCAGCTGCAGCTTACCAGCCGTAACGGCCATGTGGGGGGTGAACCAACGGAAAGGAAGACCTTTCTCTCTGTCTCTCTCTCTCACTGTCCACTCTGCCTGTCAAAAAAAAAAAAAAAAAAAAAAAAAGAAAAGAAAAAAGAAATAAAATGTTTTATTCATTTGAAAAGTAAAGCAACAGACACAGACACACACACACACACACATCTTCCATCTGCTGGTTCATCACCCAAATGCTGCAGGAGCCAGAATTGTGCCAGGCCATGCCAGAGGCCTGGAACTCCATCTGGGTCTTCCACATGGTTGGCAGGTACCCAAGTGCTTGGGCCATCACCTGCCACTTTCCCAGGTGCATTAGCAGGGAGCTGGACAGGAAGCAGAATGGCTGGGAGTTGAACTGGCACTCCAAATATGGGATGTGGACACTGCAAGCAGCAACTTAACCTGCTCCGCCACAACACCAGGCCCTACTACACTGTTTTATATAAGACAGTTCAGCATCTAAGGATTTGGTAACTAAGGGAGGTCCTGGAAACAACCCCAGTGGGTAGCAAGGTGTGATTATATATGTGGTGTATACATGGATATACGTTACATGTGTGTGTGTATAAACACACACACACACACACACCTATTATATTCCTTAATCCTCTAAGAGGGCCTGATAAAAGTGACACCCCAGTAGCTACATGTTCACTTTGCACCTAAATCCCAAATCTTGGCTTTAAAATTATTTACTTTATTTAAAAAACACAGAGAGTAGGGCCTGTGCTGTGGCACAGCGGTTAAAGCCCCAGCCTGCAGAGCAGGCATCCCATATGGGAACCGGTTTGAGGCCCAGCTGCTCCACTTCCCATCCAGCTCTCTGCTATGGCCTGGGAAAGCAGCAGAAGATGGCCCAAGTCCTTGGGCCCCTGCATCCATGTGGGAGACCTGGAAGAAGCTCCTGGCTCCTGGCTTCATACCAGCTCAGTTTTGGCCACTGCAGTCATTTGGGGAATGAACCAGCAGAATGGAAGACCTCTCTCTCTCTCTGACTCTACCTCTCTCTGAAACTCTTTCAAATAAATAAAATAAATCTTTAAAAATTAAATAAAAAAAAAACACAGAGAGCAAGAGAGGTCAATCTTCCATCCACTGGTTTACTCCCCAAATTCCACCAACAGCCAGAACACTCTGATAAATTTCACAAAATCTGATGAGGAATAAGATATTTATATAATTCACTTTTTATATGACAAAGTAGAAGTGTTGTTCTACAATGAAGAAGCCTGACAGACGCTCCCTTACTCTAGTGACCTAGGTGATCATCATTGCAAAGAGCCACCTCAGCCATGTGCCTCGGGAGGTAGCATCACTTCCTAACACTCCTGGGTAACCAGAAAACCGCAGACAGATGTGAGTAACAGTATACTCCACCAGATAACGGGTCTCTGATATTCAAACGTGTAAGATTACAAATTCAAGGGAAAACTGAGGAAATGTTCCAGATTAAAGGCAATTGGAGCAACATGACAACAGGCAACGTGACTCTCAACTGGAACCTTTTGCTACTGAGGACACTGTAAGTGCACAGTTAAATGGCAATAATCGATCAGCGTCAATTTCCTGATTTTGATGGTTGCATTCTGGTTATACAGGAGAAAAGTCCTTGTTTGTAGGAAATATTTGAAGTAATGAGGCATCACTTTGGTAACTCACTTTCAAATAGCTCAGAAAGCCTTCCTTATCCCCGGGTTCCACATCCACAGATTCAACCAGGAATTAAAATATTAAGGGAGTGGGCGTTGTGGGTTTAGAGTGCTGGTTCAACTCCTAACTCCCCTGCTTCTTTTTTTTTTTTTTTTTTTTTTTTTTGACAGGCAGAGTGGACAGTGAGAGAGAGACAGAGAGAGAAAGGTCTTCCTTTGCCGCTGGTTCACCCTCCAATGGCCGCCGCTGCAGCCGGCGCACCGCGCTGATCCTGGCAGGAGCCAGGAGCCAGGTGCTTTTCCTGGTCTCCCATGGGGTGCAGGGCCCAAGCACCTGGGCCATCCTCCACTGCACTCCCTGGCCATAGCAGAGAGCTGGCCTGGAAGAGGGGCAACCGGGACAGAATCCGGCACCCCAACCGGGACTAGAACCCGGTGTGCCGGCGCCGCAAGGTGGAGGATTAGCCTATTGAGCCACGGCGCCGGCTCTCCCCTGCTTCTGATCCAGCTTCCTGTCAGTGTGCCTCTGCCACCCCTGTGGAAGACCTGGATGGAGTTTCTGGCTGCTGGTTTTGGCCTGGCCCAGCTCTGTGCAGGCATTTGGGGAGTGAACCAGCAGATGGGAAATCTCTGTCTTTTCTTCTCTCTCTGTTACTTTGCCTTTCAAATAAATCTTTAAACTTATTTTAAATGCAGCTATACTAAAAATCTAGACTCTGTTCCTAGTCATTATTCCATAAACAATATCATACAGTAACTATTTACAGAGCTTTTATACTGTATTAGGAATTCTAAGTAATCTAGAGATGATCTGAAGTATGGGGAAGGACTACATAGGTTATATGCAAATACTATGCCACTTTTTTATAAGATTTCACAGCATCTGCAGATTTTTATATTGGGGGTCCTGAGACCAATTTTCCACAGAGATTGAAGGATGACTGTAATTCTTTTAACAACCTTTTTTAAAGAGGCAAGAATCTGGTCTAGTGGTTGCGTCCCATGTCTGAGTGCCTGGGTCTGATACCTAGCTCAGGCTCCGGACCCTGGCTTCCTATTACTGCAGACTCCTGGGAGGCAGCAGTGATAGCTCAAATGGTTACGTTCCTGCCTTCCAAGCAGAAGACATGGACTGAGGTTCCTGGCTCCCAGTTCAGGCTCTCTGGCCATTTGGGGAGTGAACCAGCAGATAAGAGCTCTCTGATTCTTTGCCTATCAATAAATAATTGAAAAAAAATTACTAGGGGCCGGCACTGGGGTGTAGCACTGCCGCCTGCAGTATCGGCATCCCATACGGGCTCCAATTCAAGTCCTGGCTGCTCCACTTCCAATCCAGCTCTCTGCTATGGCCTGGAAAAGCAGCAAAAGGTGGCCCAAGTGCTTGGGCCCCTGCACCCATGTGGGAGACCCGGAGGAAGTTCCTGGCTCCTGGCTCCTCGCTTCAGATCCGCCCAGCTCCAGCTGTTGCAGCCATCTAGGAGTGAATCAGCAAAGGAAGACCTCTCTCTCTGCTTCTATCACTCTCTAACTCTGCCTTTCAAATAAATAAATAAATCTTTTAAAAAAAAAAGTGGCGGGCTGGGGCCAGTGCTGTGGCAGAGCGGGTTAAAGCCCTAGCCTGTAGCGCTGGCATCCCATATGGGCGCTGGTTCGAGTCCTGGCTGCTCTTCTTCCCATCCAGCTCTCTGCTATGGCCTAGGTAAGCAGCAGAAGATGGCCCAAGTCCTTGGGCCCCTGCACCCGCATGCAAGACCTGGAAGAAGCTCCCGGCTCCTGGCTTTGGATCAGCTCAGCTCTGGCTGTTGTAGTCATTTGGGGAGTGAACCAGCAGAATGGAAGACCTTTCTCTCTCTCTCTCCCTCTTCTCTCTCTGTGTAACTCTTTCAAATAAATTAAAATAATTAAAAAAAAAAAAGTGACGGGCTATCACCTCTGAAATTAGGCTACAAAGTGAGTCTAGCTTCCTTCCTGTACTCTTGCTTGCTCACTCTGATAGAAGCCAAGCTTAAACTTTTCCTACAGAGAAGCCCATGTAGCAAGGAACCCAGAGGGCCTCCAGCCAATGGCTAGTACAGAACTGAGGCCCTCAGACCAACAGCTACGAGGAAATGAGATCTGGTGACAATTGAATAAACCTGGCGACAATCGCATGAATGAGCTAGGATGTTTCCTTTCCTAGTCTGAGCCTTGAGAGGACTGCAATACTGACTGAGCTTGATTGCAACCTGGAAGAGACCCTGAGCCAGAGAGTTCAACTAGGCCATGCCTGGATTCTTTTTTTTCAATCTGACAGGTAGTTTTAGACAGTGAGAGAGAGAGAGAAACAGAGAGAAAGGTCTTCCTTCCGTTGGTTTACCCCCCAAATGGTTGCCATGGCTGGAGCTATGCCGATATGAAGCCCGGAGCCAGGTGCTTCCTTTCTTCCTGGTCTTCCATGCAGGTGCAGGGCCCAAGCACTTGGGCCATCCTCCACTGCCCTACCCGGGCCACAGCAGAGAGCTGGCCTGGAAGAGGAGCAACCAGGTCTAGAACACAGCGCTCATATGGGATGTCGGCGCCGCAGGTGGAAGATTAACCAAGTGAGCCACGTATGCTTGGATTCTTGATCCATAGAAGGTGTGAGATAATAAATGTCTGTTGTTTTAAGATGTTAAGTTTTAGGGAAATATTCAGACAGAAACAATACGGCAGCATGCCATTCACTAGCAGGCCGACCTTGGCAAACCAATTAACACACCTGAAACTGTTTATTCTTCTGTATAGTCACCTATCTTCAGAGGTTTAAGGTGAAGGTTAGATAATCTCAAATGTCCCTTTGAGGAATAATTATGATGCCAATTGTTTTGTAACATTTCTTACCAAGACTGATTCTTCAGGGCACATGCAGTAACACATCTGAGGCAAACAATACTAGCAGCAGGCAGAACACGCATTCACGTGACCTTAAAAGGATATAGAAAATGTCTCCACTCTGCTGAAGAAGGCTTCTTTGCTGGTAGACTCCAATGGAGGCTGCTCTGCTTGGGGTGACCCATTAACTGACTGGAATGTGGCAGACGCGTCCTTCCTGAAATAAAGCAGCAGAACTGTTGGGAATCCCTTCACCGTACAACTCCGCTCAAACTCTCCGTATCTAGCTTTATGGTACGTCTGACCATCAGTTACACCAATAACTGATTTTAACCTTCCTAAAAATCATTTTAGTCATGTCATCCCTCTGCCTATTAAATTCAGTGGTTCCCTAATGTTACTAAATAGAATCCAAATTCCTAGTCTGGCGGGCAAAACTCTTTACAGTTGAGCCATAACTAAGCTTCAATTTCTGCCTCTACTGTGCTCCATTGTTACCGAATTCTATTCTCCTAGTTTACTCACTGTTCTCAAATAGTATCTTGTACAGCTTTAGTAAACACAAAACAAGGGTCATGGCTCTGGGTGTGGGTTAGGGAATTTGAAACACTTCAGATAAGCTCTTTTAACAGAAAAAAAAAAAATTGGGGATTTTCTGCCTGGATTGAGCCTTCTTACCTACCTACATCCATACTTCCTCAAAAAAAAAAAAAAAAAAAAGAGAGCGAGAGAGAGACAATCACAAAATTCAAACTAAAGTAAAATAAAGCTCTTTAGATTTCATGAAAACAAACTACATAAAGCTATTCTTAGTTTCAGTGAAAGGCATTTCAACAGCTCCTGCAGGTGATGGTGATGGACTGGAACTGCTGAAGGGCATTTTATTAAGAATATAAGGGTGCTTCAAAAATCATGGAAATGGGAATTAAAATATAAGCTTAATTTAGTGCAAAATATTTTCTGAAATCTGTGTACTTTTTTCATAATATACATTTTTCCATGAACTTTTTGAAGACTTCCAAATAACTTAACCAGCTATTACAACTTGAAAAAATGTATCTATTCTAGGAATCTTTCTCAGACATTCATGAAAGCCACAGCAAGACATGGTTCTTGGGAAAAATTCACAGGATCCACAAACTGGGGGAGGGCACCTCTAACCTCTCAATGAGATACAGCATTTTCTTCAACTATGAATTACGTAAGTTTTGTTAAAAACAACAACAACAACAACAACAACAACAAAAACCCACAGTACAAGTTAGCAGTAGCAGTGAATCTGTCACCATCGGGGATAATTTTCTCACATCAGGATTGTTCCACGTGTTTTGAAATATCGTTTACGGCCACCACTATTTCAAAATTATGGTTGAAACCAGACATAACTACTCCCAGATACTCATTTTCAACTACAGGCTACTGCATGACTTTTTTCTTATCCTGTAACTACATTCCAACGTGTTCGTAATTGGTTTTCTTTATAATTCTACGTATTTACTTTATGCGTTTAAAAATATAATTCTGAAAGGGGATCCACTCTTCCCCAGGCTGCCGGAAAGGGTTCAAAGCCACAAAAAAAAAGGTTAAGTCAGGTGCAGTTAGCGGGTCTTTTTTTTTTTTCTTTCAAAAATAACCAATGGCAAATTTCCGCCCGTAGTGCAGAATCGGGGGAGAATGCGGCGGATTAGGTGTTGTAACCCCATTATCTTTCAAATGCCAAAAAGCAGCCATCCCCGCCGCCGGAGCCACCACCCTCGCGGCGGGCCTGCGTTCCCCCAGCCCTCGCCGATCTTGCAGCGCCAGACCCGGCGTTAACTCGCTCACTCACGCGTCGGCGCCTCCCTCCTCCGGGGCAATCCCCTCATCTATCAGCTGCCGGACTTTCTGAGGGGTCTCTTCTGGGGAGCGAACCCCTGCACCCCGATTCTTTTCTCCCCCCGCACCAAACGCTGCCCCCTCACTGGGCGCCGCCATCTTGGTCCGTTGCCGAGTTCCTTCCCCGCGGGTTCGAAGGCTCCGAAACTTCTGTTCTGGGCGGTTAGGATCCGCGTGTGGAGGCAGCTGCCCGGCGGCGGCGAGAATCTAGCCTCCCCTGTGGGCGTCTAGGAAAGAGAGTCTCTTTAAGAAGAGGGGGAGCGTTCAGCACTCAACCTAAATTAATCGTTTCCTTAATGAATTTGCGTATTTTGGTTGACAAGGGATTTTTAGCGCGGTGTCTGCTAACTCAGCAGGAATGAGCTGCCTCATACAGTCCTTCTAAACTGTATCTTTTCGCAAGGAAATGGCGACCGTCACAGGAAAGCAAATAATTTAGAATCCTCAGACCCCGTGTTCCAGGTGGATGAAGAGGTCTGTGGCGTTTGACAGTATGGAGCACTCGCTCCCTCCTTTGTCCAATAAATATTTGTTGAATTTGTCTTAGTACTTGGCAATGACTACAGGGAACACAGGAAATATAGGTAGTATTTGGCAGAGTTAGACATCAAACACACGTTTTTCTATAGTTAAAAAAATCATTTTTATTCAAAAGGCAGAGAGAGAGAGAGAGAGAGAGAGAGAGAGTGTGAAATCTTCCACTTCCTAGTTCACTCCCCAAATGTCTGAGAAGCCAGAGCTAGGTCAAGCTGAGGTCAGGAGTCCAGACTTCAGTCTGGGTCTCCCATATGGGACCCAAGTTCTTGAGCCACCACCTGCCATCTCCCAGGGTGTACCTTAACAGGAGGCTGGAATTGGAAGTAGGGCTGGGACTTGATACGGGATGTGGGTGTCCCAAGCAGCATCTTAACTACTATGTCAAACGTTTGCCCCTATACTTTCAATATTCTGTTTATATAGTGCCCTGAAGAAGACCCACCAAGGGTGTTACTGGAGGACTTAAGTTGGCTTACAAATTTTCCTTAGAGAATCAGCTTCTCGGCAGAGATGAATGATACTGTAGGGAAGAACTCCGCACAGAGTATTCCAACACACTAGGCTGGAAGACTGGTGTGACTGAACAGTGGGCAGAGGAAAGTGCTATGGCCCCTAGCCTTCAAGCTCACTGCTTATGGGCTCTTGATGTCAACAATGTTACCATATACTAGGAGCAACCTGTTGATCTAACCACCTAGCCACTGCTCCTAACTCTTCCACCACCCTGGTTTCTTCTCTGCTTAGCCAGCTTAAGTGTATGGTTAATCATTATCATCATTCTTTTGCAAAATCTGAACACGGTTTTTGGTGCCGTGCTTCTTGGTAGCTGTCAGTTCCTGCTGGATCTTCTCCAGGAACTCTTGCTTCTTGCTTAGCGTCTCCTCCGTTTCCGTTTCCGGCAGCAGTGCTGGTGGTGGTGGTGGTGGGATGTGTGTGTGGGTGGGGAGGTGTTTGCCAGACTTACCCCCTCCAGCCCTAAGCAGTTTCCCAAACACCCATATTGTTGCTGCTTCTCCAGGGCTGCCTTCCCTCTCAGCTCAGGCTGGGCCCAGCTGCCCTGCCCATTCCAGTCCCTGCGACTCCTGCCACAGGCTGAAAGGAGCCAAGAGCCACCATAAAAAAATGGGGCTCCTGAGACAAACCGTTCCAGAGACAGCCTTGGAAAATGGGGAGTAAACTGGTTCACAGAGAAAGCAGTCAGCTACTAACCAGAGATACACAGAACACCTGCCTTGTAGATAAGCCCCTTCCCTACACTTGCTCAAGGTTAACTAAAAAAAGCTACAAGGCACATAGCAACCTATTCCTCTCTCCTAGAAACCCCCTCCCCTAATGTATCCCTTTGACCTAGTACTTTTCCACCGACATTACCACTTTAGACTGCCATACAAGGCCCGCTACTGAAAATTATCCAATGAACTTATGCCAGCCTATAATATGTTAATTTTGTGGTTTTGCCCTTTAAAAGCTGTGTGAGATAGCTGCTCGGGGCTCCTCTCGCTTGCTTGCTGCTTGCAGCAGTAGAGGGCCCATTTGTACAAATGAAATAAAGTTACCTCCTGCTCTATTGCATCGTCTGGTCCGGAGTCTGTGTTTCTGGGGTCGTCACAAGAGGACACCGCTTTTGGGGTCCTACATCTGGGGGCTCGTCCGGGATTTGGGGGACCCCAGACTCCCACACTCCATCGGCCAGACGGAGGTAAGTTTGCTTACTTGTGTATTATTGTAACTGTGGTTTGTACTGTTTGTCCTTGTCTGCCAGGACGACGTGGAATCCGTCCTGGGGCGCCTGTACAGGCTCAGTACTGACTGGACCAAAGGGGAGACAGACGTGTCGTGAGGCCCCTGGTCCAACCCTGGAGGACGCTCCAGTGGTGGTCTGGGAAGGAGGGAAAGAGAGTGTTTCCCTTCTTCAAAGGGAGAGCCTGGCCAAACGGCCGCTCCCTTCTGAAATTCTGGTTTTGGTTTTGTCTCGGTCTGTTGCTGCGCGGCTTGTGATTTCAGACGTGTCCTGAGACCCCTGGTTCAACCCTGGAGAACGCTCCGGTGGTGGTCTGGGAAGGAGGGAAAGAGGGAATTTCCTTTCTTCCAGGGGAGAGCCTGGCTAGACTGCCGCTCCCTTCTGATAGTTTCGGTTTTGTCTCGGTCTGTTGCCGCGCGGCTTGTGATTTGTGTTCTGTGTGTCACTGTTTTTGTTGTCCTTTATCTCTTACTGTCTCCCCCATCTGTTTTTATTGTTGTGTTTAATTGCTAGATGTATACTTGTATGAAAAATGTGTATTGTATTCTTATGATGTGTTAATTATGTCTACTTCTCAATGCAACTCTAGGGCCAAAGGTAAGGACAAATTTTTGGGCTGGAGAGGCTTGTACCTAGATTTGGCTCTGGTAACCAAGAAACTTTGCTGCCGAATGACCTTCTCCTGCTCCTTGGGAGCCTGGCCAGTTCCCGGGGAGGAGGATAAAGGAATGTTTTCTGATAAACAGGTGGGCATGCTTCATGTCTCGGCTCTCTGGCCAAGACCCGAGATGGGACGCACTGCTTGCCTAACATCTTGGCAATGAGCCACCCTTGTCCTTGGGGGCTTTTAGGGGGAGACGGAGCAAGCCTCTGTTGCTGCTGTTTCGTTTCGGGGGGAACACGCAGTCAAGCTGAATGTTAAATGTGCCCGTGATGATTACTAATAATGTTTAATTCTCAGTATGGATCCTTCTCCGGAGCTGTGTGAAGATTGCCTAGTGATGCCCACAGTACTGTAAATTCTACAAAACATAAGTACAACGTGGACATGATCAATTGGCTACTGTGATTGAGGTGTTCTGTGACAGTCCCTTTAATGAAAAATTAACAAAATGGATTAATAACAGGACATTCAGGACCTGACGCTCTGTTTGGTATGTCATTACAAAAATCATCAAGGAGGGCTATGCCTGATAAATGAGGGTGCTATAAATGTGGGCAACAGGGACATGTACAAAAATTGTCCAGAAGTCAAAAATCAAAATAAGGCTCTTCCTGGGATTTGCTTCCAGTGCTAAAGGGAAAGGCATTGGGCCAATAAGTGTCACTCCAAAACTGATAAAAAAAAGGTAATTCATTAAAAAACAGAGTTCAGGAAACTGGAAGCGGGGCCAGCCTCAGGCCCTCCCTAAAGGGATCAGTGGACCATCTTGCTATAGTATCATTAAAGCAATGGAGCCATGTTTATTGCAACATTCTGTTAATCTATGCTCCTTTACCATCTTTCCTGTAAATAATTTTAGTGTGCACTACAAGGCTTGCAGCGTATTTCTTGCAGATTAAAAGTAACTAAGTCTGTGCACAGCAGACAGCTAAAAAGTAATTTACTGTCACAAATTGGCGTAGTTGGCAGGATCTGCAAGTATGCAAAGCAATGCCTTTCTTTAAAAGAAAAACTGAAGTTGCATGTGTAACCTGTGATGGTCCTGGCTGAAAAGACCTTCAGTTCGCCTCTTTGGTGAAGGAATGGGCTCTCTGCTCAGAATCAAGTGAGAATTGGGATGGCAAGTTACAGAGTGCACAGCCTCCACAAGTTATTGAGGTTTTGCTATCAGTGCCGGTGGAAAAGGGGGATGAACTATAGGCTTTGGGGAGGTGAAAATGGATTTTGTTATCTACATACTGATGCATGTGTAAGCAATTAAAAAAAAAGTACAGGATAAATGTAAATTAAAAAAAAAAATGCTGCCCTTTAGAGTCAAACTGCTAGGTAGTGGTAAAAAAATTATATCAAGCTCCTGTACTGCTGCCAGGGCCAACTAAGGTTATTCAGTGTAAACAATACAGAATTCCAGGTGGATATGAGGAAATATCTAAAACAGTAAAAAAATTATCTTAGTGCTGGAGTGATGATTCCCATAATCACTAAAAGGAATTATCTAATTTGGCATGTTAAGAAATCAGATGAAACCTGAAAAATGACTGTGGATTACAGGGAATTAAACAAAGTTACTCTCCCATTGACTGCTACAGTCCCAGATACCATCATTTTAATGTAAAAGGTCACAAACATAAAAGCGTGTTCTTAATAAAAAAAGTTAAAAAAAGAGATACTTTTAAAAGGATATGATTTGTAAAAATTGTTTATCTTAATGGCTGGTTTATACTGGAATGGAAAAAAGGGGGGGGGAAGAAAAAGGTTTGAGCAAGTTACAGAAGGTGTGAGAAAGTCGCAAAATGTTATAAAAAAAAAATCTTTGATTATTTTCTTTGACATAAAATCAAAATCTGATCCTCTGTTAAAGCAATGAGTTAAAGTAATCTATTATGTTCTCTTGATGTCTCTGTTAAATTCTAATTGCTTAAAAACAGCTGTAAAAAGAGCAATGGTAAAATAGAGGGATCCTATCACCAATCAATGGAATGGACCTGATCCAGTACTGGTATGGGACAAGGGCTCCTAAGGGATGGGTTTTTCCATGTAACCAACATGCCTTTCTGCAATTGCTCCCTGGGCCGTGTGGCCCTGATGCTAACATCTGTATTTATAGCAGCGGATAGAGCACGTCAGTGGCGTGCTTTACCTGAAGACTACAATAACAACGTCATCCTAATAGGAGAGAACACTGCCCTTGCCATGGCTGCATCAGTAGTAAGTGTTCCTAGACTGGCCTTTGGAAATAATCATGGACTATGAAGGCTTACATGTTTGGTGACCAAAGCAATCAATCTTACTGCTACTGTGCTATCCAATATAGCCAAAGAATTGGATCAAGTTCACTCAGGAGTGCTTTTAAGCCATACAGCTAACAATTACTTGCTGTTAAAAAAATCATATAAGTTGTAAATCTGTACCTGGGGGATGTTATTTTAACATTACTAACAATGTGCCATATATAGAGTCTGTTATTGATAAACTTAAGAGTAAAATGCAACATATGTTTATTACTAACCCACTATTCATTTGAAGGGTTTCAATGGATTCATTGGTTATTAATGTTGGCTGGACTGCTACTGCTTTTCCCACTTTGTATGGGATGTCTTCCGTGTGTTCTGCATTTTATGCTGACTTCCCTATAGTATGAATGGACTGAGATTCATCATTTAAAACTTCGTACCAAGCCTCCTTTGTAATCAAAATAATTGATATTTGGCTGTATGTTTCATCTCTCACCTAATGTTGGGCTGGAATGGTACTCAAAGACGGGTAAGACGCTCAGCATCCTGTACCAACCTAAGACAGGGCTCTAGGCCAAGCTGCCAGAGTTACCGATGACGGGTAAGGACAGAGATGACTGAGGGCAACCTAAGACAGAGGCCATTCTCAATTTAATAAAAAAAAATATATATATATATATATATAAAAACCCATGGCTGGCCATGGGCCCACATGCTAAGGCCTGGCTTGCTGATCATTGGCATTAGTCCTCATGCAACAGTATCAAGCCCTGGCCACCAGTGACCGTATTGAAACCCCTCATTAACGGCACACAATTTTAGGATTAAAATTAGTTCAAAGAGAAAATGGGGGAATGAAAGGAGCCAAGAGCCACCATAAAAAAATGGGGCTCCTGAGACAAACCGTTCCAGAGACGACCTTGGAAAATGGGGAGTAAACTGGTTCACAGAGAAAGCAGTCAGCTACTAACCAGAGATACACAGAACACCTGCCTTGTAGATAAGCCCCTTCCCTACACTTGCTCAAGGTTAACTAAAAAAAGCTACAAGGCACATAGCAACCTATTCCTCTCTCCTAGAAACCCCCTCCCCTAATGTATCCCTTTGACCTAGTACTTTTCCACCGACATTACCACTTTAGACTGCCATACAAGGCCCGCTACTGAAAATTATCCAATGAACTTATGCCAGCCTATAATATGTTAATTTTGTGGTTTTGCCCTTTAAAAGCTGTGTGAGATAGCTGCTCGGGGCTCCTCTCGCTTGCTTGCTGCTTGCAGCAGTAGAGGGCCCATTTGTACAAATGAAATAAAGTTACCTCCTGCTCTATTGCATCGTCTGGTCCGGAGTCTGTGTTTCTGGGGTCGTCACAAGAGGACACCGCTTTTGGGGTCCTACAAGGCCTCTTCTCCGCCTCCACCCCCACTAACCTTTTCTTTTTATTCCATTTTTCTATGAATTTTTTGAAGCCCCCTTGTACAGGATTTGCTTTGAGATTCTCCAGGGGGAAAACACAAGTGGAGGAATAGATAAAAGATAGCAAAATATTTTTTAAATTATTGGCTTTAACTGTTTTCTTTTTTTAAGATTTACTTTATTTATTTGAAAGAGTTACAGAGAGAGGTAGAGACAGAGAGAAAGAGAAAGGTCTTCCATTTGCTGGTTCACTACCCAAATGGCTGCAACAGCTGGAACTGAGCCAAAGCCAATAGCCAGGAGCTTCTTCCCGGTCCCCAACTTGGGTCATCTTCCACTGCTTTCCCAGGCCATTAGCAGGGAGCTGGATGGGAAGGGGAGCAGCCAGGATTTTTGAATCGGCGCCCATATGGGATGCTGGCGCTGCAGGCTGGAACTTTTTTTGTTTGTTTGTTTGTTTTTAATTTGAGAGGTAGAGTTACACACAGTGAGAGGGAGTGATAGAGAGGTCTTTTATCTGCTGGTTCACTCCCCAAATGGCTGCAATGGCAGGAGCTGAGCAGATCTGAAGCCAGGAGCCAGGAGCCTCCTCAGGATCCCCCATGCAGGTGCAGGGGCTCAAGCTCTTGGGGCATCTACTGCTTTCCCAGGCCACAGCAGAGGAGCAGCTGGATTGGAAGAAGAGCAGCTGGGACTAGAACCAGCACCCATATGGGGTGCAGGCGCCGCAGGGACTAAGCCGCAGCGCTGCCTCCTCCCCCCCTCAGCTGGGGCTTTCACCTGCTATGCCATAGCTCTGGCCCCTTAACTGCTATTTTTTAACTGTTGGGAGACAGACGCAGGGGGTTCATTATGTTATTCTTTCTACTATTGAGTGTGTTTGACAGTGTAATAATAAACGCAAAACAAATAAGCTAAAAAATATATTTTGGAGCCTGTGCTGTGCCATAGCAGATAAAAGCCGTTCAATCATAGGGGCCTGCGCTGTGGCGTAGTGGGTAAAGCCACCACCTGCAGTGCCAGCATCCCATATGGGAGTCCCAGCTGCTCCACTTCTGATTCAGCTCTCTGCAATGGCCTGGTAAAGCAGTAGAAGATGGCCCAAGTCCTTGGGCCCCTGCACACGTGTGGGAGACTCAGAAGAAGCTCCTGGCTCCTGGCTTTGGATTGGCGCAGCTCTGGCTGTTGCAGCCAATTGGGGAGTGAATCATCGGATGGAAGACCTCTCTCTCTCTCTGCCTGTTCTCTCTCTCTGTGTAACTCTGACTTTCAAGTAAATAAATCAGCACCCATAAAGCTCAATCCATGGAAAACAAAAGAAAAACCCAAAACCATCATGCTGACTCATCTGTCCAAGCAAGACCTTAACTCCTTTTATTTTTAAAAAAATTTTTTTAAAATTAGGCAGAGTTAGACATAGTGAGAGAGAGAGAGAGAAAGGTCTTCCTTCCGTTGGTTCACTGCCCCCCCCCAATGGCCGCTACAACTGGCGCGCTGCGCCAATCTGAAGCCAGGAGCTAGGTGCCTCCTTCTGGTCTCTCGTGCAGGTGCAGGGCCCAAGCACTTGGGCCATCCTCCACTGTCTTCCCGGGCCACAGCAGAGAGCTGGACTGGAAGAGGAGCAACCGGGACTAGAACCCAGGGTGCCAGTGCCGCAGGCGGAGAATTAACCAAATGAGCCACAGCGCCAGCCCCAACACCTTAATTCTATCAAATGATGTCTCGGCCAGCGCCGAGGCTCAATAGGCTAATCCTCCACCTACCAGCACCGGCACACTGGGTTCTAGTCCCGGTCGGGGCGCCGGATTCTGTCCCGGTTGCCCCTCTTCCAGGCCAGCTCTCTGCTGTGGCCTGGGAAGGTAGTGGAGGATGGCGCAAGTGCTTGGGCCCTGCACCCCATGGGAGACCAGGAGAAGCACCTGGCTCCTGGCTTTGGATCAGCGCGTTGTGCCAGACGCAGCACGCCAGCCGTGGCGGCCATTGGAGGGTGAACCAACGGAAAAAGGAAGCCCTTTCTCTCTGTCTCTCTCTCTCACTATCCACTCTGTCAAAAAAAAAAAAAAAATGATGTCTCTAGTCCACTTCCTCTCCTGCTTTGACAGACAACTAGTGAACACCTGTCACTGCAACACCTCACCTCCCAACTTGCCTTTTCTGCTGATGACCTTTCTTACTATTTCATTTAAAAAATTAAAATGAGGAGCACTGTGGTGTAGAGGACTAAGCCTACACCTGTGGCACTGGCATCCAATATGGGCATCAGTTCGTGTCCTGGCTGCTCCTCTCCAGCTCTCTGCTATGGCCTGGGAAAGCAGTAGAAGATGGCCCAAGTGCTTGGACCCCTGCACCCATGTGGGAGACCTGGAAGAAGCTCCTGGCTGCTGGCTTCAGACCAGCCCAGTTCCAGCCGTTGAGGCCGTTTGGGGAGTGAACCAGTGGATGGAAGACTTTCCTCTCAGTCTCTCCCTCTGTCAGTAGCTCTACCTCTCAAACAAACAAATCTTCTTTAGATGATTAAATCAATCAGAAGAAAACTTCCACCATCATATCTATCCACTAGTATAAAAGCACTGACAATTTTTTTTAATTCTCACACTTCTAGGGAAAGATTGATATCCCTGTTAGCCATGGTAACAACTTGCAGTCAGTCAGTTGATCAATGATAACTCATTCCAGGAAACATGTTTTTGTAAGCTCAATCAATGACAACCCCTCCATTCAGCTGATCACAAAAGAGACTCATTTCAATCAGTCCATCTCTGAGCACCCACCAATCAACCACATCATTGCTTCCACACTTGATGCCAGTACAGTTCCTCAAAATCCAACGTAGGAGTAGCAGTCTGGTCTGCTCAAAGACTGGGCCTCAGCTGCATGGCTCCCACTGTCTCTAGGAAGTGTCCAACTCAGTAGTAGCAGAGAGGAATTCTCCAAAGATAATGAGTTTATTCAGAAAGAAACAGAGTATTTGCATATGGGAATAACATGCTATAGTGAATTGATCAACTGCAAATGCTCTGCTTATTTAGCTTTTTCTTGTCTTCTTATTTATTTGAAATAAAAGAGAGAGGAAGACACACACACACACACAGATCTTCCACCCACTGATTCACTCCCCAGATGGCCTCAATGGCCGGAGCTGTGCTGATCCGAAGCCAGTATCCAGGAGCTTCTTCCAGGTCTTCCATATGGGTGCAGGGGCCCAAGGACTTGGGCCATCTTCCACCGCTTTCCCAGGCCATAGCAGAGAGCTGGATCGGAAGTGGAGCAGCTGGAGCTCAAATTGGCGCTAATACGGGATGCCAGCACTGCAGGTGGAGGCCCCACCCACTAAGTCACGGCTTTTTCTTTTTGCTTCATGTATTAAGTGATGTTCTCTTTATCCTCAAATAGTCCTCTCCTCTGTCTCCCACGTGGGTGGCAGAAACCCAATTTTTACTGACTCCCAGAGTTTGCATTAGCAGGAAACTGGAGTCGGCAGCTGGAGCTGGGTATTCAACCCGGGTGCTCGAATGTGGGATGTGGGCATATTAACCACATTAAACACCTGCCCCTATCGAAACTTCATATATCTTATTTCATCTTCCCTAGATAAATAATTAAAAAGCATTTCTTCGGCATCTACCTTGTGTTGTAAATGTCTCACATTTGTATTGTTCTTTCTGGTTTGCTATTTCTCACCACTCTAGAGGTAGTGTATTAATCACAATTTTATTGCACTCAGGTTACAATTTAATTAAGCAACAAGGATAACATGGCAAAATAGCATTCCTTTTTTTAAAGTTAATGTTTTTAAAAGATTAATTTATTTGAAAGATGTAGTTACAGAGAAGGAGAGGCAGAGGCAGAGAGAAGTCTTCTACCCACTAGTTCACTCTCTAAATGGCTGCAACAGCCAGGATGGGATTCCAAGAACTTGGGCCATCTTCCACTGCTTTCCCAGGCACCTTTGCAGGGAGCTGGATTGGAAGTGGAGCAGCTGGAACTTGAACCAGTGCCCATATGAGTTGTTGGTGCCCATTCATTGTGCCAAGTGTCGGCCCCAGAATAGCATTTCTTAAAATTCAGTATGGAGGCTGACACTGTGGCATATCAGGTTGAGCCACCACCTGCATTGCTGGCATCACATATGGGCACCAGTTGTAGTCCTGGTTGTTCCTCTTCTGGTCCAGCTCTCTGCTATGGCCTGGGAAAGCAGTAGAAGGTGGCCCAAGTCCTTGGGCCCCTGCACCCACATGGGAGACCTGGAAGAAGCTTCTGGCTCCTGGCTTTGGATCAGCCCAGCTCCGGCCATTGCCGCCATTTGGGGAGTGAACCAGTGGATAGAAGACCTCTCTCTCTCTGCCTCTGCCTCTCTGTAACTCTGCCTTTCAAATAATTAAATAAATAAATCTTTAAAATAAAATTCAGTAATGTTTATTCCATCTTTTAATTTTGTTAACTTTGTTTTAAAAGAAAACAAAGTCCCTTCCTCACTGTCAAAAATGTATTTATATTACAATGTTACACGCATAAATTATTTATAAGATCCTTATGCTTATAGTGCTTATATAAACATGGAATCCAAGTAAATTTATAAATTAAATAACCACAAACCCATAACAATTTACATTAATGACATTAACTTACTGTAATGAATGCTGTTGCTTTGCTGAAAGATAATCATCCATTTTGGAAAAAGTAGCAAAATGTCCCAGTTTAGGTCCTCTGTTTAATCTGCTTGTGTAATTTACTTTCAATTAACATTAACATATGCAGAGAGTACTTGTTCACATAACCCTGCCACAGCAAAAATACAAAATGGTATTCCTAATTTTGAGGCTTTATTTATTCAAGATAATCAGACTTAATAGCTTGCAAAAACTTTGCCAGACAGCATTCCTCTAATGTCATTTTAATGAGATGTGACTTGGTAACTTCATAAAAATGTCTTGTTCTCGTGCAGTTAAGTCAGTGTTACTTAGATCTGCATTAAATGAGTATCTAAAGCAATTATTGTTGGAATTGGGAACAGAAAATAGTATCTGGACTTTGGGTTCAGTTAATGCAGAATGGTTGAAAAAAAAAATGCCTAATTGTAGTCCAGAACTTTCCATTAGATCGTTGAAGAGAATGAGTAAACACTCAAATGTCTCATTCACATCATTTTTAAAATGATTGACCATTAATCAGTGTTCTTTTCAAACATCCAGTTTTGTCAGACATTAGGGCTGCTGTGAAATTTGCTTTTGAATTGTCTGCTGTGAGATCATGAAGGCTTCATTTGGCATAAGCGCATTTATTTTTTTTTTTTTTTTATTTGAGAGGGAGGGAGGAAGGAAACGACAGAAGAGAAATACAGAGAGAGAGAGAGAGAGAGAGAGCTCTCCTATTTGCTGATTCACTCCCCAAATACCTGCAACAGCCAGGGCTGGGCCATGCTGAAGCTAGGATCTCAATACAGGTCTCCCACATGGGTGACAGGGGCCCACCCACTTGAGTTAGCATCTGTTGCCTCCCAGGGTGTACATTAGCAGGAAGCTGGAGTCAGGAGCTAGAGCCAGGAATCAAACCCAGGTACTCCAGTATGGGACAGGTATCTTGAAAATATACATATTTATTTATTTGAAAGTCAGAGTTACAGAGGAAGAGGAAGAGACACAGAGGAGAGGGAGATCTTTCATCTGATTCACTCCCCAGATGGTGGCAATGGCCAGGCCGAAGCCAGGAGCCTGGAGCTTTATCTACGTCTCCCACATGGGTGGCAGAGGACATCTTCCACTGCTTTTTCCCAGTTCATTAGCAGGGACCTGGCATGGAACTGAAGCAGCCAAGAAATGAACTGTCGCCCATATGGGATGCTGGCTTCACAGGTGGTGGCTTTACCTGCTATGCCACAACATGGGTGGATAACCAGGTATCTTAAATGCTAGGCCAAACACCTGTCTTTATTTACATGTTATATGGCATCATTTATCCCATTTTCATTAGCCTGAGCCAACTAGAGTAATATATTCCTGCATCACATTGTGTCATTTTCACGAAGCCAATCAAACACTGAACTTTTTTTTAAAAAGATTTACTTATTTATTTGAAAGGCAGAGTTACAGAGAAGCAAAGGCAGAGGCAGAAAGAGAGGTCTTCCATCTGCTGGCTCACTCCCCAAAGAATCTCAATAGCCAGAGCTGGGCCAATCCAAAGCCAGGAGCCAGGAGCCAGGAGCCAGGCGCATCTTCTGGGTCTCCCACATGGGTGCAGGGACCCAAGGACTTGGACTATCCTCTGCTGCTTTCCCAGATGCATTAGCAGGGTGCTGGATCAGAAGTGGAGCAGCTAGGACTCGAACTAGTGCCCATATGGGATGCTGGCACTACAGGTGGCAGCTTTACTCTCTATGTCACAGCACTGGCCCCAAAACACTGAACTTATTAAATAAATTGAAAAACTGAATTCTATTTCTGTCTTTGAATTACAAAACACTGCTCCAAGAGCTTTGTCTTTGTAAATGAAGGTTATAAAGCTTTGTGATTGGAGCCAGCATCAGGGTGCAGCAAGTTAAGCTACCATCCGTGATACCAGCAACCCATATGGGTGCTGGTTCAAGCCCCAGGTGCTCCATTTCTGATCCAGTTCCCTGCTAATACTCCTGAGAAAGCAGGGGAAGATGGCTCAAGTACTTGGGCCCCTACGCTACACACAGCAGACCTGGATGGAGTACTAGGCTCCTGGCTTTAGCCTAGCCCATGGCTGTTGTGACCATTCTAGCAAGTGAACTAGTGGATAGAAGATCTGTCTCTCTGTCTGTCTCTCTCTCACTCTCTGTAACTCTGCCTTTTAAATAAATAAATAAATAAATTTTTTTAAATGGCATGATTTAGTGCTAGAACAGCACTGCATTTAAACCAGAATCTGGCCAGCGATTCCAATCTTTGATTATCTTGCTTTCAAGCATATTTATTTACTTATTTATTTATTTTTAAATTTTTTTGACAGGCAGAGTGGACAGTGAGAGAGAGAGACAGAGAGAAAGGTCTTCCTTTTGCCGTTAGTCCACCCTCCAATGGCCGCCGCGGCCGGGTGCTGTGGCCGGCGCACCACACTGATCCGAAGCCAGGAGCCAGGTGCTTCTCCTGGTCTCCCATGGGGTGCAGGGCCCAAGCACCTGGGCCATCCTCCACTGCACTCCCTGGCCACAGCAGAGAGCTGGCCTGGAAGAGGGGCATCCGGAACAGAATCCGGCACCCCGACCGGGACTAGAACCCGGTGTGCTGGCGCCGCAAGGCAGAGGATTAGCCTAGTGAGCCGCGGCGCCGGCCTCAAGTGTATTTATTGTGACAGGATAGCTGGTTACCGAGAGAGGTAGAATAGTTTTAGGAACAGAGCTCTCTTCCCTGAGGATGCTGCCTGCAGGCACCTTCAGCATGGGGTGGACAGCCTTCCCTATAAATCCTCAATCCAATTCACCGTAGCTGGCATGATCTTTGATCGTAAATCTGATCATGTCACCTCCCTGCTCTGAGCCTTCAACGGCTGCTTGCTCCATTGGGATTCAATCTAAGCTTCTGAGGCTCACCTCTCCAAGGTCATCTTGTGCAGGATTCTTTAACTCCTTCTCCAAGAGTGACATCTTAGCTCTACCAAGTCCAAGGGCCTTCTCCCCAGCCTAAAAGGCAAATTCAGGCCTTTACGCCCAGAGCTACACAAAGAAACATGCAAACTTTCACATTAGTTAATATATTATTATTTAAATTTTTAAAAATTTCTTCATTTTCATTTTATTTGAGAGGCAGAGAGAGCAAGAGTGAGATAGAGTGAGAGCAAGACAGCGATATTGTCTATCTTCTGGTTCATTCCCCAAATGCCTGTCTGTAACAACTGAGGCTGGGCCAGGCCAGAGTCAGCACCGAATCTCAATCTGGGTCTCCCATGAGAGTGGCAGGGACCTACGTCCTTGAGTCACCACCTGGGTGCTCATGAGCAGGAAACTGGAATTCCTGGAGCCAAGTGTCCAGGATTTTTTTTTTTTTTTTTTTTGACAGGCAGAGTGGTCAGTGAGAGACAGAGAGAAAGGTCTTCCTTTTTCCGTTGGTTCACCCTCCAGTGGCCACTGCGGCCGGTGCATCGCGCTGATCCGTAGCCAAGAGCCAGGTTTTTCTCCTTTTCTCCCTTGCGGGTGCAGGGCCCAAGCACTTGGGCCATCCTCCACTGCACTCCCGGGCCACAGCAGAGAACTGGACTGGAAGAGGAGCAGCCGGGATAGTATCCGATGCCCCAACTGGGACTAGAACCCGCTGTGCCGGCGCCGCAGGCAGAGGATTAGCCTAGTGAGCCGCGGCGCCGGCCAAGTGTCCAGGATTTGAACAGGCTCTCTGATACGGGATGTGGGTGTCCCAAGTGGTATCTTAACCAATGCCCCAAGCACTCGCCCAGAAATTAGTTTATTTTTAAAGTGGGAGTGGGGAAAGGGCAACATATTGCCTTCAAAAATTCCAGATCCAGGGGCCGGCGCTGTGGCAGCAGGCTAAAGCCCTGGCCTGAAGAGCTGGCATCCCATATGGGTGCCGATTCTAGTCCCTGCTGCTCCTCTTCCGATCCAGCTCTCTGCTATGGCCTGGGAAAGCAGTACAAGATGGCCTGGCTCAGCTCTTACTGTTGTAGCCATTTGGGGAGTGAGCCAGTGGATGGAAGAGCACTCTCACTCTCTCTCTCTCTCAGCAACCCTCTACTCCTTCTGCTCTCTCCCTTTCAAATAAATAAATATTTAAAAATTATATTTAAAAATTTATAAGAGGGAAAAATTCAACTATTTACGAGAGAGAATAGTACAATGAAGTGCAAGTACCACATTAAACATCAACGCAGGATGTCCTTGTTTAATCACATTCTCACCTTGTATCCCATGCTCTCCTGCCTCGATTATTTTGAAGCAAATATTACTCATTATAGTGTTTTACCCATAAATAGTTCAGTGTGTGTCTCTCAAAAAATAAGAACTCTTTTTTAAAATAAAACATATCCATATTACCGACAACAATTAAACTAGTTCCTAATATTATTCAATTTCCAATCAAATTTCCTCATTAAAGAAAAGTTGTCTGGTTCTAATCAAGAGGCAAACCAGGGGCCTGCGCTGTGACACAGTAAGCTAAGCCTCCTCCAGCAGTGCCAGAATCCCATATGGGCGCGGGTTTGAGTCCTGGCCGTTTCTCTTCTGATCTAGTTCTCTGCTATGGCCTGGGAAAGCAGCAGAAGCTGGCCCACGTCCTTGGCCCCCTGCACCCATGTGGGAGACCCAGAGGAAGTTCCTGGCTCCTGCCTTTGGATTGGCCCAGCTCCAGCCGTTGTAGCCATCTAGGGAGTGAACCAGTAGCTAAAAGACCTTTCTGTCCATCTCTCCCTCTCTGCCTGTAACATACATACATACATACATACATAAATCTTAATAAAAGAGGCAAACAAGGCCCAAAGATTGCACTTGGTTGCTTTGTCTTCTATTATTCTGTAGCTTCTCCCTTTTCTTTTCTTTCCTTGCAATATACTGTTAAGGAATGCAAATTATTCTACCAAGTTTTCTACATTATGGGTCTTATGGAACACATCCCAAGACATCTTTTTAACATACTTAAAAAACGTTTTATTTGAAAAGTGGAATGAGAGAAAGAAAAAGATCTTCCATCTGCTGGTTCCTCCCCAAATTTTGCTGGCAATGATTTTGCGGGGCAAAGCTGAATCCAGAGACAAAAATTCTTCTGGTCACCCATATGGGTGGCAGAGGCTCAAATACTTTTTTTCTTCTTAACATTTATTTATTTATTTGAAAAGCAGAATGACAGGCGAAGGGGGGTGAGGGGAAGAGAGAGAGAGAGAGAGAGAGAGAGAGAGAGAATCTGCTGGTTCTCTCTGGTTCTCTCCCAAAGTGGCTGCAATGGCCAGGGCTGAACCCAGGAGCCAGTAACTCCGTCTAGATCCCCCACCTGGGTGGCTGGGGCGTCATGTGTTGCCTTCCCAAGTGCATTAGCAAGAAGCTGGATTTGAAGCAGCTGGGACTCAAACCAGTGCCCTGATGTGGGATGCTGGCGTCATATGTGTTTAGCCTGCTGCCACCACAACACTGACCCCAAGTACCTGAACCGTTACCTGCTGCCTCCCAGGGTGCCCTTTAGCAGGAACCTGGATCTGAATGGAGCAGGTGGGACTCCCACCAGGCACTCTGAGATGGGATGCAGGTGGCCCAGGTAGCGGTGTAACCTGCTGTGCCACAGGCTCACCTCTTTTAACACGCTCTGCGTCCCCTTTATTTACTGTAAGATGAGGAAGATTTGATTTTATTGAGATTCATGTTTTGGCTAAGAATACTTCATAGATGACTCGGTGTACTTCTGTCAGAGGAAAATAGTATCTGGTTGTTTCTTCTTGTTACCCAGAAGCCTTCGATTCTCATTGCTCAGATCTACTATTAAAGGTTACTCCCTTCTCAGTTTATTTCATTTTGATTTTCTTCACACTGATTTGCCGATGAGCTGAGGCTAGATATTTTGGAAGACAGCCCCCTTGATCCAGCCATTGTTCCACACATCATTTGACTTGTTCTTTCGCCACCTGAACTTCCTATACATTGAATGTTAGAGCTTAAATGGTTTTTAAGAAGGTTCTAGAAATTATTTGTCTATTTGTAAGGTAGAGTGATGGAGACGGATCTGCCATTCTGTGATTCTCCTCAAATGGCTGCCACAGCCAAGGCTGGGCCAGGCCGAAGCTGGCAACCAGGAACTCCGTCCAGGTCTCCCATGTGAGTGGCAGGAACTCAAGCATTTGGACCACCCTGTTACTTCTCAGGGACATTGGCAGGGAGCTTGATCAGATGTAGAGTAGCCAGGTCTTGAACTTGCTTTCTGGTACGTGCTGCAGGCCTTGCAAGTGGGGTTTGACCCACTGCACAACACCTGTCCATCAGATTATTTGTTGAAGAAATTTGTCCTATGGAACTTTCATAGTCTGGATGTTGCTGTTTGCATCTCTGTAGTATCTTTCAGTGTGTTCCTCTGTATTTCCTGTAAGTCTGTGGTTGAATATAGATATTTGCTGAGATTCATGTTCGATTCTTTTCTAAAGACTACTCCATAGTCCTGTTTATGTTTTGGAGACACATGCCATCTCACCTCTCATCCAGTGACACTAGCAGTGATTGGTGGTCACTAGGTGGATTGCTGAACTCATTTGGGTTGCAAAATGGTGCATTCTCTCATTCTTGGAACACTCTCAAAAGACAACATTTCCCTCACTTAGTGTTTTATGACTCAGTGCTAGTCTCAGGAAAATTTTACACCTATTGATTTTGGTTTTCCTATTTTACAGACATAGACTTTTTCTTTCAGGTCTCAAATGTTTTCCTAAGCAGTGTGTTATAGTGTCCAGTTGTTAACACATCTCTCCAGGACGGTGGGGCAGCCGGTTAAGCTGCTGCCTCCAATGCTGGCATCCCATATGGGTACCAGTTCAAGAACTGGCTGTTCTTCTTCTTCTTTTTTTTTCTTCATTCTTTTTTTCTTTTGACAGGCAGAGTGGACAGTGAGAGACAGAGAGAAAGGTCTTCCTTTACCATTGGTTCACCTTCCAATGGCCGCTGCGGCCAGCGCGCTGTGGCCGGCGCACCGAGCTGAACCGAAGGCAGGAGCCAGGTGCTTCTCCTGGTCTCCCATGGGGTGCAGGGCCCAAGCACTTGGGCCATCCCCATCCTCCACTGCCTTCCCGGGCCACAGCAGAGAGCCGGACCAGAAGAGGAGCAACCGGGACAGAATCCGGTGCCCTGACCGGGACTAGAACCCGGTGTGCCAGCGCCGCAAGGCAGAAGATTAGCCTAGTGAGCCGCAGCGTCGGCCCTGCTTCTTCTTTTTTAAGATTTATTGTATTTATTTTAAAGATGGAGTCACAGAGATAGGTAGAGATACAGAGAGAGAGGGAGGTCTTTCATCCTGAAATGGCTGCCAAATGGCTGGAGCTGAGCCAATCCGAAGCCAGGAGCCAGGAGCTTCCTCTGGGTCTCCCAGGAGGGTGCAGGGGACCAAAGACCTGGGCCATTTTCATTGCTTTCCCAGACCACAGCAGAGAGCTGGATCGGAAGTGGAGGAACCAGGACTTGAACCAGCGGCCATATGGGATGCCAGCATTGCAGGCGTCAGCCCCTGGCTGCTCTCCTGTGATTCAGCTCCTTGCTAATGGACCCGGGAAAGCAGTGGAAGATGGCCCAAATACTTGGGCACCTGCCAGTCACGTGGGAGACGCGGATGGAGTTCCAGGTTCCTGGCTTCTCCCTGGCCCAGACACTGGTTGCTGAGACCATTTGGTGGAGTGAACCAGTGCATGGAAGATCTCCCTCTCTCTTCCCACTCTGTAGAACTCCCTCCCCCGTGAAGCTCAAAGCCAAATTTGCTGTTTAATTTCTGAGCGGTAGGAATTCCTCCTCTGCACGTCCACCTTGTCTTTGACCTTGCTCTTGCGTGCCTGTCCTGTGATTTATTTTACGCGTCCCCGGATGCTGCGATTGTAAGCCGGTCAGGGCCGTGAGTGCACAAACCCAGTCACCCAGCCATCAGTTACCTGTGACCGACCTGGGCACCCTGCTCCCTCGCGAAAGGAGCCAGAGACGGTTTCTCACTGGGGGTTTCTTTTGTGTTTTTAAGATAGCATTTATCCCATGTCTGTGTTAACCAGGCTTCAAACTGCCTGCTAGCCCCTGGACGGCTCACCCTGGGACCTCGACCGAAACACAAAACAAATAAAACCCATAAAACCCAGGAATTCGCGCTTCTCACCCCACAGCTTCGGCTCCGCCCCCCAACGCCGCGGGCGAGCCCCGTCGTGTGACAACCGTCCGGAAACCCGATCTCAGTGTGCAAAACCGACGTTAGACTGTGTGGTCCCTCACATATGTACGACAGGCAGACCCTGCTGCTGACCGCAACGTTTAGGACAAACCTGGCGCCTGGCCGCTCGCTCTGCCGCAGGCGTGGCCTCACTCACTCGGCCTTCGACTGGCCTGCCTGAACTCGCGGGAACGCGGGCGCGCTCAGCGCGGTCGATGCGAGCAGCGAGTAGCTGCTTCTGCCTGTCTCTCCCCCCCACTTTTTTTTTTAGCCATAGCTATGGTTACCACGTCTCTCCCCGCCTCCCTCCACCTACCAAGAAGACGACTGACCATTGGCTTTCTGTCAGCAAGCTCTTCAGTCATTGGTCGCCGGTGAGACCGGGCTCTCCCCCCTTCTCCTGTCTCCCGGGTCTCTAGAGGAGCCCAGGAAGGAGGCTCCGCTGGTGCCGCCGGGTCAGGGTCTGCCGGGACCGGGCTGCGGCCGTCATTAGCGGGTCATGTCGGCCGCCCAGGGCTGGGACAGGAACCGCCGGAGGGGAGGAGGCGCGGCCGGCGGTGGCGGCGGAGGTAGCGGGGTCGGCGGGGGCAGCGGGGGCAGCGGGGGTCGGGGGACTGGCCAGCTCAACCGCTTCGTGCAACTCTCCGGGCGGCCGCACCTGCCAGGTGAGTCGTGGGGGCCGGGTCGTGCCAGCCTGGGGCGCGCGGGGGAGGGGATGCTGCCTTGTTTTTTCCTGCCTGTCTTTCCCGGGGGAGAAGGAAAGGCAGGCCCCGCGCGTAGCCGAGGGCGCGAGGGTGAGGTCAGCCCACCCGGGACGCGGTGTCCGTGTCCCGTGGAAGGCGCTGAGCCGGGAGTTGTGTTTTCAGGGGGAGAAGAGGCCGCCGTCCGGCTGACGTGCCCAGGCGCCCGGCTTCCCCGGCTCCCGGTCGCTGTCCCCTTCGGCGCCCGGCTGTGGGAAGTTATTCCCGAAAGGGCGCTCAGCGCAGGGGCCCCCCAGGAAACGGCGTGGCAGAAGCCACCCCGAGCGTGAGAGGAAGAAAGGGGTGCGGGGCGTTGATGGTTGCGGGAGAGGGGACCCCCGGGCGCAGGGAGGTCGGCTGGGATCATCAGTATCGTGAAATGTCCAGAGACAGAGTGGATCGTAGCGTCCAGATTTCGAGGGGGCAAAACGAAGATCAAGTCCATACTTAGTAGGAAAAAAAAAAAAATCCTGGTGTCTACACTATAGAAACAACTGGTTGAGAACTGGGGAAAGGTGCCCAACCCAATGCAGTTATTTTACATTTTGGTCTGCGGTGCTGTATCCCGCAGTTCGGATGCCTTAAAAAGCAAATCGAGACTGGACGTGTGTGCAGACAGTTGCAAAGAGGACATGGGTGAGCGAGGATTCAGGATAGCAGGGGAAGGCAGGGCGTTCCACAGTGCACAGAACGGCACCTAACATTGGTGAGCTTGGTTTTACCAGGAGGAGAACTGTCAGGGTTGATGGGTTCATCATTCACCATGTTTTTCTGTGAATGACGTTGAAGGCGATTCTGTCAGCCGTCTCTTTGTGTAGCTGATGAGTTTTGAGACCATGGCGGGCTGGGATTGTGTTTCGTACTGTGCCTTGTATTTTTTAAGTAGTCAGAGGTTATTTATCCGAAGACAACAAAGGGAATGTTGCCTGCGTTTGTGATAAGGCTATTGATGTGAGGAACGCGTTTGTCTGTGCCATGGAAATTAAATGGAGGCATTTGGAGGTAGTCAAATGTGAGATTAACAGAGTTGGGTTTTAGATGATAGTATTAGACCGGACAGCCTAGAATTGCTAACTATGTGATCTTTAACATTAAGAGGAAAAAAGGAGAAATCTTTTTTATTATCTGAAATTCGTAACAGGAACTTGGATTTTTGTGTACCGGCAGCTTAGAAGACAGATCTGTCGGCCGGCACTGTTGCCACCTCGCCCTCTCCTCCTGCAGTCTTTAGGTCTTTGGTCATGGATTAATTATTACACCACGAGCGCCATGGAGGCATTCTCAGGCTGTCAGGACCCGGTTGGTGCACTTCCTCACTCCCACCACCGGATGGCAGTGGAAGCCGTGCTTTCTGACCGGGGGCTTAGGTGTGGTGCTATTTCTGCATTCCCTTAGCACACAAGGCCAGCGACAGCCATCTGTCCAAAATCCGCCTGAACTGTGGAAATTCTTCAAGTGGGGTCAGCAGCCCCTTCTTTCTGCCTCTTGCACTCGATTGTCACTTCATTCCTCTTCCCCCCCGTGTGGGTATCTTGGTCTTTTGTGCACCCTCAAAATGGGGAAACGTGTTAGCGCAATAGCTACCCTGAAATCCGTTCGTATGAATTGTTCATTCTCCCAGGCATTGTATTTGAAAATCCTCCCCCTTCTATTTTGAGAGGTTGAAAACGATTTTCAGTGCCAGGGAGGAATGGGAACGCCAGGTCTGTTTATGGCTGACTCTGGAGGGCCAGCCTTGATTTTAAAGATGTACCCTAGCTAGCGTTCTCCTTCGACCTCTGACCCCACTTCCTAGTCTACTTCCCTCTCTACCACGAATTCCAGATTCCGAGCGCCCAGGGCCCCTTTTCCTTCATTTCTCCCCGGCACCCAGCCCTGTTTCCCCAGAGTGCTCTCTTCAGTGACAGCCTCTTCACCCGCCCAGCGATGCAGACCTGCAACTTGGGCATCCTTGTCAAGGTCGACCTCTCGCTCGCACTTCAAGCGTAATCAGCCACCAGGTCCTATGTGTTTCACTTCTGCCGTCACCCCAGTCTGTGCTGCCGTCACCGTCCCTTAGATCATCTGCAGAGCTTTTCCGAGCCTTCCAACCCGTGCAGACGCCAATCTTTGACGAGCACAAAGCTGTACTCCTTCCTGCATATCACCTTGCATAGGCTTTTTTGTTGTTGTTGCTCTTAGGATAAGGCGAAAATCCTTAGCATCGCCTGGAAGGCACCAGGTGGTCTGGCCCGTCCGCAGCCCCTCAGTTAATCCTGTGTTAGGTTTTCCTGCTCCGTGATTGGGCTCCACCTCCTTGGTGTGGCATGCTCCTGCTGCTGGCTGTTCCATCATCCCAGAATCCGCCTTCTCCTCATTCCGCTCTCACGTTTAGCTTCTCTGACCTTGGCCCTCTCTCAGCCACGCTCTTTTCCAGGGAAGAGTCCCCTAACTTCTCTGACCTGGTCATTTCTCCCTGTCCAGGCCCCTAGTGTGGTTCTCTGCTTAGCGTCTGTAGGGGATTCCTTGATAGGCACGGTTCGGTTTTCTTGAGCTGTGTATAAAGTATACATGTATATTCACACAAATACGTACACTGTACACTTAACATGTTTACATTCTAGGTACGTTGGCATTACTTCCGTGACATTGGATTGGTGTGGTGCAGTCCCCTATGGGTAGAGTCCAGTTCTAGACTCACAAGTGAGGTTTCTGTGAGCAGCTGCTTGCCTTTGTCGTAATTATGTGTTTGCTGCATAACCTAAACATTAACAACCTCTTGGGCCTGGAGTTTTCCCGACTCGTAATATCCGTGATAGGCAGCAGTGTTTTTTATAGGCTAAATATGCAGAGAGACCTTAGGAGCCAGGCAGTCAGGAGTACATGAAGTCAAGTAGTGTCATGACTTAACTGGAGTCGGTTTCACTAAACGCAAGGTAGTTGCGGGAAAACAGTTAAATGTGGTTGCTAACATTGAGACTGGGATACTGGCAACAAGGAGGAAAAACCCAACAACTGGTAAAGCTGGTTAAAAATAATGCTGAAGTCTTACGATCTAAAACAAGCAATATGTGTAGAAATCTAAGTGGTACAAAAGAGTGCAGAAAACTTTCCTCCTACCTTTGACTCCAGCTAAGTGACTGTTTCCCTAGAAGCAACCCATGATAAATTTCTTGTGTATGTTCCGGGAAGGGGCTCAGTGGATCTGTGTGGAGGGGGGAGGGCGGGGGCATGGTAGCATTCCTTTGTTTGCATAGGTGTTGAAAGTTTGCAGTCAGAGGCTGGGGTTTGTCCTGACCCCAGCTTCCTGCTAATGTAGACCCTGGTGGGGCAGCAGGTGACAGGTGATGGCTCAAGTCTAGGGCTCTGCTACCCACATGGGAACACGTGAGCTGTGTTCCTGCCTCTGGGCCCAGCCCCAGCATTTGGGAAGTAAACTAGTGGATGGGAGCTGTCTTTCCCTCTCTGCCTGGCAAATACATACATACAAACTTAATAAAATGTCTACAGTCTTGCTGACACAAATAGTGATATAATCAGTACCCCTGTACACGTCGCACTGTTGCACATAAGAGTGAATCTGCCTTGAGGATGGAATGGCTGGGTGGAAGGCTGTTTACTGCTTGCATCTGATAGATACCGTCAGGTTGCCCTCTGTGGAGGTTGTGCCAGTTGGTGTTCTACTGTGGACGTCGGTGTGCTGGCGACTTCCGTGTTCCTTTGGTAACATCGTGGGTTATTAAGCTTTTCAAGATTGTCAATTTAGTGAGAATATTTTTCTTATGTATCTTTTTAATTGGTATGAGCCATATTTGTTTCCTTTGTTTATATATCTTTATATTTTTGTCCATTTTTCTTGTGGGATGTTTCATATTGTTTATGGGGACCCTCTTTTAAGGAAATTCATTTTTAGTCTGTGGCATATGTTGCAGATATTTTCCATATGTCTTTTGACCTGGTATATTTTCTCAGCAGAAATGGAAAAATATTTTGTCATTAAATTTATCAATCTTCTTCAGATTCTGGGTTTTGTGTCATAAGAGAGGCTTTCTCTATTTTGATATTGTTTCTAATTAAAATTGAAGTGAATGTTGTGTTTTCCCAATACTTTTATAATTTTATCTTTGTGTTAGATGTACTTCTCACAATATATGCTGAGTTAAGTATAGAGGTAGGAGTCCAAGAACCCAAGTTTATTCCTCCCCAGGTAGCAGTTCAGCCACCACAGTATTAAGTGGTCAGTTTTTCTATACAAGTTGGTCCACAGTTGTACTTAGTTCTTACGTATAACTTGGATTTGTTATTGGACTTTATCTGGTTGATCAGTTTGCCTATTTATGCCTAAAGAGCCCATTCTTGGTGTATTGTCCTCCCTCATTCTCTTCCTGTGTTTCTCCTGTTTTTTTTTTCCATAAAACTTAGAATGAACTAATCAAGCCCCCTCTTCCATCCTGTTGATATTTTTATTGGTACTGTGTTATACTTATAGGTTGACTTAGAGATGATTGATATTTTTCTGAGGTTCAAGGACACGGCATATATCCATGTCTTGTTGTTCAAATTTTCTTTTGTGTCCCTCAATAACATATGTAAGTTTAGTTTCATATAGACGTTTCAGATTTCATCTTTATTCCTTGGTATTTCGCCTCTTTTGTTGGTGTTGAGATGGGGTTTCTGTTTCTATTCTGTCTTTTATCTGGTTGCTTGAATATGGGAATGCCATTGATTTCTGAATATTAGTTTTGTATCTAGCCACCCTTAGAATTCTAATATTGTCTGTAAGAATGAGTGTTTTTTTTCCCTAGGGAAAAGCAGTTGCAGTTAGTCATGTTTTACCAAATAATCATAATTTTATCTTCTCCTTTCCAATTTTTATCTCTGTTTTGTAAAACTGATTTGGCTAGTATGTTAAAAAATATTAAACAGTAAGCTAATGGTGGATCCCTCTGTTATTCCTGACTTGGGTAGTATGCTTACAGTGCTTTCTTAAGATTTGATCGGGCTTTAGATGGAAGTGTGTGCCTTTTATCCCGTTAAAGTATTTGGCTGTTACCATTGTAAAACAGTGCTTTAATAAATGGAAGTGAATTTTGCCAGTGCCTCTCCAGCGTCTGTGGGGGTGAGTAAGTGATTGTCTCCCTTGACCTACAGCTGTAGTCGTGCTGATAGTGGTACGTTACTGAGCCCTGCTTGCATTCCTGATCAGCCCGCTTTGTCATGGGGTATTGCTGTTATAAACGTGCTGCTGGGTTTTGTTTGCTTAACTTAGAGATTTTCGTCACTCACATAAACTAAATTGATTTTTAGTTTCTTCTGTGTTATTTTTGTGGGATTATTTTACTTTCATAACAATTATTTTAAATACTTATTTCTTTCTCTATGCGTTTTTCCTTCCCTTTGATTAAATGGCGTTGCAGATAAAGGTTTGCCTGTATTTTCCGTGAAATAATTTGGGGAAGAGACTAGCTCCTGGATAATTATGCCTACTTCTATGATAGTATGGCTGCTTACGATTTATATCTTTCGGGGAGATCAAAAGTCATTCACTTCATTCAGATTTTCAGAATTATTTGTGTGCAGTTGAGCAAGGTATTCTTTTACACTTTTATTTGTTTGCTTTGCAACTTAGCACATACTTTATTTACTGGATGGACAGCTTCCTTGTCAGCCGTAAGCATCGTGTGTGGTCATCTCCACTTTGTTCACGCTGACTGCAGGGAGCTGTGTTTCGGCTTTGCATCTAGCTTGCTCAGCTGCTGCATCTGCTGGTTGGTTTTCCTTCAGCACCAAGCTGGTTGCTTTCATACGAAATCTTATCTTTGATTGCTTGTATGGCCGTTCTTCCTGGATTCTTTACTTTGCGTCTTTATACCTGCAGTGGAGCCAGCACCGGAAGCCACCAAGGTGCATCCTCCAGCTGTAGCCGAGGGCCGCTGGAGCAGATACCTGTTAGGATTCTGAAGGGGTTTCCTGTGTCTGTTATTACTCATTTAGGAGTCCCTGTGTTCTTGTTTAGAACTAACTCTTAGATCTTAAGTTTTACTCTTTTCTCTCATCTTAACTTTCTTCCATTGTTTTAAATCCTTTCCTTAACTTCCCATAGCTTTATTTTATGGTTTTTTTTTTTTACATTTTTAAAAAGATTTATTTATTTATTTATTTATTTAAGAGGTAGAGTTACAAACAATGAGAGGGAGAGAGAGAGAGAGAGGTCTTCCATCTGCTGGTTCACTCTGCAAATGGCCACAATGGCTGGAGCTGGACAGATCTAAAGCCAGAGGCCAGGAGCTTCTTCCAGGTCTCCCACGGGGGTGCAGGGGCCCAAGGACTTGGGTCATCTTCCACTGCTTTCCCAGTCCATAGCAGAGAGCTGGATTGGAAGAGGAGCAGCCAGGACTCAAACCAGCGCCCATATGGAATGCCAGTACCCTGCAGGCAGAGGATTAACATACTGCGCCACAGCGCCAGTCCCTATTTTTCTGCATTTTTATATTGGATATTCAATTTTTTTCCATGTGTTTAAATTGCAAGATTTTTTTCTGAGTACAGTTTCAGTTGTTCCCTTTAGGTTGTAAACATCTCAGTGTATTTACTGTGAAAGTATTTTGCCATTCTATTGTTGATTTATTTTAATACAGAATAATCAGACTTAATTTTTCCCTAAAATTTCCCTGTATATGTTTTTTAACAGCATTATTGAGATATAATTCATACACTGTACAGTTGACCATTTAAAGTGTACAGTTCACGGTTTTTAACTCACGGATATGCACAGCCATCACTGTTGTTAATTCTGGAACATTTCATCACTTCAGAAAGAAACTTCTGTGTCCTTTAGTTGTCATCCTGTCATCCTCCTTCTCCCTTGCCCCACCTCCTCACCCTAGCCCTAAGCAGCCACTAATCTCTGTCTCTATAGCTTTCCCAATTATGAACTTGCTCATATGAATGAGTCATGTAGTTTGTGGTCTTTTGTGCCTGGCTTCTTTGATGTTTCCTAAGATTGTCCAGGTTTACCCATGTTGAAGCAGCTATCAGTACTTATTCTGTTTTATTTGAATTGTGTACTGCTGTACTGGGTCCACCACATTCTGTTTGTTCATTCATCTGTTGGTGCACATTTGGTTGTCTAGACTTTCTGGCCATTGTGAATTCTGCTGCTATAGACATTCTTGTTCAAGTTTCTTTGAACAGGTTTCCATTCTCTTAGGAATATACTTAGGAATAGCATTGTTCTATGATAACTCTGTGTTATGTTTAATCGTTTGAGGAACTTCCAAATTGTTTACAAAGTAGCAAGAATTTTGTCTTCCCACCAGCACTGTTGAGGGTACCAGTCTTTCCATAGCCTCGCCAATACCTGTTTCTCAAATTTTGTTCCAACCATCTTAATGAGTGTGAAGTAGCATCCCATTGAGGTTTTTGATTTGTACTTCTCTGATGACTAATGATGTCAAGCATCTTTTTATGTGTTAGGTGGCCATTTACTTTATGTGTTGGTCATCTCTTCTTTGGAGAGATATCTAGGGCCTTTGCCCAATTTTTATTGGGTTACTTGTCTTTTTATTATTTTAAGAATTCTTTTTTTATTTTTATTTTTTATTTATTTATTTTTTTGACAGAGTGGACAGTGAGAGAGAGAGACAGAGAGAAAGGGCTTCCTTTACTGTTGGTTCACCCTCCAATGGCCGGGCGGCCAGCGCACCGCGCTGATCCGAAGCCAGGAGCCAGGTGCTTCTCCTGGTCTCCCATGGGGTGCAGGGCCCAAGCACTTGGGCCATCCTCCACTGCACTCCCTGGCCACAGCAGAGAGCTGGCCTGGAAGAGGGGCAACTGGGACAGAATCCGGCGCCCCGACCGGGACTAGAACCTGGTGTGCTGGTGCCGCAAGGCGGAGGATTAGCCTATTGAGCCATGGAGCCGGCCATTTTAAGAATTCTTTATATAGTCTTGATGCAAACCCCTTGTCAAACATGATTTGTATGTATTTTCTTCCATACTGTGGTTATCTTTTCACTTTCTTACCTGCGTCCTTGGAAGCACAAAATTTTAAATTTTAATGAAGTCTAATTACCCATTTTTTCATTTTGTGGATCATGCTTTTGGAGTCATATGTAAGAATCTTTTGTTGAATTAAGGCCATGAAGACATAACCTGTTTTTCTCTAAGAGTTTTATAGTTTTGCTCTTACATTTATGCCTGCCATCCGTCTTGAGTTAGCTTTTGTGTCTGGTGTCAGGTGTAAGGGTTATCTCAGCTACCTACCCAGTTGTCCCAGCACTGTTTGTTGAAAAGACTGTTCTTTCCCCATTGGATCATCTTGGCACCTATGTCAAAAATGAGTTGATAATGCAAGCATGGGTTTATTTCTAGACTGTTGGTTCTGTTCCAGAACATGTTTGCTCATGTGCCAATGCCACATTGCCTTAATTATTGTGTCTTTGTAGTTAAATTTTGAAATTAAGAAGTGAGTCCTTCTACTTCATTTTTGCTTAGTATTGTTTTGGCTTTTCTGGGTCCCTCACGATTCTATACAGTTTTGAGAATCAACCTGTTGGCCGGCAATACCAGAGAGCTGGATCAGAAATGGAGCAGCCAGGACTTGAACCGGCACCCATATGGGGTGCAGGCATTGCTGGTGGTGGTAGCTTTATGCACTAGGCTAATCCTCTGCCTGCGGTGCTGGCACCCCCGGGAAGGCAGTGGAGGATGGCCCAAGTGCTTGGGCCCTGCACCCGCATGGGAGACCAGGAGGAAGCACCTGGCTCCTGGCTTCGGATTGGTGCAGCGCCAGCCGTAGTAGCCATTTGGGGAGTGAACCAACGGAAAAGGAAAACCTTTCTCTGTCTGTCTCTCTCTGTCTAACTCTGCCTGTCCAAAAAAAAAAAAAAAAAAAAAGAGAGAGAGAGAATCGACTTGCCAGTTTATACAAATAAGCCAGTGGGTATTTTTATAGGGATTGCCTTGAATCTCTAGATCAGTCTGGGGAGTGGTGTTCTCTTGTTGTTTTTAAATTTGAGAAACAAACGGAAAGGGTCAGAGATCTCTCATCCACTGGTTCACACCCCAGATGCCCGCAACATGGAGCCAAGAGACAGACAGAAACTCAATCCAAGTCTTCTACATGGAAGGCAGGAACCCAGTTACTTGAACTACCTTCCAGGGTCTGCATTGGCAGGAAGCTGGAGCCAGGAATCACAGTGAGACACTTCAGTTTGGGGTGCAGGCATCCTCACTGGCCAGATGCCCGGTCCATGTTGCTGTATTGATAATGTTAAGTATATCAGTCCATGAATATGTGATTTTTCTTTAATGTCTTTTCTTTAATGTCTTTCAAGAGTATTTTGGGGTTTTTCAGAGTTCATTTCTATCTTATTTGTGTTTCTCAATCCTTTCGTTCATGTTTCTTACTATGCTTTCAGTAGTGTCTGTACCTTCTGTAATGGCCGAAGCTGGGCTGATCGGAAGCCAGGAGCCAGGAGCTTCTTCTGGGTCTCCCATATGCATGCTGGGGCCCAAGCACTTGGCCCATCTTCTACTGCTTTCCCAGGCCGCAGCAAAGAGCTGGATTGGAAGAGGAGCAGCCAGGACTTGAACCGGTGCTCATATGGGATGGTGGCGCCGCAGGTGGTGGCTTCATCCACTGTGCCACAGCGCCAGCCCCAGTGTATCTGTTTTCTTGTGAAGATTTAATTTCTGTGTTGGCTTTGTTTTTTTTTTTTCCCCATTCTTTCCTTCTGTTTTCTCTGCATATTTATATGAGTGTTTTATTTGTTTATCTTTTTTATTTATTTATTTGAATTTATTTGAATTTTATTTATTTATTTGAAATGCAGAGTTACAAGAAGAGAGGGGGAAAGAGGGAGAGAGAGGAGAGAGACAGAAAGAGTAAGAGAGATCTTCTGTTTGCTGGTTCACTCCCCCAAAATGGCTGCAATGGCCTGTGCTAGACCAGGCTGCAGCCAGGACCCCCGAACACCATCTGGATTTCCCATGTGGGTGCAAGGGCCAAGTATTCGGATCATTTTCTGCTAATTTCCCAAGCACATTAGCAGGGAGCTGGAAGTGGAGCAGCTAGGGTTTGAACCTGCACCTGTTTGGAATGCCACCGTCACAGGGGCAGCTTAACCTGCTATACCAGTGTGCCAGCTCCTTTTATTTACTCGCTTGAATTGAAATCTCTTTAAGTCTTTTCTGCATGTGGGTATTATTTATTTTGGTATAGCTTGCTTTCTACTCCCTGTTACTACCACCATAAAAGGAATACAAGCTCCTTATTAAAATTGGGTTATATGGGAATATTGAAACAAGGGGAAAATCATCTATCGTAATTCCACTTAAAGGCAGTTATATCAATATTTTACTATCCTTTTAGTTCTGAGTGAATTATGAATTCTGTTTTATTTAATACTATATAAATTGCTTATCACAGTAGAAACTGGAGATTCTCTCGCTTTAAAAAAGACTTATTTATGTATTTGAAAGGCAGAGTTACAGAGAAGCAGAGGCAGAGAGAGAGAGAGAGGCCTTCCATCCACTGGTTCACTTGCCAAATGGCCACAACGGCTGGAGCTGGGCTGATCCAAATCCAGGAGCCAGGAACTTCTGGGCCTCCCACGTGGGTGCAGGGGCCCAAGCTCTTGGGCCATCTTCCACTGCTTTTCCAGGCAATACCAGAGAGCTGGATCAGAAATGGAGCAGCCAGGACTTGAACCGGCGCCCATATGGGGTGCAGGCATTGCTGGTGGCGGCGGCTTTATGCACTTCGCCGCAGTGCCAGCCCCTGGAGAGTCCCTTAAAACTGTTCTACATAGGCCGGCGCCGTGGCTCAATAGGCTAATCCTCTGCCTTCGGCACTAGCACACCGGGTTCTAGTCCCGGTCAGGGCGCCAGATTCTGTCCCAGTTGCCCCTCTTCCAGGCCAGCTCTCTGCTGTGGCCAGGGAGTGCAGTGGAGGATGGCCCAAGTGCTTGGGCCCTGCACCCCATGGGAGACCAGGAGAAGCACCTGGCTCCTGGCTTCGGATCAGCGCGGTGCGCCGGCTGCAGCGCGCTGGCCACAGCGGCGATTGGAGGGTGAACCAACGGCAAAGGAATACATTTCTCTCTCTCTCTCTCTCACTGTCCACTCTGCCTGTCAAAAAAGAAAAAAAAAAACTGTTCTATATAAAGGTTTAACTCACAAGACTTGTTTATGTTCTCAGTATTTTATTGGTGGACTCTTTTTCTCCTCAGCTTCTGGGGAGTGGGTTCCAGCTTATTCCTTTTCTTCACAGCCAAACTTTGATAAAGAATAAACACTTGTTACTTAAATTTTCTCTTCCTTTCATTCTGTTATGGTCTCACTCTCTCTTGTTCTATTTGAGTACTCTCGCTAAGGTAATACTTTCCTGCTTGTTAAATCCAGTAGATTTCTCTTAGTCCTCATCCTATCCGATTTCTCTAGAGTTCTATATTTTATTGTAACTATCTCTTCTTGTGCTAGACTCTGGGGATCCATAATAACTGGACAGAGTCCCTGTTGCTGAAGAGCTCCTGGTTGTCCTTTTGTCTCTTGAACTTTCTTATTTTATTTCACCTGCTCCTTTATATTGGAACCCAAGAGTATATCTTTTATGTTTGTTTTCCCTTCTTGTATTTCCTGTTAATGCCATTACTATCCTAGTAATACCCAAATCTGTCTCCAACCTCGACCCCTTTTCCTGCCTGGTTTGCTAGTAGCTACTGGAGATTGCCACCGAGTGGCTGATAGGTACCTTTTATTTTATTTTTTTAAAGATTTATTTATTTGAAAGTCAGAGTTGAGGAGAGGCAGAGAGAGAGAGAGAGATATCTTCCATCCGCTAGTTCACTCCCCAATTGGCCGCAACGGCTGGAGCTGTACCGATCTGAAGCCAGGAGCCAGGAGCTTCTTCTAGGTCTCCCATGTGGGTGCAGGGGCCCAAGGACTTGGGCCATCTTCTACTGCTTTCCCAGGCCATAGCAGAGAGCTGGATCGGAAGTGGAGCAGCCAGGTATCGTCAAGGCCAAGGCATTAACCTGCTATGCCACAACGCCGGCCCCCTGATAGGTACCTTAAATTCAATATGCCCAGAAAATAATTTGATTAGTTTTTCTACCAAACCTCATCTTCCTTAGGCTCCTAATCCTGCCTGATACCACACTGGCTGCTTAGTTTAGTGAGGCAGGCCAGGAACCTGGGGATCACACTGGATTCCTCCCTCGTGCTCACTCCTTACCCAGTTGGTCACAGAGTCTTGTCAGTTTTTCCCCATGACCTTGTTCCCTTTTTCTCTTTGTACCTCTTCAGTGTCTTGATTTTATACTCGTGTTTCAGGTATGTAGGAATATTTGTAGTTAGTTGCCTTTAAGTTCTTCCTGGAACAAGGTACTTTGGGAAAGAGCAATTTAAAAGAAACATGACCATCTCCTGTAATGCACGCTGTCTCCTGATTTGTGTTTCCCATTTCTTCTTCCTTGTCTCCTGAGGCCCACTCAAGTGTACTTATCTCTGCGGGGCTCTTTGTGTTCGCTGTTCTAATGAGCTAGCTTGCACTTACTGGGGAGTTAGCTTTGTGTGTCTGGCTCCCTTTGAAGGGATCTGCCAAGCATTAATTTACACAGTCCCTGTCACCCTGAGAGGTAAGTCACTTCTCCATCCTCTTTGAGAGAAGACTTGGAGAAGCTACACAACTCGCTGACAGTTTACACAACTAACGAATGTCACTTAGGGGTCAGGCACGCTCTGCTGAGCCTTACGGCCCATGCCATTCTTCCTGTTCCTTGGGCTGCCACCTTTGGTGTGTCAGAGGTTTACTCTGCTTACCCAGAATTGCAGTATTGTCTGCTTACTAGCCCTGGGCTTCTTAAAGGCATAAATAGCACCGTGTCCTTGTATTTTCTGTGGAGTCTAGAATACTGCCTGGCTCATAGTGGGCTTTTAGTAAATGTTTATTGAATGAGTCACTAATGGTCAATGTCCATAGCTGTTCTTGCAAGAGTTGAATTTAGGTTATTCTACGTTACCTAAATTTATTTAAGTAAAGGCATACTTTATTTATTTGAAAGACACCATGACAGAGAGGAAGAGACAGAGAGAGAAAGAGATCTTCAATCCGCTGGCTCCCTCCCCAGGTTTCTGCACCTCCTGGGGCTGGGCCAGGCTGAAGCAAGGGTTTCTTATTTGGATGGCAGGGACCCACGCACCTGGGACATGTCCACTGCTTTCCCAGGCCTATTGGCAGGGAGCTGGATTGGAAGTGGAGCAACGGGGACTTGACCCACCACACCGTCCCCATGACTGTAGCTAGCTCTTGAAAGTGAGAGGAAAGGAAAAGCAGGCAAGGTAGAGCTTTAAGACAGGAGGAAGCTGGGACTGCTTGTTGTCCCAGTGTGTCAGAAGGAAGGGAGAGTGTCAGTAAGATAAGGTTCTAAAGTGGTGAACTCTACTGCCCTCAGGACACTATCGTAGGCTTTTGTGAGCTGCCTTAGGGACTGTTAACTGTTTCTAATGTGAGAGAACCAGGTTACCACTGACATTGTAACTTAGAGTTTACCATTTTTAATAGCCTTTTTTTAAAAGAAAACTTTTATTTAATAAATATAAATTTCGAAAGTACAGCTTTTGGATTATAGCATTTTTTCCCCTATAACCACCCTCCCACCCACAAACCATCCCATCTTCTACTCCCTCTCCCATCTCATTCTTCATTAAGATTCATTTTTAATTATATACAGAGGATCAACTCAGTATATACTAAGTAAAGATTTCAACAGATTACACCCACACAGACACATAAAGTATAAAGTACTGTTTGAGTGCTAGTTTTACTGTTAATTCACACAGTACAACACATTAAGGACAGAGATCCTACATGGGAAGTAAATGTACAGTGACTCCTGTTGTTTTAACAAGTGACACTCTTATTTATGACGCCAGTAATTATCCGAGGCCCTTGTCATGAGCTGTCAAGGCTATGGAAGCCTCTTGAGTTCACAAACTCCAACCTCACTTAGACAAGGCCGGAAGGCTCACTTTGTTGATTTGTCTCAAGCATTTTTCTAAGCTCTCCTTAGTATCTTTAGATTTCTACCATTATCTAAACTGGGCAGGCTTGTAGAACATGTCAAGGTTGTTAAATATGTAAATATGATTTCTTTTCATTGAGTTCATCCTGCTTTCCCTCCGGGATTTTTTTTTTTAGTTAATTTTTGAAACAGAAGCATTACGTAAGCATGATCAAATTGTAGAGTGTACAAGGGGAGGAGGTCTCCCTCTGCCTGAGCCCTCTCCTTTCCAGTCCCTCTGCAGATACTCTGCTTCTGTTGGAGCTTCTAATGCATCTTTTTTTAAATTATTATTTTTTTTTTGACAGGCCGAGCGGACAGTGAGAGGGAGACAGAGAGGAAGGTCTTCCTTTTCCGTTGGTTTACCCCCCAATGGCCGCTGCGGCCAGCGCACCGCGCTGATCCACAGCAAGGAGCCAGGTGCTTCCCCTGGTCTCCCTTGCAGGTGCAGAGCCCAGGGACTTGGGCCATCCTCCACTGCACTCCCGGGCCAGAGTCTAATGCATCTTGCCAGAAATAGAATTTGTATAACACACAGATACTTATATCTGGTATCTTAACAAAGTGTTTTATTTTTCATTTGAGAGGCAGAGAGAAAAAGAATGACCTCCTATCCACTGATTGACTCTCCAACTGCCTGCAGCATCTGTGTGGGGAGGGCAGAAGCTGGGAGCCTGAATTCAGCCCAGGTCTCCCGTGTGGGTGGCAGCAACACAGCCCCTTCAGCCATCTCCCCTGCTTCCCAGGGCCCATATTACAGGAAGCCGGAAATGAGAGCCAGAGCCGAGGATCCAATCCAGGCGCTCCAGTACGGGGTGTGGGGGTCCTTACCAGCGTCAACTTCTAGGCAAATGGCCACCCCATCGAAATTTTTTAAAAGATTTATTTATTATTTATTTGAAAGAGTTACACACACACACACAGGTCTTTCATCCCCCACCTAAATTTTTAAACAAAATCACAAAGCATTTTTTCTGCATCTGTCTTTTTGTAAACTTAGAAATGTATTTGGAGGATTGTTCTGTGATAGCACATCTTAGATTGATCTCATTCTTCGTGGCTGAAAGAGTTGTTTTATAAAAGTACTGTGCTCGGGGCCGGCACTGTGGCTCAGCGGGTTAACGCCCTGGCCTGAAGCGCTGGCATCCCATATGGGCGCCAGTTCGAGACCTGACTGCTCCACTTCCAATCTAGCTCTCTGCTATGGCTTGGGAAAGCAGTAGAAGATGGCCCAAGTCCTCGGGCCCCTGCACCCACTTGGGAGGCTGGGAAGAGGCTCCTGGCTCCTGGCTTCGGATCAGCACAGCTCTGGCTGTTGCGGCCATCTGGGGAGTGAACCAGTGGATGGAAGACTTCATTCTCTCTCTGCCTCTCCTCTCTGTGTAACTCTGACTTTGAAATAAAATAAATCTTAAAAAAAAAAAAAAAAAAAAAAAGTACTGTGCTGTACCAGCCGCCTGGTTGGTGGATATATAGTTTCTGCTGCTAGAAAAAAATTTCTGCAATGTGTAGTGATAAATATTGCCAACTTGGTCTTTAATATCTGTGTCTTTAAAGTTTTCTTTGAGTTATGGAACTTAGCAACTCAGACATATAAAATTTATTCCTTTGTTTTACCCAACTTTCCCATCCAGGTAGTCTTTTAAGTTGTTATGTTTTATCCCCATAATGATATTAGTTAGGCAACATTATTAGTTTCTAAAATGGGACCAGTGTTGTGGTGTAGGAAGTTAAGCCACTGGCACTGCTTTCGATGCCCGCATCCCCTGTCATAGCGCCAGTTCGAGTCCTGGCTGCTCCACTTCTGATCCAGCTTCATTTTTTAAAAATAAATTTATTTATTTATTTGAAAGGCAGAGAGAAAGAGAGAGAGATCTTCCATCTGCTGGTTCACTCCTCAGATGGCTGCAACAGTCAGAGCTGGGCCGATCTGAAGCCAGGAGCCTGGAGCTTCTTCCGGGTCTCCCACGTGGGTGCAGGGACCCAGTAGAAGATGTGGGCCATCTTCTATTGCTTTCCCAGGTCACAGCAGGGAGCTGGATCGGAAATGGAGCAGCCGAGACTGCAGGTGGCAACTTTACCCACTACACCACAGTGCCGGCCCCCAGCTTCATTTTAATGTGCCTGGGAAGGCAGAGGAAAATGATATAAGTACTTGGGCTCCTGCCAACCACATGGGAGACTCAGATGGAATTTCTGGCTTCTGACTTCATCTTGGCCCAAACCTGGCTGTTGCAGCCATTTGGAGAGTGAACCAGTGGATAAAAGATCTCTCCCTATCTCTGTCGTTCTGCCTTTCAAATAAATAAATAAGTAAATCTTTAAAAAAAAAAATTAGCACATAGTAATTGTACGTTGAAGTAGATACTTGGGCCGGCACTGTGGCGCAGTGGGTTAATGCCCTGGCCTGAAGCACCTGCATCCCATATGGGTGCCGGTTTGAGTCCCAACTGCTCCACTTCCTATCCAGCTCTCTGCTATGGCCTGGGAAAGCAGTAGAAGATGGCCCAAGTCCTTGGGTCCTTGCACCCACATGGGAGACCCAGAAGATGCTCCTGGCTCCTGGCTTCAGATCGGCGCAGCTCCAGCCATTGCAGCCCAGTTGGGGAGTGAACCATCGGATGGAAAGCCTCTCTCTCTCTCTCTCTCTCTCTGCCTCTCCTCTCTGTGTAACTGACTTTCAAATAAATAAATAAATCTTTAAAAAAAAAAAAGTAGATACTTCTATGAACGTGTACTTATAGCCCAGTGGGTAGGTACTGCTGTTCCCTTTCTTATAGCTATAAGCTGAAGCCCATGGGTAAGACTTTGTCCAAGGACGTGTGGTTATTAAGGGACCAAAGGCGGGATTTGGACCCAGCCGCAGCTTGACCCACTGTGGTCTGTGCCCTCGTGTCCTTCCCAGCTCTTTCCGTTCCTACCATTATTTGGCTGCCTTCAGCTGGTCTATGCTAATAAAGTTTCCCTGCCACTCGTAATCTTCGTCTCCTAATCCATCTTGTATACTGAAACGAGATTAATCTTCCTAAAGTATAGCAAAATCCTTCCGTGGCTTTCTGCTGCATTTAGATTCCGGCTGGGTCTCGGGCCACTCCCCTCTGTAGTCAAGGGAGCTCAGTGGATCTGCTCCCAGCTCCATCGAGATGCCACCATCGGTTTGTTTGTAGGACAGAAGAGTGAAACGAGAAGTACAATGACTAGCAAGAAAACGAGGTCATAAATAATCCGTGGAGTAGAACGATACTTTGTCTTTGAGCTATTTCTCTTTTTTACCCACAGTAGCTCCTGCCATATGGTTTCAGCAACAAGCTGCCAACTCAATTAATTTGAGTCAGATGTGTAATTGATCAAATGTTAACCACAAATATCTTGGTGTCACATAAAACAAATTCCTTAAAATACACATCACACAAGTCTGATACAGGAATATAAATTTGCCAGTGTGCATTCCGAACTTAATCGTTAAGAAATAAATAAAACATATTTAGGTTTAAATACACGCACACATGCAAAACAAAACATTGAAAACCATTCAGGGAGATAAATAATTTTTTAAAGCCTAAAACTTGCCTGTGCATTTAAAGAAAAATACTTTAATGCAGAAGTTCTTGTGAAATGTTATTTTTTGAAATTTGTATTTTGGTAAATCTGCTTCATGTAGATGCCTTATTAGAAATTATGTGTCCTAGTCTGAAAAACTAATTACAAATTAAAATAAAAAAAACATAAAAAAAGGAAATGTTCTTCTTTGGCAGTATTCATAGCTGACTTTTTTAGTTTTGCTTTTAAGCTATTTCTCTGCTTTTTGTACAACAGGACTCTTGTCAATTATTCAGAATAACTGGTTTTAAATGTACTTTTATAAACAGTTTTACAATGTCAGGTATTAAAGATTGGTTATCTGGTGTCCTGTTTCTTTTTGGCAGACAGTCCAGTCCAGGCTTTTACTGCCTTTGGTTTGGTCAAGTCCCGGTATTTTCTTGGGAGGCCTTGCGTTTGCCAACAGAAAACAGCGACATGAGAGAAGGGACAGTGTGATCATGAGAACAGTTGTGTCTTTTTTTTTTTTTTTAAGATTGTTTATTTATTTGATTGTTTATTTATTTGAAAGGCAGAGTTACAGAGAAGCAGAGGCAGAGCGAGAGAGAGGTCTTCCGTCCACTGGTCCACTCCCCAAATGGCTGCAGTGGCTAGAGCCAGACTGATCTGAAGCCAGGAGCCAGGAGCTTCTTCTGGGTCTCCCACATGAGTGCAGGGGCCCAAGGACTTGGGCCATCTTCTGCTGCTATCCCAGGCCATGGCAGAGAGCTGGATTGGAAGTGGAGCAGCCAGGTCTAGAACCAGCACCCATATGGGATGCCAGCACTGCAGGAGGCGGCTTTACCTGCTAGGCCACAGTGCTGGCCCCATGTCTTCACTTCATAATCAATTACTTTTCTAGTTTTAATCAAGGAACAGACTGAATAGTGAAGCTATAAACGGCCTGAGTCCAGCCATTTATGTGTTGGAGATTGCATATTTGTGCTCAGGTCCTTAGTTTCACTTGCAGAGTAGGGAGGGCTCCCTGACCGGGAGGAGCTGCACACGCTGGGTCCTTCAGAGAGGCTGGCTGCACAGTTTTGGTTCAGAACACATTTTCAGAGTATACTAATTTAACAAAAATATATTGGGAATCTTTTTATATTTAGTCTCTTACATCTACACCTAACCTAGCATATAATCTTTTTCTTTCTTTCTTTTTTTTTTTTTTTTTTTTTTTGACAGGCAGAGTTAGTGGGAGAGAGAGAGACAGAGAGAAAGGTCTTCCTTCCCTTGGTTCACCCCCCAGATGGCTGCTATGGCCGGCATGTTGCACCCATCCAAAGCCAGGAGCCAGGTGCTTCCTCCTGGTCTTCCATGCGGGTGCAGGGTCCAAGCACTTGGGCCAACCTCCACTGCCTTCCCGGGCCACAGCAGAGAGCTGGACTGGAAGAGGAGCAACTGGTACAGAATCCGGCGCCCCAACCCAGACTAGAACCCAGGGTGCCGGCACCGCAGGCCGTGGCGCTGGCCAGCATATAATCTTTTTCAAAGATGTTTTTGGGAGAAGACTAATTTTCTGGATGCTCAAATTAGGTGCAAGGAATCTAGAAACAAGAAAAGACCAAGTATATATTCTGGCTCTTAAGTAGGCTATTGCTATAAAGTTTTTTCAGTATAATTAATACTCAAATATTTAGTTACTAGGAAAGGAACTGGGTTATAGTCCAGTACTGCAGGTTGTAACTTGTACTATTTTTTTTCTTAAAGAAGTTTTACTGGAGATAAAAATGAAGGAGATGAGTACTGAATTACAAACAAGCTTTGCTGACTACAGATTGTATTTCAAGGCGGCACGTTTACACAGATACATGCTGAGTACCAACGCAGGCAGACCTTTTCCTTAATCTTACAAATACAGAAAACAGCTTACAAACCGCAAAAAAAAAAAAAAAAAAAAGGCTTTAAAGTGGACTTTTATCTTCTTCATCTTTCATCTTTCCTAAGGCTTCTTAGAACCATGAAATGTTAAGATTAAAAAGACCTTAGAAGTCATCTTGCCTGTCATCTATCTAATGTAGCAGGCCTCTCTTTTGAATCTTTTTTTTTTTTTTTAAGATTTATTTATTTGAAAGAGTTACAGAGAGAGGTAGAGACAGAGAGAGAAGTCTTCATCCTCTGGCTCACTCTCCAAATGGCTGATAGATTTTTAACTTTTATCTTAGACTAGTGTACTTATTTCAGCCTCTGAGAGGAACTTACTTGGAGCAAGGGCTGCCCATTACTTCATGGACAGAGCTGCCAGGTCTTTGTAGGCACTAATTGTTACAAAGGGTATCCTGACATTCTGCCGCAGCTTCTAGACTTTTCTCCTAGTTGTATCTTCTAGAAGCATATAGAACAAATTGGGACGGTGCTGTGGCAGAGTGGGCTAAGCTTCTGCCTGCGGTGCTGGCATTCCACTTGGGCACCAGTTCATGTCCCAGCTGCTCCTCTTCTGATCCAGTTCCCTGCTGTGGCCTGGAAAAGCAGTGGAAGATGACCCAAGTGCGTGGGTCCCTGCACCCGCGTGGGAGACCTGGAAGAAGCTCCTGGCTCCTGGTCCAACTCCAGCCGTTGTAGCCATCTGGAGAGTGGACCAACAGTTGGAAGACCTTTCTGTCTGTCTCCACCTCTCCCTCTGACTCTACCTCTGAAATAAGTAAAATCTTTAAAAAGAAAAAAAAATTTTAAAAATATAGAACAAATCTACTCCTCCTTCCATTGAGCTGGTGCTTTGAAAACAGTTGTAACATTGTGACTCGAAATTCTGGAGCCGGTGCCTCCACTCACTAGGCTAATCCTCCGCCTTGCGGCGCCGGCACACCGGGTTCTAGTCCCAGTCGAGGCGCCAGATTCTGTCCCAGTTGCCCCTCTTCCAGGCCAGCTCTCTGCTGTGGCCCGGGAGTGCAGTGGCGGATGGCCCAGGTGCTTGGGCCCTGCACCCCATGGGAGACCAGGATAAGTACCTGGCTCCTGCGCGGTGCACTGGCCGCGGCAGCCATTGGAGGGTGAAACAACGGTAAAGGAAGACCTTTCTCTCTGTCTCTCTCTCCCACTGTCCATTCTGCCTGTCCAAAAAAAAAAAAAAAAAAAATCTCATTTTTGACCTGGGTCCATCAATTTATGAGTCTGTAGACAGTCTTCAAGAGATTATTATATATGTAAAAAATTGTGAGTATATGTCCGTATTTCTGAGAACAGAGCCAATAATTCTTTTTAGTATCAATGGAAACTAATCCTTCCTCTCCTGGCCCCCAGATAATATACTGGTTCTACTGAGCTAAGCCTAGTAATTGCCTTTTTATTTTTTCAAAAATTTATTTATTTGAAAGGCAGAGTTACTGAGGGGAGGAAAGGTGGAAGAGGGACACTGAGACAGACAGAAATCTTTCATCTGCTGGTTCACTCTCCAAATGGCTACAATGGCTGGGGCTGGGCCAGGCCCAACCCAGGAGCCTGGAACTCCTTCTGGGTCTCCCCTGTGGGTACAGGGACCCAAGCACTTGGTCCCTCTTCTGCTGCATTCCTAGGCACATTAGCAAGGAGCTGGATAGGAAGTGGAGCAGCCGGGACTTGAATTGGTGCTCATATGGGATGCTGTTGTAGTAGGCGGTGGTTTAACTGGCTGTGCTATAATGCTGAACCATTGTTTTTGTTTTCGTTTTTATGATTAAAAGTAAACTTGCAACAAGCCAGCTAGAATCATTGTAGTAGATATTCTAAGTCTTGGGGGAGTTCTAGTTCCATTGAGAATTGTAGAATTTTTAGAGCTTTAGAGATCGTCTACTAAACATATGGTTTATGAAGTATTTAAAGTTAATTCTTCCCCAGCGATAGATGTTGCTGTGCGGTGAATTAAGCCATCGCCTGTGATGCCTGTGTCCCAGTTTGGATTGCTGATTGGAGTCTTGGCTACTCTGCTTCTGATCCAGCTTTCTGCTAATGCAGCCTCGGAGGCAGCGGATGGTAGCTCGAGTGCTTGGATTGCTGCCCCCCATGGGGGAGTGCTCATGGAGCTCCTGGCTCCTGGCTTTGGCCTGCCTCAGCCCTGGCTGTTTTGGGCTTTTGGGGAGTGAACCAGCGAAAGGATAATCTCTGCCTTTAGAATAGATGGAAGCAAATAGACGTTTTAAAAAGTTAATTCTTCAGGGCTGCGCCGCGGCTCAATAGGCTAATCCTCCGCCTGTGGCGCCAGCACACTGGGTTCTAGTCCCGGTTAGGGCACTGGATTCTGTCCTGGTTCCCCCTCTTCCAGGCCAGCTCTCTGCTGTGGCCCGGGAGTGCAGTGGAGGATGGCCCAAGTGCTTGAGCCCTGCACCCGCATGGGAGACCAGGAAGAAGCACCTGGCTCTTGGCTTCGGATCGGCCCAGATCCAGCCATTGAAGCTATTTGGGGAGTAAACCAGTGGGTGGAAGATCTATTTCTCTCTCTCTGCCTTTGTGTCTTTACCTTTCAAATAAATAAACAAATATTAAAAAAAAATAAATCTTTAAAAACAAAAATGAAAGCCAATTGTGAACCCTTGAAAGCAAAAGCAAAAATCAAACAGAAAAAAAGTTAACCTGAGCCAAAAGGATGGAGTTTTTGTTCTAAAATTTTTTTAAATATCTTTACAACCATTCATAAACATTAAGAATATGATGATACAATTTTATTAAACATTTATTTATGTATTTGAAAGGCAAAGTTGAAGATGGGGGAAGGGGAGAGAGGAGAGAGGGAATTGTCCATCTGCTGGTTCACTCCCCAGATGCCCGCAATGGTTGGGGCTGGACCAGGCAGAAGCCAGGAGCCTGGAACTCTATCCAGGTCTCCCATGTGGGTGGCAGGGCCCAGGTACTTGAGGCACCACCTGCTGCCTCCCAGGGTGTGCATCAGGAGGAGGCTGGGTGGGAAGTAGAGCGGGGACTAGGAGCCAGGCGCTTTGAAATGGAATGCAGGTATCCCAAATGGTTTCTTACCTGCTGTGCCAAGCTCCTATGTCCCATTTATTTCTCTCTTGGTGCCAAAAATATTTGGAGTGACATACAAACAAACATATGTGAAACTAGAATGTTTAAAATAAATTGATATATTGGGGCCGGTGCTGTGGCACAGCGGGTTAAAGCCCTGGCCTGAAACACCGGTATCCCATATGGGTGCCAATTCTAGTCCCGGCTGTTCCTCTTCCGATCCAGCTCTCTGCTATGGCCTGGGAAAGCAGTAGAAAGTGGCCCTACACCTGTGTGGGAGACCCGGAAGAAGTTCCTGGCTTTGGATTGGCGCAGCTCCGGCTGTTGTGGCCATCTTGGAAGTGAACCAGCAGATAAAAGACCTCTCTCTCTGCCTCTACTGCTCTCTGTAACTCTGCCTTTTAAATAAATAAAATAAATCTTTAAAAAATAAAATAAATTGATATATATATATGATGCTGTTAAAGTCCGAAGATAAATGTGTCATGAGTGGGGGCAAATAGTTGCCCTGGCCCCAGTAGTGCAGCTCCCTGAAGGTGTATTTCCAGTGTGTGTGTCAGGGAAGTGCAGTGCAATGAACTGTCAGCAGCTCATCCTAGTAAAGGCATCAGAGTACATACATAGGCTGCAGCACAATTGTTCACAAACTTTTTTTTTTCCAATTGTGAAAATCTGAGGACTTTTACTAGGAAATATTACTGTTATTCTGAAACTTACAATGACTTATTATGATTTAGATTTTCTTTTTTTTTTAACTTTTATTTAATGAATATAAATTTCCAAAGTACAGCTTATGGATTATAATGGCTTCCCCCCCATAACGTCCCTCCCACCCGCAACCCTCCCCTTTCCCACTCCCTCTCCCCTTCCATTCACATTAAGATTCATTTTCGTTTCTCTTTATATACAGAAGCTCAGTTTAGCATACATTAAGTAAAGATTTCAACAGTTTGCTTCCACACAGAAACATAATGTGAAAAATACTGTTTGAGTACTAGTTATAGCATTAAATGATTTAGATTTTCAATGAGATAGTGTAATGGGTATATACCAGAACTTTGGGAGGAGAGCAACTTTTTTTTTTTTTTTTTAAGATTTATTTATTTATTTATTTGAAAGGCAGACTCACAGAGAGGCAGAAGTAGAGAGAGAGGTCTTCCTTCCGCTGGCTGGCTTCTCAAATGGCCTCAATGGCTGGAGCTGAGCCTTTCCGAAGCCAGGAGCCAAGAGCTTCTTCTTGGTCTCCTTTGTTAGTGCAGGAGCCCAAGGACTTGGGCCACATTCCTCTGCTTTCCCAGGAGCATTAACAGGGAGCTGGATTGGAAGTGGAGCAGCCAGGACTCAACCGGCGCCCATTTGGGGTGCTGGCACTGCAGGTGGTGGCTTTACCTACTATGCTGCAGTGCCAGCTCACTGCAGGTGGAGGCTTTACCCACTATACCACAGCACTAGCTCCCTCTCTCTGGTTTTTTAAGAAATCAGAACTGACTAAAGTCTTACTTGAGTGGGGCACAGCTCGTCAGCTGCTGCCTTCCAGGTGTGTGTATTAGCAGGAAGCTGGAATAGAGGGCACAGCTGGGACACTTGATATATGGGACACAAACGTCCCAAGTGGTGGCTTATGTGCTATGCCAGATGTCCACGCCTGATATTGCAGTGTTGAGTGTCAGTAAGATTTTGGGTTTTCTATTCTCCCCCAGTCAGTGTTTATTTAAATTTAAAGGTTTTCCTTGTTTCTTTGTTCTTTTCTTGTGTATTGTTTGTTTTTGGATTTTTTTTTTTAAATTCTGGATATATATCTTTGAGTAATTCTTTTACCAGAAACTGAAGGAAACAAATTTTTTGTGTCCTTGAACATCCAAAAATGTCTGTATTTCACTCTCCTGTATGAACAAGAATTTGGGTAGATGTAGAGTTCTAGGTTTAAAGTACATTCAGTTGTCCATGACCCTTTGTTGAAAAGGCAGTTCATTCACCAGTGCGTAGTCTACATTCTGGACTACAAATGTTTGGGTTTACTTCTTGTCTCTCACTTCTCTCCCATTGATCTTGATGTCCATCCTTCGGCCAGGAACACAGTGATTTGACTACTGTATCTTTGTTGCAAGTTTTGGAATCACTAAGTGTGTGTCTTCCACCTTAGTTCTCTTTCATGATTTGTTTTGTTATTCAGGGTTCCTTGTGTTTCCATATGAAGTTTTCCGATTAGCTTGTACATTTCTGCAAAGAAAAAGAGAAGTTGGAATTTTAATAGAAGTTGCTAAATTTTTAATATACTGTCTCCTTTTCGTATTTCGGTCTTGTCTTTCTGCTCATTCATCTTTGAGAGTCCTAACTTGTTAGCCCTCCTGTGAGTGCTGTATTGACTTTACGTTGCCGCAGGTCCCCGCTAACTGGGTAGGTGTGGAATGTGTGTGATTTGTAACCATTGCCAGCCTACTTCAGTGACTGTCCCCTCTTCTGCTGGGTCTGATATCCACACAGGCCTTGTCCTGTCAGCTCCAACTGTTCATACTCAGTGTTCCCACCTAGTGAGTAACACCTTTGCTGTTAGTTGCCACTGTGACATCTGGGAGCAAAATCCTCTATTCTGTAGCACTTGACTCAGAGGTGGGTGGGTGGAGATGGTTCCTGCTCTTTCACTTCCTGCTACCTCCTAACCTGCCATGCTGAATGTTTTGTAAATTGTTTCAGTTCTTCCGTGGTCTTCTGTCTCTAACCTTCTTTTCACCACGTGGCCGCCTCTGCACTGATCTGTAGGACTGTGGTTTACTTGTGTAGCCTGATTCTATCAGCTTTCTATCTTTCAAAATCCTTCATAGCTTTAGTCCAGTCAGGGCATCTCTTGGTTTCTTTTGATTATGGGTTTTTGAAGAAATGTCTGTTATTTGGGAGACTTCAAGGGAAGACGAGCTGACTTACCATCTCAATTGAGTAAATGACTATTTAATAAAGAAGAGAAAAACTTTTAACAGCTAGCCAGAAAATAAACTGTTGATGAAATTATTGAATAAATTACATTTTTTGTTTAGAAGGTTGCTTTTTTTTTTTTTAAAAGATTTATTTATTTATTTGAAAGAGTTAGAGAGAGAGAGAGAGAGAGAGAAAGAGAGGGACAGAGAGAAAGGTCTTCCATCCGCTGGTCCATTCCCCAGTTGGCTGCAACGAAAGGCTGGAGCTGTGCTAATCCAAAGCCAGAAGCCAGGAGCTTCTTCTGGGTCTCCCACGTCGGTGCAGGGGCCCAAGGATTTGGGCCGTCTCCCACTGCTTTCCCAGGCCATAGCAGAGAGCTGGATCGGAAGTGGAGCAGCCGGGACTTGAACTGGCGTCCATGTGCAATGCCGGCACTGCAGGTGGCAGCTTTACATGCTACACCACGCCAGCGCCTGGAAGATTGCTTTTTAAGCAGTTGCTAAAAAGATAGGCAGTTTGAGTATATAAAAATGAAAACACTGAACAAAAGTTCAGACCAGGAATATATTTAAATAAAATTGAAAAGGATTGCTCTCTCTCTCTCTCTCTCTCACTATAACTCTACCTGTCAAATAAATAAATTAAAAAAAATTGAAAAGGATTATTTATTTTATAATAAGAACAAACAGGTTTCTCTTTGTTTCGTTCTTTGGGTGAAGAAGAAGCCATGAAGGATGAAGTCAGTGCCTCTGTTGCCTCAGTCGTCTCCAGAGTCAGCATCAGCCTGTGCCTGTGGTGCAGTCACGCTGGTCGCTGAGAGCGGTGTGCCAGAGGTGTTTGACAGGTGCCCCGAGAAAGCAGGAGAAAGTGTATCTGATTCAACTTTGGTTCAGTAATGCTCAGTGTTACTGGCTGTTAGTGTAATTTTAAGGTAGTTTTACATTTTTTCCATTATAAAATAATTTGTCATAAAATTTTTGGATAACATTGAAGGGGTAATAACTCCAATCATAACACTGTTAACACTTTGATATGTTTCTTTCTGGCATTTAAAAGTTATATGTGTATATATGTATATATACATATACACACACATACACATATGTTTTTCTAAATTAAAGTGATTTGGTATTATTGTTCTTCCAGTTTAAAAGTTATGCCTGCTTATTAAGAGAGCTGGGAAAATAAAGACCAGCACAAAGGGAAAAAAACAAAAATCATTCATAATAAACAACCAAAGATAACCACAATTAAAATTTGATGTATATCCTTCTTGTATTTCTCATTAATATATGCAAACACTCTTCTCTACTAAAATAATGCCATAGTTAAAACTATTTGATGCCTTGTATTTTTCATTTGCAATATATTATCAGTGTCTTATCATGTTAATAAATAGTCTTATCTATACTTTTTCAGTGTTATATAGAATATGAACATATCTAAGTATGTTTATTTAGCATACCTACTTAACCATCTCCCTGTCACTGGACGTTGAAAGTGTTTCTGATTTTTTACCATTATAGGTAATCCCATAGTTAATATCTTTGTCCATACATCTTTCCATGCCATCTATGATTATTTCCTTAGGAATAGATTCCTAGAAGTGGAATAGCTGGGTCCAAGGGTATGTACATCTTAATGCTTTTGATAAATAAAGGTGTCAAATTTTAAGCTAATCACTTGTATATTCTGTCTTGTATTGCTGTCTAATTGTTTATTGTGTCTGTCTGTCTCCCTAATTAGAACATAAGCTTCTCGAGAGTGAGGGATGTTTCTTAACACATCTCATGTATCCTTTGGCTGTGTGGACTCAGGAGCCATCAACACGTAGCTTCTTGATTTAAAGTAGTGGTTCTCTGGACTTTTGGACATCACAAACATCTAAGTTAAAAATATATATATACACACACACTTTTTTTTTTTTTTTTTGACAGGCAGAGTGGACAGTGAGAGAGAGAGAGACAGAGAGAAAGGTCTTCCTTTGCCGTTGGTTCACCCTCCAGTGGCCACCACGGAGCCAGGTGCTTATCCTGGTTTCCAAGAGGCAGGGCCCAAGGACTTGGGCCATCCTCCACTGCACTCCTGGGCCACAGCAGAGAGCTGGCCTGGAAGAGGGGCAACTAGGACAGAATCTGGTGCCCCTACCGGGATTAGAACCCGGTGTGCCGGCGCCGCAGGGCGGAGGATTAGCCTATTGAGCCACGGCGCCGGCCAATATATACACACTTTTTAAAGGGTAGACACAGGCTTGCAAATTTTCTTTTTTTCATGAAAGGATATTTAGAAACACAGCCAACTACCATTTCCTATTTCACCATCTCATAAAATAAAGAATATGTGACAATAAAAGATTCTAATCTTATTTTAAAAAAAGAGTAGTAGGCCTTTGAATAGAATGTTTTTGTTTTTTGAAAAACTTTCTACCTTGTCTGTATTTTTCTCATTTTATGTTGGACTGCTGCATCTCCACCTTAGCCTGGCATCATTTGGGAACCACTGATTTAAAAGACATAGAGAATTTAAAGATAAATTTTCTTGCAAGATGAATAATTTTCACCTTGCCCATGAATCTGTTTTGTCCATGCATTAAGGACACATGTGGAAGTAATGTCATCGCGTTACATAGAATTTGTGTATGTGTACACATTCTATAGTATGTGAACCGGACCATGGTGATGAACATCTGAATGTATTTCCAGTTGCCAAAAATGGAAACTGTTCTCTTTCTGGGCATTGGAGACAGGGTAAGTGGGCAGGATCTAGACTCTGAAGACCTGGGCTTGAATCCTGGCTGTGGCATCAAGTCAGTTTTCCCTTAGTTTCCTTACTTCTAAAATTATGATGATAATATCTTCTTCAAAGTGTTTTTATAGCCCCTGTTACAGTTACTTGACTGTGATGTAATCGGTTGCTTTCACATCTGCCTTCCTCACAAAGCCATGAGCTCTCTTAGGGAAGAAGTCATTGTTCTTTTGCAACCTTAGATCCTAGCCTAGGGCCCAGGCATAGCAGGTGATTAATCAAATGACTTGTTGAATCAATAGAGGGTTGTTGGGAGAATCATAAGGTTATATATGTGGAAGTCCTGTGTAAGCTTTAAACTTAGCTCTGCAAATGTTAATTGCTTTTATTTTATTCCAAGAGTCATCTCTGAGAGCCATCCAAACTTTGTGAAGACAGAAAATTATCTCATTTAAAAGTTTGTTAAATGCATTGCATTTTTCATCTGTTTTATAAGAAAGCAAATTTTTTAATTGGGGTTAATGTGGAGCCAGTTTGCTAACTGGGAAGGCTGATGAACGCTCTCTGCATGGAAGTGCCAAAATAGTAAATGTTTGTTTTATTTGGCTGTTGGCATATAATTTTAAGAATAGGAAGTTCAGCTTATTTCCTGTTTAAAGAGTGGTACCCACTGGCTTATCCTCTTAGTCATATAACTGATAAAGGAAGGATGATCCCACTGGCTTACCTCTTAGTCATATAACTGATAAAGGAAGGATGTTAAACCCTGAAGGGAACAGGCGTCTGTGATTTGCCCAGTTGGTTCTGGTCCGAGCTCCTTGTTTTTGGCTCTCACTGACTTAGAAAATGTCGTCATTTTTAATGTGTTTGTAAAGCTCTTGATGAATTTTAGCCACAAGATGGCATTGGTGATTGTTGAGTGCCCATAGTATTGAATCAGAATTAAAAAAAAAAAGGGCACACAATTGTTTGTATTCTTTTGGGTTAAAAAGTTGAAAAGCTTCATCACTGTTTATGTATAAATTTTAATTTTTGCTTCCAAAACAGAGTTAAATGCTACTTTATGTCATTTCTTTCTGTATTCAAGTATTGTTTTGTTTCCTGTTTTTCTGTCTTTATAACTACAGTAACTTTGTATTATTTGCCATGTGTTGTATGTGTCTGACTTACTGCTGATAATTGTGGTAACAGGTAAGAAGAAAATACGATGGGACCCAGTTAGGAGGCGCTTCATTCAGTCCTGTCCCATCATAAGGATCCCTAACAGGTTTTTGAGAGGTGGGTGACAACTAGCAAGAGATCTGTGCTTCATGTGGGTTACAGAGAACTTTGAATGAATTTTCTAAACATGAAACTCTACTTTCTTAAAACTGTGTAGGCAGCTAAAATTGGAATAATGAAAGTCTAGAACTTAATTTTAAATCTCTGTTTCATCTTGACCATTACTGGAATTATAATTACAAGTTTTGGGGAGTTAGACTCATGTAATGTGTGTCAGATGGTAGAGGCAAATCATCTCACGGTCGTCAGTGGTATTCCACCCTAACTGTAGTCAAAAGGCCTTTGAGGAAATAATTTGTAAACTATGGGTATGGAAAGAATTTTCTAAATGTGATTCTAACGGAGAAATAAAAGATTAATTTATGTGATAGTATAAAATAAAAAGCCTCTTATGTCAAGTACCACAAATAAAAAGATAAATAAAAAAGTAAAATACTTATAACAAATGTTTAATGTCATGAATATATAAAGAGCTCTTATAAGTCACTAGTTTAAAACCAGACGCCTCCTAGAAGAACAGGTAGAAGGATATGAATGATCAATTTGTAAAACAATATAAATAAATAAATACGAACAAATACTTATTTTTACTGTTGTTATATACATGGCAATTAAAGAATGAAGATATTTTCACACATTAAATTGGCAGAGGCTCAGCTTAAGAATGGCCATTGTTGGTGGGAAGAAGAAACGTGTGCATTGGAAGGAAGCGTACGTTATTTTACACAAGTTTTCTGGGTTCAGTGTCAAAAACCCTAAAAATGTTCATACCCTTTGACCTAGCAATTACTACTTTCAGAAATGTTGCATTCCTGTTACTTGTGATTTCGTACATCAAACATACTGTATACTAAAAACAGAAAATGTGAGAAGAGTGTTGAAAACTCTGCTCCACATTGTTTTTGTAGATAGAACATTGTCAGGAAAACATTCTTAATGTTGCAGTTTAGACTGTACTCAATTATTTATAATCCAGTATATTGATTTTAATGGAAGAATTTTTTAAAAAACCTAGCTTGAAAATCCTATAGCTGATACAGATTTTTCCATGTCTAGGGCATAACCTATTTTTAGCCACCACTTTGGAGCACACAAAGCATAAAATCAAGCCTCAGTCGGTCAACATAAGATAAGTAGGGTCATGTGCCATCTTTTAACATAAATAAGTAATTTTATTGACAAAAATTGAGAGTTTTATGTAACAACAATAACAACAAAAAACCATTGTACATGTGTGACCAAGCAGGCATTTCTAATTCTGTAATATTTTTTTCATTTATAAATTTGAATGATAATTTATTGATTTACAGTGAGAAACCTAACATGGGCTGAGTAAAGCATAAATTAAGGTTTATTCTATAATGTCTACTAAACAAGCATAATTAAGAAATTATTTAATCAGGATTTATAATTATATAAAAACATAAACAAATGGAGTAGTGAAATAATTGGTTGTATCTAGATGGTGGCATTGTACAGTCTGTTTTTTGGTTTTAATTGTGGGAAAAAAAGGATTGCACAGGTAAGTCACGTTCCATTGGTTTTTGTAGGCCCTCATCGGCTCAAACAGTGGCTGAGAGAGGTGCGGTCCGCGGTGAGAAGGGCAAGGTGGGAGTGCACTGCCCACCAGCAGGGTCAAGGTCACCGCGGCCTCCAGTAGCGCATTGTCCTTCTCTTGGCTCTCACCTTCTTTGAGCTGTGTGTGGTATCTGATGCGGATGACCCCTGTACCTTCTTGGACTTCTCTCCTCTTCTGGGTTGCTCTCCTGTACAGTCTTGGATGTCTCCTTCCTGCCTCTGCTCATTCCGTGCCCTTCCCCACTCGAGACAGGTGCTGCTGCCTTGCTGTCCCCCTTCCCATGGTCTCCTTTATGTGTCGTCCACTCCCACGGCTGAACTATCTTCGTTTGTTCGTTTGTTCATGCTTCCATTCCTTTAGTATTTCTTGATTGCGTCCTACATGCCAGGCACTGTGCTAGCTTGATGGTCTAGACAATAGAACATGAGGCGAGCAGACAGTTACAGCATAACTTGACTGTAAGTCCTCGTGATGAGGGTCCTGACGGGGTGGTGTGACATGGGGCGCACGGGGAGGAGGGTGAGAAAGGAGTGGCGTGAGGATGGCTTTTCAGAAAGGGAGGGAGGGTGGGGACAGACAGCTTGAGTAAAGTATTTAGGCCAAACAAGGACGCGTTGCTGTCAGAGATCCATGGGGTGGGATGAAGACGGACAGTAGAAGCCAGAGAGGGCTCTGGCCAAGTGGGGCACCCCTCAAGGGGAGTTTCAGGATCAGATCTGGTTCTCTAGCTGGTGAAGAGATTTAACTGAAAAACTGTTAGGAGATTATTATAATTAGCAAGCTGAGAAGTGTTAGAGACTTGAAGCTAAGTTATTTTCAGGGAAATCTTCTCCTATAATGCTCAGTTGTTTTCAGGGAGACTTGCTTGGCAAGCCCGTCCCTCTTGCTTCTGATGGCACCCTCTTTCCTGCCTGGATCACAGCACTCACTGGTAGTTTGTGTGCTTGCCCTTTCGTCCCGTTAGACTGTGAGCTGTGTCAGGACTGGGACAGTGGGGTGGGTGGTGCCTTCATTTCTTCTATCCCCAGTGCCCATGCAGATACATCAGATGTATTTGAGTTGAATTGAATTATTGAAAAGGCCACTGGCAAGGAATAGGATGGGATTAAAAAGTTTAGTGTGCTCTCAGTTTCTCTCTGGTGGTAGTGGGAGTGAACTCAAATGATTGAGTATGGTGTAGTGAAAACGATAACTGTAGCAGTGAATAAAATTTCACTCATAAAATGGTGGTCTGAGCACACCCATCACCTTCCTCTGTTCCTCAGATATCATTGAAAATGCCAAAGTAGACGAAAGACAGGTAACAAGTCAATATTTTTAAGAAACAGAATAGGGAGGCTTGGAACCAGCTTACCCGCAGCTGAATTCGAGCTCTGCTGTTTACCACGTGTGTGGCCTTGGGCAGTTGCTGGGTTTTTTGTTTGTTGGCTTGTTTTGCTTCAGTTTCCTAATCTGTAAAATTAGGATGATGGTGCCTAACCCCTAGAATTACTGTGAAGACCAAGACCAAGAGAGATAATATATGTAACACACTTAGGAGAGTGTTTCACGTTTAACCAATGTTGAATGGATGTTAGCTGCTATCATTTTTGTTGTTATAATGCCAGAAATTTTGAGGACTTCCAGGTTATCAAAACCAATTGGAATTGTTTTGATTGAGAAACCAGCACAGAATTCAGGGCAGTTCAAAACAGGTACAGCTGCCGCATGACGGAAGTCAGAGGATGTCTTCATAGGGCTTTAACTTTTAGTGGAAGTCTGCAAGTTTAGGAAGATGGGGGCAGGTCTGGGGGGAAGTGGAGTGTCAGGGCAAGTCATTGAAGAACCGCCTTCCAAACAGTTACTTCTACCAGTCTCTCCCTCCCTCCATACCAAGAGCTCTCGCAAGGGCATTAGATCTCAGAGTGACGCCAGGAGAACAGCTCGGCAAGCAAAATAGAGGATTTGGTTTGGGGAGTTTGGGCAGGCATGGTGAGCGTGGACTGGGGTTGGAGAAAGAGCCCACAGAACAGGGCCTTGGGCGCTGGGCCTCACAGTAGGTTGGAGGAGGAGAGTGAAATGGGGGCAGAAAGAAAGGGTGTTCCATCGAGGAGTGGTGCCCAGAAAGGGGCCATGCCTGCCATCTGTCTTCGTCCTGAGGCCGGGTCGTGTATGGAGAATAGAGGTTTGTTTAGCTCACAGTTCTGAAGTTACAGAGCACGCAGCAGCATCTGTGTGGCTTCTGCTGAGGGCCCCGTGCTGTGTCGTGCGTGCCGTGGTGGGGAAACAGAGAGGGGAACTGGGCATGTGCAGAAGACCCTGTGTGCAGGAAAGGAGGCCGAGAAGCTTTGGTACCTCCCCCACGGTGACCCCCCCCCCCAGACCAAGCCACTCTGGAGAAGAACTGACCCAGTCCCTCTGAAGGACCTGGATCCACAATGAGGGCAGTGCCTGATCACCCCCCGCTGACCTCTCTCAGTTCCTGCCGCCTCTCAGCACGTTACACTGGGACCAAGCTTCCAGCAGACGAGCCATATCTGAATTGTAGCAGGTCATGGTACCACAGTAACTGCCTTACTTGGCAGTAATACAGTCAATGTGCTCCCCCACACTTTCAAAGGGAAACCTGTGTGTCAGTGTACCGCTGACCTGCAGAGCCACGGGCCAGTCGGCCTCCCACTGGGAGGTTTTGGAGACAGATTGGTCCCACTGGTGAGGAATTACGCGCAGATGCAGCCCTTTGCTTACTGATGCGATTAGTGATCAGGGCTCCCAGGACATCTGAGGAAAGCCAGGCCTGGAAGAGTGTCACTGAGATGAGTAGCAGCCAGCACCCCGGCTGCCCGTGCTGGAGACGGAGGTAATGAGGAGGTGGAGAGGAACTCCAGGAAGTTCAAAACACCAGACGGAGCTGACAGTGAACTGCATCCATGGATTTGAAACCAGCTGCCTGGAGAAAAAGCAATAGTTGATGAATTAGTTAGGCTTTTTTATTATTATTATTATTATTGAAGTATGGATTCCTGAAATAAAAAACTCAGTTGTAGGGTTAAACAATAGACTTAGGACAAGTTATCTTTCATGAAAATAGAGGAAAATATGTAGACCATAAAGTGAGTAAAACAACGGATAGAAGGGAGTTTATACTTTGACAGCTCTAAGTGATCCAGTATTCATTTCATAAGAGCTCCAGAGGGAGCGGTCAGACGATGGAAGAGAGAAAAAGGAAGTAAAGGATATTTCTCTTACTGAAGACTGAGTTTTCAGGTATAAAAGGGCATCAAGAGCCAAGCAGAAAAAAATGTAAAAACAAAACAACAAAAGGCCTCTTTCCAGCACGTTACTGAGACACTTTCTGATAGCAGTAGACAGCGAGTTCCATGGAGAGACGCTTGTGTTGGGCAGCTCACCTGCACTGATGCTGCTGGAAGATAAATGCCTTCAGTGTTCTCAGAGAAATTATTTTGAAGGTGATTTCTGTATCCAGCCTCACTGATGTTTAAGCAGGGCATAAAAATAAATAAAAACTGAAAGTTTATGACCTACACCCATTTTGAGAAGATCAGAGGAAGAGAGACTCCGAATAAAATGAAGAAGAGGAAGCTTTGGATGTAAGAAGGAGTAGTGTGCAGAGAAACCAGTAAGTCTTAGGCGTTCTAGAAATTTGGGAGTAGTACTAAAAGGCTTACAGTTTTTCTTAAAGATTTATTTATTTGAAAGGCGGAGGTACAGAGAGAAAGAGAGAGAGAGAATCTTTGATTTGCTGGTTCATGCTCCAAATAGCCACAACAGCCAGAGCTGAGCTGATACAAAACCAGGAGCCAGGAGTTTGTTCTGGGTCTCCCATGTGAATGCAGGGCCCAAGTTCTTGGGCCATCTTCCACTGCTTTCCCTGGTGCATTAGCAGGGAGCTAGATCAGAAGTGAGCAGTCGGGATGTGCACCAGTGTGCATATGGGATGCCATCGTTGCACACGGCAGCTTAACCTGCTACGCCACAGTGCTAGCCCCAGTCTTAACAATTTTTTTGTGTAATTTACAAGTATAAGATTTACTTATTAAAATGGGAATTCAGATGATACGGAAATACAAAGGATGAAAAGTGAAGGTTACTTTTATAAGCATACATAGAAAATTTGTATAGAACATTTTTTACAAAAGACATCTCAATAGAAGAATATACAATTATAAGAAATTTCAGCAGGCATTTCCCAAAAGGAAAAGATCCAAATGGCCAATAAACATAAAAAGCTGTTTAACCTCATTAGCAAAGAGAGAAATGCATGTAAGAACCATGAGCTAGGTCTATAAATTCACAGGAAGCACTGAATTAAAGACTGGCAGTGACAATACCAGACATCGCACAGATGTGCAGCAGCAGGGACTCCACGTGCTGCTTGGATGTGTGAACTGGTGCCACCGTTTTGAAAGCACACTGGCCTTACCCAGCGAAGGTAGAGATTTCTATTCGCTAAGACTCAAAAATGCCGTTTTTAGACTTAGAACCAACTGAAATGTGGGCCCCTGCACACTTGAAAGGATGTACAGGAATGTGTGTAGCAACATTTTGAGTCAAATTTGAAACAATCCAAATGTCCATTCACACAATTTAGAGTGAAGCTGTGGTTTGTGTTCGTGCAAAGAAAAGGTATTTCGGGGTGGAAGGGAACAGACCACCTCCACCTCAGCAACTGGACTGTCTTAGACGTCGTTGTAAAAGGGCCCCGGGGGAATTCATAGTGCATCGGGCCACCTTGAATGAGACCAGTAGACAGTATTGTTGGAGATGCATACCTGGGTATAGTAAGAGTATCAAAAGCTAGCAGGCTCTGTGATCATCATAGAAATCAGTGGTTGTAACTGGAAGTGAGGAGTGGCCTGGTGGTGGACAGCGGCTACATGTTGCCTTGTTAGTAAGTTGCTAGATGCTACAGGAACGTGATGTTTGTTTTTGGACTTGGATGATAGCTGCATGTTCCCATATAATAAGTTCTTTTATGTACATTCCTGGCTTATATTTCACAATAAAAGGAATTAAATAAAAAAGCAAAAGTCTTTTTTTCATCTTCACTCAACGTATTGCTCTTTCCAGAGATAACCACCATGAATAGGCAAGTTGTTGTTTTCCAGGCACTGCTTATTCTTAATGTCAATGGAAAAGTAAAAGTTTGTGTTTTACAGGAAGTTTGGGGGTATAGGATGGGGGAGGGGAAGTTTGATTTTTTTTAGTGAAATCTGAAAAGTGGAAAAATGAAACAAGACAGAATGGTAAATAATACATATATATATGTATCATGATAGGGATAAATCTAAATTAAAAGAAATCAAGATCAGATGGGGTTTATCTGTACAGTGTATTTAGTTTGTTACTTTAATAGGTTAAAGGAAGAAGTATGATTTTCCTGATATGAAAAAACATTTAATAAAATTTGATAGCGTGTTCATTTTATTAAAATGCATCAAATTGTGTACTTATATGCTTTTTTTGTATGATACATTTCAATACAAATTTTACTTTTTAAAAAATAAAATCACACCCATTCCTGGTAAGAAAAAAATTCATAGGCATCTAGAGATAAAAGAAAATTTATAGTACTGATAGAATTATCTACAAAAATTGCAAACATCATACACACTCACACACAATGAAACCCTACCAATATGATCTCCACTATTCAAACTCGTTCTGGAGGTTTTAGCCGATACACTGGAATACCAAGAAGAGATAAGAAGCACGTATGTTGGAAGAGCTGAAAGTTGTCATTGGTAGCAGATGGTCTGCTAATATTTCAGATAAAATAATAAAATTCAAAACCGCTAATATTAGAGTCACAGTTGTATGGAAATGTATAAAGTGCTTAGAAATAAGAAGAAAATAAACTATAGTGATAGATTTTTTTTTTAAGATTTATTTATTTGAAAGGCAGAGTTACAGAGAGAGAAGGTGAGGCAGAGAGAGAGAGAAAGATCTTCCATCCGATGGTTCACTCCCCAATTGGCTGCAATGGCTGGAGCTGCACCAGTCTGAAGCCAGGAGCCAGGAGCTTCCCCTGGGTCTTCCCACGTGGATGTAGGGGCCCAAGGACTTGGGTCATCTTCTGCTGTTTTCCAGGCCATAGTAGAGAGCTGGATCGGAACTGGAGCAGCCAGGACTTGAACTGGCGCCCATATGGGATGCTGACACCACAGGCAGCAGCTTTACTGGCTATGCCACAGCACTGGTCCCGTGCTAGGTTTTCTTCTTCCTCCTCTTCCTCTCCTCCTCCCCCTTCCCCTCCCTCTACTCCTCCTTCTCCTCCTCCTTTCCTTTTCTTTTCTTTTTAATGAATGGCTTCAGATTCTGTCTCTTGAAGAGATGTCTCAAACAAAAATTCCCAAGGGGCTTTTTTTTTTTTTTTTTTTTTTTTTTTTGACAGACAGTTAGAGAGAAAGGTCTTCCTTCCGTTGTTTCTACCACCAAATGGGCGCCAAGGCCGGTGCGCTGCGCCGGTCCGGAGCCAGGTGCTTCTCCTGGTCTCCCATGCGGGTACAGGACCCAAGGACCTGGGCCATCCTCCACTGCCTTCCCAGGCCACAGCAGAGAGCTGGACTGGAAGAGGAGCAACCAGGACAGAATCCGGCACCCCAACTGGGACTAGAACCCGGAGTGCTGGCACCACAGGCGAAGGATCAGCCTAGTGAGCAGCGGCAACGGCCCGAGGGACTTTTTGAGGATTTAAACAAGGTGATTCTAAAATTCATTGCAGGCCGGCACCGTGGCACAGCGGGTTAGAGCCCTGGACTGAAGCGCCGGCATCCCATATGCATGCCAGTTCTAGTCCCGGCTGCTCCTCTTCCAGTCCAGCTCTCTGCTATGGCCCGGGAAAGCAGTAGAAGATGGCCCAAGTCTTTGGGCCCCTGCACCCACATGGGAGACCCGGAAGAAGCTCCTGGCTTCGGATCGGTGCAGCTCCGGCCATTGCAGCCATGTGGGGAGTGAACCAGCGGATGGAAGACCTCTCTCTCTGCCTCTCCTCTCTCTGTAACTCTATCTTTCAAATAAAATAAATCTAAAAAAAAAAAAAAGTTCATGGAAAATGTATATAATGAAAATTTCAAAAGCATTACAGAAAAATAATATTATCTTTAAAAAAATAAAATTCATTGCGTCTCATCTCTCTGTAACTCTGACTTTCAAATAAATAAATCTTAAAAAAGGGGGGGGGGGGCAGCATTGTGGTGCAGCGGGTTAACACCCTGGCCTGAATCGCCAGCATCCCACATGGGCGCTGGTTCGAGACCCGGCTGCTCCACTTCCAATCCAGCTCTCTGCTATGGCCTGGGAAAGCAGTAGAAGATGGCCCAAGTCCTTGGACCCTTGCACCCACGTGGGAGACCCGGAAGAAGCTCCTGGCTTCGGATTGGTGCTGCTCCTGCTGGAGGCGCCATCTGGGGAGTGAACCATTGGACGGAAGACCTCTCTGTCTCTCTGCCTCTCCTCTCTCTGTAACTCTGACTTTCAAATAAATAAATAAATCTTTTTAAAAAATTTCATTTTAAAAGTCAATGAAGAAAAATGCCTAAAAAGTTTTTTTTTAAGATTTATTTATTTGAAAGAAAGTTACAGAGAGAGGTAGAGACAGAGAGAGAGGTCTTAGCAGAGAGCTGGATCAGAAATGGAGCTGCTGGGACTAGAACTGGCGCCCATATGGGATGCTGGCGTTTTAGGCCAGGGCTTTAACCTGCTGCACCACAGTGCCAGCCCCTTTTTAAAAGATTTTATCCATTTATTTGGGAGGCAGAGTTATAGTCAGAGGGAGAGAGAGACATAGAGAAAGGACTTCCATCCACTGTTCACTCCACAAATGGCCGCAACAGCTGGGACTGTGTTGATCTGAAGCCAGGAGCCTCTTCTGGGTCTCCCATGTGGGTGCAGGGTCCTAAGCACTTGGGCCTTCTTCCACTACTTTCCTAGGCCATAGCCGAGAGCTGGATCAGAACAGGAGCACCGAACAGGAACCTACACCCATATGGGATGCTGGCGCCACAGGTAGAGATTTAGCCTACTATGCCACAGCACAGGCCTCCTGGAAATTTTTTTTTTTTAAGATTTGTTTTGGGCCTGGCGCTGTGGCATAGCAGGCAAAGCCGCTGCCTGCAGCACCAGCATCCCATATGGGTGCCAGTTTGAGTCCCGGCTGTTCCGCTTCCTATCTAGCTCTCTGTTATGGCCTGGGAAAGCAGTAGAAGATGGCCCAAGTCCTATACCCATGTGGGAGACCTGGAGGAAGCTCCTGGCTCCTGGCTTTGGATTGGCATAGCTCCGGCTGTTGCAGCCAATTGGGGAGTGAACCAGCAGATGGAAGACCTCTCTCTCTGTAACTTGTCTTTCGAATAAATAAAATAAATCTTTTTTAAAAATTATTTTTACATATTTAAAAGGCAGAGTTATAGAGAGAGATGGAGAGACAGAGAGCTTCCATCTGCTGATTCATTACAGCCAGGGCCAGGCTTGTCCGAAACCAGGAGCCAGGAGCTTCTTCTGGGTCTCCCACATGAGTGCAGGGGCACAAGCACTTGGGCCATTTTCTACTGGTTTCCCAGGCACACTAAGCAGGGTGCTCAATGGGAAGTGGAGCAGCCGGGAAAAACCAGCACCCATATGGGATGCCGGTGCTGCAGGCAGTGGCTTAACCTATACCACAGTGCCAGCCACAGGAATTTTTGATAAAGAACAACAAAGGATAATTTGTCTTACTACGTACCAGAAGATAACTTCAAAACTACAATGATTAGACAGGGTGGTAGTGCTGTAGGGATAGACAGTGGAACTAAGTAAGGGCAGAACCCATGCATGCTTCCAGTATTTTCTTTTTAAATTTTTATTTATTTGAAAGGTAAAGAGAGGGGCAAAGAGGGGTCTTCCATCTGCTAGTTCACTCCCCATATCCCTGCAACAACAAAGGCTGGGCCAGGCCGAAGCAAGGAGCCCAGAACTCAATCCAGGTTTCCCATGTGCATGACAGGGATCCAAATATTTGAGTCATCACCCGCTGCTTCCCAGGGTGTACATTGACAGGAAGCTGGATCGGAAGTGAAAGTGGGACTCAAACCCTGGCATTCCAGATGGGAAGCAGGCATCCCAAGTGGCATCTTAACCACTGTGCCAGACGCCCACCCACACGTGGAGTGTTTTCAGAAGGAGGCATCTCTAGGGTGGTGGCAGCTGTCTCAAGTATGCTTTACTCAGCACTTGAAATTAACTCATGATAGGCCGGTGCCGTGGCTCACTAGGCTAATCCTCCGCCTGTGGCACCGGCACCCCGGGTTCTAGTCCCAGTCGGGGCGCTGGTCCTGTCCCGGTTGCCCCTCTTCCAGGCCAGCTCTCTGCTGTGGCCCGGGAAGGCAGTGGAGGATGGCCCAGGTGCTTGGGCCCTGCACCCGCATGGGAGACCAGGAGAAGTACCTGGCTCCTGGCTTCAGATTGGCGCAGTGGCAGTTTGGGGGTTGAACCAACGGAAGGAAGACCTTTCTCTCTGTCTCTCTTTCTCACTAACTCTGCCTGTCAAAAAAATTAAATCATGCCGGCCGCAGCAGCCATTGGAGGGTGAACCAACGGCAAAGGAATACCTTTCTCTCTGTCTCTCTCTCTCTCTCACTGTCCACTCTGCCTGTCAAAAAAAAAAAAAAAAAAAAAAAAATTAAATCATGATAATCCTATAGTCTGTCACAGCAAGTTTCTTTCATTGATGCTACCTTGACACTAAGATGACCGTGCCTAGAGAAGCCAGCAAATCCTTACATACCCACTCATACAGTGTATGGAGTCCCTATGGAAACCAACAAGTGTGAATGGATTGCTTTGGTCTGAGCACCTGGGGGTTCTGTCTGCCTGCTGGTAGGGGCAGAAGCCAGCTGGACCGGCCTTTTTGACTGTCCTATCCAGGCTAACAGGTATACAACAGAAGACCTGTCTTCTCAGGTCAGGGTAGTGCTGTCCTGTGTATTTTAAAAGAAGCAATCAGTTAAGTAGATGTATCCTTTAGGTTGTTTGATACAAGTAGTTAGCCCTTTTAGAGATAAAAGTGTGTGGGTTTTTTGTTTGTTTGTTTAAGGAGAGGCAGAGACAGACAGGGGTCCTCCATCCACTGGTTCACTCACCAGTGGGCCACAATGGCCGTAATTGTACCGATCCAAAGCCAGGAGCCTTTTCCGGGTCTCCCACATGGGTCATCTTCTATTGCTTTCCCAGGCCACAGCAGAGAGCTGGGTCGGAAGTGGAGCAGCTGGGACTTGCACCAGCACCCCCTATATGGGATGCCGGCGCTGCAGACTGGGGCTTTAACTGGCTGTGCCACAGCACTGGCCCAGTGTGGGTTTTTTTTTTTCTACCAAAAATGTTCAGTAGCATGTCTGGAGGTGGCTGCTTTTATAAATAATACTTATTGGCTGGCACCGCGGCTCTCTAGGCTAATCCTCCGCCTTGCAGCACCAGCACACCGGGTTCTAGTCCCGGTCGGGGCACTGGATTCTCTCCCGGTTGCCCCTCTTCCAGGCCAGCTCTCTGCTGTGGCCAGGGAGTGCAGTGGAGGATGGCCCAAGTACTGGGGCCCTGCACCCCATGGGAGACCAGGAGAAGCACCTGGCTCCTGCCATCGGATCAGCGCAGTGCGCCGGCCGCGGCGGCCATTGGAGGGTGAACCAACGGCAAAGGAAGACCTTTCTCTCTGTCTCTCTCTCTCTCACTGTCCACTCTGCCTGTCAAAAAAAAAAAAAAAAAAAAGATATGTAAAAAAAATAAATAATACTTATTAAGCAATTGGTAAATATTGGGAGCTACTTTATGTAAGCTGTTGCAGTTAAGAGTCTAGGATGTTGCTTTGTATCTGTATATATAATTTATGTATCTTCTTTTAAAGATTTATTCATTTTTATTTGAAAGGCAGACTTACAGAGAAAGAGAGGGAGAGACAGAATCTTCCATCTGCTGGTTCACTGCCCAAATGGCTGGAACGACCATTGCTGGGCCAGACCAAAGCCAGGAGCCTGAAACTTCTTCGCAGTCTCCCATGTGGATGCGGAGGCCCAAGCACTTGGTCCATTTTCCTATGCTTTCCCAGGTGCATTAGCAGGGAGCTGGATCAAATGTTGAGCAGCCGGGACTCGAACCAGTGCCCATATGAGATGCCGTCACTGTTAAGTGACGGCTTAACCTGCTACACTACAGCACTGACCCCATAATTTATAGATCTTAAAGAGCCATCGATTCTATATACAAGCTGGCGACTTGAATATTGGGATTGTCCTAATTCTACTTTAGGCATGTTGATTTAGGATATGGTAAAGGTAGCATTTCAAATGGGTGTAGCAGGGATAACGTTCCATTAGTGGTTTGGGAACAGCAGCCTGTCTGTTTTGTGTGTGAGGAATTAGAGCCCTGCCTTATACCATGCACTAAAGCATTCTGGATGTATTTTAATTATGAATATAAAAATGGGAAATTACTAGAAACAAGTGAGTGTATTTTATTAATTTTATAATGACGCAAGGATAAATGAGATGTAAGGGATCTTGAAGAGAAAAAATTAAGTGATTCAGTTACACAAACTCTGTGTGTGTTGAAAAATACCATAAACAAATTAAATGGCGGGAAACGAGCTGAAATAAATATAATAATTTCTTAAAATCTGTGAGATAATAGAGAAAATGATATGTTCAAGCAGTTCCCAAATGCAGATAGATCCATAAACACGTGAGGCAGTTAGATCAGGAAATGCAGATTTATCGACACCAGTTCTGCCAATCAGATTGGCACAAATGAAGATGTTAAAGGATGTGAATAGATACCTCCATACATATCACTGGCACTATAGATTGTTCCAGTCTTTTTGGAGGGGAATATTGTGTCTGTAACAGTTTTAATAAAGAAGTTATTTATTTATTTATTTGAGGGGCAGAGAAACACAAAGAGAGATCTCCCATCTGGCTGGTGGTTCACTCCCCAAATGCCCATAGGACTGGGCCAGGCGGAAGCCAGGAGCTGAGAACTCAGTTCAGGCCTCTCATCTGGGTACCAGGAGCCCAAGTACTGAGTCATCACCCACTACTTTGCAAGGTACACATCAGCACGAAGCTGGAATCAAAAGCAGAGCTGGGGGCCAGTGCCTGCAGTGCTGGCATCCCATATGGACGCCGGTTCAAGTCCTGGCTGCTCCATTTCCGATCCAGCTCCCTGATAATGCACCTGGGAAAGTAGCAGAGGATGATCCAAGTCCTTGGGCCCCTGTACCCACGTGGGAGACCCAGAAGATGCTCCTGGCTCCTGGCTTCAGATCAGCCCACGTCTGGCAATAGGGACCATTTGGGGAGTGGACCAGCGAATGGAAGATTCTCCTTCCTTCCCTTCCCCTCTCTTTCCCTCCCTCCCTCCCTCTCTCTCTCTCTCTCTCTGGCTCTGGCTCTGGCTCTCTCTAACTCTGCCTTCCAAATAAATAAATATTAAAAAAAAAAAAAAAAAAAAGGCAGCGCTGGGTATGGGATTCAGGGTCCCAGGCAGTGTTTTAGCTGCTGTGGCTAACACTGTCCCCCACCCCTGTAACAACTTTGAATGTGCACACCTTTGACCCAGAAATTGTATATCCAGAAGCACTCATACATTTACAGACAAATAGATACATGGGGGAAGCAGTACTATCATATTATCTATAATAGTGTAAACCCTGGGAACAACCAAGCATCTGACAGCTAGCTTTCTCCTGCTTTGGGACTGGAAACTAAATCCTGTTTCTCTGGTTACCATAAGCTGTTGCTTATGAGACCCAGGGTAGAGGACAAGTGCCTGCGACATGGAGGAGAAGATGGTTCACACCTCCTAGGCTAGGTACGCATCCCAGAACTGCATATTCCCTTCTGGGAATTAAGTTTACCTCTGCACCCAGGTTGAGTTTGTACTTTTTTACTTCTGCATTTTCTAACATAAGGTCCTGAGCCAGGTAACCCACATCTGTGGGGAATTTTATTAGCAGCAAGTATTTTTAAGAAAGAGATTTGTATGTGGCGAATCTGGAGGCTGCAGAGAGCTACTTTAGATTCTGACACACACTTTCATCCTTGTCAAGGCTGAGGAGCCTGTGTCGTACTCCACATAATGAAAATCATAGCTTAGTCTCCATGACCGTAGACCTGACAAATTCCTGTGATTTCCAAAAATGGAATGGCTTCCTAATACGTTAGTCACTCTAGGGCTGTAAATACAAGACAGAAATATGCAGTCACTGACAAGAAATAGGAGGTCCCTCTGTACACCCAGCTGTACGACTCCTTGACGGGATGTTTAATATTTATCAGACATTGATTAGAATCTCTTTACCCAGGAGTTTAATTTGCATTAGGCATGATGTTACTGCCAGAAGGCAGCAGTTGGGCTACACTCATGCTGCTTGACAGAAATAAGTGGGCCACAAAACCTCAAAGTGTCAAGTAGCCGCAGTGAGTAAAAAACAACAGGTGACATGAATTTTAGTACTTTTTTTTAGCCTAATATATTAAAACTGTCAACCAACATATAATCGATAGTTAAAAGTTTACACTCCTGTTGGGGTACTGAATGCTTTGAGGTGTAGTGGGTATTTTGCATTCAGAGCTTCTCTACAGTCAGCCCAGGATGCACCGCCCTGTGTGGCTGCTGCACTGGCCAGTGCGGGCGAGGCTGTGGCTCCAGGGTACCAAGAGAGTGATTATCTTACCATTGCACTGCCAGCGCTTAGCACCGTGCATGGTACATAACTGGTGCCCAGTGCTATTTTTAATTCAGTGAATTAGTGGATAAATATAAAACCATCTTTTTCCTAACCCCTCAAGGTGTCATCCATGTGAGTTCCATTTGTTACCAAAATAGTTGGCAGTACACTTTGAACACCATTCATGCTGTGCAACCAGTTAGAAAAAAAATCTTAGAATATATCGTGTTGCCTAATAGCCGCTTTAAAATTATCTGTTGGTTCCAAATAACACAGCAAATGACCTGATATTCCTTTTTTGATGAAACATTGCAAGACATGAAAGACTTTCATAGGTAATGTTCTTATTAATTTTTTAAGATTTTGTTTATTTATTTGAGGTAGAGTTACGGACAGAGAGAGACAGAGAGAAAGGTCTTCCATCTGCCGGTTCACTGCCCAAATGGCCACAATGGCTGGAACTAGGCTGATCTGAAGCCAAGAGCCAGGAACTTCTGGGCCTCCCACGCAGGTGCAGGGGCCCAAACACTGGGCCATCTTCTACTGCTCTTCCAGGCCTTAGCAGCGAGCTGGATCAGAAGAGGAGCATCTGGAACTAGAACCAGTGCCCATATACAATGCTGGCACTGCAGGTAGAGACTTAGCTTACTACACCACAGTGCCGGCCCCTTGATAGAGATTCTTAAGACTTGTCTGTTGAACATAGTAACTCTTTTTTTTTTTTCTTTAAATTTGTCTTGCTCGGGGCTGGCACTGTGGCTTAATGGGTTAAAGCCATGGTCCGCAGCACCAGCATCTCATATGGGCACTGGTTCCAGTCCTGGCTGCTCCACTTCTGATCCAGCTCCTTGCTGATGCGCTTGGGAAAGCAGTGAAGGATAGCCCAAGTGCTTGGGCCCCTGCACCCATGTGGGAGACACGGAGGAAGCGCCTGGCTCCTGGGTTTGCCCTGGCCCAGTCCTGGCTGTTATGACCATTTGAGGAGTGAGCCAGCAGATGGAAGATCTCCTTCTCTGTCTCTCCTTCTCTCTCTCTCTCTCTCTAACTCTGCCTTTCAAATAAATAATCTTTAAAAATTTTTTTGACTTACTCATTCTTAAAAAGAAGCATTTGTGTCTTGGAAAGGTCATTGGGTATTCTAACACCTGTCCCCTAAAGCTTGTCCCTCGAGCATAGTAGTATCAAAAACGCACTCAGAGTTGGACACTGTTTTGATCAGCCCTGTTACCATTTACTTTGGCCTGAAGTTCAAGTCAACAAAGCTTTCAGTACCTGTTAGACAGCCCCAGCTCTTTCAAGTGTTGTGATTGACACAGGGTAATTGTTACACATGCCCTTTGCCCTTTGAGGAGTTTATAATCTATTTGGAGAAGAAAAGCAAAGTGACGAAATGCATGGAGAAAAGCTAAATGCCAGATTGTTCAGTGTTTCCTGTATACCCTTGGCTTGACTACAGAAAGTTTAACACGAATACATTCCTCTTCCTCAAATAGCTCCCAGCCTGCTGGAAAGACACATGTAAACCAGAAAGCATGTTGGAACCTAACAGAAGTGTAAAGAGGTACGGTGGTATCCCTAAGTACGCTGAGACTCAGGTCAGCAACTTGTCCAGAGTCAGAGAGAACTTGGGTTCAGACCTGGATATTTAAAGAGCCCTTGCTCTTTCCTCCATGCCACACTTTGTGTTTCAGGAAAGAGAAATTGACGTCTCCACTTAGGGTAGATCACAGCTCACTAGTATATTTGCCAACTGATTATAGTTTGACTCGTATACTACTGTGTTTACATAGTTGTGATGTAATCATGTTGTTAATTACGTGTGTACCCTAGTAATTGAATAGTATGGTTCTGAAGTGGAGGAGCCCTAGGGGTTTTGTTTGTTTTGTTTTGATGAGACAGAGCTGCACAAGGTAGACTTGGAAGCACTCCCACAAGTAAGGATTGATGGGCACGGAGACTAGGCCAAGGTGTAAGGGAAGGACTGTGGGCTTTGCAAGGAAAGACCCACTGAAGCAGGCAGTAGTGAGTGTGAGAGGGGGTCCAGCAAGGCCAGCAGGGGAAAGGCTGGGCGGCGCCGGGCAGCAGATGTGGTCCTTGAGCAGTTGGCAAACAGGAGAGGGAGGACTGAGTGACTCTTGATTCTCTGTTGTTTTGTCTTTTCAGTTGTTGTTTGAAAGGGTAGTGTAGAAAGTGGGAATTTGATTTGAAAAGTAAACATATGAGGCCTTTTATTAGGTGGCCTGTAAATACTTATGTACATGTATAACATATTTATTAGGTCTCTAGCATTGTCCCGAATATTCATGACCATTACACTGATATCTTGTTACTAACATACAAAAACAGATACATTTTTAGGGTTAACAAACAACCGCAGTAACTTCTTATTTCATCCAATATATATTTAAGTATCTTTGGATCTGTAGCTACACAAAGGTTTGCCTGGACTGGCATAAAAAAAATTGGAAGCATAACAGAGATAACGTAAAGGTTGCTTTGTTACTCTAAAAAAGCCTTGAAGTAATTGTTAGCGAGCAGTTGGTGTAATTTAAACTTTAGAAGGCTTTCAGATACAAGTTGTAGAAAAGCTTTTCCTAGTCAAGTTCTTAGTAGGCTGAAAGCTATTCTTTGAGATAAGTGTAAGGATTTTCTTCGTCAGCCGCCATAATGTCTGGAATGGTGTTTCGATTCCGAATTTTGCTGGAAGTCCTTCACAGACAGTTTTTTTTTTAAATATGTAATTATATATTGTGGGAAAATCCTAGGTTTTATATGTGTATTTTTATTTATACATGACTCATTCACATTTGTGATTATATTTATGTAGTTCTCTAATATTCACAGTTTAATTTAGTTGACCTGTGTGTGTGTGTGTTTCCTTTAAAGAAATAAGAAAATTTGTCATGCTAGCTTTTTGATTATCAAACAACTCCTTCTCCTCCTCCTCCTCCTCCTCCACTTCCTTCTCCTTTTCTTAAAAATTCCAAGTTGTCAGCCGTTTTCTTGAGTTTATCACGCTGTTTTGCCTCCCTTGGGAAGAATCCTTTTACAGTTAACAAAAAGCTGAAAGTAATTACACGACATAGAAATGGAGACTAGCTCCTTAAAAAAAACCTTAAGTAGTATGTGTGAGTGCATGAAAAAAAAAAAAAAGCAGATTAAAAAGTACACCCATGTTATAAAGCTTCCCTGGCCCCCGTTTGTAGCTAAAATGGTCATTGCCTAATTTTGTGCGTGCTTTTAGTCTGTGGGCCATGGTGAGACCCTGTCTTCTTCTCTCCTAGGCCACAGACCTCCACCAGCACGAAGTGGACATCGTTGTGTGGCAGATAACACCAATCTCTATGTGTTTGGAGGTTATAACCCAGATTATGATGAGTCAGGAGGGCCAGATAATGAGGACTACCCTCTCTTCAGGGAGCTTTGGAGGTATCATTTTGCTACAGGAGTATGGCACCAGATGGGCACCGACGGCTACATGCCCCGGGAACTGGCGTCCATGTCACGTGAGTGCATGCAGTTCTGAACTTCTGAATTTACAAAGCGTCTGGGAGGACCACTTCAGTATCATGTGTTCCATGTCAAGAATTTATAATACTGCAATATGACTTCACTTTAGTGGATAGACTTGTTTACAGTGGTAGTAATATATAGCATGATGGTTCAGAATGATCTGGGGCATGAGTTCGAATCCAGCTGTGCACTGTATGTTTGCCAGATTTATTTTAGCTTTAATGTCCTTACCTGGAAAATGGGATGAATAGCATCTCAGAGGGTTCAGTACATGCTGTCTCAGATAGGCTGGTAGATCAGCAAACGAGGTTCCTAACGATGATGATGGGTAGCCACTGAGCGGAGTACTCCTCACCCATGGTCGCTCATCCTCACGGCAGCCCTGTGATGCAGGCACTGGAGGGACTGCCGTTTCACAGATGAGGGAATGGGGGTCGCAGAGAGGCCCTGCAGGGTCCCGGCTAAGCGTGGAGGCTCTGGAGCCAGACCACCCAGGACGGAATCCAAAGCACTGTCCACCTCTGTTTCAGTGTCTACAAAAATGGAGAAGGTGAGGACAGTCCCTACCTCGTAGGAGTGTAGTAAAGATGAATGTAGGGAGGTTAGGTAACTTGTGAGGTCACACTGGAATTTAAGCCCGGATCCCTGTTTCCAGAGCCTATGCTGTTGCCCACGACATTGTATCAGAGAATTAAACATTTTTTTAAAAAGCTACCAAAGCAATATAGTGGCCCTGTTTTGTAAAGAAGATAGTGTGTGTGTGTGTTTGGTGATGTGTGGTTCGTGTGTGTGTGTGTGTGTGTGTGTACGTGGAGGGGGGCAGGAACAGAAGAGATACAGAGAGGAAGAGCAGCACTGTCACTTGCAGGGTGTTGGTATATTGCTTTTTATCTGGGAGAGGATTAAAATGGCAGAAACCATAATTTACAATGCAGATCATCCCCTGGCAAACCAGAATGAGCCTGTAATCCCTTCATCCAAGTCCCACCTGGTCTTGCCAAGGCAGACGTGACGCTTCCTGTCCTTTGTTTTGCTGCGCACTGGAACCGCCTGGAGCAGCCCTGGCACGCTGTAGCTCATGTGGCCCAGTGTTCTGCGCCGTGCACGGCACCCCGGGTACTGCGCGCATGTCGCACAGCTGCCGGTGGACTGAGAGATGCTCCGGTTCCTGTGAACAGGCCCTTTTTCCTTTGTAGTACTTAGATGTCAGTGGTTTGAGCGCATGGCAGGAGACTTCTTGGCATCGCTCGGGTATTCGGAGTGGATGTGGGAGCTGCAGGCAGCCAGTGTGTGAGTGGAATCCATGCTTCTCCCTCCCCAGTTGTTCTGCACGGAAACAACCTGCTCGTGTTCGGAGGCACGGGCATCCCGTTCGGCGAGAGCAACGGCAATGACGTCCACGTGTGTAACGTGAAGTACAAGCGATGGGCTCTGCTCAGCTGCCGCGGGAAGAAGCCCAGCCGCATATACGGACAGGTACCAGTCTGCGGCCAGCTGCGGTCGACGTGTTTATTCGAATCTTTTTACTCTGGGGGCGGTATCAGAATATTTATATTACTACCCATATTTTTAGTGAAAAATAAATTCAGTGTGGTTAGTGTTTACTTAGTCCTGATGTGAACTATAATTTTTAAATCTTGTTGCTTGCCATTTCCTTCCCTTTCTTGCCCTCACTCCTTGTGTCTGATCCAATTTGGGGTCTTGACCTAGGCCTAAAAGCAAGTTTCTTTCAGGTTCAGAACCCTGCCCCCATCCCCACCCCCAGTGAGAAATTGGGCTCCAGTCGGGTGTAGATCCTCCCCTTCTTCGAGTGGTAGGGTTCTTTGGGGAGCTTTCTGACCTAATGAGGAGAGTGAATGTCCCTGAACTTGGTTAAGAGATTTATGTGTGGATCTGAGCTAACACAGATTATGCTGGGATTAATGTGGTTCCAGCGCTTCAGACCTAAGGTTTGCAAAGTTATATCCAGGAAGACGGGGAGCACCATACACCAGAGACTGGGTGAGAGTGAGAGTGATGGGCTAAGCTTAAAATGACCACGCACTCAAGCTCTAAGAAGTGACCATAACATAGCTGAAGTCACATTGAAGAAGAATCAGCGGAGGCTGTTAAGTGCCTTGGGCTGCTACCAGATTTTAGTGGCTTAAGTTCATATTTGCTTCCTCCTCTTCTTTTTTTTTTTTTTTTTAATATTTATTTACTTGAAAGGTGGAGTTGCAGAGAGGCAGAGGGAGAAAGAGAGAAAGTCTTCCATCTGCTGGTTCACTTCCCAGATGGCCGCAATGGCCAGAGCTGGGCCAGCCTGAGCCAGGAGCTTCTTCTGGGTCTCCCGCACGGGTGCAGGGGTCGAAGGACTTGGGCCATCTTCCACTGCTTCCCCAGACCAAAGCAGAGAGCTGGATCGAAGTGGAGCAGCTTTGAAGCGGATGCCGGCACTGCAGAAGGAGTCTTTACCTGCTACCCCACAGCACTGGCCCCCAGAGCAATTTTCTTTCGATTGCTTAGAAAGGGAGAGGGTTTTCAGTGGAAGTGCTCATGTCAATATCTATAACTTCTTGGGACCTTCCTAAGGATCATCTAACTCCTCTCCTGTGTAGGTAGAACTTGTTTTCAGTTGAGTTCAGACGACCTTCCTAAAGGTCGTCTCCAGGTTCTAAAAATACTCTGCAAGTTCTTCAAAATCTTTAGTCCTTTAAAAAGGGAGTCTGATGTTTTAAAAGGTTAAAAAGTACAAAGAATTTCATAGACCCTGACTTAATCTAATATCAGATAATAAAGAATTGATATTCTTTAATCAATGCTAATGAGTAAGTGCTGTTCACGTCTCCTTGTTATGCAGGCTATGGCCATCATCAATGGCTCCCTTTATGTCTTTGGAGGAACAACCGGCTACATATACAGCACAGACCTGCACAAATTAGATCTCAACACCAGAGAGTGGACACAGCTGAAGCCCAACAACCTGTCCTGTGACCTACCAGAAGAGAGGTGAGGTTCCAGGTTACAGCACACTGATTACTTCTTGGAAGATACGACCTCTTTCAGAATGTGGGTAACATGAAAGAGACCCTTTGGCCTTAGTTAAAATAGCTAACTGGCTCTTAGGTCCTGGGTCAGCCCTAAGAAAAAGGTCTTCTGGTGAAAATAGTGCTACATTAGCTGAACTATAGAATTTTTTCATGTTATTTCCTCTTATCCTTTAGTCTTTATATGTTAGGAAGGTATTAACACTTTGGAGAAAAAATCAAATTGCATTTAACAAGTGGAAACAGTTACTTTCCAGTTGCTTTTTTATTTCCCTTATTAACTTGTATATTAGGACTCTTTGGCCTATTAACTTGCACTTGTGTCTGCAGAACTGGGCACAGTGCTATACCCATGGTGGTGCTCGGTGACGTTGGTTGGATGGGAGAAAGGATATATGGGAAGATGGATGGGTGGATTGGTGATGGATGGGTGTATTGGTGATGGATGGGTGGGTGGGTGGGAGGGTAATGGGTGGACGAATGGGTAGATGCATGGTTGGATGGATGGGTGATGTATGAATGGGTCAGTGATAGGTGGGTGGATGGACAGGTGGGTGAGGAGTGGGTTTGGGTGCTCTGTTAGACATTCAGACGAGGAATGGTTCTGTTCTGTTGCCTTCTATTCGGAGTCCTAGCTCTTTGACTCTTCTGTCAAATAGCAGTAGCCTCTTTAACATTAAACTCACTGAAAAACTTGAAGATTTTTCCCCCTCCATGTTAAAAGCAAAGCCAATAAACAAATAGTTATTCACTCTACGTAGACTAATCCAGTGTTTCTGTGTTGCTTTAGACAAAACGGCATCTGAGTGCTAAGGAAGACTTTGCCTTCATTGTAGGATGTCAGTGGGCTGATTATCGCAGAACCACCAGGAGAGGGTCTGGGAGCTAGCTTGTACTGGAACGGGTTTTTGATGTAATTAATTTTATCAGCAGAAGGGCCTTTAGGGAAAGGAGGAAACTGATTGAGTGTTCAAAGCACTTTGAGATGGTTGTCTTCTTTAAATCATTTTGTCGACATTTTATGAATTGTTTTAGCTTACAGCTAGACTTCATGTATAAAAGTTCCCATAGTCTTTCATATTGTACCCACAGTCCTCTGTACCATAATTTTCCCCATAATTTATGGGGGTACTTCAAAAAGTTTGTGGAAAAGTGAAATTAAAAGAAAAATTTATTTGGGTCAAAAATTTGGCATCTATGCAAGCTTTTTCATTATATGCCTTCTCTGTTAACTTTTTTAAGTCCCTGCAAAGATATTTTAATTTGAAATTCCAGAGTCTAGGGCCTCTAATTATATATAGTCAGGTCATTTTTTAGAACTGTGACCATTCCCCACCTTATTCAAAATTGTCATCAAAAGATGATAGAAAATCTAGAAAATACAAATAAGCAAAATGAAGAAAATGACAAAATCGAAACTCAGAGATTAACCAGGGATAACATTTTGGATTATATCCTTATAATCATTTCCCGTGCATGTTTGTGTATATGCAAGTTAATAAGACTATAGCCTGTTGGCCTATATAACTTTTTTTCAGTTCCTGAGGTAGGGGAAAGGAGAGAAGAGCAGCTCTCAATATATTAACCATCCTTTATGTCTACATCCTTACTCGATGCATGATAACCCATTTTATGTATTTATTCTGTAATTTAGTCAGTTCTGTTAAGTGCTTATACTATTTCGAGTGACTTATTATTACAAATAATGTTGGTATAACAATCTTGCAGGAGTGGACATTAAGCCTAGTGGTTAAGACTCCTGCATTCCATGTTGGAGTAATTGGGTTCCATAGCTGCCCTGGCACCCCCATACCCACATGGGTGACGTGGATTGAGTTCTTGGTTCCTGGCTTCAGCCCAGCCCTATTCTGGCCATTGCAGGCATTTGAGGAGTGAACCAGTGAATGGGAGTGCTCTCTGTCTGCTTCTGAAATAACTAAATAAATTCTTAAAAAGATTTATTTATTTATTTGAAAGGCAGAGTTAGAGAGAGAGATCTTCCATTTGCTGGTTCACTCTCCAGTTGGCCGAAACAGCTGGAGCTGGGCCAATGCAAAGCCAGGAGCCAGGAGCTTCTTCTAAATCTCCCACGTGGGTTCAGGGGCCGAAGCACCTGGGCCATCCTCTCCTGCTTTCCCAGGCCATAGCAGAGAGCTGGATTGGAAGTGGAGCATCTGGGACTCGAACTGGTGCCCACATGGGATGCTGGCACTGCAGGTGGTGGCTTTACCTACTAAACCACAGCACTGGCCCCTAAATAAATTTTTTTTTAATTAAAAAAAGGGTTACGCCACTACTTGCAACTCCAGCATCCTGTATCAGAGAGGTGGTTCAAGTTCCTGCTGCTCTGCTTCCAATCCAGCTTCCTGCTAATGATCTTGGGAAGGCAGTGGAAGATGGCCCAAGTGCTTGGGTCCCTGCACCCACATGGGAAGCTGAGATGGAGGCCCTCTGGTTTTGGCCTGACTCAGCCCTGGTTGGGGCCTTTGGAAGATTTTTCTGTCTGTCTCTCCCTCTCTGTTGCTCTGCCTTCCAAATAAAATAAATCTTTGGGGAAAGAAATCTTACAGCTGGATCTCAGGTAGATCATTTGTCGCTTAGTCATAAACATTTTATTGTGTATTTTCAGATACAGACATGAAATTGCACATGATGGGCAGAGGATTTATATCTTGGGAGGTGGTACTTCCTGGACAGCTTACTCCTTGAACAAGGTATGCTCTTTTAAAAAAGAAGGGCCGTGTTTGATTTAGCAGTTAAGTCAGTGCTTGGGAAACTCGCATCCCGTATGGGAGTGCCAGGTTCAAGTCCCAGCTCCTCTGTTTCCGAACCAGCTGCCTGCGGCTCACACCCTGGGAGGCAGCAGGTGATGGCTTAGGTGCTTTTGTTCCTGCCACCCCCTTGGAGACCCGGATTAAGTTCTGGGCTCCTGGCTTTGTCCTGACCCCGCCCTGGCTATTGTGGGCTTTCTACCTTTCAAATAAAAGGAAAATAAAGCAATAAAAATTGTGATGGTGATGCGGCACAGCAGGTTAAGCCACTGCGTGGAGTACCCATATCCCATATTGGAGTCCTGGCTGCTCCACTTCTGCTCCATGGGTCCCTGCCACCCCTGTGGCATTGTGGCACAGCAGGGTAAGCCTCTACCTGCAACACCAGCATCCCATGTCAGAATTCCAGGCTTCTGGCTTTGGCCTGGTTCAGCCTTGGCTGTTGTGAGCGTTTCAGGTTGAACCAGCAGATAGAAGGGTAATAGCTTGCTCGCTCTCTGACTCTGTGTCTCTCTCTGTCTCTGTCTCTATCATTCTGCCTTTCAAGAAGATAAGAAACATAAAAAACATTTTTGAGAAAAAAGAAAACAGAGAGGGATAAGGCTAGAAAGAGGTCCACACCACACCAAGCAGGGCAGCTCTGTCACGTCAGGTGTTCTGCTTTCTGAGCAGCTTCCTGAACACCTGTTTTGTGTTAGATGCTCTTTATATTGTAAGGTCATATTCTGGGTCCCTGATAGCTTTCCAGTGGACAGCATTCACCACACTCTGAAAATACTTTATGGAAAGTAGGCCCATAACACTAGATGAGAAAAGTGGTGAAAAGGCAAGCTGCATCGCTTGAATGGGACAGCTAATGAGAGCTGGAACCAGGACTCTGGAGAGTGTCACGTCCTCCCCGTCGTCAGTCCTGTGGATCTCAGAAGCACAGGTGCGGTCAGGGCTGCGTGTGTGAGCTTGGGAAGCTGAATCCTGGAGGACTTCCCTGACCCCTGCGCGTGGCATTTCTGAAATGTCACGACGGTAACGTATCCCGGTGAGAATCGTGACCAGGCTGCAGAGTCCTTGGTCTTCTGCAGAACCTTTCTCGAGTCTTGTCAGAGCTGCATTCCCACATTTCCTTACTGGCACTTGCTGCTTCTCCATTATGAAGACGAGTGTGAGTGTTGGAGCCTGGTGTCCTCTGACACTGGCATCCCATATGGGAGCCGGTTGGTGTCCCAGTTGTTCCACTTCCGATCCATCTCCTTGCTAATGGCCTAGGAAAGCAGTAGAAAATGGCCCAAGCAATTGGGCCCCTGTCACCCTTGTGGGAGACCTGGATGAAGCTCCTGGCTCCTGGCTTTGTCCTGGCCCAGCCCTCCCCATTGTGGCGATTTGGGAGTGACCCAGCGGGTGGAAGATCTCTCTCTCTCTCTCTCTCTCTCTCTCTCTCTCTGCCTCTCTGCCTCTCTGTAACTCTTTCAAATAAATAAACTCTTCCAAATAAATAAATAAATCTTTAAAAAAAAAAAGAGAGAGAGATCATCTATCTATTTCCTGAATGCCCAAAACAAGCAGGGAGCCCAGAGCTCAGTCCAGATCTCCTACGTGGGTGGCAGGGACCAAGCACTTGAGCCATCATCTGCTGCCTCCCAGGGGGCTCGTCGGTGGGAAGCTGAAGCAGGGCCAGGCAGGCACTGCAGTGTGGGGTGCAGCCATCCCAAGCAGCCTCACCGCTGTGCTAATGTCTGCTCCAAGATGTTTTAAAATCCATTTCCAGACCACGTCAAAGCATAGTGACTTATTTCTTTGTTTCTTTCCCCAAGATCCACGCATACAACCTTGAAACGAATGCGTGGGAGGAAATCGCAACAAAACCCCATGAAAAAATAGGTAAGTGTGAATTATTGGTGCGTTTATCTCCAACAAGCGTATTTTATACTTTTCCTTGTCTGGGAAGGGAAGAAGTAATTGTTTGGAGTTGGCAAGTCTAGGATCTGTTGAACTGGTGTTGGGATTATTTACACTCCTTGAGCCAATTACCATTTTGCTTAGCAGCAGAGCAGAGACTTTTACTGGGGGATTGTTGCGTTCTGTGCAAGTGTGGGGATACGCATGGAGTAGGAAACGGGAGCTTAAGTCAAGCTCTGCCTGTCTGCGCGGGAGGTGCTGGGAGAGCCACGAGTGACCCCCGTCTCCGGCACCTTGGCATCGTGTTGCTGTGATGGATTCTGAAATGAGGACCAGGCCGTGTTTGCCTGGTGCCTGAGTTATGCGCATGTCTTTCATTATGTCCTATAGGTGTTACTCCCAGTGTGGCTGTGAATAATGGAATTCCTTTGTCTGTGTTTGGCAGGGTTTCCTGCAGCCCGGAGGTGTCACAGTTGTGTTCAAATAAAAAATGGTAAGGACTTTCAAGAACACTTTTATTCCATTTCTGCACTTGTGTCTGCTGGGACTCTTGTTTCCTAATGGTAGCTGCTCTGAAGAGGCGGGTGGCTCTGGGATAGGCCTGCTTCTGGTAGCTTAAACCTAAAGGGAAATGCAGAGGTAGGCATCTCAGCAGTTTCCGAACGATAAACTGGTCTGGATTGGGCTTTATTGTGTCACTGGAACTAGTTATCCGCCCCTCAGCAGGTATCTGTGGTTATGGCAGAATGCTATAATCTAGGCTGCCTCTGTAGCAGAGAGCTCAGGGACACTGTATTAAAATGGTGAAAACTCCTTCAGCGTGTGGCTTCCCAAAGTTTATTCTGTCCTCTGTCTGAGGCCAAGTAGAACTCTCAGCTCATTCTTTGGCCACGTTAAAACAGCGGCATTGGCTGGCTTCAGGAAACAGCTGCAGCCACTTTCTCTATGTGTTAGAAATGATTCTTTTCATTTGTAGCTGACTGGATAGCCTGGTGTGCTGACTGGAGGAGGGCGTGCATAAATGAGTGTGATAGCCTGTATCCTTTCAGGAGCTTGGTTCCGGCTTAGCTAGGATTACTCTGCCATTTCTAGTACCGAGAGACTTTAATTTGCTTCTGCTTTATGGATAAGATTTATAGATAGCATTGTTTACCTTTGCAGCTCTGAGAGTGGAGCTGTACAGTAAAGTTTTCCTTAATCCAAAGCAGAGAAGTTTTTGGTGCGTTTTCTAGTTTCATTAAGTTTTGTCTTAAACTTCATCTAGACCTCAAGGAAGGCGTGTATTCATTTGACCCTGAGGTCAAGCACCAGCCAAAGGGAATTCAGCCGTAGTGCTGGACGTTCAGCCTGAAGATTCACATAGCCTTGGTTAGACGTTGCCTGATTAGTTACAACTAACTGACTTTACAACGAACAAACCGACAGCTTTCACTTTGGGAAGATTTTGTTCCTGACCCAGAGCCGTGCAGATCACACGGAGCTGCAGATTGTCCTTTGGCCAGAAAGGCTGGAAGAACCTCTTTTGTGCTCCCAAGCCGAGCACTGCGGTGCGCGCTCCTCCTCGGGGTAAATGTCTCCTTAGAGGGCATTTATCTCCATGAGCAGATAAATGTGTGTTCTTTCTAGGACATTAGTTAAAAGAGCAGTTTGAAAGCTGATGACCTGTAGATCTGTTTTGTTTTAACTCGTATGTGTGTTAAACTTTTTTTACATTAGTGGCTAACACTCAAAAAATCAAAATGTTTCTTAAAACAAAAATCTAGATTTTTCCAGCTTCTCTTAAACAATGGGAAGTTCCGGCCACTGCAAACCTTAAATCCGTTGTGGGATGAGTCAGCCTGAGCGCACAGGCGTTGCCTCTTTGGAAGCTGGGGTGCTTCTGTTCATCTGCCCCAGACCCCATGCTCATGGGCTTCCTGTGCCGGGGACCTGCGGGTGCCTGAATTTGAGAACCGTGACAGGAAGCCTCCGTAGAGGCGTGCACCCTTAGTCCCAGTCAAGACCCTGACATAGTGTCCCGGTTCAGCTGGGGGACATGCCAGTGGCACGAGACCACACAGCTGAGGTCCTCTGTCGCGGGGCAGCTCACCTCCCTGGCCGACTGTCACCAGCTGTGTGATGTTCCCGGCGCTTTTCCTTTGTGTGATCCTGGCTTGCTTTCCCCGGTAGACGTTTTCATCTGTGGCGGCTATAATGGAGAAGTGATCCTGGGAGATATCTGGAAGCTGAATCTGCAGACGTTTCAGTGGGTGAAGCTCCCAGCTACGATGCCAGAGCCAGTTTATTTTCACTGTGCAGCTGTCACACCGGTAAGTTTGTGTTTTCACATCTTCCTTGCGTTTTTACAGATGAGAGGGAAATCTTTTTAGGGAGATTAGCAAGGAAAAATGATCTGATATTGGCAAACTTGGGGTCACAATGTTTCTAAAACTTCCTCCCAAAGCTAGTTCTTCCTCTGAAAAAAGAGGAGGAAAAACCCCATCATATGCCCATTTTAAAAAATAACGCAAATGAGGCCAGCGCCGCAGCTCACTAGGCCAATCCTCCACCTTGCGGCGCCGGCACACCAGGTTCTAGTCCCGGTCGGGGCACCAGATTCTGTCCCGGTTGCCCCTCTTCCAGGCCAGCTCTCTGCTGTGGCCAGGGAGTGCAGTGGAGGATGGCCCAAGTACTTGGGCCCTGCACCCCATGGAAGACCAGGAGAAGCACCTGGCTCCTGCCAATGGATCAGTGCGGTGCGCCGGCCACAGCGCGCTGGCCGCAGCGGCCATTGGAAGGTGAACCAATGGTAAAGGAAGACCTTTCTCTCTGTCTCTCTCTCTCACTGTCCACTCTGCCTGTCAAAAAAATAAATAAATAACACAAACGTAAAAGAAGCGTGTGGCACTCGGGCCCTGCGGTGACGTCAGAGGTCAGCCTAGGAGGGCAGAGCGGTTTTACGCCCATGATACCATAATGTTGGAGATGCCGCTAAAAAGACCTTTATTTTCATCATTGTATTCCCAGTATTTGGCACTTGAATACTTATTATAGTTTCAGTTTTATATTAGTTAATAGCAAGTAAAGTTGTTTTTGAAGTAGGTAGAAAAAGCTACAGTGTTTCCCATCGTAACTCATTCATTGTTTAAAGCCCTGTGGATCTCTGCACCGTGAGGAATCCTTGTTATCGTGTCTCATCTGAATTCAGCCTGCTCTGCATTTTCTGGCTGAATCTGCAGCGCCGGTGTCCGTTCCTCTCCCATTTCACTTTGTCCTCCCCCGACTGCTGTTTGTTCGTAGGCTGGTTGCATGTACATTCATGGAGGAGTCGTGAACATCCATGAAAACAAACGGACTGGCTCGTTGTTTAAGATCTGGCTGGTGGTACCTAGCCTGCTGGAACTGGCATGGGAGAAGCTGCTGGCCGCCTTCCCGAACCTAGCAAACCTTTCCCGCACACAGCTTCTGCACCTGGGACTCACACAGGGACTCATCGAGCGCTTGAAATGAGGATGTATGAACTGTTCATTGATACTGGAAATGTTAATTTAAAGAGACTCCTTTATTTATGGGCAGTGTAGAATGTGCTACAAAGAGGATTGGTTACCCTGATCAAGGCCTTATTCAGAAAATACATCAGATGCCTTTCTGTACATTGGTTTTTTAGTTTATGGACATCACCTTCCCATGTGCTTTCTTCTTTGCTTCTCTCTCCCGCCCCAGGGTGCACACACACTCACATACTCCTTCCCTCTTGGTGGAGTTGCGGGCGAGTCTGAAGGCACCTTGATAATGTTGTGAATCAAGATGAGATAAAGAAATTTTTTTTAAAAGGAATGTTGAACATATGACCATGTCAGCCAGCGCGCTACAAATTAAAACAGCAGCAGCAGCAGCAAAAATAATTTTAAAATCCAGCAACAGCTACAAGAAGTAGTCTGGAGGACAGAGCGAGACAGCTCAGCTCCAGATCCTGCCCGTTGTACGTGCACCAAGATGCTGACCGAGGGGCGTCTGCCCGAGGGGCTACCGTGAAAGCAGGGCTGACGCGGCTGCACAGATGGAGCCCCAGGACTGTCCTGGGCTCTGGAGCAATTCTCGGCGAGTTGTCTTTTCCTTACCTTGGTGGCACCAGCAGTGGTGCAAGCTGGCCTGTCAAGAGACAGTTTTCGAGTGGAGAAACCGACGGCGGCCAGGGTTGGAGTTTCTGGGCAGTTCTGAACGTCTCCTCTACCTGTTGCTGGTTGTGGAAGTCTCTCTGATTTCTTCATGGAGAACTGTAGGCCCTAAGTAAACAGGATCAGTTCCGTGGGAGGTTAGGCCAGAGGCGCGCGGGCCAGAGAACCTGCCCCTCCTGGGCGTGTTAGCTGGGCCTCTGCTTGGACTGTCACGGGCCGTTTGCTGCTTCTGCAGTTTCTGGACCGTGTGCTAGCCATTCTCTAGCAGTCGGTCCTTGATGTCCCCCTTACTTGTTGCCGCCTTCTGTCGCTGCTTCAGTGTGCGTGGTGCTGGGAGTCAGTGGCCGGCGGTTGGGTCAAAGGCCTTAGGGGAGGAGCCACAGATCCCCCTTCCCCTGGAACCAGTATCGTTTCCAGGAGGACAGTGAGTGCCATTTGGTTTTTGTGGTGCGAAACTTCACTTCTGATTCCTTTCATGTACTTCTAACAAGAAAGCTGACTTCATTGTCAGTCGCTTTGCCGCCTGCTGGTTCCCACGCAGGGCCTCACGGCGGGACCCAGCGGGGGGTGAGAACCCAGCTCTCCTTGAAGTGCCAGCTTTTAAAGTCACCCTTCTTTTTCCTTCATCCCAGAAGGGATCTCTTCAGTTCATGTGTGGATTTAAAATCACCTGGGAGTCATGGCCAGAAAGCTACCCTCGAGTGTTCAGTTCTAGGGAAGAGAGTGCCACGGCCTCTGGCTCCTGCCTCCTAGGCCTTCTCACAGCCTGACTGTGCTGAGTGCACCCACGGGAGCCTGTGCTCTGTGCTGACCACACGGCCTGAGTTTGGGTCCTTTCTGGGGAGTGAGGAGGCTGGAGGAGAGGCGGGGAAAGCCCTTGGCGGCCTGTGCACCTCTCCCGCCCACCGCTGAGGCGCTGTCTCCAGAGCAGGTCAAAGCGAGCGGCTCCCTTGGTCCAAGACAGAGCTTCGCTGCGTGGCTGCAGCCCGTTCTGTGGCTCTTTGGTGGGGCAGTGTCCCAGGTGGAGCAAGTCAGGCTGTCGAGGGTGGGGAAGGGACTTCTGTCCTCCATTTATAGAGAGAGGGACCAAAGACGGAGGGCTCAGCCTCTGTGCTTAGACGTCTGTGGGCCTTGGGATGCGCTCAGGTCTCCAGCTCTGCTCCGCTAGAAAGCTGGAGAGGCAGGGATCTGGCTCAGTCCCTGCCAGCTCGTGTGCTTCTGAGGCCTGACCTGAGGACCTGGTGACGGTGTCGGGATGTCTAAGGAGTCTCGTCACCTGACACTGGGACAGTGACGTAGTGTGACAGCGCTGACTGCTGTCGAGCCGCACGCGTGCACGTGTTCCGGATGCCAGATGACGCTCTGTGCAGTGGAGCGGAATGCAGTACAGGGGTCGCCAGGCACTCAGTCCGTCCGTACCCAGCACACGGGATTCCGCACACTGCTGCTTGATTTGGGAGAGTTTGCGCCTGCCGCTTCTCTGTCTCTTCGAGAAACTCCCAGCCGCCTTCTGCGGTCCTGTAAATGTAAGTGCAATATGTAGAAACGCATTTGAATAGATACAGATTATATATATAGGGTATGACTATAATGCAGGTCGATTACTTTTTTGCCTCTGTCTTGGGGAAACCAGTTCATTACCGGAGAGTTGAACTATGCCAAGAATTTCTGGTATGACTGGCTGGCTAGCGTAAGCCGACTCCAGGGGAAGCTGGGTTTTCTTACTCTAGGTCTTAGAGACTTAGTGTTCCTTGGCTTTGTCAGAGTTGAGGGTTTTTTCCCCCCACTCATCTTTGTACCACCTCATGTTTGCCTGTCTTGCCCTGGAACAAGGAAGTCCACCTGCAAGGAGTTCCCTACGTGGAGAACTGAAATCTAATAGATAATACTCTCAGTTCTCCTGTGTGTATACTAACTTCCCTGCGAATGTCAGTACTTTGTTAGATGAAGAGAATGGCGATGTCTTCATTTAATAAGGTATTTTCCACATCCTACGAAAGTTATAAAACTCAAACAGAATAGATTGAAATGTTAACTGTCCTTCAGGGGCCAAAGAAAACCCTTTGCACTGGCAGAATCTTCATTTTTCAGGCCTGAATGACATGATCTAAGAATTTAAGCCATTCATGTCCATTATTACATAGCGAGATTTAAAAGTATAACAATAAGCATAGTCATATTTCTAAGTAAAAGGTATGATAGCAGGGACCGTCGGTTACCCAGAGTAGCACGATTAAAGCACAGATCATTGAAACCCATAGATAATCAGTGTTTCAACTTTCCTATCAAACAATTGATTGATTTCTGTTTCCTCCCTACTCCTTTCTCACAAGCACGTCTCCTTCAATGGGACGGGGCGAACCGGTAGTTAGAAAAGGAGAAAGAAGACCCACGGAGGGGCTAGAAACCAGGAAACTGACAGCAGTCAGCTGTGCTTGGTCAGTCGACAGCCGTTGGGCTCTGGAAGTTAGGGACCGCGGCGGTGATCCCGAGCGCAGCTGTGACTGCTCGGCCTGACCCCTGCCCTGACCTCCAGGCTGTCTGTCCTGGAAGCACCAAGCCCCCGTGGGCAGAGCAGCTGTGGACGTGCAGGGGCAGTCCCCCGCCTGAGCACACTGCGTGGATGCTGACCAGCACTTGCTGTCCTTCTCGTCCTGTGGGAGGCCTCTCTCCTCTAGCACCTGGGAAAGGTCCGATTCTCCTCGGATATGATGTTGGTCTCCTGCGGTAAAGCCAGCGCTCTCACGGATGTGTACAGAGTGGCACAGGGGGTCGCGGGGGCTACCTGCCAGCATTCTGATGTAGCACAAAAAGCCATTCTCCTTTTTTTTTTTTTTTTTGGTCTATTTTTCCGGCGTTGAGCTTGGGGGTGGATGAGGGTTTATGGTTCCATGCTCACGAGCCCCCAAACTAGTCACTGGCCAGGGCCAGGGCGCCGGCAGGGCGGAGGGAGGCTTGGCAGGTGTTGGCCATGGCGACCCCCTTCTGCAGGTGCGCGGTTCGGCGGTGAGCGACCTCTCCCCTAGTCTGGTGTTAAAAGCTGAAGTCCTGACTTGTGCTTCAAAAGTGGTACCCATCTTTTGAGTGTCATATTTCGTGTTTTTAATTTTGTAAAAACTTTGAAGAAGTCTTGGAAAGGCCCTGCAGAGCCAGGGTACAGGGTGCGTCACAGGCAGTTTCCAGAGAAGACAAAGCGGTCCCACCCGAGCGGTCCCTGCTCTCTCACTGGTTCCGCACTTGGAACACCAGGAGGCGTCAGAAAACGTTTGTTTTCTCCGAAGCCACTTCCTGTACACAGAGCGTTTGCGGGGGGGGCACGGCCTCCCCCGGTGAAGGCGCCCGCGAGCGAGTGACAAATGTGCCGGAAGGGCCTAGGCAAGGAGGGAAGCCTGTGTCTGAACCGCACTCTGAGGGGGGAGCCGAGGGCGGCTCGGGCTGCACGGGCGCGTGAGGTGGCGTGGAAGTCCTTTTGCAGTCTGGTGTGCATGCCGTGTGATCAGGACAGCTTCTCCACTCTCCTCGGTTTCCTGCAGGCAAGTAGGAAACACAGTGAATTTACCCGAATACGTCCTATCTGTATTTATGTACCTTGTCAGTGTTTTGCTGTTGGTTTTCTAAAACAATCTGATCAATAAATCTTACCCAAATCTATCCGGTTCAAGGCTGCTTTGATTGTCTGCTAGGAACCTGCGAACATGTGTGAGCTCGCATAAAATAAGTGACACAGCGTCAGTGCTCCCCAGCCCCTCACCTGGCCAGGGGCAGTTTCCTGTGTGACACCTCGCACTCCCCAACCCTGCCCTGCCAGCCTTGGGCTCCTGTGTCTGCCCACCACCTGGAGCGCCGGGCCCGCAGCAGTGCCTGCAGTAGGACACGGCTCCCTCTACCAGGACGACAGCGAGGGAGCAGCTCAGGGGGCAGGCCACGCTCCCGCCTGGTGCCCATCCCACAGACAAGTTAGTATGGGGGCGTCGGGGCTCCAGGGAGCCGGAAGGGAAATTGTGACCTTGCACTTTACGGAGCCCGAGGAACTCTCTTCATGACCCGCGGGGGAAGCCCCAGAGGGGCCCCTGAGCTCTGTGCAGGTGCTGTGGGGAGAAACCACAGCCTCTGTATTCCAGATGCTTCCCTCTGGTGCGTTTCCCTGTGTCTCATGTCCAGACGAGGCAAGGCCACCTTCAAGGTCTCCCTTCCAGAATCACACGTGTGTGTCTGATTGTTAGGGTTTCTGTTGGCTGTGCCTCAAACAGAATTTTAGCTACTGCAACGTAAATCTTTAAGGAAGAAGAGAGACAATTCCTACCCATTCACCCACCCGACGGTTAACACATCAGTGCCTCAGAGCAGTCTTCTTCCCTTTGACATTTTTCTCCTGTTTCTTTTAAAGCGCACTGCCCTCACACCTACCAGGCATGAGCAGTGTGCCCTCTACCCTGTAGAGTTTACATCAGCCAGCGCTGTGAAATGACCCTCTTCCCATCTGATTTGGTTCTTGGAAAAGGCAGCCAGCCCCATCTTGGCCTGGAGGGCCGGGGCTTTTTCTTCTCCTGACAGGTAGAAAATTCTAGCTTGTTAGAACGCCAGTCCTGAGCTATTCCAACTGAACCACACAACCACATTGTCCTGCAGTCCATCTTCTGCGGTAATTGCTTGAGGGGGGTGCGTGGACATCACTGAAACCCCCGGACTACCTTCACATGGAAGGTCCAGATTCCAGGCCAGCACTAGGGTTCTAGAGCTTTCTCTGCACTAACGGACATGTTCGGTCTGTGCTGTCCACTGCAGTGCCAGCCTCTGGTCAAGGTGTGGCTATTCAGCACCTCAGCTGCGGCTAGTGTGGCCGAGGAACCGAACTTTGAATTTAATTTTAACTCACTTAAATATAAATAGGCACAGATGGCTGGCGGCCACGTATTCGTGTAATTCTAGAAAGAGATGACCGGAGTTGGGAGGCAGGGCTGTTCTGCTCTGTATGCCACACTAGTCCCAAAGGTTTGGCTTTATGTATGCTGTTTTCACACACGCTGCAGTCAGTTCCAGCCAGCTGGCTTAAGAGATTTGGGGTTCTTTTTTTTTTTTTTTATTAATACTTATTTATTTTTTAATTTGAGTTACAGAGAGAGATAACTTCCATTAACTGGTTCACTCCTCAGATGGCCACAACAGCCAAGAGTTGGGCCAGACTACAGCCAGGAGCTTCTCCTGGGTCTCCCACGTGGGTACAGAGGCCCAACCACTTGGACCATCTTCCACTGCCCTCCCAGGTGCATTAGCAGGGAGCTGGATCTGAAGTGGAGCAGGGGCCAGCGCTGGCACGATGGGTTGACACCCTGGCCTGAAGCGCCGGCATCCCATGTGGCCTGGCTGCTCCACTTCTGATACAGCTCTCTGCTGTGGCCTGGGAGAGCAATGGAGGATGGCCCAAGTCCTTGGGCCCCTGCCCCCGCATGGGAGACCTGGAGGAAGCTCCTGGCTCCTGGTTTCAGATCGGTGCAGTTCCGATCATTGCGGCCAACTGGGGAGTGAACCAGTGGATGGAAGACCTCTCTCTCTCTCTCTCTCTCTCTCTGTGTGTGTGTGTGTGTGTTGCTCTGACGTTCAAATAAATAAATCTTAAAAAAAAAAAAAAACAAAAAACAAAAAAAAAACACAAGGAAGTGGAGCAACTGGGACTTGAACCAGTGCCCATATGGGATGCCAGTGCAGCATATGGCATCTTAACCCACTGTACCACAGAGTGACCCTAGATAAGTTTGTTTTTTTTGTTTGTTTGTTTGTTTTTTTTTTTTTAAGACTCTCTAATGTCATAGTACAATAGCCCTACTTTCCTTTTCCTTCAGGTGGGTCGGGTAATAGTCACCCGTCTCTTGCTACCATTGATTGTGTGCTTAGAAGCTGTCTGGCAGGAATAGACTGTAGATTGTTACAAAGTGTTCGCTCAGCAGTGCAAAAGTAGCCCCTGAAGGAACTGAGCCTGAGAGGGTGGGGGAGGTGCACGGGCTGACCCCTGCTGGCTGGCAGGAAGCAGTGCCAGGGTCTTGGCATTCACGGGAAATGTGTATGATGAGAGCACGAGGATGGACTTCCAGTGTTTATTTTTTTGCACCAAAATGGACTTACCTTCTAATTGCATTTTCCTCGAACTTTTTGAATGTCTCATCTATAAAATACTTCAAATTGAAATAGCCGGGTAAGCATATTAATTAGAGACGTGAAGGGAACCATCCCCTCTCCCCCCAAAATAAAACAGCTAAAAAGAGTATTTTAAAGAGGCATTGTTGGCCGGCGCCATGGCTCAATAGGCTAATCCTCCGCCTTGCGGCGCCGGCACACCGGATTCTAGTCCCGGTCGGGGCACCGGATTCTGTCCTGGTTGCTCCTCTTCCAGTCCAGCTCTCTGCTGTGGCCAGGGAGTGCAGTGGAGGATGGCCCAAGTGCTTGGGCCCTGCACCCCATGGGAGACCAAGAGAAGCACCTGGCTCCTGCCTTCGGATCAGCGCGGTGCGCCGGCCGCAGCGGCCATTGGGGGGTGAACCAACGGTAAAGGAAGACCTTTCTCTCTGTCTCTCTCTCTCACTGTCCACTCTGCCTGTCAAAAAAAAAAAAAAAAGGCATTGTTGCTATTATGGGATTTTTTTCCTGGAGAGGCAGTGAGATTGTGCATGTCCCCATCCTCTGCTGGTTCATTCTTCAAATGCCTGCAGAGGCAGAAGCCAGAAACTCAATCCAGGTCTCCCATGGGGGTGACCAGGACCCAGCTACCTTAGCAACCACCTGCTGCCTCCCAGCTTGGACCCTCCAGTGTGGGATGCAGGCTTCGTTCGCAGCCGGAGTCGGCCACTGCTCCAAACAGCTGCGCTCAGCCAGAAGACAATTAGGACTGGGTGGGAAGTGAGAGGACAGCACGAACCGCTGCTTTCAAGTGTGTTCCTGTTACACTGCTTCTCCTGTCTGAAGCAGAATCTTTACTGCTTAGTTCTTCTTCTTAGATTAAACCAGGCTGTGCCGGTTTGCTGGAGAACTAATATTTTAAGTTCCTCACTGCTTCAGATGCAGGCTGACGTGTTGGGGAGCCTTTGGTTTAAAAGCCGGGCCAGCGCCGCGGCTCACTAGGCTAATCCTCCGCCTGTGGCGCCAGCACACCGGGTTCTAGTCCCAGTTCGGGCGCCAGATTCTGTCCTGGTTGCCCCTCTTCCAGGCCAGCTCTCTGCTGTGGCCAGGGAGTGCAGTGGAGGATGGCCCAAGTACTTGGGCCCTGCACCCCATGGGAGACCAGGAGGAAGCACCTGGCTTCTGGCTTCGGACCGGTGCAGCGCACTGGCCATAGTGACCACTTGGGGGGTGAACCAACGGAAAAAGGAAGACCTTTCTCTCTGTCTCTCTCTCTCACTGTCTAACTCTGCCTGTAAAAAAAAAAAAAAAAAAAAAAAGCCAGTCGTGGGGGCGGGTGTTGGCGCAGTAGCTAACCCGCCACTTGGGATGCACCGCATCACGGTTCCCTGGGTTTGAGTCTGGACTTCACGGGTTCCAGCTCCCTGCTGATGCACACCCTGGGTAGCAGCAAGTGCTGGCTCTAGTACTTGGGTCCCTGCCACCCACATGGGAGACCCAGACGGAGTTCTAGCCTCCCGGCTTTGGCCTGGCCCAGCCTCAGCTGTTGTAGTATTCAGAGAGTGAACCAGCAGATGGGGAAATTTTTCTCTCTGCCTCTCTAATTAATTAATTAAAAAATAAAACCCAGCCCTGGATGCTGGTGGGAGGAGAGCCTTTTGAAGAGTTTTTAAAAATAAAACCCAGTCTGTCAAGTTTTAAGTGTGGTTTTCATCCTGTTGCCCAAAGCCTGTTCCTCACCAACCTGTCCATTCATAAAATCAAGCAAGGACATTACTGCAGGGCAAAGGCGTCTGACATATTTCACAGACGGCTGGGAGGGTGGGAGTGGGGTGGGGTTCCTGAGTGAATCTACAGCAGACCCAAGAAACCTGGGCACAGGCCTAGCATCTGGCCCCGCAGTCCCCAGTGCAGAAAGGAGCCCCAGTCCTCAGGTGCCCCGGCAGCCGGCTCAGCAGCAGGGCCTTGGAGCCCAGGTCGGAAGGAGACAGCCACTCGGGGCTAGGAGGAGACAGGGCACCTGCAGCTGGGACCCCACACCAGCGCCCAGGGGCTTCAGAGCAGTATGGCAGGCGGCATCTGTGAGAAGAGAAGGCAGCTGTCCGTCCCTGTCACCCCAGTGGGGAGGCTGTCACTGTGAGTGCTGTACAGTGTGCTCTAACTCTGCCCCACCTCATGGGAGGCAGCAGGTTTCTTTAGTCTCCCACACCCAGACACATAACACCCCGGCCCACAGGCACCTGCTGCTCCCCGGTGCTTAGCTGCTGAACCTCAGCAGGAGCAGGCCAAGGTCGGGTCATGGTGCACATCAGCGTCCACTCCTTGGGAACCCTGCGCTGTCCTCACACGCGACCAGGAGCATGAGGGACGCCAAAGCTGCCAGGGCACTCCGCAAAGCCACAGCTTTGCGCCTGATCTAAGCCACCTCCCCTGAGAGCCCGCCTCTGCCCAGCGGGTGCCCGGCTCCCTTGATGGGCCAGCCCTGTCCTGGAACAGAAGCCGAGCCGTCTTCCGCCCATGTCACAGAACGGTGGGTGAAGGCAAGCTCAGGTAAGTGGCTAGACAAGCAAGTTACCCAGACCCTCGAAGCCGGGAAGAGGGTGCCGATGCCGGCAAGGCTGCGGGGGGCCTCCCTGAGGACGTTCGGGCTCCCGGCCTTCTGCCCAGAGCCGCCCAGGCGGCCTCTCTGCCTCCCCCTGGCGGGGAGCGCGCCGCCGTGGCCGGAGCGCAAGGGGCGCAGGCGAGGCGCCCGACCCCGGCCGGCCGTCGTTCCCGCCCTGGGCGCCCAGCGTGGCGGGGGTGCGCCTGCCTTCAGGGAGCTTCCATCGGGGGCGGCCGAGGAGCTGAGGGAGAGGAGCCAGGGGCAGGGGACACAGGAGTTGGGGGTCGGCCTCGCCAGGGGCCTGCCAGTGCGCGCGGGGGCTGGGGTTGTGTCCGTGTCCAGGCCAGAACTCGGCTGCTGGGGTCTTCGGGAAGGGCAGGAGCCCGGGAGGCGAGGCCGCGGGAGTGGTCGTCCCAGCGTCCCGGGTTCAGAGCAACGCCAGGGGGCTCCTGTGGCTGCAGCAGGGCGCGCGCCCAGGCCCCGCCGAGTGAGACCCAGGGCAGGCTCCCCTCCACCCGCGCACCGTCCACGTGCGGGACCCAGGGCAGAGGCCACGGGGCGGCGGGGAGGGGGCGCCGGCCAGGGCAGCCTCAGACCCCGCTCAGTCGGCCCCCGGGGCGCACAGCCTCCGCCTGCAGGCCCCACGCCCTCTAGGAGAGGGGAGCCGCTCTGAACCGGAATGATCTGGTTCCGAGCCGACTGGCTCCCCGCCCCGCGCTCCCTCTCGCTCTGCGACAGGCGGGCTTTTGCCGCAGTCCCCGACCAAGGTAAACAGAGCGAGGAGGGGGCGAGAGGGAGCGCTGTTTTCATGGCAACCCCCAGGGTGGTCGAGGTGGCCGTGGGGATGGGGGAGAGAAAGCCCACCCTCCCAGAAAAGCAACAGGGAGGGGGCACCCTGGCCCACGCACACGGTGCGCCTCGGGGTGGGGGTGGGGGTGGGGGTGTGGTCGATGACCAGGGGCCAGGGGACACGGGGGCCGCCGTCCACCCCGGGAGCTCGCACAGCCTCTCCGAGCCCAGGCCTGGCGGGCAGCCACAGAGGGGACCCAGGCCAGAGAGGACCCAGCTGGGAGACCGCCCTGTGTCTGCGCAGGTCTGCGTGCCAGTAGACATGGGGCGCCCGGAGGGTGTGCCTGGGCTCCTGGCAGCGCCCTACTGCAGCCAGGGGCAGAGGGGGCCGGGAACCTGCTACTAAGATTAGAGTAGAGCCTCAGAAACGCGGGCCACCCACCCATCAGCTGGCCGCTCTTGGGCAGGGGGTGGTCTTCTGTCCCCTGTGTACCCAGGACTGGGCGGTGTGGTGAGCTTGCAGGAAGCAGGACGGAGATGCCCTCCAGCCTCAGTTTCCCCACGTGGAATGGTGGGTCCTCTAGACCCCAGCTTCACTTCTTTTTTATTCTTTTAAAGATTTATTTATTTATTTGAAAGGCAGCGGCAAAGAGAGAGAAGTCAGTCTTCCATCTGCTGGTTCACTCCCCAGTTAACCTCAAGGGCCGGAGCTGAGCCGATCAGAAGCCAGGAGCCAGGAGCTTCTTCTGGGTCTCCCATGCAGGTGCAGGGCCCAAAGACTTGGGCCATGCTCCACTGCTTTCCCAGGCCATAGTAGAGAGCTGGGACTGGAACCAGTGCCCATATGGGATGCTGGCACCACAGGGGGTGGGTTTACCTGCTGGGTCTCCCATGCGTCGCTCCCCCTCTTCATGGAGGAACGACACTAAACCCCGCCTAGGCTTCATATCCAAGTCACGGCACCATTATGTCGCTCCCCCTCTTCGTGGAGGAACGATACAGGACCCTGCGCTGTTCTTTTGTCTGCTCGGCCCTCCCCGGGTTTGCTGCTGGTTCTTCCCGGGTTGGCTACCGTCCCTTCCACCTCCGTGGAAGGGCGGTTCCCCCTAGCCACTTTCCCCACTTCCGCGGGGGAGTGGCATACCGCCGGCCGGCTCTCTCGGGGGCTGCACAGGTGTTCCTTCAGGTAGATGTTCCCCTTAGATGTTCCTGGTGCATGTTGTCTCTCTCCTCCTTTATAGTCCTCTTCCACCAATCCCAACTCTGCTACCCACACGCCAAGTACGCTGCTCTCCTCCAATCAGGAGCAGGTCCTACAGTTTATTGGTTGAACTGGAGGCAGCTGTGTAGAAGCTGTTTCCTCCTCTCCCAGCGCCATATTGTGGGAGAGCAGATGCATAGAATAAGTCTTAATTCCAGTAACTTAGTCTAGTCCGAGTTGCTCCCCACACCATGCAGGTGCAGGGCCCAAAGACTTGGGCCATGCTCCACTGCTTTCCCAGGCCATAGTAGAGAGCTGGGACTGGAACCAGCGCCCATATGGGATGCTGGCACCACAGGGGGTGGGTTTACCTGCTACACAACGGCACCAGCCCTCAGCTTTGCCTCTTTTTTTTTTTTTTTCCTTTTGACAGGCAGAGTGGACAGTGAGAGAGAGACAGACAGAGAGAAAGGTCTTCCTTTGCCGTTGGTTCACCCTCCAATGGCTGCCACGGCCGGCGCGTTGCGCTGATCCTATGGCAGGAGCCAGGTACTTCTCCTGGTCTCCCATGGGGTGCAGGGCCCAAGCACTTGGGCCATCCTCCACTGTACTTCGCTGGCCACAGCAGAGAGCTGGCCTGGAAGAGGGGCAACCAGGACAGAATCCGGCGCCCCGACCGGGACTTGAACCCGGTGTGCTGGCGCCGAAAGGCGGAGGATTAGCCTAGTGAGCCGCGGCGCCGGCCAGCTTTGCCTCTTAATGTGGGCCTGGGAGCCACGTCCAGGACAGAACCACGTGTTGGCAGAGAAGCCGGAAGAGGACAGGAGCAAGGCGGACCACCTTTCCCTGTTTCCCTGGGCCTCACCGGGAAGCGCCCCGTTTTCTCTGCCCCCTGTGCTCGCTCTGCTCCCTCTCCCTCGAGCTCTTACCTCCATCAGCACCTCTCTCGACCTCTGGATTGCCGGCTGCACACCTCCCTCTCTGGCGCTCCCTCCTCTTCCCGCCACCCGACTTGGGATCCACGTGTTTGCTGTCTGATTCCGAGAATGGCGGTGCCAGTGCCGGGAGGACAGGGCTGTCTCCGCCTGATCTTGTCCTGTCCATCCTGAGCTCGGCACGTGACAGGTGCTCAGTGGCTTATGGTCCTCACCTGTGCTCCCCCGAACAAGGGAGAAGGGGGCTGCTGCCTTGGCAGAGATCACCAAGTAATGCCACACACGGGGACGTCAGGGGTCACTGTGCAAAACTAGCTTTGAACAAAGAACCAAGGTGGAGGAGGCTGCTGCTGCTAACACCAAGCCTGGTAGCACCAGCCCAGCTTTGAGTCCTTCCATGGCACAATGGGAAACCCGGGTCCTGGCCCACTAGGTACAGCAGGGTGGAGGGCAATGACTATGGCCTCCCTGCCCCTACCCAATGCCGAGGGCTCAGGGGGATTGTGCAGGGTGGGTGGGGGCGGGGCAGCTCTCTGTGCTCTGAGCCCTTGGTGCTGGGAGCCTGGTGGTATCAACAGGGGATACAGGAGTGGGGAGAGGGGAGAAGGGCCCACCGTTGGCTCTGCTCTTGGCAGGGGGGCCTTGCCCGTCCGCAGCCAGGTCGCCGGCGCGCCCGCTGTGTGAGGCTGCCACTGTTCCCTGCTGGGTGTAGCCGTGGGCAGCAGGTTCTCACAGCAGAAACCCCTGTTTGTGGAGTGAGTCACCTTCAATTTCCTGCCTGCCTGATGGACCTGATAAATCCAGGACACCTTTTATTGCTTTTGGCGAAAAGAAAAGGGGAAAAAAAAAATACCTGCGGTTAAGATTTACGGAGCCAAAACTGGTACAATGCAATCTTCAGAGTAATTTACACACTGAGTTTCCAAAGATGAGAAGTGAGCATTTCAGAGGTAATTTCATAAAAAGGGTCATCAGGCTCATCACGATGCCACTTTAATAGTAGTGTCTGAAATCGTTAATTAGCTTTCTTGGAGTCAGCAATGCAAAAAGGGACTGGAAAAGGACTACACATGGCAAGGTCAGACAGTGAGTGTACGTGTGGGGCAACAGATCTTGAGAGAAGCCTTGCCGGAAACAGCCGGGTGGGATGTCTGGCCTGGGCTCATTGGCAGACAAAATCAGAGCGGCTGGAGACCGGCGGCGGCTTGTCTGGCTTGTCCGTGCCGAGCCGAGGCTGGCCTGCCACCTGTTGGATTGTCCTGCAGCACCTGGGAAATGCATCCCGCCGAGCGGTGCACGGGTGTTGACAGGTGGCTGTGATGGGACCTGCAGGTGTGAGTTGCGGCCCGCGTGGGAAATGGCCTGGGAGTGCTCCAGCTCGGACTATGAGCAAAGCCACCTGGGCTAGTTACAAACACAGTCTTCACAGCTCCGCACAACACGGTGCCGCGCCGGCTGCCTGGCGGGGCAAGGTTGACGTGAGTGGGCCTGGTGGGCGGAGTGGGTCCCTCTCAGAAACGGTATCTCGCAGTTCTGACCTGCGGCCCCCCGGGATGTGACTGTTTGGAAGCTGGGTGTCTACAGAGGTCATCTAGTTTAACTGACGTCATTGGGATGGACCCCAAAGCAACACGACTGGTGTCCTTATTAAAAAGGGGGACGGGGCTGGGGCTGTTGCATCACCGGTTAACCTGTGGCATACGGTTCGAGTCCCGGCTGCTCCACTTCCCATCCAGCTCCCTGCTATGGCCTGGGAAAGCAGAAGATGACCCAGGTGCTTGGGCCCCTGCACCCACGTGGGAGACCTGGAGGAAGCTCCTGGCTTCAGAACGGTCCAGCTCTGGCCATTGCTGCCGTTTGGGGAGTGAGCCAGTAGATGGAGGATCTCTCTTTCACTTCCTCTTTCTAACTCTGTCTCTCAAATAAATAAATGTTTTTAAAAGGGGGGGTGCTTTTGGAAGGAGTCAGTGTTCTGGTGTGGCGGATAGAGCCACCACCTGCCATGCCAGCATGTCTTATGGGTGCCAGTTCATGTACTGGCTGCTCCACTTCCGGTCCAGCTCCCTCCTAATGCACCTGGGAAAGCAGCAGAAGGTGGCACAACTGCTTGGGCCCCTGCACCCATGTGAGGGGACCTGGATGAAGCTCCTGGCTCCCAGCTCTAACCATGGCAGCCACCTGGGGAGTGAACCAGCAGATGGAAGACTCTCTCTCTCCTTCTGCCTCTCCTTCTCTGTAACTTTTGAATAAATAGATACATTTTTTTTTTGACAGGCAGAGTTAGAGAGAGAGAGAGAAAGGTCTTTTTTTTTTTTTTTTTTTGACAGGCAGAGTGGACAGTGAGAGAGAGAGACAGAGAGAAAGGTCTTCCTTTTGCCGTTGGTTCACCCTCCAATGGCCGCCGCTGCAGCCGGCGCACCGCGCTGATCCTGGCAGGAGCCAGGAGCCAGGTGCTTTTCCTGGTCTCCCATGGGGTGCAGGGCCCAAGCACCTGGGCCATCCTCCACTGCACTCCCTGGCCATAGCAGAGAGCTGGCCTGGAAGAGGGGCGACCGGGACAGAATCCGGCGCCCCAACCGGGACTAGAACCCGGTGTGCCGGCGCCGCAAGGTGGAGGATTAGCCTATTGAGCCACGGCGCCGGCTCGAAAGGTCTTCCTTTTTCCGTTGGTTCACCCCCCCAAGTGGCCGCTACGGCCGGCGTTTTGCGGTCAGTGCGCTGCGCCGATCCAAACCCAGGAACCAGGTGCTTCCTCCTGGTCTCCCATGTGGGTACAGGGCCCAAGGACTTGGGCCACCCTCCACTGCACTCCCGGACCACAGCAGAGAGCTGGCCTGGAAGAGGGGCAACGGGACAGAATCCGGCGCCCCGACCAGGACTAGAACCCGGTGTGCCAGCGCCGCAGGTGGAGGATTAGCCTAGTGAGCTGCAGCGCCGGCCTAAATAGATAAATCTTTAAAAAATAAATAAATGAAAGGGGAACTTTGGGCACGCACCATGCTCAGGTGCAGTCAGAGCCTGGGGGTGGGTCTGTAAGCCAAGAGCGGCACAGATGGCCCAGTCACCAGAACCTGGGGTGGGGGTGGGGCTGGGACATGTTTCTCTTCCGTCTCAGATGGCACCAACCCTGCTCACACCTGGGTCTCGGACTACAGCCTCCAGATCCGGGAAAGAATGAATTTCTGTTGTTTACGTTGTCTTTAGCTGTGCTGTTTCGTTATGGTAGCCTTGGGTTTCATCATTCTTAGTGTTCCTGGATGTCTTTTTATTTTCTTTTAAAATGCAGGCATTTGGCACAGCCAGAGGTCCTGCCACCACTGCTATTTCCGGCTTCCTGCTAATGACACTGACAGGCAGCAGGTGACGGCCCAAGTACTTGAGTCCCTGCCACCGTTCGGGGAGTGAACCAGCAGGTGAAAGATCTGTCTCTCCCTCTCTCCCTCTCTCCCTCTCTCCCCTTCTCCCTCTCTGTGTCACTCTGCCATTCAAATGTTTTTTAAAAAATGAAATGAAATGAAAAATCTGCTCTCAAAATATTGTTTCAAGAACCAGGATAGGCCGGCGCCGCGGCTCACTAGGCTAATCCTCCACCTAGCGGCGCCGGCACACCGGGTTCTAGTCCCAGTCGGGGCGCCAGATTCTGTCCCGGTTGCCCCTCTTCCAGGCCAGCTCTCTGCTGTGGCCAGGGAGTGCAGTGGAGGATGGCCCAGGTGCTTGGGCCCTGCACCCCATGGGAGACCAGGAGAAGCACCTGGCTCCTGGCTTTGGATCAGTGCGGTGCGCCGGCCATAGCGCGCCAGCTGTGGCGGCCATTGGAGGGTGAACCAACGGCAAAGGAAGACCTTTCTCTCTGTCTCTCTCTCTTACTGTCCACTCTGCCTGGGGGGCGGAGAGGGGGGAAGAACCAGGATAAAAATGAGGAGATGGCGGTGTGGCCCAGTGAGTTAAGCTGTTGCTTGAGACCCAATAGTGGAGTGCTAGTTCGAGTCCCAGCTGCTCCACTTTTTTTTTTTTAATTTTTTTTTTTTTTGACAGGCAGAGTGGACAGTGAGAGAGACAGAGAGAAAGGTCTTCCTTTTTCTGTTGGTTCGCCCCCAAAGGCCACTGCAGCCGGCGCGCTGTGACCGGCGCACCTCTCTGATCCGAAGCCAGGAGCCAGGTGCTTCTCCTGGTCTCCCATGCGGGTGCAGGGCCCAAGGACTTGGGCCACAGCAGAGAGCTGGCCTGGAAGAGGGGCAACCAGGACAGAATCCAGCACACCGACTGGGACTAGAACCCGGGGTGCCGGTCCGCAGGGATTAGCCTAGTGAGCTGTGGTGCCGGTCACTTTTTTTTTTTTAAGATTTATTTATTTATTTGAAAATCAGAGTTACACAGAGAGAGGAGAGTCAGAGAGAGAGAGAGAGAGGGAGAGGTCTTCCATCTGCTGGTTCACTCCCCAATGGACCGCAATGGCCCAGAGCTCCACCTGGGTCTCCCCCATGGGTAGCAGGGACCCAAGTGCCCGGGCCATCTTCCATGGCCGTCCTAGGTGCATTAGCAGGGAGCAGGGTTGAAAGCAGAGCCGCCAGGACTGGAACCCGCGCTCTTGACACGGGATGCTGGCCTCACAGCGGCATAGCCGCCGCGCCACAGTGCCGGCCCCTGGAGTTCAAATCCTTGCTTTAGTTCAAGGCGACAGGATCATGTTCGAGCCAGGATGGACTTCTTGACCCCAAACAGCGGACAGAAGGCGGCTTGTTTGGGTGGGGCCGCGGGATGCAGGAAGCCCGTGGCAAGCTCGGGAGCACAGCTTCTCTTTCTTTAGGGAGTGACTTTTGGTAAATTTGGATCCTAAAATGGTGACCCTGCTCACTGTTCCCGGGGAGCGAAGTCATTCCCGTTGGCGTGCGATGCATTTCCCACCCTCCCAGGCATGGTCAGCGTAAGGGCGAGCTGGTGGCCTCCTTGTGGCCAGGAAGTCCCTTCTTGCAGCCGGATGGGGGCCAGTGCCATGGCCCTTTTTGTGTGCTTTGAATGGTCGGGCCTGGGAGCGAGCGCGACAGGATGGGGGTGGCGAGGCCGTCTGCCGGGGACCCTGGGACTCACTACCCACAGCCCGGCGAGCCGCGAATTATGTTCATCTTCCTCCCTGCAGGGAGTGCTGTCAGTCTCTGTCTTCCAGAAGATTCTTGTAATGACTTCTCTAAGAGTTTGGGCTCCACGCGCTTCAGCTAAAATTGGACTCAGCTTGGGAGTGAAGAGGCTGAGGCCTGTCCAGACACTGGACCCAGAAGACCCCCAGAGCCCCCTGCCCCACCCAGGGGCTGCTTGGCACACGAGCGGGGAGAGCAGCACCGAAGGCGTGCCGTCTGCTCCCCCAGATCCTGCTGCCCGGGGTCTCACCAGGAGGCGCAGTGCCAGGGCCCCTCCCTAAAGAAGGGCACCCCCACTTCTCCTGGGCTGGAAGGGCCGGGCACAGAGACTGGGGCAGGGCCCACGCTCGTTCTCGTCAGCCACCTGCCTGCCTGTCCCCAGCCTCAGCTGCACCCACGTCTGCTCTAGGGGAAGCGGGGAGGGTGGGGGCCAGGCCAGGCAGGTGCAGCAAGTGAGCCATCACAGAGGGAGGCCTCCCCCGCCCACCACCGCTGCCCCAGCAAGGCCCACAGGGCCATGAAAGTGTCCCCAGGGCCTCCTGACGTTGTCGCCATTTGATGTTAGCAAACAGCTTTGCTGGGCTGTGTATGGAACCCCACACTGGGCTCTGGGGAGCATAAAGGACATGAAAAGGAGCAGGGACTGGGGCTGCTGTCAGGGGTGTTACAAAATCGTTAGAGAACACGCATGTGCCTGATGGCCTGTGAGCGGAACAAAGCCCTTGGCCGTGAGTATTTGTGCCTCACAAACCATGTCCAAAGGGTGCAGGACAGTGGCGACCAGTCCAGGCCCCGGGAAGCTCACGAACACTAGCGTGCGAGCACGGCCGACCCAGGGAGGAGTTTGCCTCCAAGGCAAAGGTGCTGTCTCCCGGGAAGTGCACACCAGCAAGTGCACCTCACCTGGGGCATCTCTGTTGTCCCTCGCTTTGTAACTCTGCCTTTCAAACAAATTCATAACTTAAAAAAATATTCCTTGCTTGAGAGAGAGAGAGAGAGATTTTTCATCTGCTGGCTCACCCCCACATGCCTGGAACAATCAGGGCTGGGCCAGGCCAAGTCCAGGAGCCAGGAACTCCTTCCCACATGGGCGCAGTCCCAAGGATTTCGGCCATCTTCCACTGCTTTCCCAGGTGCATTAGCAGGGAACTGGATCAGAAGCTGAGTAGCAGGTCTTCTTTTAAATTTTATTTTAATAGATTTATTTATGGGGCTCAGCGGGTTAAAACTGCTGCCTGCCTCACTGGCATCCCATATGGGCACCGGTTCTAGTCCCGGCTGCTCCACTCCCATCCAGCTCTCTGTGATGGCCTGGGAAAGCAGCAGAGGAAGGCCCAAGTGCTTGCGCTCCCCCCCCCGCCCCCAGCACACACACACATGGGGGACCTGGATGAAGCTCCTGGCTTCAGCCTGGCCCAGTCCAGGCTGGGAAGTGGATGGAAGTCCTCTATCTCTCTTTTAAAAATTTTTTAAATTTATTTGAAAGCCTGAGTTACACACAGAGAGAGATCTTCCATCCTCTGGGCCATCTTCTACTGCTTTCCCACGTACATCAGCAGGGAGCGGGACTGGAGGTGGCGCAGCCGGGACTTGAACCGACGCTCATAGGGGATGCTCGCGTGGCCGCCGGCCCCCACAGCTGCGCCTTTAAAACAGTCCACAGCCGGTTTGCTCTAAGAGGGGCTGCAAACCACTGAGAATCATTCAGCCCTAAGGAGCGCTCCCCCAGCAGCCCCAGGTAGGGGAAGGAACAGATCCCCCAGTGCAGAGGCGCTAGCAGAGAGGACCGGGCGCCGCAGGGCAGCACAGCCAAGGCCCCGGTGCTGTTCCTTTCCCGGCTCCGCTGTGAGCCTCTTGCCTCAGTGGCGCCAAGATTTACTGACCTCACTTCCCGGGACAGAAAATGGATACAGGAAGGTGCGGGCAGCCAGGGCCGTGGTCAGGAGATTCAGGTGATGCGCGTGGCTGGGAAGGCACGTGGGGGTGTTGGTGGCCACTCTCCTCTGGACAGCCGCTGGCTGAGGCTGGGGCCCTGGCTCTTCCCCCCTCGGGGGTGGCCTCCAGCTTCCCCAACACCTGCAGGTGCCCCCAGTCCCCAGCCAGGGCGGAGGAGCCTCTGGCGGCAGCACCCAGGGTGTGAACAAGTCCCCTGGGGCCACGCTCAGTGTGTGGCTCTGGAGAGGCCACCCGCAGCCAGAGAGGGCTCGGAAAAGTCCCAAGGCCTGGGCAGAAGCCATCTTGACCTCCTCTCTCTCGGCCCAGGGCCAGGTGTAGGGCGGGAACAGCCCGCCGGCCACCTGCAGGGAAGACTGGCGGCTGCTCACTATGGCCCCCTCTCCCCACTGCTGCCCCCTCCCGGCCCATGGCCACCCTGTCCGCACACTGCCCCTCTCAGGGCCTCTGGGCTGAGTTGAGAGAAGATGGAGAGGTTCCTCGTCATTGTGAGGAAGGGTGGCGGGCAGTCAATTCCCAAAAACTTATTCTAGAAAAACGGGCCAGTGGCAGTCTGTTCAGCGTGGCTTTGAGGGGCCCACGGAGAACCAGAGGTCACCAGGCAGGCGGGTATGGCCGTGTGGGGATGGCCAGGCTGCCCCAGGGCCTCCCTGAGGGGCCACAGGGAGTCCCCTGCAGGCCCAAGGCTGTCCTAGCGCAGGAAGGGACGCTATGGAGAGTGAGCGCTCGGGAGCAGGGCCACTTCTGCCCTCTCCCCCCGGCCTGGAGCTGTCTGGGAAGCAGAAAGAACTGCAGCGTGTGGCAGGCCTGCTCAGAGGCCAGCAGAGGGGCAGGCCAGGCCGGGGGCTCTGAGCCAAGCCTGAGCAGGTGGCCCTGCCCCCTGAGGTCCCGCAAGAGCCCTGGCGCCTCTCCCGGTGCCAGCTGTGTAGCCTGGCACGGAGTCTGCACCCAGGAGAGCTTGTAGCACAGGTGGCTGCCCAGGGCACGAGGGGCGCCTGCTGATCACTCGGCTCTCCTCCACCTCGCTCCTCGCAGAGCCCTGGGGTAGAACGTGCCCACCTGACACCTCGCCCAGCTTTGCGGCCTCTGCTCCGTGCAACCCCTGTGCCCTCCAGCTGCTGTGCCTGCGCCCTGCTCCACCAGGACGCCTGTCCAGCACGCCCGGCCCGTCAGGGGTGAGTGAGCCCTTAGCACCTGGTGGGCACACAGTACACCCTCTCCACCCACCTAACACCCCGGGCATGGGCCCCTGCCCGGAGGCTCTGTGGGGTGGGGGCTGTCCCTTCCCGGCTACCACATTCCCACCCCCCCACCCCCCGCAAAGGAAGCAAGTCCAGGGTGGCCTCTCATCTCCACTTTGACCAGAAGGCCTGGGGAGAATCAGGGGAGGCTGGGGCCGGACAGGGGCCAGAGGAGAGGGGGCATCGACCACTCCCCAGCCTGGAGGCCGCACTTCTCCCAAGGCCCCAGCACCAAGCAGGCCTGGGGGGCTCTGGGGTCTTCTGTAAGACCAGACAGCACCATTTCTGAGCCGTGACAAAGGGGGAAAAACTCTGCCCTCTGCCGGTCCACTATGCCTGCCTTTGGGCGACTGAGCACGGGGTGGCCACTTGCCCACCCACTGGCCGCTGCCCCCGGAAGAGCTGTTGAAGGCCATGGCCTTGAGAGCCTCCGACAAGGTGGCCTGTGTTTCCCTTTTGTTCTGGGTCCCGCGGGCTGTGCCGCAGTGTGGGCTTGAAACACAGAGAATGCTGGTCAGGACGCAGCTCCGCCATCGCAGCGGCTGTGGTTTGTTGGTTTGTTAGTTTTAAAGATTTATTGTATGTATTTGAAAGGCAGAGTTACACAGAGAGGTCTTCCATCCACTGGTTCACTCCCCAAGTGGTTGCATTGTCCGGGCTGTGCTGATCTGAAGCCAGGAGATTCTTCCGGTTCTCCCACGTGGGCACAGGGGCCCAAGGACTTGGGCCATCTTCCACTGCTTTCCCAGGCCACAGCAGAGAGCTGGATCGGAAGTGGAGCAGCCGGGACTTGAACCAGCACCCATATGGGATGCCAGCACTGCAGGCGGTGGCTTTACCTGCTACGCCACAGCGCCGGCCCCTGCCGTGTTTCTTGCTCTAAAGGATTCCTGCATCTGGAACATTTCATTCCCTGTCCCTTGGGAAGGGCAAGAGGCTGGGCCCATTAAGTGCATGTTTTCAACGTGGCTGCTGCATGCGCCACCCCCAGTACAGCAGCCAGGCTGTGGGGGTGCGCTGAGTCCCCTCCCGCAGCGTGGACTGTGGCTGCCCGGTCACCTCCTCCCCCCCTTCCCTAGGGCTGGGGTTATTACCTAGAGCAAAATGGCTTCTCCCCCGTGTCCCCACAGCAGGGCGTGTCCACGTGATGAAGTGCTGAGGAATCTTCCCTTAGAAACAAACGGGGTGGCCGGCGCCGCGGCTCACTAGGCTAATCCTCCGCCTTGCGGCGCCGGCACACCGGGTTCTAGTCCCGGTCGGGGCGCCGGATTCTGTCCCGGTTGCCCCTCTTCCAGGCCAGCTCTCTGCTGTGGCCAGGAAGTGCAGTGGAGGATGGCCCAAGTGCTTGGGCCCTGCACCCCATGGGAGACCAGGATAAGCACCTGGCTCCTGCCTTCAGATCAGCGCGGTGCGCCGGCCGCAGCACTGGGGGGTGAACTAACGGTAAAGGAAGACCTTTCTCTCTGTCTCTCTCTCACTGTCCACTCTGCCTGTCAAAAAATCAAAAAAAAAAAAAAAAAAAAAAAAGAAAAAAAAGCAATCTGACGTGGGAAAGTGCCTCCAGAAAGATGGAGAACAGAAAAACAATACCCACGGGCCCACTTGAACAAGCGAGCTCCCATTAGGGTGTTCTCATCTGGCCCTGGGCGACACACAGGCATACGTCTACATCATTGTAATCACATGGACATCACATCTGATTTGTCTTTCCTTCTACCCAACATTTCCCCCACCGACCTATTCACAGTCTTTTCAAAGTGGGAGGAGTTTTTAAAAGAAGTTGAAATCAAAGTCTGGTAGCATCTCATCGTAGCATCCCCAGGTGTTATCTCCCTGAGTTGATGTACTATACTTTATTAAACCATATTATTACTGGGCAGTTATGATTAGGATGTGTTTGTTATGGTTTGAATTCCATGAACATTCTTTTTTTTAAAAAATCAAGTTTATTTATTCATTATTTGAAACGCAGAGCGACAGGGAGAATGTTTTATCCAGTGGTTCACTTTCCAAATGCCACAACAGCCGTCATGCTAGTCTTACAGACCAGAAACTGTTTGAAGGAAAGAAAGCTGTCTTAGGTGTTTCCTGCATTCCTAGCACCTGGCGAAGTTCTTCAGTCAATAATTCTTGGATGGGGGATGGGAGGATAACTGAACAAATGCGTACCAGGAACAACTTTACTCAAAGCTGCTTTCTGTTGAATATTTTTCCCTAAGATGAGTTTTCCTGAATCAATGAGCCAAGGGGTGTTAGTAGTTCCTGGCACTGCATGTGACAGATTGTATTTTCCACCAATGAACATCCTAGTATGCGTCCTGTCCCGCCCCTGTGCTGCTGTGTGGGCCTCCCTCCACTGAGCGGTGGGATCAGTGTTCCCTCCCCTTGAAACAGGATGCTTCTTTGTAGCTGCCTTGATTGATGGCGTGCAGGGAAAGAAACGGGTTCAAGGCTGGGATCTTAATAAAAGGCACACTTGCCCTGGGAACTCGGCGATAAGGAAGCCGAGGTGCAGCTGTTCTACTGGTATCCCCAGCTAGGCCCCAAGGCAGCGTCATCAGCTGCACAGGCTTTCGGATGCGTCAGCCTTCCAGGCCCAGCCGCTGTGGAGCAGAGGAGCCATCCCCGCTGCACCTGTCCCAGCTCCTGGCCCGTGCTCATCACGCAGGGGGCTCATCACCGCAGTCGGCCCCAGCGGAGTAGGCACTGCCACAGCACCACCGCTCACGAGGGCAGGCGTTTGTGGGACTGGCCTGCCTGGTTGGACAGGATCAGACTGAGGCTATCTTGGTTCCCTTACCCGAGAAGGCAAATGCAGCGAAGCTCCGAAAACACGTCCTCAGGTCGGGAGTCTGGTGCAGTGGTTAGGAGAAGGAGCGCCTGGGTTCACGTCTTGACTCTGCTTCTCATGCAGCTTCCTGCTGATGTGCGCTCTGGGAGGCAGCTGGTGATGGCTCAAATATTTGGGCCCCTGCCGCCCACGTGTGAGGCCTGGATTGAGTTCCGGGCACCTTGCTGTGGCATGGCCCAGCCCTGGCTGTGTAGCCATTTGGGAAGTAAACCAGCAGATGGAAAATCTCTGTTTCTCTTTCAAATACATTTTTTTTTTTGCATAGGCAGAGTGGACAGTGAGAGAGAGAGAGAAAGGAGAAAGGTCTTCCTTTTCCATTGGTTCACTCCCCAATGGTCTCTATAGCTGGCACACTGTGCTGATCCGAAGCCAGGAGCCAGGTGCTTCTTCTGGTCTCTCATGCCAGTGCAGGGCCCAAGCACTTGGGCCATCCTCCACTGCACTCCCTGGCCACAGCAGAGAGCTGGCCTGGAAGAGGGGCAACCGGGACAGAATTCGGTGCCCTGACCAGGACTAGAACCCGGTGTGCCGGTCCGCAGGTGGAGGATTAGCCTATTGAGCCGCAGTGCCGGCCTCAAATATATATATTTTTTTTTTTACAGGCAGAGTGGGCAGTGAGAGAGAGAGACAGAGAGAAAGGTCTTCCTTTTTCTGTTGGTTCACCCTCCAATGGCCGCCGCGGTCATCGCGCTGCGGCCGGCGCACCGCGCTGATCTGATGGCAGGAGCCAGGTACTTATCCTGGTCTCCCATGGGGTGCAGGGCCCAAGCACTTGGGCCATCCTCCACTGCACTCCCTGGCCACAGCAGAGAGCTGGCCTGGAAGAGGGGCAACTGGGACAGAATCCGGTGCCCCGACCGGGACTAGAACCCGGTGTGCTGGTGCCACAAGGCGGAGGATTAGCCTAGTGAGCCGCGGCGCCAGCCTCAAATACATTTTTAAAAGAGATCTATTTATTTATTTGAAAGGCATAATTACAGAGGGAGGGAGAGAGAGCGAGCTTCCATCTGCTGGTTCATTCCCCAAATGACTGCAATAGCTGAGGCATAGCGAGGCCAAAGTCTGGAAGCTGGGAGCCTCATCCGGGTCTTCCACATGGGTGGCAGCAGCCCAAGCACTTGGGTCATCTTCTGCTGATTCCCAGGCACACTAGCAAGGAGCTAGATTGGAAATGGAGCAGCTGGGACTGGAACCAGTTTTTTTTTTTTTAAGATTATTTGAGGGACTGGCACTGTGGCATAGTGGGTTAAGCTGCTGCCTGCAATGCCGGCATCCTATATGGGTGCCTGTTCGAGACCCTGCTGCTCCACTTCTGATCCAGCTCTCTGCTGTGGCCTGGGAAAGCAGCAGAAGATGACCCAAGTGCTTGGGCCCCTGCACTCGAGTGGGAGACCCAGAAGAAGCTCCTGGCTCCTGGCTTTGGATCAGCGCAGCTCCAGCTGTTGCGGCCAATTGGGGAGTGAATCAGCAGATGGAAGACCTCTCTCTCGCTCTCCCTATGCCTTTCCTTCTCTCTGTGTGTAACTCTTTCCAATAAATAAATCTTTAAAAACAACAACAACAACAAAAGGTTATTTGAGAGGCAGTTACAGACAGAAGGAGACAGAGAGAGGTCCTCCATCCACCGGGTCATACCTCACATGGCCACAACGACTGGAGGAGGCTTGATCCAAAGCCAGGAGCCAGGAGCTTCTTCCAGGTCTCCCATGTGGGCGCAGGGGCCCAAGCACTTGGGCCATCCTCCACTGCACTCCCGGGCCATTAGCAGGGAGCAGGATTGGAGGTGGAACAGCCAGGACTTGAACCGGCGCCCATATGGAATGCTCACACCACAGGCGGAGGCGTAACCTACTGTGCCACAGCACCGGCCACTGGAGCCAGTGTTCTGATATAGAAGGCGGGTGTTGCAGGCGGTACTGCTTACCCCACCATGCCACAATGCCGGCCCCTCCTTGGTCTTTTCCTTCTCTGCCACACTCCCACTCACCAGCCAGAGAGCTCTCTCAGCATGAGAGGCAAACTCTGAAAATTCCAGTCCAGAGGAGGAAATGATTGCCTCCTTGACCCTATTGTTAATGCAACAAATGTTTACTGAGCACTAATACACACCTGCCCTCGAAGACCCCGGGGACCTGCCGCCCAACAGAAGCCTGTCACTTGCAGGAGCTCCATCCACCCAGGGACCTGCAGCTTTCCATGGGTATTTGTTTTAGTAGAGCCGCACCACTGCACCTGCCAAGGCATGGCAGGAAGGTCAAGGCCACAGCAGCTGTACCTCCCTCGCCAACAGACATGCTGGGAGTGGGTGAGTGCGAGGGGTACACGTGGACAAACACGAGGGCACTTCCAGAAGTCTGTGGAGGGACAGGCCCTGCGGAGTGGGCTGAGCCGCCCCTTGGGACACCTGCACCCCATATCAGAGGGCCTGGGGTGCAGTCCCACCTCTGCTTCCAAACCAGCTTTCTGCTAATGCGCACGCCGGGAGGCAGGTGACGACTCAAGTACAGAGACTTGGATGGAGTCCTGGGTTCGGCTTGGTCCAGGCCCGGTTTTTGTAGGCATTTGGGAGAGAAAACCAATGAAGATTCTTTCTCTGCCTCTCTCTCTCTCTCTTTGTACCTCTCTGTTGCTCTGCCTTTCAAATAAATAAAAATGAATAAACTTAAAGAAAAAAGTTTTAATGGAAAATAAATTAAAAGGTATGTTTACTTTGTGACAACATTTTTTGAAATCCATGCGTAACTTTTTCTAATATGCATTTTTCATAAACTTAGAGACAGAGATCTCTCGCCCACTGGTTCACTCACCAAATGTCTGCAACAGCCAGGGCTGGGCCAGGCCAAAGCCAGGGGTTTGGAACTGAAACTAGGTCTCCCACATGGGTGGCAAGGCCTCAGGTCCTTGCGCCGTCACTTGCTGCCTCCCAGTGTGTGCGTTAGCAGGAAGCTGGATCACAAGCAGAGGAGCCAGGACTCACAGCAGGCACTCCACTCCGGGATTTTGGTGTCTCCAGCAGTGTTTTAACTGCTGTTGGAAGCCTGTCCCTTTCAGTGACTTTTTGAGGAACTCCTGTAGGCATATGGGAAAAAGTAGCAGCTTGCTCAGAAAGATGCAACAGTTAAATGAAAGACAAGCTCTCTGGCTTTTTTTTTTTTTTTTTGACAGAGTTGCAGACAGTGGAGGGACAGAGAGAAAGGTCTTCCATCCAATGGTTCACTCCCCAAACGGCAGCAACGGCTGGAGCTGAGCCAATCCAAAGCCAGGAACCAGGAGCTGCTTCCGGGTCTCCCACATGGGTGCAGGAGCCCACCATCCTCCACTGCCTTCCGGGGCCACAGCAGAGAGCTGGGTCGGAAGAGGAGCAGCTGGGACTAGAACCCAGTGCCCTTATGGGATGCTGGCACTGCAGGTGGAGGATTAACCAAGTGAGCCATGGCGCCGGACCCCTGGCGTCTTCTTTAAGAGACGTTTTATTGTAGGATGTGGTTCTGCTTCCCAGTTTGGTTGTAGTACTTGGCCTAAGTGGAAGTTAACCACCACTTTAAGGCAGCTTACTCCAGGAATTTCCAAGACAGCATTAAAAAAAAAAAAAGTTCAAGAACTTGTGCAGAGTATTTAACTGAAGGCAGAGCATTGTACCAAGTTTCTTTTTAAGGGTGGTTAAGTAACTCGGGTTGGAACCCACGTAGCACCTTCGCGAACCACCAGGGCCAGGGCTGGGCTCAGTTCAGACTTGCGTCTACCACGTCTTTCCCGGGTGAGCTGGGCTGCCGACCCCTGCGCTGTCCAGTGGGTGAGCCCTCTCCTCCCCAGGAACACAAGGGGCCTTTCTCCGGATCTCAGCTCAGTACGCTGGTGCCTGTGTTCTGCGCCAGAAGTATCAGAGCGCTGCCTGGTCCCAGTCTCCGCGCCGTGCGTCTGAGCAGGAATCCAGCCCGGCTGGGCCCCCGCGAAAACAAGCTTCGCCCCCAGCAGAGCGGATCGCCCCCTCCGCCTTCCCCCTGCAGGGTGCAGCTCCTGAAAGCAGGGCCTGATTCAGGGCTGTTATTTTTTCCTTCTGGTTTGGGAATGGGAAGGGAAGGAGACAGTACTTTCTCAGTATACCAGAAAGCGCAGCCTTCGGGACACAAGGCCGGCACTGTGTCTGACTGGGGGAAGGCCAGGTCTGGGGGGTGCGGGAGCGGAGAGGGGGCTCCAGGAGCGGAGAGGGGGCTCCAGGGGGCGAGGCAGCTGGGCCCCGCCGGTTGGCGCGGGTGGGTGGGAGTTAAGGCTGCTACGGTCTCCATCTCAGTACAGGCCCAGGATGAGATAGTTGACATCAAATGCCAGAGAGGCCATTTTCAAATTTTACACTGTTTGTTATTCTGAAAGACTTAAAAACATTTAAAAAGTGTATTTATTGGGGCCGGTGCTGTGGCATAGCAGGTAAAGCTGCCGCCTCCAGTTCCAGCATCCCATATGGGCACTGGTTCGAGTCCTGGCTGCTCCTCTTCTGATCCAGCTCTCTGCTATGGCCTGGGAAAACAGTGGAAGATGGCCCAAGTGCTTGGGCCCCTGCACCTGCATGGGAGACCCGGAAGCAGCTCCTGGCATCCTGGCTTCGGATTGGCTCAGCTCCAGCCGTTGTGGCCATCTGGGGAGTGGACCAGTGGGTGGAAGACCTCTCTCTCTCTCTGCCTCTGACTTTCAAATAAATAATTTTTAGACAGGAGAGAAAGAAAAAAAAAACATTTTCTAAAAATGTCTTTATTTGATAGGTAGAGAGACAGGGAGAGAAAGAGACAGAGAAACACCCACCTGCTGGTTTACTCCCCAAAAGCCTACAATGGCTGCGACTGAGCCAGGGCAAAGCTGGGAGCCGGAACTCAGTCCAGGTCTCCCACATGGGTGGCAAGGACCCAGCCACTTAGGCCATCACTGCTGCCTCCCAGGGTGCACCCCAGCAGGTCGCTGTGGCAAGGAGCTGGAGCAGGACTTGAACTTGGGCACTCTGATATGGGACTCAGGCGCCCTCACCTCCAGGGGGAATGCCCATCATGAAAGACTTCGTAGGGACATTTCCTCTTCACTTCCAATCACCGCCAGTCATCATGTTCACTTTTAGCTTCTCAACTGCTGCTGAGGTGCAAAGAGGCCCTGTGGCTTGGAAGCAGAGCTCACCTGTGAAAGATGAATTACCCCGCACCAAGTCCCAGTGCTCTCCTGGCCAGAACGGCTTCGCAACATTCACTTTGGCTTTGGGGCAGGAAATTTGAATTTTTTTTAATGATTTATTTTATTTGGCCGGCGCTGCGGCTCACTAGGCTAATCCTCCGTCTAGCGGCGCCGGCACACCAGGTTCTAGTCCTGGTTGGGGCGCTGGATTCTGTCCCAGTTGCCCCTCTTCCAGGCCAGCTCTCTGCTGTGGCCAGGGAGTGCAGTGGAGGATGGCCAAGGTGCTTGGGCCCTGCACCCCATGGGAGACCAGGAAAAGCACCTGGCTCCTGGCTCCTGCCATTGGATCAGCGCGGTGCGCCGGCCGCAGCGCGCCGGCCGCGGCGGCCATTGGAGGGCGAACCAACGGCAAAGGAAGACCTTTCTCTCTGTCTCTCTCTCTCACTGTCCACTCTGCCTGTCAAAAAAAAAAAAAAAAAAGAGATTTATTTTATTTATTTGAAAGAGTTACAGAGAGAGGTAGAGAGAGAGAGGTCTTCCATCCGTTGGTTCACTCCCCAGATGGCCGCAACGGCCGGAGCTGGGCCAATCCGAAGCCAGGAGCCAGGAGCTTCCTCTGGGTCTCCCATGCGGGTGCAGGGGCCCAAGGATTTGGGCCATCTTCTACTGCTTTCCCAGGCCATGGCAGAGAGCTGGATTGGAAGAGGAGCAGCCAGGACTAGAACTGGCGCCCATATGGGATGCCGGCGCTTCAGGCCAGGGCTTTAACCTGCTGCGCCACAGCGCCGGCCCCTGACTTTGATCTTAAAGCTTTACCTACAGTCGTGCCGGGGACCGTTTGCTGAGAAGTCTCCTGGGGTCACTGCCATCCTTGATGGTGTACCAGGGCCACATGGACCTGATGTGCTGGGACTCTTCCTTAATCCCTGGTTGAGGTCCCACTCATGCTGATGATGGTTCAAGGGAACAATAAGAGACGTGGCTCACGGACAATGCCTAACGATCTCGCAGATCCAGCAGAGAGCCCGGAACAGGCCAAGCATACGGCCTGGTGGTGCAATCCCCCACACCAGACGGACAGAGCAGGTGCCACACCAGTCCTCCCCAGAAGCCTTCTGCGAGGGGCTGCTTATCCTCAAAGGCTTCTGCCCCTACCCATAGTCCAGGGGCAGCTGCGACGGAGGGCACCCTGACCCTGGGGGTGAGTGGGGGCCTGCCAGGCGGCTCCTGCTCCTCACCACAGCCCCCGTGTCCTTGGGGACAACGTGTGACTGCGGCGTGGTGGCTCCCAAGAACACATGAAATTAGCTGTGTCGTCCTCCTATTCCAGTTCCTTTTTAAGCAGTCTCCTGCCCCAGGCCCAGCCACAAAAGGAAATTCAGGGTGTGCATCTGGCTTAAAAGGTCTTTCAGAGGGGAGAATGCAAGTCACTCCCAAGAGGTGGCTTCTGCCAATGACCAGTGTTCCTGAGTAGCAGCCCTGCTCAGGCCAGTATAAAACTGAATCCTTGCATGAGGACGAGACAAGCTGTGACGACCCAGTTGGAGAGGCTGAGAGTCACTTCTGACTCCTTCCTATGGTTCCTGATTGCTAAAGAGGGGCCCAGATTAATCACCGCAGGGGCGCCTGGGCTGCCAGCTGGGGTGGTCAGGCCCAGCTCCAAATAGCAGCTTTCATTACACCGAGTCCCAGGTGGGAGGGGGTGCAGTGGCCTGGGAAGGGCGTCCCCAGGGTGTGATCAGGGGGAGCAGGAGTGAGCAGCCTGCATTAGCTGGAGCCGGGGATCTGGGTGCACAGGGCCAGGTTGAGGCCAGATTGTGGAGGGCTTTAAATGTCAGGCTAAGGAATTTATCAGGGGAATGAACTGATCAAACAGGTGTTTCAGGAAGATAAATTGGGACAGAATGTGCAGGATGAATTGGAAAATCTGGAAGTGTGGCAGTCAGGAGGCTGTGAGACTCATTAGACTGCTGCAGTCCTGGGTGAGTCAGGGAGGGTGGAAATGAGCACCGTGGTGGCAGCTATGGAAGGGGACAGCTGTGAGACTTTGTTAGGAAAGAACGGATGAGGTTTGCTGCCTGATTGGACTGGGGACCAGGGAGCTAAAGGAATCCGAGATGACAGCAGCTTCGGGCAGGGCTGGCTGCATGCAGTGCAGGGAACGGAGGCCTGGAGAGCAGGGAGCTGGTCTGAGATGTGACCTCAGCCCCGGGCGCGGAGCATGCGGGACACCGCTGGGCGTGGCCGCTGGGTTTCACTGTGTTTAGACTTCTTTCGGTTTGAGAAATCAAGCAACGTAGCCTTCTTGTGTGTCATGGAAACCAATCCGGCTTAAGCAAAGGCCGAGAGTGACCGAGGAGAAAAGGTGAACCTAACGGAGATTAGTGGACTCCATGAAGACAATCAAGCGCTGGAAAGAAACACGTGTGACGCGCAGCCGGGCACTGACATCTGATTGGCCGTTTACTCAGCCTCTCACAAGGGCTCCCTCCCCACCCTCTCTGTTCTGTTTGCAGTGCATTGTCTTCCTGAAGGGTGAATTCGAACGCATTCACCAAAGTACTGTTTCTGAAAATGATAATGTAGGGGCAGCATTGCGGTGCAGGGGGTTAAGCTGCGCCCTGAAATGACGGCATCCCACATGGGTGCCGGTTCAAGTCCTGGCTGCTCCACTGCTAATGTCCTGGGAAAGCAGAGGGAGACGGCCCAAATGCCTGGGCTGCTTCACCTACGTGGGAGGCCTGGATGGAGTTCTAGGCTTCCGGCTTTGGCCTGGCCCAGCCCTGGCCATTGTGGCCATTTGGGGAGTGAACCAGCAGATGGAAGATCTCTGTCTTTCTCTAACTCTGCCTTTCAAATAAATCTTTACAAAGAAAAACCCAAAAGGTTTTCTTCTATTAAGAAAATGATTATTTAAGTACAGACTGGCTCAAACATCTGTAAAGAAAAGTTAACAAGCAAAAAAGCTACCCCGGGTGCAGGAACCCACACTTCACTTCGTATGTAAACGAAAACTTTTCCTTTTTAGTGTGTATCCCAAGTCCTTTCGTACTTTCAGATAGTCAGCTAAAACATTACAGCTTTGCATTTTTGAGCTAAAAGCTACCTTCAGTCCCTTAAAGAAAAAAAGACCTTTTTCACTTGTGTATTTTCTTCTTAATGCTTAATAAAGTACACACAGCATACAGCTTAACAGCGTCGCAGCTGTACTGCATGCCATCTTCCTTAACTCCTGAAATTACAGACTGCGATTTTAACATGTTCTCACACATAACATGTTTAATTAAATGTTTTTAAACAAATATCAAAAGCAGTTAAAATACGGGAAGTTACTTTTATTTGGAGATCCTCTTTCAAAATATGGGAGTAACTTATGAAAAAGACTTGACAAATTACACAAAACGGTATGCGTAGCAATCCTGACGCATGGTCATTCACAAAGGCCTGGTGTTAGCTGCTTTCAAGTTTCTATGAAACAGCGGAAGCCGTCAATGTCGATCAAGAACACGCAACTTCTGCCTATGCAAGTATTTACAGAAAACCCAGACAGAGGCAACCTGACAGGCCTGGTAACCTCTCCTCTCCAGTCTGAGCACTCTCCCTAGTAAAGTTACACAGCAGGGGCCTCAGTGTGATCTCACAGAAGGCCGTTCTAGAATAACGTCTCACAGAAGGCCGTTCTAGAATAACGCAACGTTACAGAACAACAGAACTGGGCTTCTAAAACCAAATGGGGGGTTTTCCTGACGTCTCAAACTTTTCACTAAAACCCAAGTAGTTTAATTCTACCAGTGACATTTTATCCAAGAGGTGATTTTTAAAAACACAGTACGTCAAACCTCTTTTACCCGCATTTAAAAAATATCCATGGGCTAATACATTACTTCTAAGTCAATCTCCTTTCTTTGAAGACGGGACTTGGGGGCTGACTTACAAAAAATGAGAGACACAGAGATTCAAAAAGCTGAATTCATACTTTTCTTTCGAACACTTACCCTAACAAACTTTTTGCGGTGTCCTGAAGAGTCAAGTGGATGATTTCATGTGTGGGTGATAATGAAAAAGGGCTCTATTTAGTTAAAGGGGAACTGTATTATATATTTAGCATCAACAAAAATCCAAAGGGTTGTAGTTTTATAGTCGACTAAACTTCTGCAATGTAACAGAAAGGCAAAGGCAGGGTGTCCGGCTACGGGCTGGACGACACATGGGAGCTGCACAGTGGCGGCAAGTCCGCGACGTGTGCGTGGTATCTTATTTCAGGACACAACACATACAGGCTTATTCTGCTTCAGTGAAATGAAAGTCCAAATGTTTGGAATTAAACGACTCGCTACTCTCCAAAGATCCACAAAATATTCACACCGGATAGGCCGAGATTAACTCTCCTATAAAGAGAAAGAAAAAGTTTTAGCAGAATTGCTTGCCAAGCACTTAAGGCCTTTTTCTAATAATGAAAACAAGTGTTTATAAGGAGAACATGTTTAATTGATGACATTTAATGTGATTCTGCAATGAATTATGTTACATATGGTTTATCAGGTGAATTCTAGTAACAGTAATTGTGTTCTGAACTGTGCTTAAAACCCAACTTTAGAATAGATTTATGGAGTGTTGGAAATTAATTTTTCAGTGGACTTCAAGAACTATTACCCCAGATAATAGAAAGTGCTAACAGAATGATTTCAGAAGTGAGGTGAAAGTAAAGTGTCAACTTTAGAAAATGGAGCACACGGGCCTCATGATTACCTATTTGACCTGAATGATGAATTCACTAATCAGGGTTGCTAGAGTGAGTCTGTATCTGTATTTTATTAACGTATCTTAACTAAACCATACTGCATATAATAAAAAGACAAACCACTCCAGAGGGTGGTATAACCATTCAAAGTACGAAGGGAGTACGAAGGGAGAAGAGGGATAAATTCTCATCTAGAGAAACAAGAAGTTAACAGACAATATCCAAACCAGACGACAGAGCTGCACACCTGTATTGCTGGAACCATGAGAGTGATCCCAGGAGAAAAAGCTCACGTTTAAGGGACTGCCTTAGCCCTGTCACTTCTTACACTATGAGAACACAGTAATTCTGATAAAAATTTAAAACATGGCAATGCTGCCAAAAAGTCCTTTCAAAACTGGAAACTTCTGCTAACAATGTTTTCTCATTTTGTCCAACACTCGCCTCAACACCGGGAAGGATTATTCCCGATGGAGACGCTGTGTCTGAGCTTTGGCTCGCCCACAGCCAGTGTTTTACTAGACCTGCAGGACGCTTTTCCGTGAAAAGGTCTTCGTGTCTTTCTCATTTGTCTGTATTTTCTTTTCTAGTTGATGCCATTATGTGTTCTTCATAGATGACAAATACTAACCTGGGTTTGCTGTATGTATTATAGTATGTTTGGGCTCAGTCTATCAGTCGGCAGTAAAGTTTATTTGATGCCTTTTGCTGAATAAAACATTTGAATTACTGTGGAGTCTAGATTTTTTTTTCTTTTGGAAGTAAGACATTCATCTAAACTCAGTGACTACAAACATCTGGCACTAAACTGATAATAATCTACAGCTTTATGGTTACGATTCCCAATGGACTATATCTGAGCCACTCAATGCTTTTGTTACAGGACAGGGGTTTTTAACAAAACATTTGTTTTAGAATATGTTAATCAGTCATATTAAGAGGTTAATATTTTCTAAGTTTTTCCCCTGGTTAAAAAAACACAAATAAGTAAAACATTAATTTCAGTCTAAAATGTTTCATTTTCCAAGCTAGTCACTCATTAAGAGAGGAGGAGGGGCAGGCCTTTTGGCCTGCTCGTTAACATGCCCACAGAGGACACTGGAGTGCCCGGGTTCCAGTCCCGGCTCTGCTTCTGGTTCCAGTTTCCTGCTAACACGCGCTCAGGGAGACAGCAGATGATGATGGCTCAAGTGGCTGGGCCTCTGCCACCCAAGGGGAAGATCTAGACTAAGCTCCTGTTTGGTCTGTCTCTGTCTCAAATAAATAAAAATTAAATTAAGTGAGAGAGAGAGAGGGAGAGAGAGAGAATTCCAAAATTTATAAATTCCTTTTGGCCTCTGAGTAAATTACCGCCCCACTAACCACTTTCCAAGTTTTCATTTCAATGTAAATTACAAATTATATATGGCACTCAACACCAACTTCTATCATGACCAATCATTTCTGCACCAAAACATCAATTTGGACCTATAAATAAAATATAAATTTTCAAATAAAACTATAAGTTATTTATTTAAAATGTTTCTAAGTTAATACTTCACTTCAAAATAGCTGAACACTATAAACAATAATTACAAACATAATTCCAACATATTCTACCTAATAAATATATATACACATATTCATAATCCTCAAAAGTTTTAGAAAAAGAATTTCTTTTTGACATAGGAAAATGTCCAACATATGAAACATTTGGCATAGCAGGTTAACCCACTGCCTGCAATGCTGGCATCCAATATTAGTGCTGGTTCAAGTTCCAGCGGTTCCACTTCCGATCCAGCTCTCTGCTAATGCACCTGGGAAAGTAGTGAAGAGAACCCAAGCTTGGGCCCCGGCCTCACATGTGGTAGATGTGGATAGAGTTCAGGGCTCCTGGCTTTGGCCTGGCCCAGCCCCAGCAGTATGGCTGTTTGACAAGTGAACTAGTACTAGTAGATGGAAGATCACTTTCTCTCCCTGTCACTCTGCCGTTCATGTAAATAAAATCTTTTTAAAAATATTTATTTGAAAGGCAGAGTGACGGGGGGGGGGAGGGGGTAAAGAGGGGGGGGGAGAGAGGGAGGGAGGGAGGGAGGGAGGGGTCTTCCATCTATTGGTTCCCTCCCCAAATGGTCACAACAACCAGGGCTGGGCCAGGCCGAAGCCAGGAGCCGTTTCCAAGTCTCTCACTTGGGTTCAGGGGCCCAAGCACTTGCGTCATTTCTGCTGCTTTCCCAGGCACATTACTAGGGAGCTGGATTGGAAGTGGAGCAGCCAGGATTTGAACTGGTGCCCAAATAGGATGCCAGTGCTGCAGGCAATGGCTTAACCTGCTATACCATATTGCCATCCCCAAATTATCTTAAAAAAAAAAAAAAAAGAAAAGAAAAGAAAAGAAAAAAGATTAAAAATCGGGTCACAGGGGTGGACACTGTGGTGCGTCGGGTTAAGCCACCACTTGAAATGCCCACACCCATATCAGAGCACTTGGGATTAAGTCCTGCCTCTGCTTCCAATCGTTTCCTGCTAATGCTATGGGAAAGAAGAGATGCTGGCCCAAGTACTTAGGTTCCTGCCATCCACATGGAATACCCACAGGCAGTTCTGGTTCCTGGCTTTGGCCTGGCCCAGCCCTGGCTGTTGTAGCTATTTGGAAAGTGAACCAATTGATGGAAGACCTCTCTCTCTTTCACTCTTTCAAATAAATGAATCTTTAAAAAAAATAAGAGGTCATGGGCCGGTGCCGCGGCTCACTAGGCTAATCCTCCACCTTGCGGCGCCGGCACACTGGGTTCTAGTCCCGGTCGGGGCGCCGGATTCTGTCCCGGTTGCCCCTCTTCCAGGCCAGCTCTCTGCTGTGGCCAGGGAGTGCAGTGGAGGATGGCCCAAGTGCTTGGGCCCTGCACCCCATGGGAGACCAGGAGAAGTACCTGCCATCAGATCAGCGCGGTGCGCCGGCCGCGGCCATTGGAGGGTGAACCAACGGTAAAGGAAGACCTTTCTCTCTGTCTCTCTCTCTCACTATCCATTCTGCCTGTCAAAAAATAAAAAAATAAAAAATAAGAGGTCAGAAGTAATCAGTAAAGCAAAGTGAAAATCAAAAATAAGAAGAAAGCATCCTGGAGACACGAGCCTGAAACTGCTGACATCAGGTGCTATGGGGGGACTGGGACTTAGGCCGATGAAAACAGTTTCCATTGTACAGCTGATACACTGCTGTACTATTCAAACATTTTTCTACTAAGCATGCCTTACTTTTGTAATTAAAAAATAAAAGAGCTATATTAGTTTAAATGGCTTACAAAACTGAGTTTCCTATTTAAAATTTCTTTACATCAAAAAATATGCAATTAAAGACGCTGATAAATGCTTGTGATTGTTTATACACTTCTGTTCATGTCTCTTTTAACCTTTACATCCAATAAAGGACAGGAGCTTTGCTTTCTCCAGAGCAGTGCTAGACAGAAGATCATATGAGCTGCCGATGTGAGCCACATAAATCATTTCCAATTTCCTGGGGTGGGTACTGGCCTAGCAGGTAGGATGTTAATACACTGGTTACCCATATTGGAGTGCCTGGGTTTGATGCCCACCTCCAGACCAACTCTGGCTTCCTTCTAATGCAGACGCAAGGAAGCAGCAATGGTGGCCTAAGTCACTGCATTCCTGACCCCTGTACGGGAAACCCCGATTGAGTCCTGGGCTCCCTGGTCTGGCCCAACCCTGGAAGTTGGGGCATCTGGGGAGTTGCCAGATGGGAGCACTCTGTTTGCATCTCAAAAAAAAAAAAAAAAAAAAAAAAAAAAAAAAAAAGAAAGAAGAAAGAAAAAAAAGGGGAAAACTCCTTGTAGATTCCTTAAAAAGTAAAAATAAATGGGTAAAACTAATTTTAACAATATATTTAACCCACGGTAACCACTCAGTCAAATGTATAAAATTATTAAGGAGACACTCTATTTCTTCTGTACTTACTCCTGATCATTCCATGAGTGTTTTCAGTTATAGGATGCTGCCTTCTGCAGAATCTTAACACTGGAAGAGAAAGAGTTAACAAACCGAGAACTTCCGTTGTTACACAGCACAAACACCTACCCAAGCATTCCTGACTCTCTGGTCTTTATGATGTAGAGGAACATTAACAACGTGTGGAACATATTATTTCTGCCCTGGAACAAAGACAAGAAAGAACACAATACTTAACCAGACCAGAAAGCTTCAGTCTAGTAGGTAATTACAGATCTTACCAAATCACATCCTACTAACTCAGAATTCCTCCTAATTCAGAATTTCATTAACCAAAGGGCCTCAACCCTGTGTAGAAGTGGGAACACTGGTGAATGACAAAGGATCCACGTAATAAGCGAGCTCAGAGCTGGTAGGAAAGGCAGGCAGTACACCAGGGATTGCAATAGCCTGTGACGAACCTTCTGCGAGGTGTAGGACGCCACGGGAACACATAAAGCCATCTGGTTTTTAAAAAAATATTTATTTGAGAGAGAGAGAGAGGGAGAGAGAGTCTGAGATTGAGATCTTCCATCTGCTGGTTCACTCCCCAAATGACCGTAATAGTGGGGGCTGGGCCTGTCCTAAACCAGGAGCCTCTGGGTCTCCCATAGGGCGGCAGGGACCCAGGTACTTGGGCCATCTTCCACTGCTTTCCCAGGCTCACTGTCAAGGAGCCTGATCAGACACGCAGCAGCAGGGACCTGAATGGCACTCCAGCTGGGATGCTGTTGTCACACAGGGTATTTTAGCTCGCTCTGCCATGATCCTTAAAGCCAACTAATTGTTGTTCTGCCAAAGCAGCTAATTCATATTTTCAATTTGCTGATGAACGTCTACTTGCTTACTCTGAATAATGCTATTTCCTTTATTCCAGAAGCAAAGAAAGAGAGCTGCGATTCACTGGTTCACTTCCTATATGCCCCCAACAGCCAGGGCTGGATCAGGACAAAGTAGCAGTTGGGAACTCAACCCAGGTCTCTAAGTGGGTGGCAGGGACAAAATTACACAAACCATTATCACCTGCTGCCCCCCAGGGTACACATCAGCAGGATGATAGAATCAGGAGTGGATCACTTCTCGGCCTTTCAGCTAAGATCAAGAATAAGAGTGGAGGCAGGACTCAAAACCCAGGCACTTTGATATGGGACATAGGCATCCTAACCTCTAGGCCAAATGTCTGCCCCTTGATTTATGGTGTTTTTACTCAAGAGTCTAAGGGTTCGTGTGATTTTTACAAGATAGTATTATTATTTATTTTATTTATTTGGAAGACAGAGTTACAGAGAAAGGTAGAGACAGACAGAGTGAGGGCTTCCGTCCACTGGTTTACTCCCCAAATGGCCACAAAGGGTAAAGCTAAGCCCATCGGAAGCCAGGAGCCTCTTCCAGGTCTCCCATGTGGGTGCAGAGGCCCAAGGACTTGGGCCATCGTCCACTGCTTTCCCAGGCGCATTGCTAGGAAGCTGAATTGGAAGTGGAGTAGCCAGGACTTGAACTGGCGCCCATATTGGATGCCAGCACTACTGGCCAGGGCTTTAACCTATTGCACCATAGCGCCGGCCCTGATAGTGTTACTTTAAAAAAAAGAAAAAAGGAAGAGTCCCAGCTGGTCCACTTCTGATCCAGCTGTGGTCCTTGGGTCCCTGCATCTTCTTGATAGACCCAGAAGAAGCTCCTGGCTCTTAGCTTCGAATTGGCCCAGCTCCAGCCACTGTGGCCATTTGGGGATTGAACCAGTGGATGGAAGACTTCTCTCTTTGCTTCTGCCTCTCTGTAACTCTGCCTTTCAAATAAATAAATCTTTAAACAAAGTACAAGGGGGTGGGCATTATGGTGCCACCACATCAGAGTCCCAGTTCAAGTCCCAGCTACTCCATTTTGGATCTAGATCCCTGCTAAAGTACCCGAGGAGCAGTGGATGATAGCTCAAGTACCTGAGTCTCTGCCATCCATGTGGGAGACCCAGATGGGAGTTCCTGGCTCCAGGCTTTAGCCTGGGCTGGGCCATTGGGGGCAGTGAACCAACCAACGAAATCTGTCTCTGTCTTTGTTTCTCCCACGTGGGAGCTTCTTCCAGGTCTCCCATGTTAGTGCAGGGGCCCAGGGACTGGCTTTCCTAGGTGCATCAGCAGGGAGCTGGATTGGAAGTGGAACAGTTGTTGAGTCGAATGAGCACACATATAGGAAGCCAGCACTGCAGGCTGTGGCTTAACCTGCTGTGCCACAGCACTGGCTCCACAGTAAAAATAATATATAGGGGGCTATGCCTCTGCTTATGGTGCCGCTTCCCATATGGGCAGCTGGTTCGTGTCCCAGCTGCTCCTCTTCCCATCCATCTCTCTGTGTATGGCCTGGGAAGACAATGGAAGATGGCCCAAGTGCTTGGGCCCCTGCAACTACATGGGACACCTGGAAGAAGCTCCCAGATCCTGGCTTTGGATAGGCTGGGCTCTGGCCGTTGTGGCCATTTAGGGAATCAACCAGTGGATGGAAGACCTTTCTGTCTCTCCCTTTCTTTGTCTGTAACTCTACCTTTCAAATAAATAAATAAAATAATAAAAAAAATATAGGAAACATTTCTCCCAACTTTAAAAAAAAGATTTTTTTTATTCGATAGGCAGAATTACAGAGGGATTGAGAGAGAGCAAGCTTTGCTGGCTGACTCCCTAAATGGCCACAACAGCCAGGGCTGGAGCAGGTTAAAGCCAGGAGCATCCCCTGGGTCCCCAACACGTGGGCCATCCTCTGCTGCTTTTCCAGGCACATTAGCAAGAAGCTGCAGCAGTCAGGACTTGAACCGGAGCCCTTTTGGGATGCCAGGGCTGCAGGCAGTGGATTTATCCACTGTGTCAACACGCCACCACCCCCTCCCCCCCACTCTTAAAAATGATTCATTTATTTGAAAGGCAGATCTAACAGAATGAGAGAGGGAGTTAGAAAGATAGCTTCCATCTGTTCACTCCCCAAATGCCTACAATAGCCAGGGCTGGGCCAGACCAAAGACAGGAGCCAGGGTCTCCCATGTGTGGCAGAACAGCAGATATGTGGATACTGCTGCCTCCCAGGGACAGAAGCAGGAAGCTGGATTGGAAGCAGATGTGGGACTCAATCCCTGGCACTCCAGTACGGGATGCAGGTGTACAAAGTGGTGGCTTTACCTGCCGTATCAACACTCGTCCTAATTTCCCCTAACTTTAAAAAAAGTTTACTACCTACTCTACACACAAGAGAGATTCTGATTTTTTTTTCTTCTAACCTGTGAAGCAGAGAGACATACAAAGAGAGCTGAAAGAGAGCAAGCGAGCGCCCATCCTCTGGTTTACTACCTAAATTCCTGTAAGAGTCAGGGTTGGGGCTGGCCTTGCGTTGGAGCTGGGAGTCAGAAACACAATCCAGGCCCCCCACAAGGCTGCCAGGAACCATTATCTGAGCCATCCCCACTGCCTCCATGGTCTGCTCTGGCAGGGAACTGGAGCCAGGAGCTGCGGCTGGACATCAAACCCAGGCATTCTGATGTGAGATGCGGGCGTCTCGGCTAAATGCAGGCTCTAAAATCTTTACGAAGGAAAGACATCTGTGACGTTCCCCAAGAGCAACCTGTATACACAGAAATACCTTTGGAAGATTGTAGACATGGCGCTGGTAGATGAGCTCGTAATGGGGAGGGTTGATAGTACTCTGATAAATGCAAAAGACATTCTCATTTGTAACATCTGTAAAGGAAACATGTCACATTAAAAACTGGGCCACTAGAGCTGTTTCATGTGAAAACCTCACCCCATTCCTGTAGGAGAGCCCTCATACCTGGCTTGTTTGGGGTCTGAACCAAGTGCTGAGAGGTGAACGTTTTCCCGTCAGGGTACTTAGGATGCGGAGGCAACCTGGAGTCGAGGTAGGTGCAGAAGACATGCATGATGATCTGAAGACAAGAAACAGCCGCTCACAGTCAGCACGAAAACCCAGCTCAGTCTTTTCACAGAAGTCTGTACTGAAATTATTCTAATGAAAAAACTTTCCCTAAAAAAGAGAATTAGCAAATATGCTTTCAAGTGGTCTATTTATAAAATGAAATCTACAGGCCGGCGCCGCGGCTCACTAGGCTAATCCTCCGCCTAGCGGCGCCGGCACACCGGGTTCTAGTCCCGGTTGGGGCGCCGGAGTCTGTCCCGGTTGCCCCTCTTCCAGGCCAGCTCTCTGCTGTGGCCAGGGAGTGCAGTGGAGGATGGCCCAAGTCCTTGGGCCCTGCACCCCTGGGAGACCAGGAGAAGCACCTGGCTCCTGGCTTTGGATCAGCGCGGTGCGCCGGCCGCAGCGTGCTGGCTGCGGCGGCCATTGGAGGGTGAACCAACGGCAAAAGGAAGACCTTTCTCTCTGTCTCTCTCTCTCACTGTCCACTCTGCCTGTTAAAAAAAAAAAAAAAAAAAAAAAAAAAAAAAAAAAAAAAAAATCTACAAAATAAAAAAGATAAAACATAATTCAGACAACATACCGATTTTAATCAAAAATGTTATATTAACAAATGGAATTCAATAGTAGAATCTCTTTTATCATAAAGGAATTCAGTATGTTTAAGAGGTGAAGCCAGGCTTAATTCAGAGAATCCACTGAAAAGTATAATAGAATACATTCACTATCAAATCAGTCTGTATTTTGATGAGGTTTTCTTTTCAAATTGAAAAAGTTTAAATATTCCAGCTTACAGAGTTGCCACTACCTGTGTGTGTGTGTGTGTGTGCGTGTGTGGCAGGTTAGTTTAAATGCCAGGCTTCTATTCTATAAATATTTATCCTTCATTTTTTGTTTCTCATAGCAACCCTAGAAAAACTGTTCATCTGTTAAGTGGGTCATTCATACTCATAGAATTAACAGCAAAACCAAGAATACATAAGCATTTAATTCTCAATTTGAATATCAATATTTAAAACTTTATTTTCACACAATAGTTACTACAAAAAATAAAGAGTATGATTTTATAAATAAACTTTTTAGGCCCAATATAGGAAAATGGTTAAATGACAGTGTATGATAACAATAAAAAACCACTTAAATATTGAAAAGTTGAAGAAAAAGTTGGATACATAATTTTACATGGAAGATAATTACAACTATGATTAAAAAAAAAAACACTGAAAATGACACCACCTAAATAAAGGAGACAAAAGAAAGTACACAAAAATATTAACAGTGTTTGGGTTAAGTGCTGGTATTATAAACTATCTGTCTTAATTTCTAAATTCTTTTGGTAGTTATTTTTATAACAGAAAAATAAGAAAATATAAATCAGTAACAAAGCTTGAAAAAAACCGAACACAGACTCACAGCAGAGTCAGTGGGCAGGTCTGTGTCCCACTTGCGTCCTTTGAAGTCTCCACCTCTGTTCCATCGAAACGAGCTCATACAGCCTCCCTGAGAAAGTTCTTGACAGCAAAGGTGGAACAGAAACAGCTGCGATTACGCCAGGGGCAGGGAGAGCAGGGGCAGCACGTCATCGCAACACCAGACCCAAGCACCCAACACAAAGAACCGTGTGATGCCGAAGCGCACGTTAGACATCACAATGAAGAACCAGACAAATCCAAAACGTGGGACAAGACCACAACTACGGATTCTTCAGAGTGATCAGACAAGAGGAAAACTTGAATATGGACCGTATACTGGATGGCATCACCGACCTGCCGTCAGGGTTTAAGGTGCGGACAGTCTGCTAGTGCTTCTGCGGGAGAATGCGCTCATTTTCTGCAAATGCATGTGAGAAGCATGTGCCTGCCATGTGGCAGAACCTTCAAACGGTCCAGCAAAACCAAAATGTGTGTTTGTGAATACAGGTAGCGAGAAACTCAAATTTGGCAACATAATGCTAATTCTTCAATCTTTAATAGTATAGTGTTCACTGTATTCTTTTACACATTTTGGAATATTTGATACATAGTCTATACATCTGACATACATACTTTTTCTGGTTGTACAAATATCCTGCTATCTACGAGGAAATCTTGCCAAAAAAACTGAACTTGACTTTAGAGAAAATACCAAGTTGAGTGAAACGACACCATGGGGAAGTGCAGAGTGAAATCCAGACTCTGGGGACTCTACAGGACAAACAAGTTGTTCAACAAATAAACCGCAAAGAAAAAAATGATGTGAGGAAATCTGTAGTTTAAAAGAAACTTAAATATTGCAAGCAATCACAACAAATGATATTTGAATCCTAATTCAAACAAACAAAAATATTTATAAATTTTATGAGACAAGTTGACATTTGAACACTGGGAATTTTCACAATATAAAGAAAATGCTAAAATTACTAGATATGACTAGATACAGTTCTATCAGTTTCATGAAATGCCTTATGTCTTAGAGATACACAGGGAAATATTTATGGATGAACTGATACTGATCCGTATACAGGATATGCTTTAAATAAATCAGAAGGGATTAAGCAGGTGGGGGTACAGACAGGGCAGGCGCTGCCCAGGGAGTGAGGGACGTCAGGGCTGGGTGACGTGCAGTATCTTGCCTGGTTATGTGTGTTTGAAAGGTTTTACAAAGTCATGAAAAATGCTTATTCCTGAACCCCAATCCAAGCCTAGGGTCAGGAGGAGGCAGCACCATAGCACTTGCAAATGAAGATCACATTTCCTCCCGAATATTAAGAACCCAACAAGCAGAAGGAAGGCACATACGCAACAAGAATTTTAAAAGTTAGAAGGAATAAGGATTATGAAAGCATGCTGAATTATAAAGAATGTCAAAGCGGTACCATCTTTGGTGTTCTAAGAGGAGAAAAAGAGTGAAGTACTCACACGAGCCTGTTTAGCTCAAATTTAGGATTCCTATACAGAATATTATTATTAACCTATTCAAGGATAACTGTTATCTTAACATTTCTTAGCACGTAAAATCTAAAAGTTGTTCAAGTATAAGCTTTAGTGAAGCCATAATTAAATATGTATTTATAAAATATAAGATCACAGTTTAATTTTAAAACAAGGTTTGTTCTTTGTTGTCCTGTATTTATAAATCCCAGTACAATGAAAAGGCTCCCAGATTTTCCTCTTCAAATCAATAGTTACCTTTGATCCTTTCAAATAAGTACTCCTGGTTTGGTGTAAGGTCTAGATACTGCACAATCGTGTTCAAAGTAGGCATGAGAGGGGCTTTGACCAGGGCAGCTTGCTTCAAGCTGGTAATACTAGCCTCTGTTAAAAACAGACACACAGAGAACACGTGTCAGTCCTCGGGAGGGTTTCTAAGAAATCATGCAATGCTCTTCCTCACTGGTCCAACAGCTGTTCTCTTGGGCCTTCGGTCTTCTCACAGGTCAAGGCGGCCTTCCCTGGCCACTCTACCGCAAATGTCAACCCTGCTCCCCGAACACTGAAAACACCACCCTCCCGCGGCTTCCTCTCTCCTTAGCACTAACCCTCTCAAGGTACTTTGTCTTGTTTCTTGACTGTCTCATCTACTAGGAAAAAAACCAGGGCAGGCACTTCGGTCGTTTTGTTCACTGCTGTTTTCAAAATACCTAGAACATTACTTGGCACAGAGTACTCACTAGATATTAAAGGAATAAATGAAAACAATAATAATTTATGTTAATTTACATTATCTGTTTTACCTACAATTTATCATTTCAGGTACAGTAGCCAGATTTTTTTTTTAAGATTTATTTGAAAGGCAAAGTGACAGCAAGGGAGGGACACAGAGAGGTCTTCCATCCGCTGGCTCACTCTCCAAATGGCCACAATGGACAGGGCTCTGCCGGGTCAAAGCCAGGAACCAGGAACTCCATCCGGGTTATCCACGTGGGTGGCGAGGCCCAAGCAGTTGGGCCATCTTCTGATGCCTTCATAGGCACATCAGCAGGGAGATGGGCTGGAAGGAGAGCAGCCGGGACTTGGGCCGGCCTGCACCGTGGCACAACGCCAGTACCACAGAGTGACTAGATTTACACTTGCATATATTCACATCTAAAGAACCAGAAAAATGAACTGGAAAAAAAAAAGTTAAGCCCAGGTTCAAGTAACATCACAAAGACTTAGAAAGTGCCCAATGTGGCCTCGGAGCCACAGCTCTGCCATCAACTCACTGCACTGGGCAGACTACTTAACCTCGCTAAGTCTCAGTACCTTTATCCATAAAATGGGGCTTTAACAGCTAGCTTCCAAAGTTAATGTGTTTACCCTAATTACATATGAGACATCTGAATACTCAATAAATAGGTACTCTAGGGATGCACGTATTTATTCTGTCTGCTGCCCATCCACCCACCCACCCACCCATCCATCCAGGAGAGAGAGAGAGAGAGATGCAATCATGCATGAGCTTCCATCCACTGGCTCACTCCCTAAATTTCCATGATGGCTGAGACAGGCCAGGCTGAAGACGGAAGCTGGGAACTCAACGTAGGTCTCCCATGTGGGTGGCAAAAACCCAACCACCAGGGCTATCATCACTGCTTCCCAGGGTTCACGTTAGCAGGAGGTTGGGAGTCAGGAGCCAGAGCTGGGAATTGAACCCAGGCACTCCAATGTGAGACATGGACATCTTACCCAGTGACTTAACCTCTACATCAAACATCCATCCCCACATTCTATTCTTCATCCATAGAATAAAGGTTAATTAAAAGATACCCAAGGTAGAGGCTGGCGTTGTGGCACAGCAGGTTCAGCCACTGCCTGCAATGCCAGCATTCCATACGAGTGCCAGTTTGAATCCTGGCTGTTCCACTTCTCATCCTGTTCCTTGCTAATGCACTTGGGAAAGCAGTGGAATATGACCCAAGTGCTTGGGTCCCCACCATCCCCAGGGGATATCCAGATGGAGTTCCCGGCTCCTGGCTTTGGCCTGGCAGAGCCTCGTCTGTTGTAGCCATTTGGGGAGTGAACCAGCAGATGGAGAATCTGTCTCCTGCTCTCTGCAACTCTTTCAAATAAACAAACAAAACTTAAAGGAACAGGAAAAAATATACCCAAGATAAATGTAAAGTGCTGATGTGCAATCTAAAGCACTTAATGTATCTGAAGGAGAGACTTACCATCTAGGAGGAGCCAGTTGACTAAAATATTCCTTTTTTATTTTGAAATCTAATTACTTGACACTAAATAAGTTCTGGCATATCTATTTTAGGCAGTTTATAGGGTCCCTCAGGAGTTTTAATTTTTAGCAGATAAGAGAGCTGAAAATAGGTCAATTTGGGGCCAGCGTTGCGGTACAATGGGTTAAGCTGCCAACTGCAATGCTGGCATCCCATATGGGCACCAGTTTGATTCCTGGCTGCTCCACTTCCGATCCAGCTCCCTGTTAATGTGCCTGGGAAAGTAGCAGAAGATGGCCAAACATTTGGGCCCCTTACCCACATGGGAGACCTGGATGATGGTTTTGACCTGGCCCAGCCCTGGCCGTTGCGGCCACTGGGGGGAGTGAACCAGCAGATGGAAGATCTTTCTCTGCCTCTCCCTTTCTCTCTGTAACTCTGCCTTTCAAATAAATAAGTTTTTTAAAAAATAGGTGAATTAAATTCACTATTGTTACAAAATCTTTATGCTTCATACAAGCTTGTAATTAATATCTGATAAGAGTCTTGTTTATAGAATATATAAAAAACACCTACAACTCAACAATAAAGACAATCCAATTTAGAAATCATAAAGGATCTGAAAACATTTATCCTAAGATATACAAGTGGCCAATAAACATATGAAAAGATGTTCACCATCAAGAAAACGTAAGTTTAAACAACACCAGTGAGCCGCCATTTCATACCCACTACTAGGAATACTCGAAGGCGCGCGGTAACGGGTGTTGGTGAGGATGTGCAGAAGCTAGAACCTTTGTTTACTAGAATGTAAAATGGCACGACTGCCTTAGGAAACCATCTGGCAGCTCCTCAAAAGGCTAAACACAGGGTTACCGTGTCATGTAGCAATTCTGCCCTCCCCTGGAGAAATTAAAGCAAATGTCCACAAACACTTGTTCATGACTGTTCACGGCAGCATCACAGACAGTAGGGACCAAATGCGAATCAACTGATGAACCGGATAAACAACATATGGCAGATTAATTTTGAATATTATTCAGCAATAACAATAAATGAAGCACTGATAAACGCTACAACATGGATGGAATTTGAAAACATTATGTTAAGTAAAAGAAGTCAGTCACAAAGGAACACATATCAGATTATTCTATTTATAAGAAATATTTAGAATAGGCCCATCTAAAGAGGCAGAAAATAGACTGGTGTTTGTACAGGGCTGCCGTGGGCGTTGGATGGAAGTGACTGTTAAGGGTCTGGGGTTTCTTTTTTTGGGTGACAGATTGTTTTAAAATCGATTGTGGTGACATCTGTACAACCCAACCATTGGACTGAACACTTAGAATGGGAGGACTGTTCGGTACATGAATTCTATCTCAATACAGATGTTACGGTAAAAAAAGATTGTAAGCATTTAGGTTTTCCCTTCACCTCAAGACAACGAGAGCTCAGTTTCTCTGTGGTAGATTTATTATGGATAGTAAATGATAGTAAATCAAAAACACTGGACTCTATTTTCACATACCTCCTATTTGTAGCTCTGGACAACCCATTCTTCTCATCTGAGTGCTGACAGACTCAATCTCTTGTACAAGTGGCACTAATATGGTTTCATTGATCCACTAGAAAGAAACGAGGTATAGATTTTGCACACATAATTCCAAAATACTGATCAAATCACTATTTTCATTTTTTTACAAGCAACTCTAAGAGCTTTTTTATGGTCTTATTCTTGAATATTAGCAGAATCATACAGTATAGTGAAAGAACAGAAGTCACACCTATCTGAAGTCTAGAAAGAGCTAAGTAAATATGCTTGAGTATAATTAAATTATATTCTTTTTTCTTAAAACTTATTTATTTATTTGAGACAGAAAAAACCACCGGTCTACCCACCCAAAAGCCCATAACGGTCAGGGCTGGGTCAGAGTAAGGGAGCTGAGAATCTGACCCAGGCCAGGGACACAACTACTCGAGCTCTCACTGCTGCCCACCACTGTGCACACCAGCCAGACTCAGAAATGGGAACAGAGCTGGGGCTCAAGCCCAGATCCTTCAGTGTGGGCTGTGGGCGTCCCGATGGGTGGCTTAACCACTAGGTCAAATGCCTGCTCTCAAGCACCATTTTTCATGGTTAAAAACCATGGGAAAAAACCATCCAAGAAGCTCCCCATCTGTCTGTGTGTTGTTTTATGAGCAACCTCAACCATCACTTGTTTCCATGCGTTTATTTTACCATAAAATAAAAGATTAAAAACTGTTTCAAATGAAGTAAGTCCACAATTCCTTATAAATAATTTGAACTCAAAAGCCTCTGAAAACCGAAAAGTGTTTTTATAATCCATGCTGCAAGCAAAAATTTGATAGATTTGCAAGAGCTGAAATGAATTCACATGACACTACTGACACAGCCTTTCTCACCCAGGTTGGCTATTCACACGCTTTGCTGCAGAAATATTCATGTGGCTCATTACTGGATGCTGGCCAGACTGCCAGTGGTTTTACCAAACACACAGTACACACATATTGCTTCTAAAACAGTCTATGAGACTCTTAGCTTCAGGACACTGTGGCCTAAGGAGTTCAAATGAGGAACTGTAGTATTTCACATTTTTGTCTAGCTTGTAACAGGAAATATAACAGAGTCAAATTCCAGGACATCATTTCACTCACTCATTCTTCCACCATGTATTATATGCAACCTACTTGCCAGTCTCTGGCTGCAACAAAATTATCTAAGTGTTCAGAAAAGAGATCTAGGCCTCACCCCCAGAAATTGTAAATCCAGCAGTTCGGGAATTTTATTTTTAGAATGCTGTCCAAGTTTCTGGTTCAAGTAAGTAGGCTACCATTTTCTATCCCTTCCTCTTGATACTCTATTTAAATTATAGTGAAAGGATAAAAAATGAGTCCAAGTGATTTCAATATGGTTCTAGAAGGTGCACAGTGAAGGAGGAGTGTTGAAGGATGAAACAGCAAGAGTAGCTTCTACAGCACCAACGTGGAGCCACCTGTAGGGAAGAGGGACCCAACCTGCCCGACAGAAGCCGCGACACAGGTGCACAGGGAGTGGGAGAAGAAGGGGGTTGAACACAAGGGATCTGAATCTGAGTCTGGAGGAACTGACCTCCAGGTCAAAGACTAGAGGGTTCTCCCCTAGCAAAGCTGAAGAAACTGTATTTCCTCTTAAGTAGCATCAAGCATAGTCTACCTTCTCTCTCTTTTTAGAGTGCAAGAACTCCATTGTTGTTTCCCTCACAATTCTAGACTCTGATAGAGAAGTTCCTATCTTCAAAATACATTGGTTTACAAAATGAGGGGGAACAAAATCCAATGGAAACAAAAATCTCAAGGTAAATGTCACATTTATCATTAGATATGTACCATTCACATTATACTTTTAATAACAGCTAATTCTAATATTCTCATTAATAACAACTCTGATACTCTAATAACATACTCTGCATATTAACAGGAACTAACATTGTCCACTGAATGATATTAGAACTTACATTTCTAAACTTGGCTGTCCAAGAATCCATATGATCAAGAAGTTGTCTATTCATTGTCACTCTTGCCCAAACCTATTAAAAATATGTTTAAAATGAAGTCAGAAAGAAAAAATTTCATCAGAGATCATTTTTCCCACCCATAAAATATATGAAAAAAATTCAAACATTAATATTCATCTCATTTTGTTATTACCCATTTATGGTTGCTGTTCAAGCAGAGATATATCTTTAAAGTTCTTACACTGGTATGCTTGAAGAATTTCTTGTTTTTAAAATAAAATCAAAATCCCATATTTGGCATTACACTGATCAAACTACAGCCTGACATTTGTATTTTAAAAGCAAGAGTTCTGTATATTGAAAACATTTTTATAATGAATGCAGAAAAATGTTTTAGGCAGAGCACTAATTTCAACTATATGTCATAAAGAGTAAAATGTATAATATAATTCAGTTTTAGGTACACAGAGAAGACAAGAGAATTTCCACTGTTTAATGCATGCCAGATTTGTATTAGTATCCACTGAAACTGGAGATTACAGAAAGAAGAGAAAGAAAGGAAGAAAAAAGCTCCAGAAGGAGAAGGGAATTCTTTTTTGAAATCTGTAAGTCATAGATATTAAGCAGTTTTTATTTTCCACTTACCTCTTCTGCAGCTTGTTTAGAACTGAGATCAGCTTCATCTTTGTTAGCACTAGGGGCCTGAGACCTACAGGCAAGCTGGTACTGAAACTTCTTTAAAGTCTGTGCATAATCCCCCACAGAACGACTGTAGTTCCAGAACGTAGGACTGGAGGAAGGAGAGGTGGAATCTGGGCTCCCTACAATCATTAAACAGTTTCAGTTTGTGGTAGTAACTTTACATCTAGAGTTCACACAGGAATACTGGGCATCTACATACACAGGCAACAGAAGTCCAGAAATCGGAAGACAACCTTCAAAGAGCTTTTCTTCATCTACCTCCTCAACATTTTCCTCGCTTTAGGGAACTTGGACTACTTGTGCTAAAAATTTAAAAAATGGGCCGGTGCTGTGGCAAGTGGGTTAAAGCCCTGGCCTGCAATGCTGGCATCCCATATGGGCGCCGGTTAGAGTCCCAGCTGCTCCACTTCTGATCTAGCTCCCTGCTAATGCACTGGAAAAGTAGTGGAGGATGGCCCAAGTCCTTGGGCCCCTGGCTTCAGATTGGCTCAGCTCTGGCCATTGAGACCATTTTGGGGAGTGAACCAGCAGATGGAAGACCTCTTTCTCTGTAACTCTTTCAAATAAATAAAATAAATCTTAAAAAAAATAAAAAAGAACATTTTCTGGGCCGGCACTGTGGCATAGCAGGCAAAACCACCACCTACAGTTCCAGAATCCCATATGGGCGCTGGTTTGAGTCCTGGCTGCTCCACTTCCAGTCCAGCTCTCTGCTATGGCCTGGGAGAGCTGTAGAAGGTGGCCCAAGTCCTTGGGCCCCTGCACCCATGTGGGAGACCCAGAAGAAGTTCTTGGCTTCAGACTGGACCAGCTCCAGCTGTTGCAGCCATTTGGGGAATGAACCAGTGGATGGAAGATCTCTCTGCAACTCTGCCTTTCAAACCAACAAATATATAAATAAATGTTTTAAAACATTTTCTGAGTATTTTAAACTTCAGAGCCATAGGACTCTAAAAGGTAAAAATGTATTTTTGTAGTAAAATTAAGCTTGTTAAAATGATTTAGTTAGAAACAAACAAAACACAAATTTCCTCAGGAAATAAATGGGTGGAGCAAGTTCCTTGCTTGAGTTTTCAGAAACTCATCCTGAGAGGGATAACCACAGTCCCCTACTAACAGACCACCTCTGGGCGACAGGTAAATTTACCTATCCTCTCACCACACTGTGCTTTGTTTCAGTTTATAGTAATCCTCGTGTTACATGAAGACTATCTTCTGATTATATTACTAAATCTATAAATTCACAGTTAGGAAACGTCTAAAAGTTACATTTAGAAATCTATTCCCACAGAGGCCTCTACAGAGAACTAACCACACTTCAGGATTACAGTTTGCTTTCTTACATAGAATTTGCACTCCTTGGGGGCATAGAGTATTTTTTCCCCTAGTATTTTAATTAATAAGCAAATGTTCAATGACAATTATAAGATGTTTATGAAGGACTTTTTTTTCAGGCTTAAGCAATTTAAAAAATAAAAATTGGACCTATCATATAATCCAGCCATCCCACTCCTGGGAATTTATCCAAACCAAAAGAAATCAGCAAATGAAAGAGTTATCTGTATCCCCATGTTTATTGCAGCACAATTCACAATAGCTGAGACATGGAATCAACCCAGATGTCCATCAACTGAAGAGTGGATAAAGAAATTATGGTATATACACACTATGGAGTACTACTCATCTATAAAAAAGAAATGAAATCCTGTCTTTTGCAACAAAATGGATGCAACTTGAAACTACTACACTCAGTGAAATAAGCCAGACCCCAAAAGACAGATATCGTGTGTTTTCCCTGATCAGGGTAACTATAGAGTACCTAAAATGTAATGTACTGAATGTACTGGAGTGAAACAGACATTTTGAGATTCGTTGACTATTTACAGCTCCTGTCTCTTTCGTTAAGGAACAGTGTTATTTTTTGTTTTGTTTTTTAGTTCATACTATTTGTTGAACCTTTTCACTTAGTGTAAGGTTAACCTTACGATCATTAAGTAAACCGAAAGTAAAACTCTGTAAAAATTAACAGTAGGAATGGGAAAAGGAGGAAGAAGGGTTGGAGCGTGGGTGGGAAGTATCACTATGTTCCTAAATCTGTAAATATGAAATACATGAAACCTGTATAACTTAAATAAAATAAATAATTGGTCTTTTATGCTCACACGCAAAAATCACTAATAGAAATCAGTTATTTTCTTTTTTTTTTAAATCGTAGCAGAATTTCTAAAAGGAGTGACTATCAAATACTAAAATTTGCTCTCTTTTGATGTTCACAGGCACAAAGGATGAAAAACCATAAAATGGGTATGTGGCAACATCTCCGTTCACCAAAATCTTTAAAGTCTGTGCTAGTTGTTCTGGTGAATGCAGTATGTTTTTCACGTTGGCACAAAAACAAATTGTTACATGCAGTAAAGAAATACCAGGCTTAAGTGTGAAGTTAAATTTCCAAGCAGCACTTCTGACAAAATTGAGTTCTAAGAATGAATTAATATCAAGAAAAAACTTATAAGCCAACACAAATGATTTAATAAATAGGGACCAGAACAGGAATATGTGAAACATGCTCACGGTAGAGCAAAAAATTAGCCTATTTTGATTAATCATTTTGGTTACTAGCTTGAAGAAAGATCATCAAGCTTTCTATGAAAAATTTGAACTTGAGAAACATTCCAATGCAGATTGGTTTTAGATAAATGAATAGAAACGGGATGTTTTAACACCTGTGCTACATTAGCCAAAATAAGTAAAGAACTAGATAGACGGACAGACAGACAGACAGGCGGGCAGGCATTTGACCTGCTGGTGAAGACGCCAGATTAAGATTCCATATCAGAGCGCCTGGCCTCAAGTCAAAGTTCTGTTCCCAATTCCAGCTTCCTGCTAAGGTGCACCCCAGAAGGCAGCAGGTGATGGCTCAACCAGCTGGGTTCCTGCCACTCAAGCAGAAGACCTGGATTGAGTTTTTGGCTCCCAGCTTTGCTGTGGGCATTTGGGAGAGTATAGGACCTCTGTTTCTCTCTGTCTCTAATAAGTAAAAATATATGTATAGCAAGCAGTAATAAAATAGAAATTCTCCATAACAGGCACTACTACTACTGACAATAATACACTGCAAGACCTATAGCTGGACAACCTCAAAGACCTCAGAAATTTAGAAATCTAGCCACAGAGCAAACTACATAACCTAAAATATCTCCCACTACAATTATCAAAAAGCATTTACTGGGGACGGAGTTGTGGCACAGTGGCTTAAGCTGCTGCTTATGACAGAAGCATCCCATATCTAGGTGCCATGGTCCCTACTTCTCGGCTTCTGATGCAGCTCCCTGCTACCCACATGGGAGACCTGGACGAAGTTCCTCACTCGTGGCTTCTGCCTGGCCATTGTGGGTATTTGGGGATGGAAGATGGAATCTCTCTGTCTCTCTAATTCTCACTGCCTCTGAAGTTCTGCCTTTCAAATAAATGAACAAAAATAAATAAACTTACTAAGTAAAACATCATTTAAATGAATAGAGCTTTCAAAAAAGGGTATGAACAGTCAGTGGCTAAAAATGAAGAGGGAAGTCAAATCTAGGGAGTCTGTGAGGCGATGCCTCAGCTGCTGGGAGAGAATTTGGAAGGTTCTGAGACACCAGCAGCTTAGATTTCAGTGCTGGAGTGAGAACTGGAGATAGGGATTTGGACGCAGGGAAGGCAGAAATTTGGATTGAGACCTTTCTTCTATCCCGATTCCTGGCGCCCAGCCTAGGGCCGGGAATTTCAAAGGACATTCTCTCAGTGGGTAAGAAAAAAGAAAAATGGACAAGGGCACCAGGAGGTAAAGGTAGCTTGTCCGTACTAGCTTGTAGGGAGACTGAATGAAATGTCTTTAAGATTTTAAAATTACAGACTCACTCTCACATGGGGTATCGTACTCATTTATAGCACCTGTAAGGTCCAGGAATCTGCAAGTCTAGAAATTAGTTACATCAGCTTAAAGTCAATTATATTTTGTGGGTACCTCACAGAGGCAAACACAAAACAACTGTAAAGAGAAAAGTTGTCTTTTCCAGCCTGTTCCCAGATGGACAAAGCACTTCTATAGCTCAGCTTACCAAAACCAAAAATGACACAAATTAGAAACAAGTCTCCAAAGCATAAAAGCCAATGTGACAAAAATGTCAGTTATTTAATTCCCAAGAATTTTAGATTATTGAACTTCTGGATGAAGACTTTTTTTAAATGTTTATTTATTTATTTGACAGGTAGAGTTACAGTGAGAGAGACAGAGAAAGGTCTTCCTTCCATTGGTTCACTCCCCAAATGGCTGCTATGGCAGGAGCTACGCTGATCTGAGGCCAGGAGCCAGGTGCTTCCTCCTGGTCTCCCATGCGGGTGCAGGGACCCAAGCACTTGGGCCATGCTCCCCTGCCCTTCCAGGCCACAGCAGAGAGCTGGACTGGAAGGGGAGCAGCCAGGACTAGAACCCAGCGCCCATATGGGATGCCAGCTCCGCAGGCGGAGGAAGGCAGTGGAGGATGGCACAAGTGCTTGGGTCCCTGCACCCACGTGGGAGACCAGGAAGAGGCACCTGGCTCCTGGCTTTGGATCAGCCAGCGCCAGCCATAGCGGCCATTTGGGGAGTGAACCAACAGAAGGAAGACCTTTCTCTCTGTCTCTCTCTCTCTCTCACTGTTTATAACTCTACCTGTCAAATAAATAAAAAAAAAAAGAAAAAGAAATAATGACCGAAATATGAAAACTTGATTAGTTAGCTAAACAACAGTTTATAAATAATGCTAAAGAAAGGGCTGCCCACGAGTCCAAAGTGACTAAAGCAAAAAAGTGGGAGGAGGGGAAAAAGATAATGTTGCATTACCAAGAACAGGACAAAACAGTAAGTATCATGTAGCTCCTGATGTCACACTGAAAGGAACACCCGGCACCTAACTTCTATTCTTGGCAGGAAAAAACATTTAATCTGAACCTAATAATGAGAAAACGATCAGACAAATCTGAATTTGCAAAGTAGCAGCCTGACCTCTTTGAAATATAAATGTCATAAAGGCCCAAAAGACAAAAACACCAACATTTTAAAGATAAAAGCAGCATGACCACTAAATGCAATACATCCGGATCCTGCAGCATAAGATAAGCAGAGCTACAAAGGTCATTGTTAGGTTAACTGGGGGAATGAGAATATGAACAGCAGTACCTCAAGTATGACACAATTATAAAGGAAGCGCTCTTGGTCTTGGGAGATGCATATGAAATGGCCAGGGATGAAATGGCTTTATGTCTACAACCCACCTTTAAAGGGTTCAGCAAAAAAAAGCACGTGTATGTGTGTGCATGCATGCGTGAGAGACAAAGCCAGAGAGAAAGGGAGTATGAACGCCTGGCTTCTCAGCACGGAGAAAGGAGTTAAGTTACGGAAAGGGGAAGGCTAGCATAAACACCAGGCAGCCGGATTGCAACTGGAGGTGTGAACATGAACGATTCCCTGTGTGCGTTCAGAGGCTCTACAGCGACGATGCCTCAGTAAAATGGCACAGCCAGTACCCAGATGTGAATTTCTAAGTATCCTTCTCCACTAAAAGGAATCAGAGCTTACAGAGTGACTCCAGAACCAGCCAGGGAAGTGCAAGTGAGACTGCGATTGGTTTTTTTTCAAGATCTATGTATTTATTTTTGACAGAGAGTTACAGAGAGAGAGGAAAGGCAGAGAGAGAGAAGAGAGGTCTTCCATCCACTGGTTCACTCCCCAAATGGCTGCAAGAGCTGGAGCTGCACCAATCCAAAGCCAGGAGCCAGGAGCTTCCTCCTGGTCTCCCGTGCAGGTGCAGGAGCCCAACGACTTGGCCATCCTCCACTGCCTTCTCAAGTCACAGCAGGGAGCTGGATTGGAAGCAGAGCAGCCGGGACTTGAACCAGCGCCCATATGGGATGCCAGCACTGCAGGCCGCGGCTTCACCCGCCATGCCACAGTGCTGGCCCCAAGCCTGGGATATTTTGTGATATTAGGGTAGGGGGGAAAAAAAACCGCTCAGAGAGTGATGATGTCATGTGAAAAGAGCACAGAAGCGGGCTGAAAGAGGTCCCAGTAGCCAAATCTGGGATAATTTAAGCATCAAAGTAAATGACAGACTGGGGAGAAGAGAAAGCTTTATCTTAAAATCGTATACCAACAAATCAATGTGAAATGTTGCTGCACTCACTGAATGTATTATCACTGAATTATAGACCTAAAAACCATGAAAATGGTAAATTTTACTACAGTAAAAAAAGGGGGGGGGGTAAATATCGAAGGAATAATAAAATAAAATCCCCCTAACAGCAAACATTGCAATAATGTTCTGAGAATCTTAGCTGGGGGAGGCTGTGACAAAATAGGTTAAACTGCCACTTGGAATACCCACATCCCATTTGACATTTCCTGGGATCAATTCCCAACTCTGCTCCCAATCCAGCTTTCTGTTAATATGCACCCTGGGAGGCAGCAGATGACGGCTAAGGACTTGGGTCCCTGCCACCCATGTGGGAGACACGGATGGAGATCCTTGTTCCTGGCTTCGGCCTAGCCCAGCCCTGGTTGTTGCGTGCCATCTCTCTCTCTGTCCCTCTGCCTTAAAAAAATAAAGCAAAGATATATTTTTATTTGAAAGGCAGAGGGATAAAGAGAGAGGGAAAGACAGAGAAAGTGAGATCTTCCATTTGCTGGTTCACTCCCCAAATGGCCCTAACAGCTGGAGCTGGGCGGATCTGAAACTAAGCGCCAGGAGCTTCATCTGGGTCTCCCACCTGAGTGCAGGGGCCCAAGCACTTGGGCTTTCTGCTGCTGCTTTCCCAGGCACATTAGCAGGGAGCTGGATTGGAAGTGGAGCAGCCGGGACTTGAACAAGTGCCCATATGGGATGCCAACACTGCAGAGGCTTAACCCATTGCGTCAGAGCACCAGCTCTGAAAAGAATCTTAAAAGGATGTTAAAACTAGTAAGGCAATTTTAAAAAATTAATTTATTTATTTGAAAGTCAGAGTTACACAGAGAGAGAAGGAGAGACAGAGAAAGAGAGGTCTTCCATCTGCTGGTGCACTCCCCAAATGGCTGCAACTGCTGGAGCTGTGCCTATCTGAAGCCAGGAGCCAGGAGCTTCTTCCAGGTCTCCCACATGGGTGCAGGGGCCCAAGGACTTGGGCCATCTTCCACTGCTTTCCCAGGCCATAGTAAAGAGCTGGATTGGAAGTGGAGCAGCCAGAATTCGAATGGGCACCCATATGGGATGTCGGCACTGCAGGCAGCAGCTTTACCCACTACGCCACAGTGCCAGCCCCAAGGCAATATTTTATAAGCAATAGGATATTTATATTGTCTGAGATAGCTCCCTACAAAATACTTACTACTTATGAATTAGATACTTAATCACTTTTTTTTTTTTTGACAGGCAGAGTGGACAGTGAGAGAGAGAGAGAGAGAAAGGTCTTCCATTTGTCGTTGGTTCACCCTCCAATGGCCACCGCGGCCGGCGCCCTGTGGCCTGCGCACCACGCTGATCCGAAGCCAGGAACCAGGTGCTTCTCCTGGTCTCCCAAGGGGTGCAGGGCCCAAGGACTTGGGCCATCCTCCACTGCACTCCCTGGCCACAGCAGAGAGCTGGCCTGGAAGAGGGGCAACCGGGACAGAATCTGGAGCCCCGTCCGGGACTAGAACCCGGTGTGCCGGCGCCGCAAGGTGGAGGATTAGCCTAGTGAGCCGTGGCGCCGGCCTAATCACTTAATAAAACCTAAGGGCATTGACAAGTTCAAAGTATAGCACTAGACATAGATGTACCAGGCCATCCTAACCAAAAGGAAATTAGCATAGCTGTGAAAATGTCAGACGAAATAAGGAAAATGCAAGAGATAAAGGGCATGATTTACCAGAATGAAGTAAACAATTCTGAGCTTACATACATTGATTATAATCTCATATATGTGTAGCAAATGTGAGAGAATCATGAATAACACGGAATGGGAGACAGTCATGGGAGCTCCAGATGCACTGTCTTAATAACTGGTAGGTCAAACAGATACAGAGAACGACTGAGGAGCACCCTCAAGAATCCTGCTCAATAAACATGCAGTCCCCAATTTAGGGGTACACATTCTTGCCAATACATTTTGGGTAAAAACTGTTAAAAAAAAAAAAAAAAACCTGAACATATACACAGCCTGAAAGCAAGTGTCAAAAAAACAAAAGAGGGCTGACGCTGTGGTGCCCGAGTTCCAGCTGCTCCTCTTCCGACCCAGCTCTCTGCTGCGGCCTGGGAAGGCAGCGGAAGATGGCCTGAGTCCTTGGGCCCCCGCACCCGAGTGGGAGACCCTGGGAAGGCTCCTGGCTCCTGGCTCCGGACTGGCTTAGCTCTGGCCATTCAACCACCTGGGGAGTGAACCAGCGGATCGAGGACCTTCTGTCTCTCCCTTTCTCTGTGACTCTGCCTCTCAGATACATAAATATTTAAAAAGCAAAGCAAAACAAAACAAAAAACCCTCCAAATTTCCAAGTACAGATCAGAATCTCTAATCAGTGTAATTTGGGGAGAAAAAAAGCTATCTAGCCTCTTCAGGCTTGGAAATTAAAACCAACACCAATTAACACTTCCAAACAACAATACTTTCAAGTAACTCTTACAGGTCAAAGCAATAAAAAATGAAGTCAGAAAATATCTGGAAATCACAAAGATGTGTAGAGAGTATACACACTGCTCTTCGTATTATGCTCTAAATAATTTTCAGCACACTTAAAATATTTCAAAAAAGAAATACATGTTTGAAAACCAACAAGAGAACACTGATCTGTCTCTGACATTTGTGGGGCACTGCATCCCTGGGGAGGTTTCAAGGACACAGAGCCGTGGTCCAGCTAGTGGCTTCCTCCCTCCGGCCACGCTTTAGCACCTACTGTGCTTCCCGTCAAAGCTCCTGAGGGCGAAAATCATTATTCAGCTCAATAACCTAACTTGGTTTCAAATAACTGACTTGGTAACAACCAAATTCACCCCAAACAGATTACGATTTGTTAACATTTTTCCTGAAGGTAAACTACAGGTTTTAAGTAAATGCTAAAGGGCAAACGAAAGTGCTCTGAAGACAGCGGCACCTCTAGAGCAGACATGCTTTCTCATCCCGCCTCTCTACACTGCCTTCCCAAGGACAACCTGAAAAGAGGCAATTACCATCGGAATACACTTCGCAAGGTACTGCTTCCCAAACATTATTTTATAGATTCAACTTCAAACAGAAACTGTAACTTACATTATATGTAAAGGCTTTCAATCTTATTGTAGATGAACGGTTCACGATTTCTCAGTTCAGCTACATTTTACTTCTTAAATTGGGTGAATTCTAACTGCGTAAAATTGTATTACAGATAAAGAGGAACAGAATGTGTTTCTCTTCTAAGCTACACAGATGTATTAGTAAAGGAGACATAAAAACTTACATTCAGGTATCAAAGCAATAGTACACTGAGGACTATGTAATGTGACAGAGAATGAGTATATTAAATATAAACAAAAATACGTGTACCCAGCTTAACTCTATGCTGTTTCTCTTCTTCGCTTCTAAGGAAAGTGTCCAAAGTCCGCAGGTCTGTCATGTAGTCCTCCTTGTCAGCGGGCGAGTTATAGACGGTGGGTGAAGAACGGTAGCGAGACCTCAGCCCGCTGCTCTCCACTGGCCCAACAGTGGTAGGGTACGGGGAAGAAGGAGAGGGGCTGAAACTCGCCAACTGTACAAAATAAAAAAACCCTTGCTTTATTTTTAATTGACGATAATAAATGCTGGAGAGGTTGTGGTACAGAATCTCTGTCATTGCTGGTGGGATGCAAAATGGGACAGCCACTTCAGAAGCCAGTCGGGCAGCCTCTCCCACAGCGAGACATGCTCTTACCATAAGGACTTAGCAGTCAACGGAGCTGGAAGCTGAGGTCTGCACAAAAACCCACAAGTGCATGCTTATAACAGCTTCATTCATAGCTGCCGGAAGTCGAGAGCAACCAAGATGTCCTTCAGTAGGTGAATGGGTAAATAAATGCTACGTTTTATTTTGTTGTTAACATTTTATTTATTTTTAAATCTTTAAAATATACATAGCTATGCCACTATATTTTTGTTTTTATAAAACTGAAACAATACTGGTTGACTTTATATCTTCTTTCTTTTTTAAGTTAACTAAGCTTTTTCTACTAAAATCCTTTATAAATATTTTCATACTGGCTGTATGTTTCAAAAATGCAAACATATCATAATTTATTTTTACATTTTCTTCTTCTGGACATTCTGATTGTAATTTTTGGCTATTGTAAATAATGTCATGATAAACACAGCTGCACTTAAATCTTTGCTTGAATTTCTGATGATAGATTCCTAAAACTGAAATTATGTGGTCAAACCATATAAATATTTTTAAATACCTATTCCTATCCCTTAAATGAAATGTTACATGAAGTTATACTCCTAGAAAACGCGGATAGGAGCACTTAATTTGGTATACATTCACCAACATTACAACTTTAAAATATTTATGTGTTATACAAGAATTTTTGAAAGCACATTTAATTTGCATTTCCTTTAATTTATGAAGTATTTAAAAAAAAAACAACTGCTGATTTTTAAAAAAGGATTTATTTATTTGAAAGGCAGAGTGAGGGAGAGGGAGGGAAAGACCAGAAAGACCTTTCATTCACTGGTTCATTCCTCTAATGGCCATAAGGGCCAGGCCAAAGGCAGGAGCCAGGAACTCCCTCATGGTCCCCACCTGGGCCATCTTCTGCTGCCTTCCCAGGTACATTAGCAGGGAGCTGGATCTGAAAAGGAACGCTGGGACTCAAACCAGTGTCCAATATGGAACCCCAGCTTCTCATGTGGCAGTTTAACCCACTGCATCTCAATGCCAACCCTTAATCTTTTAATTTTTTAAAAGATTTTATTTATTTACTTGAGAGGTAGAGTTACAGACAATGAGAGGGAGAGACAGAAAGGTCTTCCACCCACTGGTTTACTCCCCCAGGTTGGCTGCAACGGCTGGAGCTGCACCAACCTGAAGCCAGGATGCAGTATCTTCTTCCAGTCTCCTACGTGTGTGCAGGGGATCCCGTATGGGATGCTGGCGCTGCAGGCAGATGATTAACCCACTGCACCACAGCACTGGCTTAACTATTTTTTTTTATTATTTAATATTTTAATATTATTATTATTTTAATTATTTATTTTATTTAATATTTTAATTATTAACATCTAAGTTTTACTCAAGATTTTCTTGGCTCTTTTCATCAGTATTAACTTTTTTTTTTTTTTTTTTTGGACAGGCAGAGTGGACAGTGAGAGAGAGAGACAGAGAGAAAGGTCTTCCTTTGCCGTTGGTTCACCCTTCAATGGCCGCCGCGGCCGGCGCGCTGTGGCCGGCGCACTGCGCTGATCCGATGGCAGGAGCCAGGAGCCAGGTGCTTTTCCTGGTCTCCCACGGGGTGCAGCGCCCAAACTTGGGCCATCCTCCACTGCACTCCCTGGCCACAGCAGAGGGCTGGCCTGGAAGAGGGGCAACCGGGACAGAATCCGGCGCCCCGACCGGGACTAGAACCCAGTGTGCTGGCACCGCTAGGCGGAGGATTAGCCTAGTGAGCCGCAGCGCCGGCCTTCATCAGCATTAACTTTAAAGAAATCAATGAGTAATACTTTATAAACCTACCAAAAACCTGGCTGGTTAGGATTGAAGAAATTGTGTGAGCCTTAGACATTAATGTGGGAAGAAAAGCTTAGCTTTTTTTAAAAAAATATTTATTCGTTTGAAAGGCAGAGTCAGAGTGCGAGGAAAAAAAGAGAGACAGAAAGAGAATTTCCATCTGCGGGTTCACTCCCAAATGGCCTCAATAGCCAGGGCTGGGCCAGGACAAAACTAGGAGCCTGGAACTCCATCCAGGTCTCCACGTGGGTGCAGGGGCCCAAGCACTTGGGCCATCTTCTGCTGCTTTCCCAGGTGCATTAGGCAGGGAGCTGGATCAGAAGTGGAGCAGCCAGGACTTGAACTGGTACAAATATGGGATGCCAGCATTTGTGTCACAACATGGACCTCAGGAAGAAAATCTCTGTAACAGTATCTTTATCCAAGTAAATGTTTTTTCTTCGTAGAAATTTCTTGCTAATATTTATATATTTTTTTCATATACTACCTATTTCTAAAGCTTAATTTTGGAGCCTTGTGTTTTTTAATCAATTATGAAAGGACTTTTGAAATCCTCATTAGATCTAAATGAATACTACTAATATATGACTATAAGCTATTGATTCAGAGTGTCTCTCTTGTATGAGTCACATAAGCAAAGCTTTTACTATTAAAATGGGTTAAAGAAATAGCATTTTATAAATTTAGCTTTTAATGAACTTTTGAATAAATATATTATTGTAGCACTGGGATAAACATTACTTGGTCATCAATTAACATTTAAAAGTAACTTTGGGGGCCAGCGCTATGGTGTAGTGGATTAGCCCACTGCCTGAAGTGCCAGCATCCCATATGGATGCCGGTTCGAGACCAGGCTGCTCTACTTCCAATCCAGCTCTCTGCTATGGCCTGGGAAAGCAGAAGATGATGGCTCAAGTCCTTGAGCTCCTGTACCCGCGTGCGAGGCCTGGAAGAGGCTCCTGGCTCCTGGCTTCGGACTGGCTCAGCTCCAGTTGTTGCGGCCATTTGGAGAGTGAACCAGTGGATGGAAGACCTCTCTCTCCGCCTCTCAAATAAAAAAGAAATAAATCTTTTTTTTTAAAGTTACTTTGGGGGTGGCTGTTACAGCACAGTGGGATAAACTGACCACTAAAACCCCTACATCTGGTGCCAGCACTGTGGCATAGGTTAAGCCTGTGCTTGCAGTGCTGGTATCCCATAAGGGCGCTGGTTGAGAGTCCGGCTGCTCCACTTCCGATCCAGCTCCTTGCTAATGCTCCTGGGAGAGAAGCGGAAGATGGCCAAGTGCTTGTTCCCCTTTACCCAAGCGGGAGACCTAGAAGAGGCTCCTGGCTGCTGGCTTCGGTGTGGTCTAGTCCCAGTTGCTGCAGCCATTTGGAGAGTAAACTCTGCCTTTCAAATGGATATTTAACGAAAAATAAAAGTTATCTGGGGGGTGGCAGACATTCGGTGAAGCAGTTAAGATACTACTCATACTACTCGGGATGCCTGCATTCGTTATCAGGGTGCCCGAGTCTGAGTACTCGTTCCAATTCAAGCTCCTTGCTAACGTGCACAATGTGAGGCAGCATGCAATGGGTCATGTAGTTGTGTTTCCGGCACTTGGGAGATCTTGAGATCCAGGCTCTGGCTTCGGCCTAGTCCTGCCCTGACTGTTGTGGGTATCTGAGTGAATCAGTGGACGGACAGTATTTCTCCCTAGTTCTCTGCACTTCCAGAAAAAAAAAGGCAGTAAGATTTACTTATGAAGTAAGTAAATGTCATATTGGAAAAAATTAGTGATAAAAATTTCTGTGAATTCAAACGATTATTTAACTTACAACTTTCCTAAGACTGTCTTTAAAGAATGTTTACTCATTTGAAATGCAGACACACACACACACAGAGCAAAATGACCAACATCCTATCTACTAGCCTGCTCCCCAGAAGCTCGTAAAGGCTGGCACTGTCCTAGGCCAAAGCCAGGAGCCAGGAACTCAATGCAGGTCCCCCCCATGGATGAGTGCCAAGAACTCAAGTTTCTGAGACATCACTTTGTGTCCAAGGTCTGCATTAGCATGAAGCTGGAGTGTACATGGAGAGGGGTATTGAATCCAGGCAGATGTGGGCATCTTAATCACGAGGTCCATTATCTGTCCCTTTTGTGTTTTCTTAAGTTTTTTTTTTTTTTTTTTTTTTTTTTAATTTTTTGACAGGTAGTTATAGACAGTGAGAGAGAGAGACAGAGAGGAAGGTCTTCCTTCCGTTGGTTCACTCCCCAAATGGCTGCTACGGCTGGCGCTGGCTGATCTGAAGCCAGGAGCCAGGTGCTTCCTCCTGGTCTCCTATGCAGGTGCAGGGACCCAAACACTTGGGCCATCCTCCACTGCCTTCCTGGGCCACAGCAGAGAGCTGGACTGGAAGAGGAGTAACCGAGACTAGAACTCAGCGCCCATATGGGATGCCGGTGCTGCAGGTGGAGGATTAACCAAGTGAGCCATGGTGCCAGCCCCAGCTTTTTTTTATTAAGATTTATTTTATTTATTTGAAAGACAGAGTTAGAGAGAGAGAGGTAGACCCAGAGAGAGGTCTTCCATTTTGCTGTTCACTCCCCAAATGAATGCAACAGCCCGAGCTGAGCTGATCCAGAACCAGGAGCCAGGAGCTTCCTCCGTGTCTCCCACATGGGTGCAGGGGCCAAAGCACTTGGCCCATCTTCTACTGCTTTCCCAGGCCATAGCAGAGAGTTGGAATGGAAAAGGAGCAACCGGGATTTGAACCGGTGCTCATATGGGATGCCAGCACTGCAGGCTGGGGCTTTAACCTGCTGCATCACATCACTGGCCCCCCTTTTTTAAAAAAAGATTTATTTATTTATCTGGAAGTCAGAGTAACAGAGAGGCAGAGGCAGAGAGGTCTTTCATCTGCTGGTCCACTCCCCAAATGGCTGCAATGGCTGAAGGTGGGCCAATCTAAAGCCAGGACCAAGGAGCTTCTCCCGAGTCTCACGTGGGTGCATGAGCCCAAGGACTTGGGGCATCTTCCATTGTTTTCCCAGGCACATAAGCAGGGAGCTGGATCAGAAGTGGAGCAGCTAGGGCTTGAACCGGCGCTGATATGAGATGCGGGCACTGCAGGCAGTGGCTTCACTTGCTACGCCATAGTGCTGGCCCCTCTTGAGCTTTTATTACTCCAAAAAGTGAACTGAGAAGTGGTAGAACCATCTTTACCATTTTTGGTCATAATTTATAACATTACTATGGATTTATCTACCAACACTATGCTAATCGTGCTAGTTTATCCTCTCATAACAGATAAATACTATTGTATTTATTTTCTGAGTTTAGGCAACTGGCAGAAACAAGATTTCCACCCAATTTTTTAACTCTAGAATTTATTTAATTAGCATGTTGTTTATTAGATCATAATTAGCTGTTCATGCATTAGCAAATTGCTAGCTATGATATGTAATAGATATGTAACAGATATGCTGGAGTTCGTTATGCTAGTCTCTTCACTTCTGTGGGTAAAAAAAATTTCCAAAATAAAGTTTATAAAGTAACTTCCTTGAAAATTTCAGAGAACTCAATGGCAAAACCTCAGGGCCCTAAAGGTCTTCTGTAGATTATTTGATGGTATTTGATAAATAATCCTTAAATTTTCTTTCTTGATTTACTTAGACTTCATAGCTCTTAATTTTGGAATTTTTTCCAGAAAAAAATATTCATTTCATTACTTTGGCTCAATAAACATGTATGCAGCACTGCATTCCATACAGAGTGGTAAGGAAATAAACATCGTAATTCTGTGCTGAAGGGGGTTACAGTCTAGTAGGAAAAGACATCTAAGCCATGTAATGAACTGGAGGCTTGTGTCCCCCTAAAACTGGACTTGCTGAAGCCTTAACTCCCAGTGTGGCTGTATTTGACATAACCAAGTAATGAAGTTAAGTGAAGCCTCGGTCCAGAGGATTAGTGTAGTTCTAAGATACCCCACACAAAGGTCACGTGTGGACACAGTGGCTGGCTGTAAGCCAAGAGAGCCCTCACCACAAAATAAACAGGCTTTGATCTTAGATTTCCCTAACCTTCAGAACTTGAGAGAGAAAATAAAATTTCAGTTGTTTCAGTCATCCAGCCTGTGGTATTCTGTTATGCGAGTACAAGCAGATTAATATAATTATTTTAAAAGATCATGCTAAAATGGGAGGACAAAATGGCACACTGCCTACACAACACAATATGGTGTTTCCCTACAAAGTTAAACAGAGGCTGGCACTGAGGCCCAGCAGGTTGTGCTACCACTTGCCACGCCTGCATCCTGTATCGGAGTGCCAGTCTGAGTCCCCACTCCTCTGCTTCCAATCCGGCTTCCTCTAATGCATCCCGGGAGGCAGCAGTTGATGCCTCAAATGCCTGGGGTCTCAGCGCTCTTGTGGACGATCCAGATGGATTTCTGGACTCCTGGCTTCAGCCTGGCCCAGCTCTGGCTATTGTCGGCATTTTGGAAGCGGACAGTGTGGAAGAACTCTCTGTCCCTCTTTCAGGTAGATGAAAATGAACATTTTCCTTGTAGATTATTTTGAAATTTTATTTTATAATTGATCTTATGATATGTTTAAAAAAATACAAATATTTCCAATAATGAGTTTTCCAGATTTTTTTTCTTGTAGCCTAGACAGTGTTCACTTATTTTCTAATCCAGTAAACTTTTATTGGATATTTCTACAGGTTAGGATGCTGCCCTAATAGGCTTGAAAAGTATTGAATTTTCAATGTCTAGAAAAATTACTCTCAGAAACCAACAAGCAAATATATCTTAATTCTCATGTACAAAGTAGCTAAAAATAATTGGGGATTCTGAGATAACTTTACCTCTTATCAGAGATTTCAATATATATAAGGAGAAAGAAATACAAAAGCTGTATCCATAAACTAAAAAGAAAAAATTGAAAGAGGAATGTGGAACAATAACAGTAGAAAGATGTACTTTTCTTGCCTCTAATATTCACTGGTGATTGTTCAAACATCTTTGTAAACCAGGTATAGATTTTAAAGTCAGATTGGAGAAAAACATATGGAAAAAAAATTTTTTTTTTAAATTCTTTCACTATAACTAATTTTATCTTACTTGGAACCCTAGTCCTGCTCAGCAGGACAAAAGGTAGGCCAATTCAATAATTATTTCCAGCTAAGTTCAAAATCTTTTAATTGCATTCCTGTTTTAAGAAACATTTTCAGGCTTCGTCCCCAGCCTTTCTCTGGGTTTTTCAGTGATGACGTCTATTCAGCCAAGGGGGAAAAACACATCTGCATATTTTCTAGATGCCTCTGCTGGCACCCTGGGATTTGGTCTTTCAGCACAGACAGCGGCTGAAAAGGACTCTACCGTCTGGCATGAGTGTTTCCCATAGATGCCTCTCACTTCCTGTGTGGCTTCCCAATATCCACTGTCCTACCGAGATTTCCCCTATGCTAGGGATTGATCAAACATGGCTGATTGGGGCCGGCACCGTGGCTCACTTGGTTAATCCTCCACCTGAGACACTGGCATCCCATATGGGCGCCGGGTTCTAGTCCCGGTTGGTCCTCTTCCAGGCCAGCTCTCTGCTGTGGCCCAGGAGGGCAGTGGAGGATGGCCCAGGTGCTTGGGCCCTGACCCACATGGGAGACCAGGAAGAAGCTCCTGGCTTCAGATCGGCTAGCGCCATCCGTGGTAGCCATCTGGGGAGTGAACCAACGGAAGGAAGACCTTTCTCTCTGTCTCTCTCTCCCTCTCTGTCTGTAACTCTGTCAAAAAAAAAAATGCAAACAAAAAACAAAAAACAAAAACAAAAACAAAAACAAAAAAACATGGCTGATAGCCTGAGAAAATAAAAATCTTTTTTTTTAAATAATCGTGTGATGAAATGAGCACTCTTATCTCTGTGACAATGTAGATTGGTACAATTCTTTTGGATAGCCACCCCAAACTTTCCAAGAGCTTTTGCAAACAGAGCTATTCAGTGCAATTAAGAATAGTTTTTGTAAAATGAAAACAATTTGAATATTTATCAATAAACTATGGTGTGCCCACTAGAGGAGTGTTAAATAACCATTAAACAGATTATTTGCTAGCAATAGGACTATGAGAAATTTTCCTTCTATTTTATTTGTCTGATTTTCTGTAATGATCATAGTTCTTGTAGGAACAACTTATTTTACATTTTATTTTATTTATTTGAAAGAGAGACAGAGAGGTCTCCCCTTCACTGGCTCACTCCCCAAATGTCCACAACAGCTGGGATGGGGCCAGGCCAAAGCCTAGAGCTGCGAACTCATTCCAAGGTTCCATGTGGGCAGCAGGGACCCATGTCATTTTGTTAGCACCTGCTGCCTCCCATGACTACAATGAGCAGGAAGCTAGAATCGGGAGCAGAACCAGGACTCAAAACCAGGTGCTCCAATAGGGAATGCAGGTGTCACAAGCGGCATTGTAACTGCTAAGCCAAATGTCTACCCCCAAAATGGTTTTTTAAAGTCATATTTATGTATAGGTCATGAATTATCATCATATACCCACTTTTTGATGATACCTAGTTTGCAAACAATTTTCTAAATTCTATTACCTGCCCACACTAATACTGGGTTATCAACAGTATGGAGTTTTATTACCCAGAAATACTACACAAAAGGCTAAGGGCAGTGCATTGGTTTCTCCAGATGTTCCTCTTGCAACCAGCAGCTGTAAAACTTTGGCCAACACAACAGTGAGGGCGTCTGAAACACCCCGCCTTCACACTTAGGATTCAGGGAAGAGTCACAATCTCAGTCTGACAACTTTGTTCCTGATAAGCCTAAACCTCAGGGCAAAAGCCCACATTAGTGTGGGAGCGGGAATGCGGGTTCTGTTCATCACACGGAAATGGAGATGCTGCACACTCAGTCACACCACACACAGTCTCAGTCTTCAGCTAGGATTCTCCAGCATGATAAAGAGCGTAACATTTAGAAGGACATATGGAGGCTTTACACAGAGAAGTAGAGAAAGGGAAAACAAAAGGGAGGAAACCGACCTAAAAAATTATCCTAGTTTCAACTTGTTTTGTAAAGACTATGAAAAATCCTAGATGGTGAACCTCATACCTCCTCACCTTTGCAAATGCCTTTTCTCTTTAAGATGATGTGTAAAAAATTCTAACTAGGTGTCAAGAAACCTGGGTTCTATTCTTGGCTCTTAAATGAGTGATTTGGGCAAGTCAATTACCCACTGGTCTTCACTTTCCTGACTTTTTAAAGATGATTTTCAATGTACCCCCCAATTTTAAACTAATGTGCGTGGCCAAGAGAAAAGAGTCATTACCTTGCTGTAACCGCTGACAGGCGAGTAGGTCACTCCGGGGCTGTAAGAGCCACTGCCACCAGAGGACAGACCTTGCAGTTGAGGGCTGTATCCGGTCATACAGCTGGTGAACTTGGGGCTCGTGCTGGGTGACCGAGATGGGCTATAACTCAATACACTCTGACCCTGAATTGAAGGAGAAGACGGAGAAGGAGGGATTGGTGTTGCTGTCAGATCATGTGGAGGAGTAGTCTGTACAACTAGAAGGGGGGAAAAAAACATACATATGTGTGTGTAAGCATGAAATCAGGTTAAAGAAACTAACGCTTCAGTAAAACAGAAAGTAACATAAAATACTATTTCCAAAGGACACACATTAGTTGTTTGCCATTTCCATTGAGTTCAAAATAAGAAACTGATTTAGTGCACCAAGTTAGTCATTTAATTTTAATTAACAAAGGAACAAACTTCAGTGAGGTTGCTGAATGCTGGGTCCATTCAATTTGCACAAATAGAAATGATAATTTATTATAGACCTGCTTAATGCAGTCGAACCAGATGGCCTTAGAAGTCCCTTCTAGCTCTGAGTCTATGAAAAGGGAAAATTAAATTGAGAAAGATTTACTGCCAACCTTTGCCCTCACCTTGGCAAGGGATATGAAATACTTACCAGCTGTTTTCAGCCCTAAAAGTGTTTGCTGTCCAGGACTAACAACCAGACTTGTTGGTGCCACAGTATATTTGAAATATCTCCAAAAATCAAATAAGGCATTAAGGCTGAAGAGAGATGCGAGGGCAAGTTCTGGAAGAGAATGACAATTAATTTTTTAAAGAGGGGGACACTTATTGGGGGGAAAAAAGCCTCCCATACGTTAGGAAATTCACAACAAAATTGAAAACTATTCTCTGACTCCTCATGATGGCTGCCACTCATGAATGTCTATTACATGCAGGACTTCACACACAAGGACTACGAAAGAGTAGGCAGAGAAGAGCAAAGAATGGAGAGAATGAGGAAGGCATCAGTGGAGTAGACACGCTGGCTGGCTTGAGGGTGAAAACAGAGATGTCGAGAGCTGAAATTTCAGGTGACTGAAAACATACAAATCTCACCTCTGACAAATCTCACTGCTTTTCTTTATGGCACTCATTTACCCCGATTTGCACTGTTTATTAATTTGGAGGTTTCCTCCACCAGAAGCTTCCTTCCAAAGGGGTTTTACCCTGTTGCTTTTCACTGGAAGTAAATCTAAATTACAGCGAAAAATCACTTACCAATATACCAAAGGGGCCAGTATGTCACATTATAATATGAACTAATCAATTTTCCAGTCCTGAAAAAATTAGGAAGAATTTTCAATAACTTAAAAAAAAAAGGGTGGGGGAGACTAAAAATCAAAACAATGAGCCACCGGCTCCTCAGTTTCCACCTGGTGGGGCCGATTAACTTACATTTCAGTATATATCATCCCGGCCACAGACACATTCAGCAGTCCCCAGGCTAAAACCACCTTCCTAGCTTCCGCTTCTTTCCTCATCTTGATGGTTCTGTCAATGAGAGAAGCGCTGGGGTTCGGATCCCCCTGCATCTACTCAGAAACAAAAGACAGAGGACATGAACCAGAAGCACTAAGAAGCCACCCTGCTGTGTCCTTCCTAAAGCGGCACGCTCGCTCGTTTCATCTTTAAAATCTTAAGCACAGGAAAAGGGAACTTTTCATAGGAAAAGCGAACTCCAAGCCTTCCCTGTACCGCGGTACAGGGAGCTGGCTACTGATTGCAGAGGTCAATTTAGGGCCGCCCGTGAGTACCGTGTCCCAGTTCCTAATCGAAGGGCTGGTGATTGCGTGTGCTAGCACTCTGCACTCCGTGGCACGCGGGGCAGCCCCGCGTGGGGTCGCCGGATACCCGGGTGGGAAGGGAGCACGGGGGCCGGCGGGGAACGCGCGTCTTCCGCTCGGGCCCACGCTGGGACCTGTGTGTGTCTTTTGCTTTGTTAGACTCATCCCTCGCAGACACGCGGGGCACTCCTAACAGGGATCGTGGCCCGGACGGGAGAGCTGTACCCTTCCCGCCACCATTTCTCCCCAAGCCGGAGAGCTTCCCGCCTTGGCTCCCTCGGCACCAAGTTTAGCAGCTTCTATTGCTTCTTTCTTCCTCTCCACTCTGAGTGACAGAAGGCCTGGCCACCTCCTCCCACGGCTGAACCCCGAGTAGTTTAGCTGGCGTGGGACTCCCACAGCCCGCGCGGATGCTACATCCAGGAAGCACGAAAACCACCCCAAAAACGCACCATGCTCTTCGGCCGGAAGCCGCTGGCTCGCGCCTCTCTCTATTGCACATGCGCGAAACCCGGCTCGAAGGCGGAGGAGGCCGGTTGGCGGAACTACAGTTACCGGAAACACGGGGCCGTCTCTTCTCGCGAGAACGAAGGGAGGCGGAGCGCGCGCGAGGCGCCCTAGCTGCGTTACCAGGGAAACAGCGCTCCGGTTTGGGGCTCTGCTCTGCTGCCGGGACGGATGTGAGGAGTAAAACCGAGACCAGATTCTGAACGCGCGCGAATAGTAATGACTCTAACAAGACGGATTTTGTACATATTAATATAATTTTCCTTTCCTTAGGGCCTTTAGCGACCCACATTTTTAAGCAGACTTTTGTAATTGTAGGATACGGAGGGCGTGCTATTGTGTACGTACGCAGTCAGCGGTGACAAAGCATTCTTTTCCCTGCATTAAAATAGGTCTATTTCAGGTATTCTGACCGGGTGTACACCCTACATATCCGTGTGGAAGGGCTGTAGCATTCACAGGAAAAATTCGTTTCATCGAAGTGGCTAGTGCATTTCGGGTTAAGACACTTTAATTTCTCCGCATATTGTTTGGAAGAACTTTGAGTCCTGAGGAGAAGGTTGGGGTTCATCGGAGACTGGAGTTGGGTTTTCTTTAAGAAACAAGATGCCTACTGTGAGCCCCGGAGCCGGGTGCGGATGTGGGAAGGAAGAGATCCTGGTTCCGGCCCCGGGGACGGGGCCGTGTCAGGCCAGCAGGTGCAGGTGCAAGAGCAGGGCGTGTGAGGCGCCCAGAGTGCACCCGAGGAGGCAGGTCCAGCCCAGCCCCAGCTCTGGGGGGCTTCTTGGAGGTGGTGACATGGGCTGAGGCTGATGCCACAGCTGGACACTCACGGCCTCTGGGGACTCTGTGTGTGGAAAAATGGGCCCCGTAATAAAAAATCAAGCTGTCTCAGAATAAGCTAATGAATAATTACGTCATGTATGCCCAATGACCAAAAAATTCCCGAAATAATCCTATTAGAAGCAAATGAACTTTCCTTATGGCGTTGCTCACAGATTAATGAAAATCTAAAGATATGCTAGCCTCTTTATCTCACTTTTAAAATATTTTATTTTTTTATTATTTTTTTAAAAGATTTATTTATTTGAAAGGCAGAGTTAGAGAGAGGCAGAGAGAGAGAGAGAGGTCTTCCATCCGCTGCTTCACTCCCCAAATGGCTGCAACGGCTGAGTCTGAGCTAGTCTGAAGCCAGGAGCCAGGAGCCAGGAGGTTCTTCTTGGTCTCTCACGTGGGTGCAGGGGCCCAAGTGCTTGGGGCATTTTCCACTGTTTTCCCAGGCCATAGCAGAGAGCTGGATTGGAAGTGGAGCAGCCAGGACTTGAACTGGTGCCCACAGGGGATGCGGGCACTGCAGGTGGTGGCTTTACCTGCTGCACCATAGCACCAGCCCAAAGATTTTATCATTTTTAGATTGCCTTAGCAGCAATGTTGTTTTGCTCTAGTTTTTGATTAGAATTGTACTAACTTGAAAAATGTTTAACATTGATGTCATTTTAAGAAAAGTATTCATTGCAACATTTGGGAGAGATATTGGCATATAACTGCAGTTATGGGTACATTTTAGCATTTTATCCAATTACAGGTTATAACCATTGTGTTATATGTACTGGATATATAATTGAACAGTTTTTAATAATTCTTTAAGACATTCTAGTAACTTAATCTTTCTGTCCTGTTGAGGGTAACTGGAGTTTGTATCATTTTATGGTATCAGCGAGTTAAAACAGACATCTTGGGAGAAATTTGGCAGTGTGACATCAAAGGAGAGTATTAGAACAGGGTGTAACTGAGCGCTAGAAGTTGGATTCCAATGGATATAGTCTTTTCCAGCAGTTAGTACTCTTTTCTAAATCCGTATAGCTGCTTATCACAATTCTGAGACCTGTGAACTGACATGGAGAAATTGTAAAAATGAGACTGCTGAAAGAATGTGAAATAAGAGCATAATTGAGGGGCATTTAAGTGATTCACAGCCTCCCTCTTATCATCTATTTAAGCTGAAGAGGCGGACTGATCTCTCCTTCCTGGTACTTCCCAAGTAGTTAAGAATAAATAAGTTCCAAAGGAATCTGCAGCCAGGCTCTTGCTACCAACTCTGCGTGGCTGGCTGAGTCGCTTGCCGTGCCCTTAGCTGTGCTCTCTGCTACCTTATTAACTCACCGCAGGCTCTGGAGGGGTTTTGCTTCAGATTTGGTGAATTTCTCCTCCGGATGCATGCCATATATTCTCAATAGAGTGTATTCCCAGCAATCAGTAAATGGACACACATCCTCTTCCACTTCCCCCCACAAAAAAAAAGGGAAAAAAGAAAAATCCTCAAAGTAAAAGGGTCAGGTCAATGTACAGTCAAAATTATACCAGTGGCCCACCTCTCCCATGGCTGATTCTTCCCTGAAAAGAAATTGTATACATTTACTATAATCCTTTGCAAGTACATCTGTACTTTCTCCTCGTACTGTAAACAAGACATTTTTGTGCATTTATTTGAGGCTTAAAAAAGAGCACTACTGACCAAATTTGGTAGACAGTTGGCATTATATATTAGGGCTGCCGCAAGGAAGTTATCACAGGGTGGTGTAAACAGCAGAAATTTATTTTTTCAAGTTTGGAGGTTGGAAATTCAAGATGAAGGTGTCAGCAGAACCGGTTTCTCTCGAGGCTTGTCTCCTCGCGCACTGGCTTCCTGCTCTTGGGTCCTTACCTGGCCTTTTCCATTCTGTGCTCAGAAACTCTGGTGTCTCTCCCCCTTCTTTTTATATTTTTAAGATGCAATATTATTAGGCAGAGTGACAGAGAATGAGAGATATCTTCCATCTGCCAGTTCACTCCCCAAATGTCTACAATGGGCAGGGCAATAGGCCAGGCCAAAGCCAGGAGCCAAGAACTCCATCCTGGTCTCCCACATGGGTGGCAGGGGCTCAAGTACTTGGGCCATTTTCTGCTGCATTCCCAGGTGCTTTAGCAGGGAGCTGGATTGGAAGTAGAGCAGTCAGGACTCAAACTAGCTCTCGTATGGCATGCTAGGGTTGCAAGCAACAGCATATCCACTCTACCACAACCCTGGCCTCTCTTCTTCTTTAAAGGACGCCACAATTCCACCCTTATAACTTTATTTAACTTTAGTTATCTTTTTAAAAGATGCTATCTCCAAATAAAAGCAAATTGGGGGTGAGGTTATCAACATACGAATTTTGGGGATTATAGCTCTGTCCATAATACATTAGAATTGAAGACTGAAAAAAATGAGAGATAACTAACGCACTTAAAGACTTTGAAAATGTATTTATTTGTTTTGAAAGGTAGAGAGATCAGCTGGTTTACTTCTCAAATGGCTTCTACAGCTGAGACTGTGACAGGAGCCAGGAATTCAATCCAGGTCTCCACCTGGGTAGCAAGGACCAACTATGTGAGCCATGCCTGCTGCCACCCAGGGTGCTCATTGGTAGGAAGCTGGAATCAGGGAGCGGAGCCAGGCACTCTGACATGAGTCATGGGCATCTTAAGTGGCTTCTTAACTGCTGTATACAAGTCCTTACACCACATACTTAAGATAAAGATTAAAAAAAAAAAAACACCACCTACAGTCTGCTCTCTGTATCTGTAGATTCAACCAACCACAGATCAAAACTCATTTAGAAAAAATTGTGTCTGTACTGAACGTGTGCACTTTTTTCCTTGTCATTATTCTCCAAATAATACAATATAAAAATATGTACATAGCACTTAGATTGTTTTAGGTATCATAAGTCATCCAGAGATTTAACGGATGTGGGAGGATGTGGATAGGCTGTATGCCAGTACAACTGCCATTTTATTGACAACGCCAGAGCATCTGTGGATTTTGGTGTCTGCAGAGATCCTGGAGCCATTCCCCTCAGACACCGAGGCACGATGTATATAGTTTTTATAGGAAAAAAAAAAGAGTATAATAGATCACACCCTATTGAGATACAGAGGAAATCACCGTAAACCTCCATAGAAGTAATTGGGATCAATCTCCCAAAGCCTTAGAAGTTCAAGAAGTGTTTGTCAGTTCCTGTAGTGGTTGCTTAAGTAGATGTCACAATAGGTCGCCAAGGAAGTAGTTGTGTGGCATGGAATGAGCCAGTTCCCAGTCATCTTCATCCCCTTGAGCATGTTTTATTTGCTAAGCAAGGAGCCATCATGGGAGACCTCTTTTCCTTATTTTGGGAGGTAGATCCTCCCCCCATACCTTTAAGTCTTACCATTCCAAACCAGGATGCTGAGTGCCGGAAGGATGACTCTTGTGGGACGATAGGGAGCTTCCTGCTTTGGTATTTTGTCGTTATCTTGGTCCTGATGCTCTGCTCTCGGGCTTCTATCTGGGTAGGATATCCTTTTTCTTTTTAAATAGTATCTTTACCAGATGATTTTTCATAAATTGACTTTACTTTGATGAAACTACTTTTTTAAAAATCTGTGGTTTTTAGTTTGAAAAATAATGTAGGCTCATTCTAGAGATTCCAAGAATATAGAAAAGGAAGAAGCGGAAAATTTAAAACTACTGTAATCCTATTTCCCAGAGATAATCGCTGTTACCATTTTGGAGTATGTATTTTTAGGGTTGTTTGTTTTGTTTTGTTGTATTGGTTCTTTTTCTCTATCCCAGTATCTCTCCATCTCTCTTTGCTCTTACAGGGTTGGCATTGTATTGTGTATATTTGCATATCCTGCTTTAAAAAGATTTTTTTTTCTATTTGAGAGGTAGAATCACGGAGACAGATAGAGAGAATGTCATGTAGAGATACATACATATGGAGAGAGACCTGTTCATGTCCCAGATGCTCATGATGGCCAGGAGCCATCTCAGTCCAGGCCTCCCTGGCATGGTGTCAGGGGCCCTGTGACTTGGGCCATCACTGCTCCCTCCCAAGGTCTGCATTAGCAGGAGGCTGGAATCCTAGCTGGGTATTGAACAGGCTATGTTGTGGTGGGATGTGGGTATCTTAACTAGCAAATTTTTAAAAAAAAATATTATTTATTTGAAAAGCACAGTCACAGAGAGAGAGGGGAAGAGATGGATCTTCCATCCACTGGTTCACTTTCAAAATGCCTGCAGCAGTCAGGGCTGGACCAGGCACAAATCAGGAAGACTCATAAGCAGGAAGCTGGTTTGGAAGCCCAAAGTAGCAGGTGTTCTAATATGGGATGTGGGCGTCCCAAGCAGTGGCTTAACCTGCCCACCCCTCCAGCAGGCTACTAGCCTAAAACCCACCCTATATCTAGCTCTTTAAAAACTTAATAATGTATTGTAAATACTTTCCCAAATTACTTGCACTCACCATTACTTTTAATGATTGCATAATTTTCTGCCTATGGTTGTGCTATAAAAATCTGCAGTGTTAAGTAGGTTGTTTGCAGTTTGTCCATATCCATAAGCTGTATACTGTAAACTTCCCTACTGGTTTATGACTCCCAAATTCCTTTTGTAGTCATGTAATTATTTCTTTCTTTATTTATTTGAAAGGCAGAGTGACAGGGGGTGGGGGTGAGGGAGAGAGAGAGAGAGAGATTGATTTTGCATCCCCAAATGGCTGCAATAGCTGGGTCTCTGGGAGGCTGAAGCTAGGATCCAGGCACTCTGTCCTGGTTTCCTATGTGGAACCATCTTCCACTGCTTTCCCAGGTGTATTAGCAGGAAGCTGAATCAGAAGCTGAGCAGCTGGGACTCAAACCGGTGCTTCAATATGGGATGCTGTTGTCACAAGTGACACAACCCACTGTGCCACAATGCTGGCCCACATAGTAGTGTAATTCTAACCCAAGATACAAAGTTGTTATATTGATAGGAGATGTGTAAATAAAGCAGTGTACTTTTCACCTAGGGTAAGACGAAGAATTAAAGTCACTTCTTCTTACTACCTAATAGCAAAAGAAAAAGCATCCCCTTAGGAGGAAAACAGCCCACTTTAACAGGACTGTGATGCCTCAACATATTATGAATAACCAAGTTTTTAAGAACTGCTGATGTGGAATCCTTGCTGGCCTTCCCAGGCTGATGGTTAATCAAACCACCATCATTTAGCATTACAGCCTGAGCTCTGCACTGGCAACAGCCAGCTAGACTGAGTGCTCTCTCAGCTCTGTGTAGGGAAAAGAAAGTTGGTTATGTGCGTGCCAGCTGGATTCCATTATAATAATCAAAGACTCTTCCCACCACCTCCCAGCCAAGAAGTTTCATCTAAAGTCTAAATGCTTCTTAAAGTAAATACTTTGCCAAAAAGAAGATTTAGAATAATGATCGCTCAGATGTGTCTTAGACTCCCTAGTTAAGTATATTGAATTTGTCTGGCTGGCAAGAAAAGCTACTTTAGAAAATTAACAAAGAATTGAAATTGATCATGGCAGTTTCATCACTAAGATGGCTGAAGAGGTCTGAGCTGTTCCTCTGCCCCTTTCCTTGCATCAGCTCTTTGGAGTCACAGAAGCCTGAGCTTCTAGGACCTCAAGCAGGCCTGTGGTCCAAGTCAAGTAGGGCCTCCTTCCCCACTCTCCTCCTATTACGGATAAAGCGCAAGGAAATTAAGTGCCGTGTCTAGTGTCACACAAGTGGTCAGTGACAGAGGGGGAGCAGCCATGGATTTCCTGCTGCGGTATTTGTTTGCTTCAGAGCATAGTTTGTAGTGTCGAATTAAACCTTTTCAGGACTGATTAAAACCTTAATTATCTTCGAGGTTTCGTCTTTTGCTTTGCAGCCGTGTGGCAGCTCCAATCGGCTAGACCGCTTCTTCTGAAGGGTCCCAGATTTGAAATCTGAGAACCATATGAGAGCTAGTAAGGAGGTTGGGATTTTCCCTTCACTTTGAACTTCTTCATTTTCTCTGCTGAACTATGAGCCTATTTGCAAACCTCGAGGTAATGGGAAAAGCATGATGGAAATGTGGTGATTACCTCCAGTATGAAGCACTCCGATCTCTGGATTTGCCACTTTTTTTCGATGCAGTTAAACTCTTGATTTCAGAGACCATTAATACTATAATTCGCTGATGTATTTGTTTAGTGTGTATTCAAATCGCTAGTGCTGGTGTTCTCTGGACTGTACTAGGCCAAACTCCCGATTCTGCCTGTAGAGACTGAGCTTGAAAGGAGTTGGTAGGCAGCTTGATGAGCTCACAGAATCGTTGAGTGGCAGAGAGACAGCTCAGCCCAGATTTTCTCCCCTGCCCCTCAGGGATCTGCTGCCACGCTCGCTCGCTCAGTCACATGCGAAGACAGCTCGTAGAGTGCTTTCTGTCACTAAGCATAGTTCATGTGATTCCACTTAACTTCATGTAATTCTTTCTTTTTATTTTGTGCTTATGTGTTGATTTGACATCGAATGTGGAATCTTTCTTTGGAAGTGATATAAATCTAGTGAGTGTTTTAAACACCTTCCTCTCTCGTTATAAATGTATAAATTATAGAAAATGTGGAAATGTTATAGATAAAATACAAATTATTCAGATTGTATAGAAATAACCAATTGCTATTAACTTTTAGTCTTATAAACTTCTAATCTTTTAATTATCTTTTGTATATATAGTATATTTAAAATGCTTAAGGCTCTCCCCAAAGCATTTTTTTTAAAAAGAGATACATTAAAAGAGAACTCTGTTCTCAAGGTTTCCAGAGAATAGTTTGTGTAACACAAAAAGCAAAGAGGTAGGTCACTGGAAATACTTGCCTGCCATTAATAGAGATCAGATATTACAGAAGGAATAGGACAAGGATCTTACATTGTAGTTATAAATACCCAAGTATGGCACTGTTGAAATCAAAGAATGTCTGATTTTCTACATAAATTCATTTTTTTCTAACTGTAGACAGTTTTTAAAAATCAAAGGAAAAAATCTGTTTCACCACTTAAACTTTAAAAAGTTTAAATTTTATTTTCTTCAAAAGAGATAGACAGAGGGACACAGAGATCTTTTATCTGCTGGTCACTCCCCAAAATGCCCACAACGGTTGAGCCTGGCCAGGCTGAAGCCAGGAGCCAGGAACTCAATGTAGGTCACCCACGTGGGTGGGAGGGACCCAAGCTGTTGAGTATCACCTGCTGCTTCCTAAGGTATGCATTGGCAGGAAGCTAAAGTCAGGCAGAGCTGAGACTTGAGTGTAGGCACTTCTGTATGGGATGTGGGCAATACAAATGGAGTCAAACCCATGCCCTAAGGGATAGAACTAGTTTCACTTGGAACTATTCAATGAAATTCATTTCTCTGGTTGCCATATTCACAGATAATAAGTATATTGTGGTTGCATTTTGGATAACACTTTCTGAAGGATTAAAGAGATATTGAATCCAGGTAAAGGACTTTGTGAATATAGATGTCTTGATCAGACATTGTAATTTAAAAAAAATCATTTATTTTTGCTTTATTTGAAAGGTAGAAAGAGAGAGAGAGAGAGAGAGAGAGAGAGAGAGAGATTTCTATCCACTGGTCCACTCCCCAAGTGCCCCAAGCAGCCAGGACTGGGACAGGTTGAAGCCAGGAGCCTCAAACTCAATCCAGGGCTCCTGTGTGTGTGACAGAGCCATTATCTCTTGCCTCCAAGGAAATGTATTGTTTGGAAGCTGGATTGGAACGCAGGGAACTGGGACTTGAACCAGGTCTTCTGATACAGGATATGGAAAATTCCAAGCAGCATCCTAACTGCTGCACCAAACACCAGTCCCTAGAATTTTTTTTTTTTTTTTGATAGGCAGAATTAGACAGTGAGAGAGAGAGACAGAGAGAAAGGTCTTCCTTTTCTGTTGGTTCACCCCCAAAATGGCCACGACTGCCGGTGTGCTGCGCCGATCCAAAACCAGGAGCCAGGCGCTTCCTCCTGGTCTCCCATGTGGGTGCAGGGCCCAAGGACGTGGGCCATCCTCCACTGCCTTTCCGGGCCTCAGCAGAGAGCTGGACTGGAAGAGGAGCAACCGGGACTAGAACCTGGGGTGCCAGCGCTGCAGGTGGAGGATTAGCCAAGTGAGCCGCGGCGCTGGCCCTAGACATCTTTTTAAAGAACTATCAGTAAAAATCAAGTCTCCTTTGAGAAACTAATTTAAGCTAATCTGAGTACTGTCAAATCTGTTTTTAAGTAATATTTTTCTGCAATGTAAATGGGCACAGGGAAACTTTATATCAGTATTATTGTCTCTCCTGTCTGCCATTTTGCATGATTCAAAGCATTTTGGCAGATTCTGTTATCAAAGCATGTTTTTTTTTTTTTTTTGTTTTTTGTAAAGGAAAGAGTTTATTGGGGGAAACACGGCAGACTGGAGGAAAGGGGCGAAGAGGAGAGTGTAAGAGAGAACGAGACAGAGGGAGAGAGAGAGAGGAAGAGAGAGAGCCACGTGTTCAGGAACAGTCAGTCTGTTTTTTTTTTTTTTTTTTTTTTTTTTTTTTTTTTTTAATTTATTTGTCAGGTAGAGTTATAGACAGTGAGAAAGAGAGAGACAGAGAGAAAGGTCTTCCTTCCGTTGGTTCACTCCCCAAATGGCCGCTACGGCTGGCGCTGGCTGATCCGAAGCCAGGAGCCAGGTGCTTCTTCCTGGTTTCCCATGTGGGTACAGGGGCCCAAGCACCTGGGCCATCCTCCACTGCCCTCCCAGGCCACAGCAGAGAGCTGGACTGGAAGAAGAGCAGCTGGGACTAGAACCCAGAGCCCATAGGGGATGTTGGCGCCACAGGTGGAGGATTAACCAAGTGAGCCATGGCACTGGCCTCAGGAACAGGTCTTTTTATAACTTTGCTGGGGGTGGGCAGGGAAGTAGGAGCAGCAAATCCCATTTAGGATGGGGGTGGGGCTGACACCGGTGATTGGGCCATGTGGCCATCTGGCTTCCAACAGTGACGGCAGGGGCTAGAACCTAGGATGGTGTCAGGGTATAGATCGCGCCATAGATAAGACTGCACCATTTTAATAACATTCCCCCCTTTTGTTTTTTATAAAGCAGGAGTTGTATGGGGTTACGTTAGTCCCAAAAGTCCAGGAGGGGTAGAGGGACGATGATCTGTCTTTAGAGGTACTTCCTGCTGACGTGGGGCGATGAGGCACTCTTCGCTGGCACGGGGCAAAACGCATGGTCTTCTTAATGGGCAGGGGAAGTGGAATCTGTAAGTGGGACCCAGTCAGTACTTGTTTAACTGCATTGGATGTTTAAACTTAGACTTTGTCAAGTCACTGGACAGTAGCATTTCTTAAGTAAATATTAGTGAAAAACAACGAACTGAGATCACTCTTACCAATTTATATTTCTGAAACAGATGTCTGAGTATAAAAAGGATGAAGACAGTGGGACAAGTGCTTCAGTAAGTAAAGGTGAGAGCCAGTGCGTGTTTGGTGTTAGCATTGACGAGAGAGCTGTGTGCTGAATGTAGAAAGCAAACAGTAGATGGGAGTGGCCAAGGGTGTTAGAAGGCCTCTCTGTACCAGCAGAGGCCCATTGGCTTCTTTCTAGTGCAGAAGGACAGCTTGGCTGCTTTGGCAGAGCCACAGAGCTATGGACGACTGGTACGTAGGGCTCAAGCTGTCTTTTTCCTCAGCATTCTCCCTTCATTTGTCTTGGCCTTTGCATACTTTCATTGTTAGTGCTGTCACAGGACGGTAAGCTGGATGTGACATCTTTTTCAGTGACCTCTATGCAGTAGTTCACTGGTAAATGTTTGACAACTGAATCTCCAAAAATGTGTGTGTATACATGTTTATTAGAAATTTTATTGATTTAAAGGGTATATATCACACAATTCACATATGATGAAATACATGGTACTCTTTCTGTTAAATTCCATACAGAGAATGGATTTACACAAAATACTCTTTGATTTTGCTGGATTCTAGCATCTTTAACCAAACCATGCCTATAATTAATGAACAAGTACAATTCTAGTACGAATGTTATTTTCCCTTTAAGTTAAGGAGTAAAATGAAAGTGAACTAGAAGATGTATGTTGGAACTTAACTTGGTTGTTAGTGATGCAAGTGACTTCTTTGGTGAAACAGATAATAGTTTTAGAATACTAGAAGAACATTTCATTTTTGGTCCTATTCCCAGTGGGATGGCAATAGTCATGACACTGAAATATAATCTATACTGGTAACAGGTTCTCCATCACTTTCTTAAGTGTAGACAATCAAGAAAACCAATAATCAAGCCCTGATCTTTAAAGTTGGTTGATTTTCTTGATATAAAAACTCTCCCATGGCTGGCGCCACGGCTCACTAGGCTAATCCTCCGCCTAGCGGCGCAGGCACACCGGGTTCTAGTCCCAGTCGGGGCGCCGGATTCTGTCCCGGTTGCCCCTCTTCCAGGCCAGCTCTCTGCTGTGGCCCGGGAGTGCAGTGGAGGATGGCCCAGGTGCTTGGGCCCTGCACCCCATGGGAGACCAGGAGAAGCACCTGGCTCCTGCCATCGGATCAGCGCGGTGCGCCGGCCGCAGCGCGCCGGCCCTGGCGGCCATTGGAGGGTGAACCAACGGCAAAAGGAAGACCTTTTTCTCTGTCTCTCTCTCCCACTGTCCACTCTGCCTGTCAAAAACAAAACAAAACAAAAAAAACCTCTCCCCAAAGCGATTTCAGGCTTGCCAACATGATCTCACTGAACATTAACTTGGGAAGAAATGCACAGTAGTACACTCTTACACATTATTCCTTCCCTTCCCTTCCCTTCCCGACAGGCAGAGTTAGACAGTGAGAGAGAGACAGAGAGAAAGGTCTTCCTTCCATTGTTTCACCCCACAAATGGCTGCTACGGCCGGCGTGTTGCACTGATCCGAAGCCAGGAGCCAGGTGCTTCCTCCTAGTCTCCCATGCAGGTGCAGGGCCCAAGGATTTGGGCCATTCTCCACTGCACTCCCGGGCCGCAGCAGAGAGCTGGACTGGAAGAGGAGCAATCAGGACAGAACTGGCACCCCAACCGGGACTAGAACCCCCGGGTGCTGGTGCCGCAGGCGGAGGATTAACCTAGGGAGCCACGGCGCCAGCCTCTTACACATTATTTCTAACATTCAGATACAACAGATATAAATAACTGCAAGAGCACACAGAATACTAAAATGTAGTAAGATAATTAGGAAGTAATGGATTTCAAATATTCAGTAATATTTTTTCGCAAATTGATTTAATTGTAAGTCTGCATAATTTAATTTTTAGTAATGGTCGTGTTTAATAATCTCATAAAATTCCTGAAAGTTTATCACCTCGTGTGAGCTGGTGCATCAACTCTAGCACACTGCCATACAAAGGAAAAGTTCTTCTTAGTTCCTGCTACCCAAATCACGGTCATATTTACGCTTGAATTTTTAAATCTTCAAGGTAAATCCGGAAAACTCTGGAGACCTTTTCCCTCCATCTTAGATTTGGGGTCCACACAACTGTAGTCATCTCTCTGACCCCCCTGGTCCGTTGGAGAGAATGTATCACACTGGAAGATCAGTCAGCTGCCAACACTTGCAAATGACCACAGGAAAGTGGTAGCTTAACAACTGGCCAGTAAGAGTGAGCCCACACATACCATAGCCTGCCTTAGGGGATGTGAAGCTATGGTAACCAATGATGTGCCTAACTTGTTGCTTTGTTCTGTTGATTGTTAGCAAGCAAAGATCCTTACTATAAGCGGCAAAACAAAGATGGTCCCTGGGACTCTTCAGAAACGATGAAGAAACCAAAGCAGAGCCAGTTCACCCCTGTAACTGACTCAGAAGTGGCTTTGATCAATGCCTATCTTGAACAAAAGCGAGCCAAGCTCCATTTTCAGTTCAACCAAGTGAATCAGAACCATCGTGATAGCGACACCAGTGAGTGCGACACTGAAGAGTCTAACTCGGGAGCCTCCTCATGGAAGGAGAGTGAAAGTGAACACCAGCCATCACCAGTCAGTGTTATGAGGAGAAAAATAGCACAGAGGCAAAGGAGTCTGGTTAGTTACCAAATTCGGGAGAGGCCCTGCCTCCACTGCAAGGCCATGAGGACCAATGAATGGCTGACACGCCATTTCCTACAAAACACTTCGATAGCAACCCCCATGAAGGGAGATACTCAAGAGGATACGTCTACCCCTGAAATTAACACAAAATTCAGTAAATTTTGAATTCTATCAGATCCTTATCTTACTGGAAGCCAAATGAAAGAGATGAATAAAACATGAAAAATCACCACAGTCATAGGTGGGGAGACTTGCAATAAAGTCTCTCTGCTAACAACAAAAGCATACTTGAAACCTAAGAGGTAAAATCTTAGACAATTCCTTGTTCCAAAAAAGGCCAACAAATTTGTTCATGGCACCATTGGAACATCAAAAATCTGCTTCCACTATGATATATTTTTATTTAAAAGAGCCCAAGAGAGATATTTATGCCTTGAGTATTGTATGTATTTTATTTATGTCTATGGTACAAATATGGAAGCTCCTTGAAAATACATTGATGTTGAGAAACTATTTACATTTATTCATGGTTTGATCATCTGGCTGAGTGCATGAATTAGGTGAAGTTGGTTGGAACAGAATTGGCCCCATTGTCTAGGTTTATATCCCGGGGTGACTCTACCATGTCCTACAAAAATCAGCTAGGGGCTAGTAGGCAAGAGGTGATTAAGAGCCTGGAATAAACTCTGATTCCTGGAGTAGTCCAGGGAGGTGAGGGAGTATGACCCAGAAGGGCAGTTGGGCTGGGGGCTGTCCATAGTTGTTGGCCAAAAGGTATAGCAAATGCTAAAAATTAGTCTGATAATTGCTAAAATGACACAGAAGACTTTATTTAAGACTATTGCAATAGAGGGCATAGGGGATCTAAATGGAGCTTGGCTTCAAAAACAGCACGGACAGCTTGGGATTTACAGCTACAGGGAAGAACAGGGACAAGTGTTTGGCCTACATAGCAGTTATGGTACCTCTTGGGACACTAAAACCCATATCAGAGTGCCTGATTGGAGTTCCAACATACTCCCTATTCCAGTTTCCTGCTAATGTGCACCTTGGGAGGCAGCAGGTGATGACTCAAGTCCTTGAGTCCTGGCCACCCATGTGGGAGACCCAGATTGAGTTCCAGGTCCTTGGCTTCAGCCTGACTGAGCCTTGGCTATTGTGGGCATTTTGGGAGTGAACCAGCAGATGGGAGATCTTTCTTCCTTTCAAATAAATAAGATAAATGCATAAAATACATAGAAAGAATGCAGGGGTCAGTGGATAAAAAATTTCTACAAGGAGACATCAAGGATACAGGGGATTCCTGCTGAACTGGCCAAACAATTCTAAAGCAAGTCAAGGACTTAAACATCAAAGGTGGAGGATGAGGAACTTGGTCAGACGTTAAGAGTGATCATATATGAAGGACTTTTGCTTAACTTACTCAGCAGGATTCTTGCTAAAACTGGTTGTAAGTGGGGTATGCGTGTGGGTTTTTGTTGAAGCGGTTTAGATGACACTTGGGATGCCCACGTCCCATGTCGGATTGCCTGGGTTAGAGTCGCAGCCCTGCTCCTGATTCCAGCTTTCTGCTAATGCACACCCGGGGAGGCAGCATGAGATGTGCAGATACTTGGATCTCTGCCACCTGTGTGGGAGACCCAGACTGAGTCCTGGCTTCAACCTGGCGCTGGGCATTTGGACAATGAGCCAATAGATGAAGGGTTCTCATGTTCTCTCTCTCTCTCTCTCTCTCTCTGCCTTTAAAATAAATAAAATAAATTTTAGGAAACTGGTCTGGGCAGTCCAAAGTCAGGACGGAGCCAAGGTCAAGGATTAGTTGAGAAGAGGGCTCAGAGGAGCCTGACTAAAGTGTTTTAAGTGAGCATTTTTGATGTGGAAAATCTCTCTCTTCTCTGTCTTCCCCTCTCTGTCACCTTGCCTTTCAAATAAATAAATCCTTGGTAAAAAATGCATCTGTTAAAAAAAAAAAGAGTAAGATTCTTTTGCCAAACCATCCAGGCATGGTTGGAGCTAAGTTTTCCAGTTAAGTGGGGCCCCTGGCTGCGGGGAACTTAAGCAAGGGTTAGCAGATGGCTGGCCATCTTCAGTCGATGGCAGAACCCCAGCTGGGGTACAACCAGGCCCACATTCCAGAGGAGAGTGCTGGCTAGTGCAAGATAAGGCAGCAGGGGACTCCACGGGGCCAGAATTCAAAGAAGGGCTTAAGTCTTGGGGAAGGATGTGAATATTACCTGTGGTTAAGATGTAGCCTAATGCTGAGGACTTCTCATGGAGGTCAGGGAGGGGGCAGCAACCAGAAAGCTGAGATTTTAGGACTGGGAGTCTTTCCCTGATGAGAGCAGATTCCTTCACTGATTGTACCAGATACTTGGGAGGCAGTGTGGGATCCCCAACCCCTGGATTAGGCTACTAGAATCCAGAACATGGGTGACAGTTCTGAGCCTGTTTATGGAGACTTGTTCTGATTACCTCAGGATTGAAACAGACCTGAGGACAAAGGTGAGAAGCAGAACAACTTTGAGATTCAGCTCAAGCACCTACCTTGTCCACAAAGACTTTCCTTACTGCTTGGCACCCTCCTTTGCCTTGCTGCATCAGGCAGAACTCGCTGTGCCCCCCGCCCCCGGGGAGGCTATCTCAGCTTCTTTAACGTTTTGATGAATGTACTCCTACGTGCAAGTCTCTGTCCCCTATATAAATTCATCCACCCTTAAAGATAGAGTCCATGTTTCTTTGTATCTCCGTGGCCTGGCACAGAGCCAGCAACGTGTGTGAATCCATGTACAAAAGGATTCATGAATGCAAGGGAAGTAGCTGGGCATCCAGGGGCTGCAGCCACAATTTAGTGACTAATTCTGAAATTTCCAGCCTGATAGGAATGAGAAGGCTAAATTATCCTGCTTATCGAATTAGTAGCCCCAGCAAAAAACCAAATTCAAAATCCAGCTGTAAGTGTGGAAGAGGGGTTTAGATCTATTATCTGGCTTTGGAATTTGGGCTCTTAATTACTATGAGCTTAATTGCTATTCTCCAGAGACGGGAGATCCTGATTTCAAGGTAAGTTAACCATCTCTTCCCACACAATCATGAATGATGCCCAAACGGATACAGTCTCACCAGGGCCTACTAGAAAAAGGCAGTGGATAGGTATTTATTTTCCAGATGAAAGACTGAGGGCTCTTGCTTGCACAGTTAGAATATTAGACCAATCACATATTAACTGGAGTCTTGTTAGTGTCAAATACTGCTACTCTTGCTGATCTCATCCATGGGGCTGGAAGAGACCACAGAGTGTAGGAGATGGCTTCATATAAGTAGGAATCAGGGTTGAGTATTGGGGGTGGGGTTTAACTAGGATAATCTCTAAGAGCATTAAATCCAAAACAGGCTAAACATTGCTGGGAGGGTATCCAAAGCCAAGGAGCGAACAGGACTGAATCAGAGGGATAAGGTAGTGAGGACAAGGTGCGGTGAGAAGCAAAAGCATGGGAGTGGACTGATGAGTGTGGTGCAGAAGTGGTGAAGTCAGAGATGGCTTCTGAAACCAGGGCTGTGGGCACACTGGTGGCTGGAAGGTGCCTTTGTGCAGAGTGCGGCTTGGGCTCTCAGGGGGAGAGCCCTGGGCTGCTTGGCAGTCCCTCTTTCTCCTCTGCCTGCTGGCAGGGGCAGTCTGGGCCTTCTTTAGTTTCCATGTCTAAAAGCTGTCGCTTCTCTGGGTGGGCTGCCTTGGGGGAAAGCATGGCATTCACAGAGAAAAGGTGTGGCCCATCCACGCAGATGAGCATTAGAACTTTGCTCTGTAGCAACGTCTACTTACATCAAGTACCGGAATTCTGATGAAGAACTGGGACGCAGCTCTATGGGATGCAGGGAAGAGTCCAGCTGAGATTGATGCAGCGAAGAATGAGAATATAGTTGACCTTCCATTTCCACTGGTTCCTCATCCAAGGATCAGTCAACCGTGTGTTTTTTGATCATGGTCAGAGTTAGGCACACAGAGATGGCATCACTGCTGTGAACAAGTAGAGTGATTTTTTTCTTGTCACTTCCTAAACAACATATCAGCTATTTAAATAGCCTTTACATCACATATTAATTCGAGTACTCTAGAGATAATTTAAAGTATATGGAAAGATATGTGTAGGCTATATGCAAACCCTAAGTAAGCCATTTTATGTAAGGGACTTGAGCATCCACAGGGTTTGGTATCTGTGGGAGGGTGTCTTGGAACCAATCCCCCAGGGTACCAAGGGAGGACTGCACATATACACATGTAAGAAGGGTTTGGAGAGAAATTGGGGAATGAGGAGCTGGTAACCATGGGCTACAGGGTTGGGCAGTCTCAAGCTTTGGACTAATGTTTGCCCTCCATGACTGAGGAGGGTGCGGATTTTGGTGGGAGAGGAGAAGAGCCAATAGGTTAGATCTAAACCCATAACAGCAACAATGATAATGGCATTGATAATAGGATACATTTAGTGGGTGTTGATCGTATACCTTGCAGAGGGCAAGCATTTTATAAAGATTACTTATACTAGGGCTGGTGTTATAGTGGGTTAAGCCACTACCTGAAATTCTGGCATCCTAGATGAGTGTGGTTTTGAGTCCTGGCTACTCCGCTTCCTGTTCAGCTCCTGCTAATGCACCTGGGAAAGCAACAAAAGATGACCCAAGTACTTGGGCCCCTGCCACCCATATGGGAGACCCAGATGAAGCTCCTGGTTCCTGGCTTCAGCCTAGCTCAGACCAGGCCATTGCAGTCATTTGGAGGAGTGAACCAACAGATAGAAGATCTCTCTCTCCTCTCTATATCTCTGCTTTTCAAAAAGAAATCCTTTTAAAAAATCATTATCTTTCATAAGCGTGCAAGAAAGGTATTATCCCAATTGGACAGATGATGACACTGAGGCCTGGGGAAATGAAATAGAATACCCAAGGTCACACGGCTGGTAAACGTGGGGGAGCTGGGTTTTGAATCTTTTCTGACCGTAAAGATGTATTTTCCCCTCATGATCCATACTGTTAATGCAGAGCAATTAAATTAAAAAGTTGGGACACCAAAGCAAGCCAAGACCACAGAGACCAGAGAAGAACCATTAATGGAAAACCGAGCCAAGAGCCAGACGCCAGCCAAGATGGGAGCAGTGCAAGTGAGCTGGAGAGGGTTGGCCCTGCTTGGTGGAGAAGCTTTACTGCATCAGCTTGGTAGGGAAGTTCTGTCCCTGTCCCTGGTGCCAATCAACATAAGGAGGACAAGGTTATGGGGCAAAGGAAGGAGAACACTTAATCTGTTGAGAGATGGCAGACTTCCAGGTCTTAATGTCTACCGCCCTGCTACCTAACAGTGTTTTGGGGTTACAAGGAAGGAGTCCTGTTAAGGGGAAATTGCAAAGAGCTGCAGGTCTGTGGTGTCAGGTGCTGCGACTTGTCACTAGATGGATGACAGCGCATTCCTTCTGTGTTTCATCATGGTGGTCCGTAAGTTGCATGGGCGGTAAGATTAGATCTGGTCTGATCTGGTTCCCCAGCTCTGGAGAGGAAGCTGAGGTAAGGAATAAGGCAATGTGTGCCTTAGCACACGGCGGGTGAGAAGCCAGCAGTCCAGGCGTGAAGCCTCAGCTTATGGGCTTTACATTTAAGTGGTGAAGAATTGTCTGCTTGTGTTACTTTGTACTGGGTTACAAGTTCACCTCAACCGCAGCTTGGACAGCCTCTAAGCAAAAAGAGGAGGATGGAGCCTTAGCTGGTGGAAATGAACTTTGCCTTGAGTGTGGAGAAATAAGAGACAGTAGGGGCGGGAGCAGTGAGACTGATGGTCAAGGCTTTGAGAGAGGAGAATGGGGAGAGGATCCAGTTTCAGAGTGGGTTACCCTGCTCCATCCACTGCACCAAGCTGGACACCAGGGAGAAAACCAGGTAGCAGTACACTTCTTCCCCACCACTGCCCTTTCTCTCATGAGAGAGCCCTAGCTGCTGACATGTTCTGGAGTCGTAGTTTCAAGCTGGCGACCCAGTACAGCATTGTCCTCTTGTTCGTGGTGTAGCTTTCCATTGTTTCCAGTTACCTGTGGTTAACCTCAAATACCACATCCTATATGTACATTGCAATAGAGAGAGATCACGGTCACATAACTTGTATTATGTTGTTATGATTATTCTATTTGAGTATGAGCTTTTATTAATACCTTACTGGTATTATAAATTCAACTTCATCACAGGCATGTATATATAAGGGAAGAACGGATGTAAAGGATTCTGTACTGTCCACAGTGTCAGGCATCTAGCAAGGATAATGGGACTACCGTAATAGTGAAATCAACTCACTGAACTGTGACTAGCATTTATTAAAAATACATAGGGGTGGATGTTTGGTGCCCACTGAAGGCATTGCTTGAGGCACCCATGTTCCTTACAGTAGTGCCTGGCTCAAGTGTCAGGCTACGCTGCTTCCCATCCAGTCTTCTGTTAATGAGCACCCTGGGAGGCAGCAGATGATGGATCAAGTTTGCGTCCCTACCACCCATGTGGGAGACCAGGATTGAGTCCTGGGCTGCTGGCTTCCAGCTGGCTCAGCCCTGGCTATCACTGCAGGCATTTGGAGAGTGAACGAATGGGCGGAAAATTTCTCTCTGACTCCCTCCCTCCTTCCCTCCCTCTTCTTTCTGTTTCTCTGTGTGTCTCTCTGTCTTCCTGTCACATAACATGAATATAGATAAGACTTTTATACTAAAAAATAGACCCCACCAGAACATCACACATGAGGGTGGGTGGTGTTTTTGTTTCAGTGTGTGTCTAACAAGTTGTAATGCGGAATGTGGTTCTTACTATGGTAAAATAAACTGCTCTAGAGTAGTTCTCTTTGCAGCTTTTCCCCGTTACTCAACTAAACCACCAATTTAGTGAAGGCAGTAGTCGCTGCACACATTTCCAGTTGTTTTATGCTAGTAATCCGTCAGCCCTCAGCCCACGCTTCAGGAGGGAACAACCGCCCAGACGGGTGAAAAGTCTGAATGGAATCATATTACTTTAAAAGGACTTCAGGTTTATTATTTTCAAATACAGTACATGGGAGCAAGCAAACCAACTGTTGCCTGGTACAGGGAGATGGGGTTTGCCTTGGTGAATAGACCAAAGTCATTTGTAATTGACATTTCAAAGAAGCCTTAGAAACAGGCCAGCCTTTGTTTAATTCATAATTACCCTGTTTGTATGTAAAAGGATACTTCTAAAGCATTTCAAAACAACTGGTTCTTTTAAGTAGATAATTATTCCCCTTGCAATCTTGTTTACACTACTCAGAACTTTAGTGAAGTCTATTTTTTCATAGATAGTATAAAGGTTAACTTCAGCCAGCCCTTCCTCAAATTATCACAAATTCCCAATTAGTGAATTCTAAACAGGGTTTTCCCTCTAACAGTATGCCACAGACTTCTATGATGTGTTCTTTATTGCTTTGAATAACATCTGACAGGTTTCCAAGTACCCGGCCACCTGGATATTCTCATTCTGTCAGGAGCATGTGCTTCAAGGGGTGGATGGGAGGGAAAGGGGGAGATGCCAATCAGGTGCAACCTCAGGGGTGGTGAAGGAAGGCAGAAGGGAGACAGCGCTCTTGTTGTTGCTTGAAGTATCTATTACTTTCCAACGGATTAGTAAATCATACACTACTTGATAGAAAGAAGAGCTGCGCTGAGTGTCTAAATTTAATAAAGCTGCACGTGAAAATAGAAAGCTGAGCTTCTCTGTATGTAGACTGGAACGTTCTTGGAGAGGCCTGGGGGTGTTGGCAGCAGAGAGACACAAATGGAATTATACTTGTCCTTTTTTGAATAACTTATTTCTCACTGTAAACTTCCACTCAGTGCACAAAAGGAAATGCATGCAATACTTTTTTAAAAGCAGACACTGTACACGCCAGGGCGTTTCTTGTATTTTTATCTTGTATTTTCTGAGCTTGGCCCCCTTCAGAGGCTGTTCCTCAGACTGCCTTGTGCTCTATAATTGTCTTTGTTTACTGGGGTGCTCTGTCGCCATGAAGTTTCATGGGTTCAAAATCTTGATTTAGCAGCGAGAAGGCCATGCAGGGAGCTGACTCTGTTACTAATTAGTATAAATCAAGAAGGGGAAGTGGGCAGATAAAAACCAGGTTCTACTGGAGAGGTCTATAGCTAGGGTTCACAAGACTGGCCAGCAGGCCAGAGAAGGGCTTGGAGAAATGCCACTTAAAGCCAGAACATTTATTTTTATTTTTATTTTTTTAAAAGCAACGGCCATAGCTGAGCCAATCCGAAGCCAGGAGCCAGGAGCTTCTTCCTGGTCTCCCGTGCAGGTGCAGGGGCCCAAGGACCTGGGCCATCTTCCACTGCTGTCCCAGGCCATAGCAGAGAGCTGGATCAGAACAGGAACAGCTGGGACTTGAATCAGAGTCCATATATGATGCTGGCAGTGCAGGCTGGGGGTCTAATCCACTGCACCACAGCACCAGGCCCAAATCAGAGTATTTTTGTCTCTTTTGTCTGATTGCACTGTTTCACACTCAGAAAGGGTATGTAGTAGCCTCCACTAATGGTTTCCTTTCTTTCATTCTAGTATTTCCCAATTTTGTTCCATTGTTCCCCTCTTCCATGGCTTAGAGTTGAGTTTTCTTTGGCCGAAGCTGGTCACGCTCAATGAAAGCTCTAACGTGGGCATCTCATTCTGGGTCTCAGAGGAAGTTAGCATTCTGAGAAAAGTTTCTTCAGTCTTAAAAACCAGCAGAGAGGGGCCAGTGCTGTGGCACAGTGTGTTAAAGCCATGGCCTGCAGCACCAGCATCCCATATGGGCACTGGTTCAAATCATGGCTGCTCCACTTCCCATCCAGCTCCTTGCTAATGTGTCTGGGAAAGCAGTGGAGGATGAACCAAGTCCTTGAGCCCCTGTACCCATGTGGGAGACCCGGAAGAAGCTTCTGGCTCCTGGCTTCAGCCTGACCCAGCCCTGGTCATTGTGGCCATTTGGGGAGTGAACCAGCAGGTGGAAGATTCTCTCTCTCATCTCTAACTCTCTAACTCTGCCTTTCAAATAAATAAATAAATAAATAAATCTTAAAACAAAAAAGCAGCAAAGAGGAGAAACAGTCCCTTTCTTGTTCGTGATGACTGGAACTGTGATAGCTGGCTCATCTCCATGAAGGCATTAGTCTGAATATGATAAAGGAGAAACATGGGACAGACTGGTTCCTGAGCTGCTGAATTAACAAATTTGGGAAATGTCCTATTGTTGGACTTCTGGCTGGATAAGACTGATGTGGGCAGTTGTTGCTCCCCCGTTCGCGGAGGAACGACACAGGACCCTGCACTGTTCTTTTGTCTGCTCGGCCCTTCGCGGGTTTGCTGCTGGTCCTTCCCGGGTTGGCTTCCAATCCCTCCACCTCCGTGGAGGGGCGGCTCCCCCTGCCACTTTCCCCACTTCCGCAGGGGAGCGGCACACCGCTGGCCGGCTCTCTCGGGGGCTGCACAGGTGTTCCTTCAGATAGATGTTCCCCTTAGATGTTCCTGGTGGATGTTGTCTCTCTCCTCCTTTATAGTCCTCTTCCACCAATCCCAACTCTGCTACCCACACGCCGAGCACGCTGCTCTCCTCCAATCAGGAGCAAGATCAGCTCCTGCAGCTCATCAGTCAAATTGGCGAGAGGCAGCTGTGTAGAAGTTGTTTACTCCTCTCCCAGCACCATATTGTGGGAGAGCAGATGCATAGAATAAGTCTTAATTCCAGTAACTTAGTCTAGTCCGAGTTGCTCCCCACAGGCGGTGAATATATTAATTTTTGATCTAGGTTCTTGTCTCCCATGGAGATGGAGGTACTAACTGGAGACTGGTGTTGTGTGCAGATAGGAGCAGAGTTTATCTGGCAGTGGAGGAATCATCACATTCACATGTGAACGTGGGCCTCCCTGCACAGAGGAGTACCCAACGTGAGTGGGTCAAAGAATTGCCCATAAACTGGAGAGAAAAGGAAAACCAAAATCGGTACCTATAACTGGGAAGGTCCCTCTGAGATGGATTGGTGTGGGAGAGGGAAAAGTGCGGCCCAGCTCTGTGGTGGAGAGGGGCATGTCCGAGTGCTCACCTGTGGAGAGGGATCTTAGTATGGGCCTTGGTCCTGGAGGTGACAGGTGCATCCTGGGAAGGTGGGTGCAGCAAATTGACAGTTAAAGAGACAGCATCATTTTGCAGGGATTGCGTTCCAGCTCCTCACAGCTAGCTAGCTTCCTGCCTGTTTATCCACATCAGGATGATTCTCCTGACTGTTCAAGCATTGTAAGCTAGTTTTCCTGCCACTTGCAGCTGATACAGGTCTTAATCATCTTACCCCCTGTAATTCCAGAGTGGCTCCTTTTACCTAGAAAGCATCCCATAATGCCCAAGTTACTGGAGAAATAGGCACATGTACAGTTACCTTTGGTCTCCACAACACATAGGTTCCAGGACCCTCAAGGATCCCAAAGTCCATGGATACTTGAGTCCTTTATTTTAAATGGTGAGTATTTGCACAGAACCTATACATGTTCATATAGATGTATATATATTTATACACATATGTATATTTGAGAGATAGAGACAGTATCATACCTTGGCACTTTAACATGTGATGCGAGTAAACCAGCTGCTAGGCTCCACATCTGCCTCCTCCCTCACACACTTCAAATCCTCTTTAGATTACTTACAATACCTTAGTTGTTAACGCTGCCTTTTTAGGGAACAATGAAAAAGTCTATGCATGTGCAGTACAGATACAGTTTTTTGGGAGGAATATTGTCTGGTCTGGTTGGGTCCTTGGATGTGGAACTTGCAGATAGAGAGGGTCCACTGCGCTCCAGGTGGGGCCTGGAGCCCTGCCGTAGTGACAATGATGGGGAGAGCTATCAATAGCTGAGAAAGGTTTTTATGGATGTCTTGATCCTCTTGTGTCGATTGCTGTCGCTCCCCCTCTTCGTGGAGGAACGACACTGAACCCTGCCTAGGCTTCATATCCGAGTCACGGCACCATTATGTCGCTCCCCGTCTTCGTGGAGGAACGACACTAAACCCTGCCTAGGCTTCATATCCGAGTCACGGCACCATTATGTCGCTCCCCCTCTTCGTGGAGGAACGACACAGGACCCTGCACTGTTCTTTCCTCTGCTCGGCCCTCCCCGGGTTTGCTGCTGGTTCTTCCCGGGTTGGCTACCGTCCCTTCCACCTCTGTGGAAGGGCGGTTCCCCCTGCCACTTTCCCCACTTCCGTGGGGGAGCGGCACACCGCTGGCCGGCTCTCTCGGGGGCTGCACAGGTGTTCCCTCAGATGTTCCCCTTAGATGTTCCTGGTGCATGTTGTCTCTCTCCTCCTTTATAGTCCTCTTCCACCAATCCCAACTCTGCTACCCACACGCCGAGTACGCTGCTCTCCTCCAACCAGGAGCAGGTCCTGCTGCTTATTGGTTGAACTGGAGGCAGCTGAGTAGAAGCTGTTTCCTCCTCTCCCAGCGCCATATTGTGGGAGAGCAGATGCATAGAATAAGTCTTAATTCCAGTAACTTAGTCTAGTCCGAGTTGCTCCCCACAGATTGCCCCATCTCTTTTCTTTCCACCGAGCCTCTTCTTTCTCCAGTTCTCGTGAATATTGGTACGAGGTGACCCCACCCACTCCCACTCAGCTTCACCTTGACCAGACACTGATGGCAGTAGAATTTTCTTCCAGTCTGACTCCCTTCCTGAGAATTTGGAGTTGGAGCCAGAACAAAAAGCCCAGTCTTTCCCTGGGTGAGTGGACCTAGAGCAGGGGCCACATGTCCCTCCCTGCAGATTGGAAATGAGTGGAGGCAGACTGTAACTGAAAGGAGACAATGAAACAGAGGGGAAGAGAGACATGAAATGGGAAGTCCTGATGGTTTTCAAATCCCTGCTCCCAGGTCCTTCCTAAGGCCCATCTGCTCACCTTCTCCTAGGCACGCTGAGTGTCACCAGCAGATTCTTATAATCAATCCCCTCTTTTGCTATGCTAGCTCAAATGGGGATCTATGAGTGTTCCAGGAAACCAAAGAATCCTTACAGCAGCGATGGTGTTTAACAACTGGTACGAGTTTAACAAGTGGCTCTGATTTCGTAGCACTTGCTGAATCCCATGATGTGGATACCCCTATTGCTTATCCTAAGCTAGAGTGGCATCACTGAACATGGGCTGGGAAGACACGGGTGTGTTGGCTCTGGGGAGCTGGTCTGGATAGCTGCAGCCTGCCCTTGCCTAAGGATCATGGCACCCAACCCACTTCTCAGTTACACAGGAGGTTCAGGGACATCCATGTGTGGCTGCCTAGTTAGGAATTCCAGTACAACATCTTTTAATTAGTTTCAAATGTGCAGAGTCTTGCGGCTCAGCCAGTAGAGGAAGTAGGATTAAGCTTTTAAATCATATTGAACTTTTTTGTCCAAGAATGCACTTGTATGTGTTAGGAGGTGGATGAGTGGGTAAAGAATTTGGACAGGAGAAGGGAAAGAACTGGGCTATGTGGAAGAAGGTGACCCCTGGGAAGACGGGCCCCAGGCCTCCACAGAGTGGAGAGGACCATGTTTCCCAGGTGGGCAGGGGCATTTGGCCACCTGGGACCCCAGGCCACCACACCAACAAAGGACTACATCAGAGTCCTGTGGCTGACAGGAGAGCCCTGAGGAGGAGAGGGGATGGGGAAAGACGGGGTCTGGGCTTTAGGGAGCCCATTCCAGTCACCTCCACACCCAGGCTCCTCTGATGGAAGAGCAGATCTTCATACGAATGCCTCAAAAGTGGAAGCCAACCTCAGGTTTGAGACTAGCCTGAAAGGTCTTCCCTCTGTGACATTTCTGCCCCGCAGCTCAGGCCCCTGTTGTAGCTGACCACATATTCTTGTAATGGGTACTGGCCCCTCCTCTCGTGTGTTTGATGTTCAAGTAACCAGAGTAATGTACATTACACAGCAACAGAGTGAAACTCACAGAGTTAGGATATCTGTACATGAGCTCATGGACAAACATTTCAAGTAACTGCATTGTTTAATTTCAACAGCAATATCTGTGCACACTGGTGTTTGTATATCTGTTTGAATATTTGGGCCTTGGCATTTATACATGGAAAAATGAATGTGCTGTGTTACTGATAAGAGTAAATCTTATAAACTTAGTTCAGTTGAGACAAAGCTGGAAATCATTAGACTTGCTGGCCGGGGTGCATTTTAACACCAATCTCATATTTAGACTTAAGCCTGTTGATTCTGTTCATTTGTGAAAAAAGAAACTGTCAAAATTAAAGAATACACATAAAATGCTTGAAAAATATATTCTAGGAGAATATATCTATCTGAAAGTTGGTGTGGACTTATCCCTTACATAAAAATTAATTCCAGATGGAACAAAATTGAGAAATAAAGCAAGGAAATCATAAATGTACTAGAAAAAATATAGTAAAAAATTTCCTAATCTCACACAAAAGTAGGCAAGTCTTTTCCAAGCATAATATAAATAAAATCCAGAAGCCTTAACAAAAGGGTTGATACTTGGACTGGATAAAAATATTTAAATCTCTGTAGATAGAGAAAAAACACTTAGTAAGCAAAATAAAAAGAGGAACTGGGGAAAATTTTGGAGCACAAAATTAGGGCAAGCCTTAATTTCTCTGATATATAAAAAGCTTTAGCAGTAAGTTAAAGCCAAATAAATTAGTAGAAAAGTAGTCATAACTTAGGAACACAAAGTTCACAGAGGAGAAATCCCCAATGACTAACAAATACATTATAAAGATACTTGACTTCATAAAGAAATGTGAAGTAAAACAGCAAAGTATATTTCTGGTTTTAGATACATGTAGATTCAATTATTGATGATATTAATATGGGAAAAATATGGAAAGAAGCCCTTTCAAAAGCAATTTTGGTGGGAAAGAAAACTATTTTAGTTTCCTTGGAGGGTAATCTGGAAATATTAAAAAGAAAAATGCTCACGTAGTGTAACCCAACAATGTCATTGTTAATAATTTATCTAACAGAAATATCCTATCAGATGCACAAAAAAATAGACACAGACCTAAGAATATTCACTTCAATATTGTCTATGTTTAGATTTCCAGGATCCTGGAATCTGCTTCTTTTTTTTTTGACAAGCAGAGTGGACAGTGAGAGAGAGAGAGACAGAGAGAAAGGTCTTCCTTTTGCCGTTGGTTCACCCTCCAATGGCCGCCGCTGCAGCCGGCGCACTGCGCTGATCCGATGGCAGGAGCCAGGTACTTCTCCTGGTCTCCCATGGGGTGCAGGGCCCAAGCACTTGGGCCATCCTCCACTGCACTCCTGGGGCACAGCAGAGAGCTGGCCTGGAAGAGGGGCAACCGGGACAGAATCCAGCGCCCCGACCGGGACTAGAACCCGGTGTGCCGGTGCTGCAAGGCGGAGGATTAGCCTAGTGAGCCGCGGTGCCGGCTGGAATCTGCTTCTTAAAAATGACATTTTTTAAAGATTTATTTATTTGAAAGAGTTACACAGAGAGAGAAGGAGAGGCAGAGACAGAGAGAGAGAGAGAGAGAGAGAGAGAGAGAGAGACATCTTCCATCTGCTGGTTCATTCCCCAAATGGCTACAATGGCTGGAGCTGTGCCGATCTAAAGCCAGGAGCTAGGAGCTTCTTCCAGGTCTCCCGCGTGGGTGCAGGGGCCCAAGGACTTGGGCCATCTTCTACTGCTATTCCAGGCCATGGCAGAGAGCTGGATGGGAAGTGGAGCAGCCAGGACTTGAACCAGTGCCCATATGGGATGCCGGCACTGCAGGCAGCAGCTTAACCTGCTATATCACAGCGCCGGGCCCAAAAATGTCATTTTTAATGTGCTGTTTTTTGATTAGAAATATCCATCCACATTGTGTAAGAAATTAAAATAACATCATTACGTTAACATAAAAAGAAAAATTTATCCCAAAGGTGATTACTACTAATAGTCACATGTATATCATCTCTAGACCATTTTTGTATGATAATCTACTTTCCAAATTTAGGAGCCAAAAGGATTCACATAAATATTTTGAGAAATATTTTTCTTTGTCCAAATTCTTCATATTTGGCATTCAAAAGTTAGAAGGAGGGGCCGGCACTGTGGCCTAGCCGGCTAAGCCTCCGCCTGCAGCACCAGCAGCCCATATAGGAGCTGATTTGTGTCCCAGCTGCTCCTCTTCTGATCCAGCTCTCTGCTATGGCCTGGGAAAGCAACAGAAGATGGCCCAGGTGCTTGGACCCCCCTATACACGCATGGGAGATCTGGAAGAAGCTCCTGGTTCTTGTTTTCCGATTGGCCCATTGCAGCCATTTAGGGAGTGAACCAGCAGATGGCAAATTTCTCTTTCTTCCGGTCTGTAACGCTACCTCTCAAATAAATAAATGCATTTTTTAAAAAAGCTAAAGTTAGAAGGAAACTCTCTGAATTCCCTACCTAAAGCTTAACTCTTGCTGTCTCAGTTTAGAAATATATTTGGGGGAACAGGCAGTGAAGGCTAGCAGTTAAGATGTCCGTGTCCCACGTTGGAGTGTCAAGGTTTGTTTCCTGGTTTCCTGCCGGTGCAGCCCTGGGAGTCAGTGGTGATGGCTCAAGTCGTTGAGTTCCTGCCACCCATGTGGGAGACCTGGACTGAATTTCCGTCTCTCAGCTTTGGTCCCAGTTGGGAGCTGCTGCAGGCATTTGGGGACCAGTGGATGGGAGCGCTCTCTGTCCCTCCCTGCCCCATTTGTCTCTCTTTCTCTCTGCTTCTAATATACATAAATGATTTTTTAAAGAAATAAATTGGGATAGCCAGGAATAATTCTACAAATATTTTCTTACCACAATTAAACTGTAACATACACTATTCAAAAACTTGCCTTTTAAAGCATATACATATAGTTTAGAACCCTTCCTTGCCAGTTGATAAAAATATTTCTCAGGCAGAATTCCCATCTACTGGTTTTCTCTTCAGATTTCTGCAACAGCCAGGGAGAATGGCCAAAGCAAAGGACCAGGAGCTCAAGCCGGGTGTCTCCCATGGATGGCAGGTGCTCCAACACTGGAACCATCACGTGCTGCCTCTCAGCGTCTGCACGGACAGGAACCTGGACTTGGGAGCAGAGTTGGCACTTAGGGATGGAAGGAAGGCATCCCAAATGGTGTCTGAACTGCCAGGCCAAACATACACCCTATCTCATTTATTTTTTCTTTTAATTTTTTGAAGATTTATTCATTTCTTATTTGGAGAGAGAGACAGAGATTTTCCATCTGCTGCTTTACTCTCCAAATGCTCTTCAACAGCCAGGGTTGGACAAGGCCAAAGTCCGGAGCCAGGAACTCCATCCTGGTCACCCACGTGGGTGGCAGGAACCAGAGTACTTGGGCCGTCATGTGTTGCCTCCCAGGTGCATTGGCAGGAAGTGTGATCAGAAACAGGGTATCCAGGACTCAGACTGGTACTCTGATACGGAATGTGGGCATCTTAAGCAGTGGCTTAACCCTGTACCACAATGCCCTCTCCTCATTTTCTTTTAGTATTTTTTTAGAGATTTATTTATTTGAAAGGCAGAGCGACACACACACACACACATACACACACACAGATCTTCCATTTGCTGCTTCACTTCCCAAATGGCTGCAACAGCCATGGCTGGGCCAGCTGAAACCAAAAGCCAGGAACTCCATCCTGGTCTCCCGCATGTGTGGTAGGAGCAGGTATTTTGGGCCATCCTGCACTGCCTTCCCAGGCAAATTAGCAAGGAGCTGGATTGGAAGTGGAGCAGTCAGGTCTTGAACAAGCATTCCTATTTGGGATGCCAGTGTTGCAAGAGGTGGCTTAACCCACAGCCACAATGCCAGCTCCCTAGCCATTTTTTATGCTATATTTTTTAGCAATTTTGTTCATGTTTTCAGTATGAGAATATTATTTAGAAGGTATTGTCAAAGAACAAAATTTCTTTCTTTCTTTCCTTTTTTTTTTTTTCGACAGGCAGAGTGGACAGTGAGAGAGACAGACAGAGAGAAAGGTCTTCCTTTGCCGTTGGTTCACCCTCCAGTGGCAGCCGTGGCTGGCGCGCCATGGCCGGTGCATCGCGTTGATCCGAAGGCAGGAGCCAGGTGCTTCTCCTGGTCTCACATGGGGTGCAGGGCCCAAGGACTTGGGCCATCCTCCACTGCACTCCCTGGCCACAGCAGAGAGCTGGCCTGGAAGAGGGGCAACCGGGACAGAATCCGGTGCCCCAACTGGGACTAGAACCGGGTGTGCGGGCGCCGCAGGCGGAGGATTAGCCTATTGAGCCGTAAAGAACAAAATTTCAACAAATTGACTCTAAAAATATAATTTTATTAACAATCCATGCATTGGGCAGCATCCCATCTACAAAACAGTTGTTTCATTGAGCTAAGCGGATGGGCTGGCATTGTGGCGTAGTTGGTGAAGGACACTGGCATCCCATATGGGCATCAGTTCAAGTCCTGGCTGCTCCGCTTCCGATCCAGCTCCCTGCTGATATGCCTGCTAATAAGATGGCCCAAGTGTTTGGGCCCCTGCACTCAAGCGGGAGACCCAGAGGAAGCTCCTAGTTTTGGTCTGGCCCAGTCCTGGCTGTTGTGGCCATTTGGGGAGTGAATCAGTGAATGGAAGGTTTCTTTCTCTGTCCCCCTGTCCCCGACCCTGCCTTTCAAATAAATTTTTTTAAACATTTTAAAAAATGAGCTGAGCAGAGTGAGTGGGTGTGTTTTATAGGCAGAAAAAGGCCTAAGAAAGCAGAGGTAAGGAGCACAATGCAAATTGGTCACCTCAAAGCTGCTTTCCTCACAGGGCTAAAGCAGAGGGGGCTACCTTGTCAGGCTACTGGGATTGACTGTGCCTCTTTCTATTAGCTGCTGTGGATTGCATGTTTTTTGGAAAATGGATGTATTTCTGAATTCAGTTAGATGACATGGCCTCTGAAATGAGGGATTCCATCTGATCTGTTGAACCTTGGCATTTAGTCTAAGACAATAGCCTCCAGACATAAGTTTTATTTAGCAGTGTGTGCCTGAATGCTCTTTGTCAAAGACTGAAATAGTGAGGGGTCGGTGTGGTGGTGTAGCAGGTTGGTCAGCTGCCTGCAACTCCAGCATCCTGTGCGGGCACTGGTTCAAGTCCTGGCTACTCCATTTCCAGTCCAGCTCCCTGCTCATGGCCTGGGAAAGCAGTGGCGAATGGCCCGAGTACCTGGATCCCTGCCACCCACGTGGGAGACCTGATAGAAGCTCCTGACTCCTGGCTTTGGCCTGGCCCAGCCTCAGCCATTGTAGTCATCTGGGGATTGGAACAGTAGATGGAAGATCTTGCTCTCCCTCTGTCTCTCTTGCTCTCTCTGTAACTCTGACTTTCAAATAAATGGATGGATCTTTAAAAAAAAAATAGTGAAAATTTTGAGGCCATAAAGAAGGATTGGTTTTATACTCCATTATGGTTATACTCCAGTACAGTATAATCCTCACTTAGAAAAATAATACATAGGGGCCAGTGCTGTGGCCTAGAAGGTTAAACTGCTGCCTGCAGTGCTGGAATCCATATGGGCCCGGTTCCAGTCCCGGCTGCTCCACTCCAGATCCAGCTCCCTGCTAATGTGCCTGGGAAAGCAGTGGAGGATGGCCCAAATGCTTGGGCCCCTGTACTAACCTGGGACAACCAGAGGAAGCTTCTGGCTCCTGGCTTAGGCCTGGCCCAGCCCTGGCCATTACAGCATTTGGGGAAGGAAGCCAGCAGATGGAAGATTCTGTATGTGTGTGTGTTTGTGTGTGTTCTTCTCTCTTTATATTTCTCTTTCAAATAAGTAAATAAGCCTTAATAAAAAGAAAATAATATATGAAATAGTCTATATATGATACATATTTTTAAGATTTATTTGAAAAACAGAGTTACAGAGAGACAGAGGCAGTGAGAGAGAGAGAGAGAGAGAGATCTTCCATCCATTGGTTCACTCCCCAAATGGCCGCAATGGCCGAAGCTATACCGATCCAAAGCCAGGAGCCAGGAGCTTCTTCTGGGTCTCCCACGTGGGTGCAGGGGCCCAAGGACTTAGACCATCTTCCACTGCTTTCCCAGGCCATAGCAGAGAGCTGGATCGGAAGTGGAGCAGCTGGGTCTTGAACTGGTGCCCAAATGGGATGCCGGCACTGCAGGTGGTAGCTTTACCCGCTATGCCACAGTGCTGGCCCCTATATGTTTTTGCAAAGATCATGCTGTTCATTGTCTCTAGGAGTGCTTTACCTTTCTATTTTTGTGATGTTTTAATTCTTTTTAAGCTGCATGAATTGCCTTTAAAATTGGGGGAAAAAAGGTTATTATTTGATATAGGTTGAAATTGAGGATTTTACCATAATTTTTAGCTCTTCAGAATTTCATCACCTGTTATATCAGGTAAGTCTTTTGTTTAATTTTTAGGCATTAACTTTTTCTGCACATTTCTATTATTATGTTTGACAATAGAATACTGTTTGTTTAGACATCATCTTTTCCTCTCTAGACCATTGCTGTCCAGTTGAAATTTACTGCTAGCCACATAATGTAATTTAGACTTTTCTGGTGACTACTTAAAAAAAGACAAACAGGTGTGATTGGTTATCATCCATTTAATTAACCAATGTATCCGAAATGTTATCATTTCTACATGTAATGTATGTAAAAATTATTTTTAAAAAAGATGTATTTATTTGAAAGGCAGAGTGACAGGGAGAGAGGGAGAGAAAGAGAGAGACAGATCACCTTCCATCTGCTGGCTCACTCCCCAAGTGACTGTAATAGCCAGGTTAGGAGCTCCGTCTGAGCCTCCCACATGGGTGGCAGGGCCCAAGCACTTGGGCCGTCCTCCACTACCTTCCTTTGCACATTAACAGGGAGCCAGACTGGAAGTGGAGCAGCCGGGACTCACACTGGCACTCCCATATGGGATTCTGGTATCACAAGCTTAACCTGCTGCATTACTGCACTGGCCACTGGATGTAAAAATTATTGATGAGATATTTTATACTCTAATTTTCTTACTAAATCTCTGTAATCTAGTAGTGTGTATTTTATACTTACAGCATATTTGAATCTGAATGGTAATTTTCAACAGTTAAAATGTTGTCCTTACCAAACAGGAAAGTTTAAAATATTTAAAGGAAAAACATTCTACAATATTTCCATTTTAAATTTGTTAAAATAAATTGAAATTAAGAATATTTTAAGTCAGTTCCCCAGTCATACACGTAGCTGGTGACTGCAGCTTGCTCCGTGCGACTACACCAGTTCCCTGGCAGTGCTGGTCTGGACCCTGAGCTCTTACCACATGAAATCTGTCTTAGTCATCTTTTTTTTTTGAGTTTAGATTTATTTATTTATTTGAAATGTAGAGTTACACAGAGAGAGAGAGAGAGAGACAGAGAGAGAGGGCTTCCATCCGCTGGTTCACTCCCCAAATGGCCTCAACGGCTGGAACTGGGCTGAGCCAAAGCCAAGAGCCAGGAGGTTCTTGCGGGTGTGCCATGTGGGTGCAGGGGCCCAGGGACTTGGGCCATCTCCTAGTGCTTTCCCAGGCCACAGCAGAGAGCTGGATTGGAAGTGCAGCAGCAGGGACTTGAACCGGCACCTGTATGGGGTGCTGGCACTGCAGGCAGTGGTTTTAGCTACTGCGCCACAGTGCTGGCCCCTGTTTTAGACATCTGTGGACTCTACAGTCATGCAGAAGGAACTCCAATCATGGTCCTGACCTGGGGTCATCTGGGTGGGAAACTGATGAAGCAGGAGAAGGGGACGCACAGGTCTTCACGCACAGTGCCGGGCAGCTCTACGTGCGTCCCCCTGAGGCAGGACAAGGAGTGCTTGTACTTGAGCTCTTTTTTTTTGCTTGGGGCTGCAAACAACGAATGATTTCAGAGTCTATTTGCTAACTTTTTTTTTTTTTTAATACATAAGAGAATGTGTGTCATGGACTTTCAGACCCAACCAACTACAAGGGCTGCTGTGGGCCAAGGCGGGAGCCCAGTGCAGGCTGGGATGCGCTGGGTCGGTGGTGGTTGTCTGCTGGGGGCAGGAGGGGGCAGCAGAGAGCTGCCAGGGTGGTAAGCTCTGGGGAACCCCAAAGGACTGGCAAATGGGAATACAGCGTGTGAGGGCAAACCCAAACCATGAACTCACAGATCAGAAGGACAACCAGATTGGAAAGTATGGAATGGGGGGTGGGGGGAACAAAACCAAGATGGGGGCCAAGGTGTAGGAAGGATGCTGAGAGCCAACAGCTCTCCACACTACTGCCATGGGGACCTGGGTTTTGTTTTTGTTTTTGTGTTTTGGTTGGTTGGTTGGTTGGTTGGTTGGTTGGTTTGCTTAAATTGCAAGCAAAATGAAGACAGTTAAAATTGTTGCTCACTGCGTAGAAGTTTTGATAAACTTATGTGACTGTATCTCTGAGTTAACTATCTGTTGTATTTCCTTCCAATATAATCATTGTTTTGAAGGCATGTTTTATTTTGTAAACTGTGTTTTATTCTTTAAAAAAGATTTTTTTTATTTGAAAGAGAGTAACACGGAGAGAGCGATAGACACACACACACACACACACACACACACACAGAACTTTCATCCACTTGTTCACTTCCCAAATGCCCACAATAGCCTGGGATGGTTCAGGCTGAAGCCAGGAGCCTGAAACTCCATCCAGGTGTCCCGTGTGGGTAGCAGGGACACAAGCACGTGGGTTATCCTCCACTGCTTTCCCAGTGCATTAACAGGAAGCTGGATCTGAAGTAGAGTAGCCAAGATTCCAGCTAGCACTCTGATCCAGGATATAGTGTCCAATGGCGGCTTAACCCAGTGTGCCACAAAGCCCTCCCTGTAAGCTGCTTTAAAAAAACACAAAAACAAAACCTTAATGCTTTGTGAATATCGTTTCATGTCTCTAAATTTCTTAGTATTCTTAGCCACATCATTTTTTAATGGTCACCTCATCTTTAATTGATGTGGGTTTGCTCTGCCTGACTTAAAACCAACTGCCAATTGGAAGATAATCGGTTGTTTCTAATTTATTACCATTAAAATTTTTGAATTTATTTTTTCATTTTATTTGAAAGACAAGACAGAGATAAAGCAGGCAGACAGACAGAGCTCTTCCATCCTCTGGTTCACTCCCTAAATACCTACAAGAGTTGGTCCTGGGCCAGCTGAGCCGGGAGACAGGAAAGCAGGTCTCCCACATAGGTGCAGGAACCCAAGTACTTAAGCCATCATCTGCTGCCTCCCAGGGCACACACTAGCTGGAAACTGAACCCGGATGTGGAGGAGCCAGGCAGGACTAAAACCAGGCACCCCAATATAGAACGTGGACATCTCAAGGGCCAACTTAACCCTGTGTCAAACATCTGCCCCCATCGCCATTTTATTTTATTTTTATTTTATTTTATTTATTTATTTATTTTTGACAGGCAGAGTAGACAGGGAGAGAGAGAGACAGAGAGAAAGGTCTTCCTTTGCCGTTGGTTCACCCTCCAATGGCTGCCACGGCCGACGCACTGCGCTGATCCAATGGCAGGAGCCAGGTGCTTCTCCTGGTCTCCCATGGGGTGCAGGGCCCAAGCACTTGGGCCATCCTCCACTGCACTCCCTGGCCACAGCAGAGAGCTGGCCTGGAAGAGGGGCAACCGGGACAGAATCTGGCGCCCCGACCGGGACTAGAACCCGGTGTGCCGGCGCCGCATGGCGGAGGATTAGCCTAGTGAGCCACGGCACCGGCCGTCCCATCGCCATTTTAAACTCTATAAATTCTTGGTGAATTGTTGTGTGAACCCCTAATGATACCCTTAGGATAAACTCCTATAAGTAGAATGGAAGGCACAAAAATCTGTGTGTTTCTGGATTCAAATTTCTAAATCCTCCTCTTGGAAGGGCCATCACAGTTCATATCCTTCCCTTGGTGCTCACTTTCCCAAACCCTCACCAACTCTGCATAATATACACATAGTTTTAAAAAATGAACATAGCACAGTGAAAATCCCATGACCAATTAGGGAAAATAAATGGCGTCTTCTTTTTAAAAGCAGGATTTCTTTGGGATGGGTCTTTGGCACAGCAGCGGGGACACCTGCATTTCATATTGGAGTGCCTGCGTTTGAGTCTCACCCCTGCATGCAGGCCCTCAAAGGCAGCAGGTGATGGATGGCCCAAGCGTTCAAGTCCTTGCTAGCCACTTGGGAGACCTGGATTAAGTTCCTGGCTCCCAGTTTCTAAGTGGCCCAACCCTGGCCATTGTAGGCATTTGGGAAGTCAAACAGCAGTTGGAAGATCTCTGTCTCTCTGCTTTTCAAATAACTAAAAATTTAAAAAATAACATTTCTTTGACAGTACAGTTGTTGAACTTTAAAAAAAATTTGAGAGGCAGAGAAACAGACATTGACAAACAGACAGACGGACACACACACACACATCTCTTATTTGCTGATTTACTCCCCAAATGCCCACAATGGTTGTGGCTGGACAAGGCCAAAGCCAGGAGGTGGGAACTCAGTCTGGTAGGGGCCCAAGTCCTTGTGCTGTTTCTGCTGCCTCCCAGGGTGCACATAAGTAGGAAGCTGGAAATAAGGAGCCAGAGTAGGTAATCAAACCCAGGCTGTAGGATGCAGGCATCCAAACGGCTATGCCAAACATTTACCTCAACTTTTTGTTTTTTTAATGGTTTTATCCCTGTATGTGTGTGTGTGGGCCGGGGGGGGGGGGGGGGCGGGGGGAGAACATGCACTGCCTATTTTCTCCATTTTCTACAAAATATTTTCCTTTTTTAAAATGTGTTTTTTGAAAGGCAGAGTGACAGAAAGAGAAGGATAGATGGATGGAAAGATCTTCCAGACCGTGGTTCACTCCCCTAATACCCATTAACAACTGGGGGTAGGTCAGGCTGAAGCCAGGATCCAGGAACTCCGTCTGGATCAATCAGCTGGGTGTCAGGAACCCAAGCACTTGGGCCATCATCACCTGCTGCTTCTTGGGCCACTAGCAGGAAACTGGACTGGAAGTGGAGGAGGGACTCACTCCCTTCCAGGCACTCCCAGACGGGATGCGGGCATGAAGTGCTCTGTCACAGCTCCCACCCCTACAAGATCATTTTCTCTAAGTTTTCTAAGTGCTGTCTGCATAGAAGGATATTAACCCTTTGTAACAGGTATCACAGCTATTTTCTCTTGCACGTTGTTTGCCTTTGCATTATTTTTACATGTGTTTCCCAGAAGGTTTTATGTTTTAAATAAACTTGCTATTTTGGAATGATGTTTTTGGGAATTGTTTTAGATGTACAGAAAAGTTGCCAACATAGTACCTTGGCCCAACTTCGCCTAATGTTAACACCATACTTAATCGTGGTACATTTGTTGAAACAAAGAAATCCCTTCAGCTTTTACAGCTGCCCTGGTGTCGAGTGGCAGACGCAGGCTCCTCTGATGTCCCCCGTGCCTGTAGTGGGGAGTTCTGTCTAAAGTTTGCATGATGGAAATTGGGAGCATATTCTCCCCTACCCCCCAAATCATGATTTTGTGAATTTCCCCGTCAGAGCACTGAAGACAAATCAATCAATAACATCCAAACACATCATGAATTGGTTAATAGCACTGTAGAGCTCATCATACCAAGTCACCACGTCTGTACCCGCAAAGGCCTAACGAGCTTTGGTTTTGAAGCACTCCGGGGTCTCGGACATCCACTGCGAGACTGAAGTGGTGCTGCTTTCTCCGGGGGTCCCAGGGAGAGTCCTGGGCACCCTAGTGTTAGGCAGGCTCACCTCCTGGAGTTCAAGGGTAAGAGCGGGCAATGTGCCTTAGTCATCCTTAGAGGGAGTAACCATTAGAGCTGTTTTCCAGACAGCGGTCATCTTTCTCTGGGTGAATCCCAGGCTCCCCAGGGATAGGCTGATAAGGAAGCCTTGGGTCCCAAATGGCCTTTTCCTAGAGCCGGGTAGATTTCCCACGGATAACTGGGCGGTGCCCGGGGCTGAGGCCAGCTCCTGGTGCCTGCTCTACCCCCGAGGAGGAGCCTGCTGCTTTCTGTGACCTCTTTGCGACTGTGGATTTTCTCAGCGATTCTGGGGATGACGGACATGTGAAGTGTGATATTCGCTGTGCTGATGGTTTCATCCTGGGTACATATCTATGTCAAAATGTATCACATTACAGGTTGTAAACAAATGCAAAATTGCATATTTTAAATATATGCAGCTTATCAACTCTAAAACAAAGGTTCAGAAGAGGTTTTACTCGGCTTCTAGAATGAGGAGGAGGCAAGGACATGCCCTGTTGAGCCATGGGTCAGTTTGTATCATCAGAAGCACAGACAAGAAGACTACAATGTCCTATGCTATATGCTGTGCCTTCTCCTCCTTCCAACTTCTATTTATTTATTTATTATTTTTTTTTTGACAGGCAGAGTGGACAGTGAGAGAGAGAGAGACAGAGAGAAAGGTCTTCCTTTACCGTTGGTTCACCCTCCAATGGCCGCTGCGGCAGGCGCACCGCGCTGATCCGATGGCAGGAGCCAGGTGCTTCTCCTGGTCTCCCATGGGGTGCAGGGTCCAAGCACTTGGGCCATCCTCCACTGCACTCCCGGGCCACAGCAGAGAGCTGGCCTGGAAGAGGGGCAACCAGGACAGAATCCGGCGCCCCGACCGGGACTAGAACCCGGTGTGCCAGGGCCACAGGAGGAGGATTAGTCTAGTGAGCCGTGGCGCCGGCCCTATTTATTTATTTTTTTAAATTACTCTCAGGGCCAGTGCTGTGGCATAGCAGGTAAAGCCTCCTCCTGTGATGCCAGCATCCCATATGAGTGGTGGTTTGAGTCCTGGCTGTTCCACTTCCAATCCAGCTCCCTGCTATTACACTTGGGAAAGCAGCACAGGGTGGGTCCCTTGCACCGACTCGGGAGACTCGGAAGAAGCTCTGACTCTTGGCTTCTGATTGGCCCAGCTCCGGCCATTGCAGCCATTTGGGGAGTGAACCAGCACATGGAAGATATTCTCTCTCTCTTGCGCGCACGCTCTCTCTCTCTCCCCCTGTTTCTTGTAACTCTTTCAAATAAATAAATAAACCTTAAAAAAATAGTGTCCTCATCCATTCCAGGGAATGCTCGTTTTCCTCACTCAGGCATCATCTTTGAGTCTTTTCTCCCTTTGGCCTTGACACAGGATAGAAGCAGGCCCCTCCTAATCTGACACGGATCCATCTCCAGCTCTAAACCAGTCAGGAGCAAGGGGCATGCGGAACCTCACTGCAGCTGACTTCCCTGGGGCTGACGTCAGTAAGCAACATGGACAATCTGAGCGTGTCGTGTGCCAAAACCCCAACAGCACCTGTGCAGAACACGGAGCAGGGTGCACACTGAAAAGTGTCGTATGCCAAGGGGGAGGAGCCAGGTTGTATGCCAGGGATGCAAATCAAAGAGTCATGTGCCGAGGGGAATCTCCAGGGCTCCCCAGTCCCATAAAAGCAGCTGTCCAGCTCCCAGGGGAGAGCGAGGCAGTAGAACCTCCTCCCACCATGCTGTCCCGCCTTGTTCTTGAGCATAAGCCCCAATAAACCTTGTCTGGTTTGTTCATTGACCTCTTGACAATTTGCGTTTGCAGATGAGTCACAGAACCGGGGGTTGGTAACAGACTCAGGAGTGAGGGGGGCCGAGGCCTCCTTTGGACCCCCACTCTCTCTCTTGCCATTCCCACTATGCCTTCTGGGAAGAAAGGAGAGCACTCTGTCCGTCCACTAACAGTGGTCTCAATTCATTGGCTAGTACTTCCCAGGAAAAGTTCTTTGGGAGTGTACCCATAGAGGAGTTCATCAAGACAAACTCTTGTGGTGGGCATTTAACCTAGCAGTAACACGTCTGTGTCCCACATCAGAGCACTGGGGTTTGCGTCCCAGCTCTGACTCCTGACTTCATCTTCCTGCTAATGCAGACCCTTGGAGGCAGCAGGTGATGGCTCAAGTAGTTGGGTCCCTGCCATCATTCACATAGGGGACCTGGGCTTAGTTTGTAGCTCCTGGCTTTAGTCCCAGCCCAGTTCCTACTATTGCAGGCCTTTGGGGGCAGGGAGTGAATCAGCGGATGTGGGCTCTTCCTCTGTCTCTGACTCTCAAATAGATTTACAAGATGGAAAAACCCAGCAAGTCCTGTGGAACCTGGGTGTGGAGGCTCTCCACCGTCTAGCCTAAGCTTCTCGTTGCTGTGCCTTCCCCATAACTCCCAGGTCAAGTCTTTCCTTCAGTGGGGCAAGTTTCCCCCTTAACCCAGTTGTATGCTGTATGCTTGGCCTGTTCTCCACCTCGCTCGTGTTCCTCTGCCACAAGAAATGTAGGTTCTCCTCACGTTAGGGCAAATACCACTGGCCCTAAGACAGCTCAAGCTCCATCTTTGCTCCAAAGCTTTTTGGGCAGCTGGAGTCAGGAACTTTATCCATGTCTCCCACAGAGGGTGCAGGGACCCAATTACTTGGCCATCACCTGCTGCCTGCAGGAATCTAGAATGAGAAACTAGAGGCTGGATTAAACCCAGGTACTTTGATGTGGGATGCACGCATCCTAAACAGTTTTACTATACAAGACTGCTTATATATAGTCTTACTATACAAGGTGAGCTAAATGCCTGCTCCTCCTGGAGGACTTGATGAATTCTCCATCACATTCATTACAATTTATTGGACAACTGTTTATCTGATAGTTGCTGGGGACGCGAAGATGCATCATTAACCTCTGCCTTTTGGTTTTGGTCTTCTCTCTAAATCCCAAGAGAATGATAAACCAAGATAATCCTGTGATTTCTTAAGCCAGAAACATCATATGTATACTTTTTCTTTTAACCAGGGACTTGAGAATTTTAAGCCTGGGATTTAAAGTGAGTGTGGATGAAGGATTGGACACACAGAGGATGGGTGAAAACATTTTTTTGTAGCTGTTTGTGGTTGGTTCTTGTCGGGCTTAATATAATGTGTATGGGTGACCAAATATTATTAAGTATGATTCCTAAAAATACAGGTTCTTTTTTTAAATAAAAGAGATTTATTTATTTAGTTGAAGGGCAGAGAGAGAGAGAGAGAGATCTCCCATTCCCTGGTTCACTCCCAAAATGCCCACAATAGCCAGAATTGAACCTGGCTGAAGCCAGGAGCCAGGACTTCTGTTCTATGCAGGTCTCTCACATGGGTCAGGGACCCAAGCACTTGATCCATCATCTGTGGCCTGTAGGTGCATTAGCCGGAAGTTAGATCAAAATGAGAAGCAGGACCGAATCCCAGGCACTCCAGTATGGGATGTGGGCTTCCCAAATGGCAGTTTGACCAGCGGGACTGCAACACCTGCCCCACATGTGTTTTCTTGTGTAGTAAACAGCAGTGGCTGATTAATGTGGATCTAGGAAAGATTACTTTAAAAAAAAAAAAACAACTCTTTGCTTAAAAAGCAATATGTGTGAAAAAATACTCTGGGGCAGGCATTTGGCACAGAGGTTCAGATGCTGCTTGGGATGCCGTGTCCCATACTGGAGTGCCTGGGTTCAAGTTCCAGCATGCCCCTGACTCCAGCTTCCTGCTGATCTACACCTTAGGAGGCAGCAGGGGACGCCTCAAGTACGTGGGTCCTCATCATCCGAGTAGGAGACTTGAACTGAGTTCCGGATCCCTGGCTTCAGCCTGGACCAGTCCCAGCTGTTGTAGGCATTTGGGGAGTGAACGAGTGGATGAAAGATCTCTGTCTCTCCATGTCTCTGCCTTTCAAAGAAATAATAATAATAAATAAAGTCATGGCTTCTTTGAAAAAAATACTGTGAAATATAGAAAGACATTTGGAAAGGCATCCTCCGATTGGTGATGACACAAAACACTTCTTTTTCATCCAAATTTTCTATAGCAAGGACCGTTATTGTTACACCCAGAGAGACATTTTCATTTTTGGGAAAAACACAGGGATATCAATTAGGTGCAAATGCAGATGGATCACGTTAAGAGACAGAGCAAAATTGACTATTCAAAGGGCTGCTGTCTGGTTTACTATAGAGTGGGGGCTGGAATGGGCCATATCTACAGGGACCTTCAGCAGATGTGGCCTCAGTGATTGTGGTGTTTCAGGGTAAACATTAGAAAAATAAACAAACGAGCGAACTAATGGAATGTGATAGACAGGGTGCCTGACTAATTGCCATAAGTGCTCTGCGCCCCCTCCACCATTTTTCCCCCCCATCAGAGGCCCAGAAAGGACTTTCACCTCCAGGTCTGTTACTCTGCCTTCTCTCACTGCGCAAAGCCGGTGTTCTGAATCATGAATATGATTTGCCCTTGGCGTACTCTGGCAGCGCTGTTTTCTTTCCGACCAACTTTGTTATCGCACTCAAGCAATGGCAAACGGACAGCTGGGTGATATCAAGCAGGTGGATTTCTGCAGCCTTGAGACTTTCCCATGCAGGTGGGAATTTGACCATTTGGGAGTTTGCTTGAGTTCTCAGCGGGCCAACAGATCAGCCTCAGCTGTGTACCCTATAAATAAAGTTCAGGAAGGACTGAATCCTGGACTCTGGGAAAGCCTTGACCATGAGGTTCATCCTGTTTTTTGGTGCACTGTTTGGGCACATCTACTGTCGAGAAACATTTGTGGGGTAAGTTAACTGTTTCTGGTGCTTGTTTGAATTTTACTTAACTGATGCACAGGACTCTCCCTGTTTGTAACCTAATAAGGGCTGAGTGTGTTCAGAATTTTCAGAGGTGTTCCCTTAGATTGAAGGGGAGGGTAGTGGGGAAGGTAGGAGCAAGTGATCAAAAAAGAGATGCATGACATTTAAAGGGGAAAAAAGGTGAAAACCATCAACGTCAAATACAGAGACAAATCCCCAGTGGAGGAACTTTGATTTGGAAATAAAAGACCAGGATTGCAATCCAGGACATACATGCACAAGCCAGGCGGGCTCTGGGATGTCCTGAGAACAAAGGAAAAGTGAGGGGTTTGGTTAGGTCAGAGAAATCTATAAGTTATTCTGAATGACAACTCATTGCCACTTTCAGGGCTGGCCCATGCTGGCCAGCTCCGATTGGCAAGCCGTTGCAATTATTACGTGAGGTTAGACGTAGGGCATAGCTGCAGTTTCTGTTGGCCGTTGCTAAGGGAAAGGAGCCCTGAAGAGAGGGCTGGCTGCTTTGCTGGTCTGTGAGGGGTCTCTGTGTTTGAGTCCTTTCTTCCCCATGGCCCCTCGACTCCAGGTCAGTGGGTGTGACGGGACTGACTCCATTTTGTATCCCGCATCTTCATGAGACAACACACACACAGCCCTATTTCTCTCCGGGCTTCTGCATTCTTCCCTCTGATCAGAATGCCATGATGAGAGACACCAGGGAAAGTCAAGCTGGCCCCTGGCCTCTGGGGGTCACCAGGCTACTGTCCCACTGCCTCTGCAGGCCCCTGGGCTGTGTCCTCCAGGTTGGCCCTGGGCCTTCCCTGTCTTCATAGCCAGCGGCTGCACGGTGGGACCTTGGCAGTGGGAAGGCCAGGGTTGTTAGCAGACCAGCTCTTCTCTTCCTGGCTTTGAGGGCACATCCTTGTGAAGTCCTGTGGTCCCGCAAGCTGTGAAGGACCTTAGGCAGCATTTCTTTCTTCATAATTGAAATACAAACTCCATTTTATTTATTTATTTGAGATAGATAGAGAATCTCCCATCTACTGGTTTCATTGTCCAAATGCTCGCAACAACAGGGGCTGGGCTGAAGCAAGGGAGCTGGGCACTCGGTCCAGGTCTCCCATGTGCGTGCCAAGAGCCCAGCGACTTGAGCCATCACTGCTGCCCCCAGAGTCCACATTAGCAGGAAGCTACTAGAATCAGGAGCCAGAGTCAGGAACTGAACCCAGGCACTCCGATAGAGGAAGCAGGTGTTTTAATGAGGGTCTTAACCGCTAGGCTAAACATAAAGCATATTTGTAAGGAACTAAAGAAACTGAAGAAAAAAAAAAACTGTCTTAAAAAACTGAGTAGTCAAATTTGGGAGCAGAGGGACATAAATATTGTAGACTTTCTAGGAACTTGGACTAGATTAGGGTGCTTCTGTAAGAGGTGCGCTAGGTCACAGCATGGACCCCAGGTTTTTTTTTTTTTTTTTTTTTTTTAATCATGAAACTCCTATCTCTTTTTATCTTTTTGCTGAGCAACTTAAAGGACTACTTACCGAGCTTCAGAGCACACACCTGGAACATTAGCCTAATGTACTGCTTTTCCCAGGGCTTTCCCTTTTTAAAAGAGGACTCCAGGGAGCCCATGCATTAACCAAAAGTAATAAGACTCCAGTGGAAGACTTTGCGGAGTATTTACAGCAGATGGATGCGTGCAGGCAGGAGAGCCTGGAAGAGCGCATGCTCTCTCCTGTGTCTTCTGCTGTGCACTGGAATCACACGGGGCTTGCTTTCAGAAGACCAGGACTCTGGTTCCTGTGTAAGGCTTATTACACTGATTCATTCCCCCACTGCACACATGGATGCGGCAGGGACTTGGGAAGCTAGCGGCTTAGAGAAAGGGATGGAGGAAACTGGTGCCAAGAAAAGTCTGTGGGATGCACCCGGTTGCCTCTCTAGGATATGTCTGCTTGTTTTGAGAGGTCTTTTCCTGCCCAGGTGTCCTTAATATCCTTTATTCCGTGTGTGTGTGTGTTTGGGCCATGTGAATGTGGGTTTGGATACAGAGCCCTCCTACATTGTCAGTCGACAAAAACAAAAGCAATAAAAATAAAAGATCTACCTAAGTATGAATTGATTTACGAGCACTAAATTGATGATTCCACTCTCCCTTGGTATTATTTCTGAAAAATGGAGATAAGTTTTAAAAGCCATTGCTTTATAAACAGCAGGCGTTGTTTGACAAATACTCTTTAGCTAAAGGAGAGGCAAGGAGCAGGTGTACCTCTTACTGGTTATTTTCCTAACCCTGTCTTGGAGGAAAGAGAGCCATGGCGTGACCTCCTCAGGTCTGGGGATCTGGGTGAGTATGCTCATGAGTTTTTGGACCATCAAAGAGCTGATGGACTATTGCATTCACCTCTTCCAAGCAGACACTGACCGGAGCAGGAAGCTACTGAACACAGTGTTCAAGCTCCGTTCTGAAGTCATATTTGTGTTCGCTGTGTTTTAGAGACCAGGTTCTTGAGATCATACCAAGCAATGAAGACCAAATGAAGAGTCTGGTGCAGCTGGAGGCTGAAGAGCATCTCCAGGTATCCGTCCTCGCGGGGCTCTCTGCCTCCCGCAGCGAAAACTGCGGGCAGACACGACGGTTGGGATCGCTTCTGCATTGCATGCTGACCTCTCTGACATGGCGTGGAATACGAACTTGTGAAATGGGATTCTGAAAACCTGGGCTCCAGTCCCCGCTGCCTGCCAGTTAGAAGTCCCCTACTGGCTTGAGTTTCATTTTGCCATTCAGAAACACGGGCATAAATATACCATTCACCTGTCGCTCAGATTTATTGTAAGAATGAAAAGAGTTCAAATGTGAAGGTTACCTCAAAACACTACTGGGCACTTCGAGCACATTATTTCCTTCCTAAAACATTTCATAGTGTTCACATCTTATGATGAAATGAGGCAGCTTTTTAAAAAAGTGCCCTCATTTTAAATCTTTTCCTTCAGTCCATTTTAATATCTAGCTGTAGGGGAAAACAACACAACACCTTTGCTAATGCTTGATTATTGAAAAACCCTTGCCCTGTTATAGCAAAAACAGATACAAAAGGATTTCTTGAAACCTTTCCATGCTGAGCCGTCCATGTCCCCAGAATAACCCACTCATTGCCTTGGCTTGGCCTTTTATCCTTTTCAGCTGGACTTTTGGAAACCAGCGACCATACCAGGGGCAAGAGCCCACGTCCGCGTCCCCTTCGGCAGCGTGCAGGCCGTCAAAGCTTTCCTGGAGTCCCAAGGAATTGCTTATTCCATCATGATTGAAGATGTTCAGGTAATTACAGCACAGATCAGCCTCCCCGAGCTAGCTGTTCTCCGTGAACTGGCGGTCCAGCCTGGGGGCCCTGCGGGTGTCACCAGGGCCTCCCAGCAGCCTGGGTTACAGCTGCAGGGGGGCAGAGGGAGATGCCACCTCCTTTGCGTTTGGCACAACTGGAATATGGTGACAAAGAATGTAAGGGAAAGGACAAAAATCAAGCTACAGTATGCAATAGGAGTGCATACCGAGGGTATTAGTCAAAATAGGAAAAAGCAAACTGCTATTCATTTCTTTCTTTGAGAGTCAGAACGAGAGAGTGCTTCTACCTGCTGGTTCACTCCCCAGATTCCTGCGACAGCTGGGGCTGGGGCAGGCCAGGCTGAAGCTGGGAGCCAGGAAATCAGTCCAGCTGTCCCACATCGGTAGCATAGACCCAACTACTTGAGCCACTACCTGCTGCCTCTCAGGGTCTGCGTTAGCATGAAGACGGAGTGAGGAGGTGGAGTATGAATTGAACCCAGGGACTCCTGTCTGGAACATGGGTGTCTTGTTGGCTGCTGTTTAGTTTTTAATCAGAAGTCAACTTGGGCCAAGAGTTCCCAGAAAGGCAGGATGAGCCATAGGAGTGTGCCATCTGCCACGGGACTGCGCGTCTGTGTCTGCAGCATCCGACTAGCTGGAAGTCCAGTTAGTACCATGTTCCCTTTCAGAGGGCTGCCAGAATAAGGACAAGATATGACCCTAAGGCCAGCAGGACAGGAAGGGGAAGGCTTGGTACGGGGACCTAGGAGTCACTTCTTTCAAAACTATAGACTGAAATGCATGGCTATACAATGACTATCCCTAGAATTGGTTTATCTTAGGTTCTGTTGGACAAAGAGGATGAAGAAATACTACAGAATCGGCGAAGAGAACGCAGCGGGAACTTCAACTTTGGGGCCTACCATACCTTGGAAGAGGTAGGTGTTTCAAAATGGGTATTTCAACATGAACACCAGAGAAATGGGCCACTCTCTCCTCTGCTGATAAGGACTATGTGGGAAGTGATTTGATGACTTAGAAAGTAGTCTCCAATTACTTCCCGAACCTCTCCAAGTTTCCCTAGGATTTCACAGCCAGTGTCACGGTCACTGACTTAAGGCAGGACCTAAAGTCTCCCTGCCCATCCGGCAGCCACCCAGGGTTGTGGATGGTCTTACGTGAGTTCATAGGCAGCTGCTGTTCACCAAGCCAATGGAGAGCTGTGCCTTAGCACTGCCACCGAGGATGGAATCCGGGGTCACCACGACACCTCTGACTTCCAGCCAAGGTTGGGGTCTCCCAGCCAGCCCAAGCCTCATGGTAGCAAAGTCTTACTTGAGTGCCATGAACCATGCCCCCTACCTCCATGTGGGTCACCTGGTGCTGCCTGGGTTCCTGGGTGGTGCTGCATTTAACTGTGACACAGAGCACTTCTTGGGGGCCACTGGGGTCCACCTGCACTTGGGAATCGGGTGGGTGAGGGAATGGTCATGGGGGGTTAAGAAGTGGGAGGGTGGGGGTGGGGTAGCAGCTGTAAAGAAGGCACAAGTTTCCAAACCAGTAATTTAAACATTTGCAAGTGTTCTGAAAAAAATTGTTTGTGGCACAGCACAGTGTGATCTAGACTCATTTGGGGGACAAAATCTGATCTGACTGACTTGCTAACTTGTTTCACCACCGGAAATACTCAGGTGCCCGAGTATGGAGCAAGGTCATGTGTGTGCGCCATACAGTATACTTCCAATTACTCATATAGAACTCCCTCTTCAAACACAAAAGTCTGAATCTGAAACACATACGGCCCCAGAGGTTTCAACCCGGGACTGCCTGAGGAAGGCAAGGAGCGGAAGGGTGCAGCCTGGGCTGCTGGTACAGCCGGACCTGCCATTTCCCAAACGCGTGCTGCAGGTGCCTGCACGGGCTGGCTCCCAGCGTGGGCGCAGGCGGGCAGCGTCTCCCCGGACAGGAGCGAGGTCACCCATGGCTTTGGGGTCTCCGGGCAGACTCGTGTCCCAGGCCCGAACTAGCCCGGCTGCGTTCTACAGCATCTGCCTTTGTGGGTGCCGCTGCCATTTGTGTCCCTCTGCGGGCAAAGGCGAGCAGCTTTAAGGCCGGGGCAGCGCTGCCCGGAGAGGGGCCGAGGAAAACCCCAGGCAAACCACATCTGGCCGTGTTAGCTTTGCACCCAACTGCCAAGAGCCGGCTCTGCTGCGGCAAGATGGCCTCTCCCTCCCAGCCCTGTAGGCGCCGCCTGGCTCGGCCTCCGGCAGCGGGGGGCCCCAAGTCTTAGCCCACCCGGCCCTTGCCATGGGGTCCCCGGGGTCAGGGATGGGGAGAGGGAGAAGTCATTAATGTTAGGATTAGCTCATTCATTTGCAAATACCTTTTTTTTTTTTTTAACATTGCAGATTTCCCAAGAAATGGACAACATCGTGGCCCAGCACCCTGGGCTAGTGAGCAAAGTGCGCGTTGGGGCTTCCTTTGAAAACCGGACCTTGACCGCACTCAAGGTAACGGCCGCGCGGAGCGGCTCTCGCTCTGGATGCTTCTAGAACCCAGCTCCTCCCAGCTCAGCCGGCTAGCTAGCTGGTCTTTTTTTTTTCCTTCCTTCCTTCCTAACCGGTCCTTGCTGGTTTTGAGCACCCCTCCCCCCACCCCAACCTGCAAACCCTCTTTCTCTTTTTCTCTTGCGCAGGCTGACGCAGGCGGCAGCAGGGAATTAATGCGCACGTACTGATGATGGTTGCGCTCCCAGGGACCAGGGCAAGGGGGCTCACCCACGGAGCCGGGGCGGGGGCGGGGGCGGGCCCCGGGGAGCCAGGAGGGGCGGGGTACATTGTGCAATAATTAAGGTGGGCGTCCTTTGCCTCTCTCTCTCTCTCTCTTTTTCTGTATCTTTGCCTTTCTTTTCTAACAGAAAAAACACACACACACACACACACACACACACAAAATGACAACACCGAGAAATTGCCCAAGCTGCATTAAAATAAAAGACTCAGCGTGCGGGATGAGCGCCAGCTACACCACGAGGGCAAATAGATGCCTTGCACCGCAGGCAGGCGGGTCTTAGGTGATCGCCTGGAAGGAGGTCAGGGTTTTACTCCAACTTGTAACCTCTAACCGCCGCTAAGTGCTGATCACTTCACATTTTTGCACTTTGCCCTGAAAAAGAGTGAAAATTATTTCCCCAGATTTCCTAGAAAGAGTTTGTTAAAAAAAAAAAAAAAAAGGGAGCGAGAGGGAATGTCACAACTGGGCTAAATTTGGAAGCGTGTGGCTGGGAACCAACTGAGTAACTGGGGCAGATGGATTTCTCCCGTGTTTTTCCTCCAGCAGGCCTGGCAGGAGTGTTTTGCCTGCTTTATGGAGCCGGGGTACGGTTGTTCACGTTTACTCCTCTCTCTCTATCTCCTCTTCTCTGCTCCTTCCAGCCACGCGGGGCCAGGATTCTCTGCTGTGGATTTTCCTGGGCCTGCCCTCTTCCAGGTGTTCTGGTGGTTGGGGATGTCGCATGGTTTTGGAAGTTCTCTACTTTTTACGTTTGAGCTTTTTTTGGAGGAAGAGGCATAGAACACTTTGAACCAAAACTCTCCAAACCCGTGAAATGTAATTTTTTAGCAAGGATTTGCATTTCTCATTTACCTTATCTGCTATGTTTAGAATGCTGCGCCGCGATAGAAGTTGATGGTGCAAAAATAATCTTTTCCTCCCCATTTACTGATCCAATTGGCCCAGCCACTGTTCCAGATAAAACCAAGTCACTTAGATCATAAAATTTCAACTCTGGAAAGCACTCCAGAGCCTGATGTCCTGCTTTTGGTGAAGGACTCGAAAGGTTATCACAGGCGTTTTTCTAACAAAAATTCACAAGATCATTACACAAATTTGGAACAGAGAGAAAAAAAAAAAAAAACAAAAAATTGAGAAAAGGAAAAAAAAATCCCCATCATTTTAATTCTTTTACAGGATGATAGCTGGGACTATTTTGTTGTCTCTTTTTCTGCTTCTGTCTCTTTTCTTTTTCCTTTTCTCTTTCCGTCTCCCTCTCCCTCCGTTTGTATGGATGTATACATATGTGAGCATTTACGTGAAGTAATATTTTTAAAAATGAGGATATCCTGTTCTGTAACCTGGCTTGTTCCAATTTACTGCTTGTGAATGTATTTTCATATCATTACACTCTCTGCAAGAATTTTTCTTTTTTTAACAGACGTCAAAGGAGAAAAAGCCTGTGCCCTCTTGTTAGCCTGTATTTAAACTCATTTTAAAAGGGGGACAGAAAACACTCAACTTTGGGGAGAAGACACTGACAGTGTCAGCTGCCTGTGTCTCTTCCTTCTCCCTTCTCCATCGCATCGGGAACAGAAGGTGGGGGGAGGGCAGAGGAGGAGACAGAGGTGGAAAGGCTGGGGGGCACGAGGTCGGTCACATTCTTGCACCTGTCTTTCAGTTCAGCACTGGAGGTGACAAGCCAGCCATCTGGCTGGACGCGGGGATCCATGCGCGAGAGTGGGTTACCCAAGCTACCGCACTCTGGACAGCAAATAAGGTTATCTTGTCCCACATTTCTAACTTATTCTGTCTGTCTGGGGTCAGGCCCACTAAGTGTGCAGTAGTCCCTACGGTCCCAACAGCCGGCGCTCTCAGCCAAGCCTCCTCTTACCACACGGGCAGGAAATAAACCCATCCAACCCCTTTTGGTATTGCCCCATCTGGTGCCCTGGCGCACTGACCCTGGCCCGGCCACTGTGAGCTCTGTTGAAAGACACAGGGAGCTAGACAAGATCAAGATCGAAAAGGTGGCGGAGAAGGGCCCCGGAGGGTCAGAGATTTCAGCATTAGATTCCAGAGAGGTCGCTTTGCTGCCTGACTCAGAGGGCTGAGGCTTCATGTACCAGGAACCTATAAAATGGCAAAAGGGGCTCGGAGGGGAAATAGAAACAGGTGCGAAAGCAGCTTACTTGGACCTACAGGTCCAAAGTGAAATCAGTTAAGGGTGTTTGGGTTGCTCTGAAAATTTCCCAAATCTGATTTTGAAGTCAGGATGTAGCAATCGCTCCCTTCCACATGTTCCTTGGCATTGGAGTCAGGACATGGGACTGGGTGGGACCTAGTCTGGCATTTCTTAAGTAATTCCGAAATGACATGCTATAAATCAGAATGTTAATTCATGAGCGAAGGAAATCAATCCACATCAGATTATTCAAGCATGTACAACCACGTGCATACCGAGTGACACATTTTTCCCTTCAATTAAAATGCGGTTACCTTTAGGGTATTATGAAATGGATATTTAACAGTTGAATAATAATGCCTTAGGATGGCTGAGCACAGGAAATGAATAAATTTTAATCCAGCAGAAACTCCAACTCTACCGCAATTGATGGCTAGTGAAAAAAAAAATCTAATTCCCTGAATGGAATTTAAGCAGTTGTCTATATCTTTAGCAAAGTCTATACGTATTTCAGTAAATCTGATATTGGTCATGAGCTCTTTTGGAAAACCTCTATGTGGGGGAATTAAGGAATATTAAAGAATATTCCACAATATATATAAAAAATTTCTCTTCGGCTCATAGATCTATATGAGTGACCATTGCCCATCACTGCAAAATGCCTCAGTAGAGTTCGTAGGCAGACGGGAGAAGAACGGATGTGAGAGCTCTGAGTTTTACTTCATACAAGTGAATTATGCTGACCGAAGATAAAACAGGCCCAGGCCTGTTAAACTCGTTAATGTTACAGGAGACTGGATGGCTGTGTATCCAGAAAGTTCTCGTTGATCGGTAGTGGTTCCTAGCTCACATTTGGAAAAATCGCATTGCCTTAACATTTTGCCCTATGTCCCCCCCCCCCCCCCCCCCCGGCGAACGGGGAGGGGGAGGGTGATGTATGTGTTGTCACTGTTCAGATCGCCTCCGACTATGGAAGGGATCCATCCATCACTTCCATCCTGGACGCCGTCGATGTCTTCCTGCTGCCGGTTACAAACCCCGATGGATATGTGTTCTCGCAAACCCACGTAAGCCTGGACTTTTCCTCTTCTGGCCCCGGGACCTAAGATATGTAGGAACTTGAAAAACCAAATAAAAGTAGTCTTCCTGCCCTGGATTTACTCCAAACAGAATGCCTAATCTCACAGTGGTGGCCCCGAAATGAGGCCTGGAGGAGTGTTCTAATCACTTCTTAGTGCAGCCCGCGGTGTCGGTCCACGCTGCCTCAGTTGGAGCCCACTTCAGCTGTTCCTGGGCTGGCAGAGCCCAGCGTCGGCTGTGAGTCACCTGGGAGATTTGTTCCAGTTATCTTCATGTTCCTTGTGTTGGGATGGGTAGGAGAGCGGAGGTGGACGTTACCTGCCGACAGTTAGATGGCAGTAGGACCTAGGTAGGCAGGACAATGCAGCTAGCATTTAACTTCCTGTTTGTGGTAGAAGTCCTCTGTAATGTCACTAAAAAGGAGCTATGCAATGCCCCCCCCCCACCTTCAAAATCTCATTACAAAGTGCCATTGTGGCAACCGTGACCCTGCGTATATTGAAAATGAATCAGAGCTTCCAGCTTTGTATCTGGAGAGAGCTGACGACGGCGGCGGTGCTTTCAAAGAAACTCAGTAATAACCAGTGCTGGGGAGGGGGAGCTGCCGCCCCCCCGCATCAGGATTCCACAGTCAGGAGTAGGAACCACCGCCCCCTGTATCCCTTTCCCAGAGGTTCATCAGAAGCGTGACCGTACCGACAACCCTTGCGGGTTCTGAAGTAGATTTACCAACTCAGCCCCGTAGTTCCCCCAGTAGTGCCCTCTTGCAGAAACCCCCCCCCCCCCCGCCCCGGTCTTCCCTCTTGCGCTTTGTCCCCGTTGAGAGCACTTAACAGAATGGAGCTCTTTGGAACCTGGTGGGGCAGGCACATAGTTGAGGCGATGGGGGAAACCCCTACTTCTCGCCCAGGTGAGAGGCGCAGAGAAGCCCAGGCAGAACCCTGCAGGTGGGACGGGGGGAGCCCTCTGCGAACAAGGGGAGTGGGTGCAGTTCCGCAGGGGCCTTGGGACAAGGGAATGGACAGAATTCCAAAGGGCCCCTCCCATCAGGCCGAATGACCAGCATTCTCTCCCCACCCTCCACCCCCATATTCCTTTTGGGATGGATGTTAAAGAATCGCATGTGGCGCAAGACGCGGTCCAAGGTGTCTGGAAGCCTTTGTGTCGGAGTGGATCCTAACCGGAACTGGGACGCAGGATTCGGAGGTGAGCAGGGGCCCGGCCCCCAGGGACAGTCAGACCTTTGTCTGGCCAGATAGCCGGTCTGCAAGGCGCCGTAGTGCGTCAGCCCGCTGAGCCCATTCAGGATCCAAGGCATTTAAAAAGCTATTTGAAAAACACTTAACTAAATTCTCTTCACAGGAGTGCAGTGCTGTCACAGAGCTCTGAGCAGCGTTTAATAGGTTTGGTCTCACGTCTTGGTTTTCCCACAAGCTGCAGCCCGGGTTCCCCAGCAAGACTGCAATGGCGGGAGCCTCAGGAAGATCTTAACCAGCCACTAGAGGGGGTTAGGACCTATTCGGAGGAGAAGAATTACATCATCCGTGGATGCTTCGAGAAAGAAAACTGAAACGAAGTACAAATAGGATTAAGAACTGATTTTCAAAATAGTTCCAAAAGATAAACTATTAGCTTGCTTCCCTGGCTTTGTTGTCTGGGTGCTCCTAAGTGTAGGAGTTTGGTGGTAGGTGAGGTGGGAGGGCCCACTTGTTCTCAGGACCAGTTAAAACCCGATATGTTACAGTGGTTGCAGAGTGGAAATTCGTCTGGGTTTTCCTTACTGGGCCACTGTGCCAACGAGGTCAGGAGCTGTGTCTTTGTCACTGTCCTATTCCTGACGCCTGGTGCAGCATCCACAATGTAGAAGGCAGTCGCTAAGTATTTGTAAAGCAAATGAATTACTGAGAGTTAGGGAGACAGGACACACTGGGGAATTGTGACAGGATGTGGATGAGTGGCAGCTTCCTTCATTACTGTTACAATTTTTTTTTAAGGATAAGGGGAAAAAAAAAATCAAAGCTCCAGACTCAAAATACTGAACAAAGCCTACCAATTTAATGACGCTTTTTGTCCTGAAATGTTACCCTATTAAATAATTTTAACATAAGGCAACAGAGGTAGTATTTACACTTGCTGTCACTGAAATTTGGGGACTCCCGGCCCTCACCCTGCTCTCAGGGGTTCCGCAGCCCCAGAGCCCCACCAGGCCTATGGCGGCCCCACTGCAGAGTCTTGGAGCAACTACAGGGGCCCTTGTCACATGCATCCCTCATGCAGAGGATGGCGGAGGCTCCTTGCGTTTGTGGCTTTGTGACTTGGAAGTACAGATGCACACGATCTTCTACTCTTGGACTCTATGACTTGGAAGAGGTCCCAGAAAATGAACTTACTAAACTCCCACCCAGTGCAGGAATTCCATCTATAAAATTAAACCTAGCTGTTCTTCCAACAACTCTCAGAGAGAGGAGATGATCTAATTTGATAGCCCTCCTGTCATATGGAGGTACTATAATTGTTTATTAATTTTTCATTTTATTGGAAAGGCGGAGAGATAGATGGAGAGGTTTCCCATTTGCTGGTTCACTCCCCAAATTCCCCTAACAGCCAGGGTTGGGATAGATTGAAGCCTGGATCACTTCTCGGCCTTTTGGCTAAGATCAAGCATGTAGATTGAAGCCTGGAGCCCAGAACTCGGTGCAGGTCTTCCATGTAGGTGGCAGAGACCCAAATACGTGAGCCACCACCTGCTGCAGCCCGGGATATGCTTCAGGAGGAAGCTGGAACGAAGAGGAGTAGCTGGGACTTGAACTAGGCACTCTGATTTACGGTGCTGGCATCCCAAGCAGCAGCTTAGCCACAGTCCCACATACCCAGGACAATTTTTTTAAGGAAAAGAGATTTGTCTAGGTTCACTTCAGTTAAGCTTCCCGACTACGCCCTTAGGAAGACGCAGGATCCAGCACCATGACCGTCTCGCTCTGGTTTCCAGAGGGGGAGCTCAGTGGTGTGCATAACCTCCTCCCTGTAGTGTCTCCTTGAAAGCTCCTGGTCCTCACTGGGCTCTTCTGCATCCCATCAGGCCCTGGAGCCAGTGCCAGCCCTTGCTCTGATTCGTACCGCGGATCCAGGGCCAACTCCGAAGTCGAAGTGAAATCCATAGTGGACTTCATCCAGAGTCATGGGAAGGTCAAGGCCTTCATCACCCTTCACAGCTACTCCCAGCTGTTGATGTTCCCCTACGGGTACAAGTGTACCAAACCAGAGCACTTTGAGGAGCTGGTGAGTCCCCGAAATTTAACTTCAGCTCAGCCACGAACATCCGCTGGCTGTGTGGACGAGTAAGTTTCAGTCAGTAGGTGGGCCCTGGGGAGGGGGCAGGAGAGGTGGACCAGCACAAGTCACACAAACGAGTGACACGGTGGTGAAGCCCCAGTCCACGCCGCCGAGATCATGTGGCTCTCTGCTGAGTGGCGGCTTCCAGCAATTAGCCCAGGGGTACCTGGGGCCTTTGGCTGTGGGACCTCTCCCCACCACGCGCTGGTCTATGACTTGAGGGCGAAGCCCTCTCCTCGCTAACTGGGACCCTTCCATCCTCTTCCTGCTGGTGACAGCCTTGGGTCAGCTGATGACACAAGCGAGGAGCTGTCCACAGCTGAGGAGATGTGCAGCTATATCTAATTTGGCTTGAAGGCCTGGCTTCTGAATCCTGTCATTAGGGATAAGCCCTTAATTAGGACCTTTGGATCAGTTTACCTTCAAGTAGATGATCTTCAGCAGCCCCAGGCAGAAGTGGTGGTGCTGATTCCGATTAGATGTCTCTTTGGCCTCATCAGTTGAATTTCGGTCCCGTAGGACAGCTTTTGGAGTTCTGATGGTGAGTGTTACCGTGTCGGGGCCGGAAGCTACCTGAAGTGTTCTTCCAGCAGACCTAGCTGACCTCACATTATGCAAACCTGGTGCTCAGATCTGGCTGCATCCCGGCCTTCTGGGGAGCCCATTCCTTGCGGGCAAGTTTCTGTGTTAGGGCTTCTTCTAGCCAGCCAGTGAGGAGTCCTGCTTAAGGTTTTCCCAGCCAGCCCGGGTTTATCATCCGGTTTTACTGAGCAAGTTTATTTTCCTGTGAGAGGTGAAGCTAACAGTTACTTGAAGGCAGTAACCTGCCTTCTCCTAGGTCTTTCTCTGTTCCTCCCAAATCACCCCAGTTCCTTTAAGTATTCACAGCGTGGACCCCCGCTCGCTCACCATCCTGGCCCTTGCTTTCTGCACATGCTTTGCTTTGTGTTTTTCTAGGGTGGCTCGCACAGGGCCGAGCGTGACCACTGCTGCCCTTGTCCACGCCAGGCATTTGTGATAGCCCTTGAGGGTCACATTAGTTCTTTGGCAGTAGCAGAGCAGCGCCGTTGACTCACGTTGGGCTCACTGACAACTGAAACCCCCAGGCTCTCCCAGGCTTCTGCAGAGCCAGGTTTCCCCCATCTGGTGATTGTACATTTGTTTCCCTGGACCCAAGTTCATGACCTCCCATTTATCCCTAGCAAGGACGGTAAAGCCTCAGTCAGTCAACATTGGAACCCTCAAGTAACAGAAAATATTTTGCTGAGCTCCACTTCTTGGAAAAAGACAATCACAGGGAAATGGGCCAATGTAGGGATATAACAAAAAAAAAAAAAAAAAAAAAAAAGTCAACTTCCTAGACACCTCCTGGAGTCAGCACACATTCTCTTAGATGGTCCCATTATAGCCAGCTTCTTTCCATCCGCACTCCTGAGCTGGGAGAGCCCATGGCAGAACAATGGACCCTAGAGTATTGCACACACCTGGGTGATCAAGTAGACAATGGGGACTCCATGCTGTGTTTGCAAATGTGCTCATTTCTCAGTGAAGTCCTTGAGACAAAATAGGGCATGCCCCTCCACCTGGAGTAACCAGAGTCTAGCTAGCCAGGACTTTTCAGTCCAGGTTCTGTTATTGGGCAGCCCATCTCCTGGGAGACAAGTGTTAACCCTTCACCTTGCTTTGGTTTCCCCACTCTAGAATGAAGTAGCCCAAAAGGCTGCCCAGTCGCTCGCGAGCCTGCACGGCACCAAGTATGAAATAGGACCCATCTGCTCGGCCATTTGTAAGTACCTGATGTGCAGGAAGTTTTTACAAAGGATCCACTAAGATGGTAAGATGGCAGGCACCCTGGGAGTCCAATGAAAGCTTTTTTTTTTTTTTTTTTAAGATTTATTTATTTGAAATGCAGAGTACAGAGAGAGAGGGAGAGACAGAGAGAAAGGTCTTCCATCTGCAGGTTCACTCCCCAAATGACCACAACAGCCACAGTTGGGCCGGTCTGAAGCCAGGGGCTGGGAGCTTCTTCTAGGTCTCCCACGTGGGTACGGGGGCCCAAGGACTTGGGCCATCTTCCTCAGCTTTCCCAGGTACATCAGCAGGGAGCTGGATCAGAAGTGGAGTAGCCAGGACTTGAACCCGTGCCCATATGGGATGCTGGCACTGCAGGTGGCTATGTCACAGAGCCAGCCTCCACATCAAAGCTTTCAAATGCCTTGGTCTGAAAGAGATAGGCCTTCATGCCTGGAATCCAAGCTTACTGAGTTTCCCTCAGTAACTCTAGACTCCTCCATGAGATACTTACTATGGATGTCTAGAACGAAGAACTTCTTCGGTAGATGAGTTTGAGAGCTTTCTTAGGCTTGTCCAGACCCTTACAACTAACTCTCACCATGTGAAATTTCTTTACTTAAAAAATGAGTTCTTTATCAAGACCTGCTTCTAAGCCATGCTCTCTTACTAATTTTTTTCTTTCCTGGCCAAGAAGATCTCGTGTCCTGAACAATCCAATGGACTGTGCTAGGGGACACAAAGGGTGTGCCTCTTCAGGAGGACCGGATGGCTCTGTGGGTGCACTGTGACAGCCATTTGTCCATGCCGTGTGTGGGGAAACAAGGAGAGGGCAAATCAGGGGTCCTGAGTGCGGGGAGGCTGCCGTCAGATGGCAAGATGTCCTCCTCCCCGGTGGGCGGGAATAAAAACAGGAAGTGTTGTAGTGTGGGAAATCCCAGTGCACACTTGTGCGGATTCTGAATCCCACAGAGGCACAGTCCCTTTCTGGTGGACAAAGCCGGAAACTGAGGCCCACACAGTCGAATGAACAGGAGTTCCCTAGTGCTGCCATGTTCAAGGATCCTTCAGAAACCAGTGTCTCTAACAGGCATTTGTTCTGCTCAACACACTATCATGCCAAATACTAAGAGAGATACAGAATGATCCCACAAAGAAGTCACTTTTTAGTTGAGGTGCACAGAGAGAAGACTTTTATATGAGCTGTGCAATGGTAGGCTATACGTTTTACAGAAGTATTAGAAAGTTAAGGGGATTTGATGTGGCTGGGTCAGGAAAGGGTTCAAATAGGAAGAAGGCTGAGGCTTAGGGTTGATCACCTTGTAGCTGGGGGAAAGGGGTGGGCATTCTGGCTACTCAACAGCACGGGCGAAGGCCCAGTGTAGGAAACTGCGCATGAGCTCTGGAACTGCCGGTCGGTTTGGAATTGCTGGAAGGAAAGAGGGAAGAGGGGAGAGTTGGGGGAGTTCAGGCTTTTGTGTGCCGTGGGAAAGAGTTTAGATTTGACCCAAAGGATTCTGGAAGCCACCGCCAGTTTCAGCAGGGCAGGGAGTGAGTTGAGGCACGGTGTGGAGATACACACGCTACCTGCATGGAGGATGGAGTGAAGCTGGCCAGGAAGTAGGGACGTCTCCTAGGAGAGTAGGAGAAACTGAGCGGAAGAAGATGGGCTGAGCTAGAGTGTGGCCAGTGAGGGTGCAAGGGGCTGAGGAGGTAATGCCAAACGGCCTTTGGCATTTACTGGATGTGGACATTTTCTCACTAGAGGCCGTGAAGATGAGCCACTAATGGAGAGAATCCAGGACAGTGGCAGAGGGGTGGAGTTGGAAAGATCACAAATCAATTGTAGACCTACTGAGGTTGAAATCCATATTAGGTGAAAGTGGACATGGCCTGTGGCCTTTGAGCTACATGGCCTGAGATTCTGCAGAGACAGATGTAGGAAGAATGGACCGAGAGAGTGTGGTTAGAATGGAAGAGCAAGGAGATACTGGGAGTGGGGCAGCAGTGGGGAGCAAGGTGTCAGACAGCAGAAGGGGTTAAGAGCAGACAGTGAAGCTGAGAACCTTGGATTTCAGTAAGTGGAGAAGTTGCAATTGTTAAAAAGGAGGCCGTGGTTAATAGTGATGAAGGCCATGAAAAGGACAACTAAGGCAAAGATCAAATGTGTTCCATTGGATTTTCACCACTAGTTTATTGGTGCCTGTAACAGAGCAGTTTCAGGAAAGTGGATTAGAAGTCAAATGGGAAAGAAAGAAACGGAAGGCTTTGCTGTTCTTTCTTTCTCTCCTTTCTTTCGAGATAAGAGATGTATTTGTTGACTGTGGGAAAAGAACCAACAGAGAAGGAGAGGTGGGAGAAGCAGGAGAGAGAAATGATCAATGAAGCTTGATTCCCCAGCAGGGGAAAGACGGGGTCACCCACAGGTGCAGAGAAGCGCGATCAGGCTTGATCAGAGCACGGTGTCTTTGGACATGCTGTGGGCCTGGACATAGCTAGAGCCACAGGAGGGGTGGTGGGAGTGGCGGGTGGAGGGCGCAGTGGTGACATGCATACCTCTTAGTCATGGTTTCCTTATCAGGGGTCTTAGAGAGAGAGGAGAAACATTTCACTCACGAGATCCAGAATGTCTCATAGAAATGCAAAAATTACTCATTTAATAACCTACATGTCACAAAGGTTTCTCTATTCCCAGGATATAATTGTTGTTTTTGTTTACATTCTATTTATGATGCATTTTAAAAACTGTGGGAAAAAATATCCAGGGATCATCATGTTTTACTTTAATTTGCAATCACATTGGTGATTTTTGTCAAGGAACCCACCTTATCTAGAGGCATTTACAAATCAAGTAGACCTTGGAAGGCTGGGATTGAGTGTTTTCCTTGGTGAGGTCAGAGATATTGCAGCTATTTCCAATAAGCAAATATCACACAAGTATAGGGTTTGCTATCTGATCTTTTGGAAACTGCCCATCAATCGCCAAGCAGGTTCTGGCTACCTCTCTGTCCAGAACTGATCTTGTTATCCTGCCTCATTGCAGCCCGGACAAGCAGTGCCCTAAGTACCTTGTGCCTCTTGCCCCAGGCCGGTGTGCTGCTCTGCAGGTAGCACCTGTGCCTCTCCACCCGGGAGGTGGCTCATCTGTCGGGGGTGAGACATTTCCGGGAGAGCTTCCCACACAGAGAGCTTGGCCCAAGAGGAGTTGTTCCTGGAGTTCATTCTCAGGGAAGTGTAATGGAAAAAACCTAGACCTTGAGGCTAGAGGCTCAGCTTTGGAACTGAGTCACCTTGGGCAGCTCACTTCTCCTCCCTTGATTTCTTCATCTGTGAAATGGGTTGTCAAGAATTTTAAAAGATAGTATATGGACTAAAAGTGTTTGCTAATGCTCATGCACTTAGAAACATTGTTAGTTTCCTGGTGAACTGCTCTGCTCTCGATAGCGCTGATCTGTAATGTGATCCAACTTTTTGGATAGGATCCTAGTCATTTATTGATAATGATATTTATAATCATAACTGATGCTTATTGAATGCCTACTGAACATCATGTTATCCCAGCTCCTTTACTTAATCTCTCTGAATCCCAACTGACTCATTTTTTAAATATTTATTTATTTACTTGAAAGTCAGTTACACAGAGAAAGAGAGGCAGAGAGAGAGAGAGAGAGACAGACAGACATCTTCCATCCGCTGGTTCATTCCCCAGAAGGCTGCAATGCCTGGAGCTGTGCTGATCCGAAGCTAGGAGCCAGGAGCTTCTTCCGGGTCTCCCATGTGGGTGCAGGGGCCCAAGGACTTGGCCATCCTCTACTGCTTTCCCAGGCCACAGCAGAGAGCTGGATGGGAAGTGGAGCAGCCGGGACTCAAACTGGTGCCCATAGGGGATGCTGGCACTGCAGGCTACGGCTGTATCTGTTACGCCACAGCGCCAGCCCCCCAACTTCCTCATTTGTAAAATGGGAATACCACGAGGAGACTTCAAAAACTTTATGGGAAATGTAAATAAAAGATAAGCTTATTTTGGTGCAAAAAAGTTTGAAACCCATGAATAGCTTTGTCATAGTACACATTTTCTTTGAATTTGTTGAAGATGCTCCCTTAGCCCCCACGCGTGTTAGCAGTTGATCATGCCTGTTTGCCGTATGATGCATCTGGAACTCAGAGCAATAAATGACTCGCCGTGGGTCACCCAGCTGACCCAGGCAGGGCCAGGATTTAATCTGGAGCCTGTGTTATGTCCTTTGGGGAACCTCATAGTGGGACTGGCTGTGGCAGAGGAATTGGCTCTAGCCAAAGTTAGTAATTCTGGTACCCAGGGAAGATTCAGTCCAGGGGTGCAGCCATTTAGTCTTTGTTATTCACCAGGTGCTACCATAGCCATCGTGAGTGAAGGCAAGGTCTTGGGGTTCCTCAGCATTACAGATTGAGGACCCCTAACCCCCAAATCCAAAATGCTCCAAACCCTGAAACCGTGTGTGCCAGTGTGACTCCATGAGTGGAAAACTCCATGCCTGGTCATGTTGCATGCAGGTGCCTGGAAAGTATTATATAAAATTACCTTCAGCCTTGGGGTGAAAGTTATCTGAACCATAAATGAATCTTGTGCTCGGACTTGGGTCCCATCGCTGGATGTCTTGCTAAGTAAATGAAAGGACTCCAAAATCTGGAAAAATTCGTAATTCAAAACACTTCTGGTCCCAGGCATTTCTGTTTAGGGGTGCTCATCCCATAACTCACAATATGTTTTTTTTTTTTAGTCTATTTTTTAGACACTGAGAGAGAGAGACAGAGAGAAAGGTCTTGCTTCCGTTGGTTCACCCCTGAAATGGCTGCTCTGGCTGGCGCACTGCGCTGATCCAAAGGCAGGAGCCAGGTGCTTCTCCTGGTCTCCCACGGGGTGCAGGGCCCAAGCACTTGGGCCATCCTCCACTGCACTCCCAGGCCACAGCAGAGAGCTGGACTGGAAGAGGAGCAGCCGGTACAGAATCTGGTGTCCCAACCAGGACTAGAACCTGGGGTGCCGGCGCCGCAGGTGGAGGATTAGCCTAGTGAGCCGCGGCGCTGGCCCATAACTCACACTATTGACCTCAAGGCCTACTCTCCTCTGGCCTAGTCTCCTTGCCCGCCCAGCCCTGTTCCTAAGAGCCAGGTGGCTCCCTCCAACTTTGCCCTTGCCAGGTCCTCCATGTGACCTCCACCTGCCCTCCCTGGGAGGGGCCTCAGGGCAGACTTCTGAGTCACACCTGCCATCATCCTTCATCACTGTCATGTCAGCAGCCACACGTGTCTCAGGTGTGCATTACTGTGTAGGTCTAAGCCACCTGCAGAGGTGTCAGGCGTGCTACTTGTGTCAGAGCAGAGTCTGCTCCACCCTCTGGCTGAGGGTCGTCTGAGGGCAGGGACTTAACCTGCGCTCCATTTGCAAGCCCCCCTCTCCCACTACACATCCCCCTCTGAGCTGGAGGAGACGCGAGTCAGGAGCGCAGGCAGAGTTCCGGGCGGGTGGGTGGAGCAGAGACCACCAGAGGAAGAGGAAGCGTAGTGGCCACGTGCAGACACCTTTTGTTTTTCAAATTATCAAGTTTCTCACGAGCATGACTTTCTCCTAAACTCTGTTGTCTGAGTCCACGCATGTAGGGGCCTGCCTTACGTTTGATGATAGAGAACTTGACATGGGGGCCATGTGGCCGTGAGCGGCCGTGGGAAAACATAACCGGACTTTACTCCCATGTGCCCTTCAGACCAAGCCAGCGGCGGAAGCATCGACTGGTCCTATGATTCTGGCATCAAATACTCCTTTGCCTTCGAGCTGAGAGACACAGGCCGCTACGGCTTCCTCCTGCCGGCCTCGCAGATCCTGCCCACGGCCGAAGAGACCTGGCTTGGCCTGGAGACCATCATGGGGCATGTCCGGGACCATCTTTATTAGGGCTCTGGGGACGCGCGAACACCATTAAAGTCTTGTTGGTTTGAAGCAGAGCTGGGTTGTGCTGGTTTCTGTTTTGAATCCTCATCTGGGGGCAAGCCCCTGCCCCGTCCCCCTTCATTTTCCAAAACCAAAAAGATTCATCCTAAGCAAAATGTTCCCAATTTCCTTTAACATTTTTTTATTGTGATAAATTATACATAATATAAACTTGATCATTTTGATCACTTCGCATGGGCTGGCATTGTGGCATACAGGGTGAAACCCCTTCCTGCAATGCCAGGATCCCTTATGGGCACAGAATCAGGTCTTGGCCGCTCCACTTCAATCCAGCTTCCTGCTAATGGCCTGGGAAAGCAGCGTAAGATGGTCCAAGTGCGTGGGCCTCCACACCCACGTGGGAGACCTGGAGGAAGCTCCTGGCTCCTGGCTTTGACTGGACCCAGGCCTGACTGTTGTGGCCATCTGGGGAGTGAACTAGTGGATGGAAGACTTCTCTCTAGAACTATTTCAAATAAAATAAATGTAATTTTTTAAAGAGCATTTGCAATGTCACACCACTGTTCATCTCTAGAACGTTATTGTCATCCCAAACTGAAACTCTTTCCCCATTAAACAGTAACTCCCCTTGCCCTCTCCCTCCTGCCTGCGGTTAGGACGGCTGCACTTTCTGCCTGTCTCTGAATTTGCCTGTTCTTGGTGCCTCTTAGAAGTGGGATCATACAGTTTGTCCTTTTGTGTCTGGTTTATGTCTCTAGGCATAATGATTTCAGGATTTCAGCCTGGTGGTATGCAGCATAGGTCAGCTCCTTCATCCTAAAGTTGATGAGCAGCGTTTTAGAGCAAGCAATGCACTTTTGAGTTCACTTATTGGATAAATACTAATGAATCCAGCACAGGTACCAGGCATTACATTCTGTGCCGCCTCCTCTGGGTCCATCGTTGCCACTGGCTTTTCCATTTCTGGAATGCTGCATTGTGAAAACTGGTAGGAACCCAGACCTACAATCTTCCTGTCTTTATTTTTTAAAAAGATTTATTTTATTGATTTGAATGACAGAATTACAGAGAGAGAGGGAGAGACAGAGAGAGAGGTTTTCCATCTGCTTGTTCACTCCCCAAATAGCCATAATGGCTGGGGCTGGGCCAGGTCGAAGCCACGAGCTTGGAACTCCATCTGAGTCTATCACATGGGTGGCAGGGGCCCAAGTACTTGGGCCATCTTCTTTGCCTTCCCAGGTGCATTAGCAAGGAGGTGGATTGGAAGTGGAACAGCCAGGACTTGAACTTGCACTGTGATACAGATGTTGGTGTCACAGGTGGCAGCTTAACTCTCTGTGCCACAATGTCAGCATTATTTATGATGGTGATTTTAAACACGACTCAAGAGGCTTCTTGTCGAGTCAGAGAGTCAATTTTTTAATGTTTATTTGTTTTATTATTTATGAGAGAGAAAGAGAGTTTGTATTCGCTGGTTCATTCATTCCCCAAATGCTCACAACAGCTGGGGTTGGGCTGAGCCAAAGCCAGGCCTAGGAGCCGGGAACTCAATCCTGGTCTCCCACAGGGGTGGTAGGGACCCAACTACTTGAGCCATCACTGTTGTCTCTCAGGAGCTTGGGCATCTTAGCTGCTAGGCCAAATGTCCACTCCGCTTACCATTCTAACAAATGTCAGAACAATTATTTGTTAATGCTTCCAACAGTGGCCCTCAGTTTTACCCACTCCCCTTAGGTAACTATGGAAAGAACGGAACAGCGAGAGGGGGAGTTCTCGTGGAACTCCCAGGACAGACTCAAAGGCCCCAGATCTGCCTGAAGAAATCATGGAGATCAAGGATTTCTCCCATGTGTTCTGCTGTGGCTCGGCAAGGACACCAGACTCGCAGTCTAGCAAACCTAAGAAAATCTTATCAGTGACTCCATTAAGCCTTAGCCGTACTTTTGACCCCAAGGAAAACTGATGGTTTATTCAGAGTAACAGGACCTTCCTATCATGTTTATCTCATATTTCTGTTTTCTTAGAGGAATCATTAGAATTGGGCCTGAGATCCACAAATGCTCCCCATCACGACCCACACTGGTGGGCTTCTCTGACGAGGCTTGGCAGGTGTGCGGTCTGGCACTCGCTCTGCTGGTCACCCCAGAGGTATCTCCATCCTGGGTCGGCACGGGGCCTCTCCCATCGGTGCAGATCCCACCCAGCTCTCTGGGACTGTCTTACTTACGGAAGCCACACGACTGAGAGGCCAAGAGATGGCCCCCTGAAGCAGCAGACGTTCCCAGCTCGTGGAACAAGTTCCTGACCTTGTAGATCAGGACGCCCAGCCTTGATCACTGGAAAGGAATGGGAGAGGCTTAGCTAGGGGCCCGCCTCCTGTGCCCTCAGAGTCGCAAGGGTGCTTGGGAATCACGTTAGCATTGCTGAGGACGTGAGTCTGCCTCACGCTCCCTATAAATACAGCTTGACTCAGCCGCAGGGTGACCGACACCTTGGGACATGAGGTGGCTCCTGCTCGTCGCGACCCTCATCGGGTCCAGCATCTGTGGCCGAGAGAAATTTTTGGGGTAAGTTCCTTTGGACTTATTAATTGGTTGTTTCAGAAATGTGGGAGCCAGTGGAAATGAGGGCAGATGATGCCTCGGGTAGTAGGGCCTAGGGAGAAGAAGCCTTGGGTTTTCGACCTGGCTTTGCCTCCGTGTCGTCCTGGACAAGTCGCTTCCACTCTGAGCCCTGCTTTCATCTGTGAGATCTGGACAAGGTGGTCCCCCTTGCCTCCTCCCCACCTCCCCGATCTCCTGTCAGTTCTTCTTCCTGATTCTTATTTGTCAGTGTCGGGTATCTCTGACGCCCTTAGTCCTGTATTTGTTATTGTTGCTGCTCTTTGCCATGTTCAAGGGGAAGACCTGGGTGATGGGCTTCCTGGCTTCACTTGGTTTTCTGGGACGTGAAGATTTAGTAGGTCCTGCCCAACTACAGTCACAAGAACTGACATGAGGGGACGCAAGCCGGGCCACCTGTGCACACGGAATGCTCCGAGGTTTGCAAGAGAGACGGTGCGCAGGTCGCGGAGACGAACGCATGGCATGGCAGGGTGTGCTGCGGGCAGACTGAATGCTGACTGCTCAGCACTGCCTAACACGGTGCCATTTGCAAGGTGCTTCAACTTGTGGTTCACGCAACAACTCTGCCTGGCAGGGCTGTTCTTTTCCTCCGCGTAAACATGAAAAAACTCAGCCTTAAAAAGGCTAAGGAACCCGCCCAAGGCTACTTAGCTGGTAAGCAGGGGACCAGGAACTCTGAATGCAAACCCTGTTCTCCTGCTGCAACCCAAGTTCACCTCCACATAGAAGCCTCTATCTCCCGGGTCTGTGCCTGTCTGTTAGCCTCCAGTATACCACCTGGCTAAAGGGACTTGGGGTTGTTTATTGAGGTAATTACTTAGATGAGATTGAGTAATTTTCATGGGGACGACTTCTGTTCACACCTGTCTCTCTCCTGCTAAACAGCTCGGAGGGGTGAGGCGTAGCCCGTGGCCAGGGAGGGACAATTTTTCGCTGGCAGCTCAGCAGTAGGTGCGTCATAACTACACCTGCCGCTGCGTGGGCCGGAGCACGGAGCTGTCAGCTCCCGCCGCAGCTTCTCACGCAGCTCCACAACCTCTGTTTCTCAGGATTCCTGCCCGTCGTACGAGGTTGCGGCCACCTGGGCTGGGCCTTCGAGTTGACCGCAGAGGTTTTGAACAGAAAGAGCTGAGGGCCTGAGTGGATGATTTCACCCAGTGGCGTCATCCTTACCCCGCATCTCTTCTCACTCCACAGTCGTGGACCTAGCAAACGTGGTGGCATCCTCCCTGGGGCCAGGGACGTTTCAGTGAGCAGTCGGGGCGAGGGGAAGCACCCGCTGAGCACTCAGGTGGGCAGGCGGCCAGGACGCAGGATGACCGAGTGCAGGAGGATGTGCCCTCTCGCCTGTCTCCCTTCATCCCCTCTGTCTCACGGACCTCCCCGGTCCTTCTTGCTCTGCTGGTGTCTTTTGGCCTGACCTTTAGGCTTTTTTTTTTTTATTTATTTATTTTTTTTATTTTTGACAGGCAGAGTGGACAGTGAGAGAGAGAGACAGAGAGAGAAAGGTAACCTTTAGGCTTTTTAAGGATGGGACGGTGGCCAGGATGTCTGGAGGTGCTGGGCAGGCAGAGAACAGGAAGTAGTGGCAGAACCGGCTGTGGCATCTGCAGCAGCTGGCAGGTGTCGGAGCGCCCTGGGCAACCGCCTCTTCCTTAAGCGTCGCTGCTCGTAGTGGCTGCCGAGCCTGGCTGGAGATGCAGAGGAGGAGACACAGAGGAGGGGTCCCCAGTCACCTGCCTGCGTGGGAAAGGCAAAGGACAGAAGCTCAGTCCAGGGGCAGCTGTTGCTTGTCCAGAACTTGGCACAAGGCAAGGACGATTTCCAAACAGAGACACAGGCTGCCCTGCCCTTCGTACACCAGCCCCTCGCAACCGCTCTGCTTTCAGATCTCGGCGTGCTTCACGCCTAAGAACGTCAGACCGTGCTTGCTCTGGTTGGGGAAAGCCTCACGGCGGACGGGAGTGGGTCCTGAGAGAGACCGCCAGGCATATCAGGGAGGGGACTGGGGCTGCAGGCGCAGGGATCGGCCCGTGGGAAGTCAAACAGGAGTGAACGTGCATGGTGAACTTGGGGCTTCAGGGGCACTGGAGCCAGGCGGAGGTGGGAGTGAGAGGAGGGGAGACAGAGACGGACAGGCAACGTTCCGCAGCAGCCCTTCCGTCCGGCCCCCTGCACTCTAGGGGTGTTGCCTTAAGCCTGGAGCTTGGCGAGGAGAGCGTGAGTGAGTTGTGGATTTACTCTTCTTCAGGGCCTCTGAGAGGCACTGTGTCCCTGCCGTGGCCTTGCCCAGGAGTAGGCAAGTTCTGCTTCTGCAAAACCAGAGTGCGTGTGCTGGATGAATGTGTGACGTGGTCTCCACGCTTGTCCTTACGTCCCCGGTTGTTTCCCCTGCTCCTCCCCCCACCCCTCTGTAATTGCTTATGCCTAATGTTGCCGCTGGAGGCGTCCACACACAGGATCTTTCTAGATTGCCCACTTCACTTTTTTTTTCTTTTTTTTTTTAATTATCTGCTTATTTGATGGTGAGGCAGGGAGATGGAGAAAGAGAGAGATAGCAAGATACAGAGTTCCCGTCCATTGGTTTACTCCCCCAGGGCCTTCAACCATCAAAGCTGGGCTGGCCCAAATCTGAGAACTGGGAATTCTACCCATGTGGGTGGATGGAAGGGATCCAAGTACTTCAGCCACCACCTGCTGCCTCCCAGGAAATGTATTCGCAAGACGCTACAACTGGGAGCAGGGCCAGGACTCAGGCCCAGGCATTCTGGTGTGGGATGTTGTGGGTATCTTAACAGCTACCCCAAACACCTACTCCACAGGATGCCCATATGGAAAATATATTTACTTAATTTATTTGAGGGGGGGGCAAAAAAGATTTCCAATATGTTGGTTCATGCCCTCAAATGCCTGCGATTCCCAGGGCTGGGCCAAGCCAAAGCCAGGAGCCTGGAACTCAAGCTAGGTCTGTGTGGGTGGCAGGAACACAAGTACTTGAGCCAATATCCGCTACCCACAAGGGTGCACATTAGCAGGCAGCTGGGATTGGAAGTGGAGCTGGGAGTCCAACCCAGGCACTTTAACCACTGCGCCAAATGCCTGCCCCAGAAAGCCTGTTTAAAGCACCCCTTTGGGGCCAGTGCTGTGGCGTAGAAGGTTAAGCCTCTGCCTGCAATGCTGGCATCCCATGTGGACGCTGGTTCACGCTCTGGGTGCTCCACTTCCAATCCAGCTCCCTGCTAATGCTCCTGGGAAAGCAGTGGAGATGGCTCAATTGTGTGGGCCCCTGCGCCCATTTGGGAGACCCAGAAGAAGCTCCTGGCTCCTGGCTTTGGCCTGGCCCAGCCCCAGCGGATGGAAGCTTGCGCTCTCCCTTCTCTCTGTATCTGCCTTTCAAATAAATAAGCCTTAAACAAAAATAAATACAGCAGCTCTTTCTCTGGTATCTCGGAAGCAGGTTGTGACAGAACATGGGTTTGGCAGGCTGGTCCTTGTTCTCAATCAGGAATAAGGCTTTCCCTTCTGTGTTTTTTTTTTTTTTTTTTTTTTTTTTTTAGATTTATTTATTTATTTGAAAGGCAGAGTTAGAGAGAGGAAAAGGCACAGAGAGAGAGAGTCTTCCATCTGCTGGTTCACACCCCCCATGGCTACAACTGGTTCACTCCAGACGGCTGGAGCTGCACTGATCTGAAGCCAGGATCCAGGAGCTTCTTTGGGGTCTCCCACGTGGGTGCAGGGGCCCAAGGACTTAGACCATCTTCTACTGCCTTCCCAGGCCGTAGCAGAGAGCTGGATTGGAACCAGCGCCCATGTGGGATGCCGGTGCTGCAGACCAGGGCTTTAACCTGCTGCGCCACAGAGCCGGCCCCGCCCCTTCTGTTTCAAATCCTCCCTTTGGCAAGGCTGCTTGCCCATGCCTGGGGAAAGTGGTTTGACTCCCACCTGCCCAGGGCTGCAATCCCACTTTTTTTTTTTTTTTTAAAGATTTATTTATGTATTTGAAAGTCAGACAGCGGGAGAGGCACAGAAAGAGAGAGAGAGGTGTCTTCCATCTGCTGGTTCACTCCCCAGATGGCTGCAATGGCCAGGGATGGACGAGGCTGCCCTGTCTCTTGGGCATCTCATGAGGGCTCCCTTGGCCACACATCAACACGGCAATGGCACCGCGGTGGGAGTGTGTGCAAGAGGGAGCGGTCACAGTTTGACGAGAAGCCGGATGGTGAGAAGGACTCAGACTTGTTCTTTTATGAGCACCTGCTCCTGTGGGAACTAACTCGGGCCCCCTGAAAACTGTGTTCATCCCCGCCAAGAACCCAAGGGCCTGCGTGCTTGAATGCTCCACCACTGCCCAACACTGCCCTCCAGGGACTCAGCTTCCAACTCAGGGACCCTTGGGGAGCCCTCTCAGGCCCTATCCCAACCCCCAGCCAGCCAGGCGTGTTCACCTGGGCTTTCAGCCACTCTGCTGGAGGCAGTTAGCTGCCCACCCCTCAGCCCTGGTGGGGGCTGGGCTGGTAGGCGAGGGCAAGCCTGGCAGGGGAACAACTCTAAAGTGGATCTTGCCTTCTTAGGGGCTGGCCTAGGCCCTCCTGGAGAGTCCCCAGAACCTTCCCGAAGCAAGTGAAGTCCTGAGGGTCTGTCTGGATGGAACTGGTTTCTTTCTAATGAGGCGCTGCCCCGTGAGCCCACAGCCCCCCTGCAGCAGCGCGCCCCGCATTCACTCGTGTCAAAAGATGACGCATGTGACAGTGTCGAGTGCGGATGCAGTTGGGCCGTCACTTAGCAACGGGCTAATGGCTCCCCTGGCTGCCCGAGCGGGCTAGGAGCACAAAGGCAGCTTTTCAGGCCCGGCCTTCTCCCACCCACACACGGGACTCGGGGGGCCTCTCCCCCTGCCGCTGCTGCGGAAGTGAAATAAAGTATATGAGACAAGGGCAGGACAAGCAACAGAGGAGGCCGCCCCGGCGGGCAGGGTGCCTTCTCAGGGCCCTGTGTGGAGGAGCCATGCCCAGGGTCGGCCCCTAGCACCCGGGGCCACTCGCTGTTGCTGGCTGCAGTGTGCACTGGTGTAGGATTCTGGGGCTGGCAGCCAGGCAGCGAGCCCCCGGCCTCTCCCGAAATAGGAGGAAGGCAGCCAACCTTCCCCGGGACGGAGCCTCTGCCAGGGTTTCAGGCCTCACCCTTGACAGTGAAGAAGTGCTTCTTTATGTCTCCAGTTAGCTTTGCGTGTAACTCAGGAACATTCCTTTCTGTAAAATATATATGTTTTTCATTATAAAGTAATATGACTACATTACAAAAAACAGATACAAGGAAAAAAAATCAGTCATCCATAATCCCACGACCCGAACTTGAGCGCTGTCAGCATTCGCTATATTTCCGTTGTCTGTTTCTCTTCCAATGCATCTGCTTTTTCCATACTTGTGATCATGGCATGCATACAATTTTGGATCCTGCTCTTTCACTTACTATTTTCCTTAAAGTTATACCATAAGCACTTTTTCATATTTGCCACGTAGTCTTATTTTTAATGGCTATACATTATAACCAAAGACGCGACCATTTCCTCTCGTTCGGCCTCGTTCTGTCTGGAATTGTAGGCTTGGGGTTTTATTTGCCAGCTGAAAGCTCACCATTATCTTTTGTGTGTGTGTGTGTGTGTGTGTGCGCGTGCACGCGCATATTTTTTTTTTCTTCTCCAGGGACCAAGTTTTTAGGATTAATGTCAGAAATGGAGACGAGATCAGCAAATTGAGTTGGCTGGTGAATTCGGACAACTTTAAGGTACGTGGTGTTTCGTGGTTGTCCCACGTATCTTCTGCCATTGGTGGGAGAAGACCCTCGCACTAAAGGGATTTTTATTTTTTATTCGAAAGCTCTTTTATGTCCAAAGGTTCTTCAAAGAGCTCACGAAAAAAGGAACATTATGAAAAACCACACATGAGTTGAAAAAGTTTTTTTTTGCACCAACATAAGCTTATCTTTTTATCTATTTATTTTTTTCTTAAAGATTTATCTTACTTGTTTGAAAGGCAGAGCGATATAGAGAGGGAGAGACAGAGAGAGAGGTCTTCCATCTGCTCGTTCACTTTCCAAATGGCTGCAGGGGCCGGGGCTGGGCCATGCCGGAGCCAAGAGCTCCAAACAGATCTCCCACCTGCGTGGTAGGGCCAAGGGCTTGGGCCACTTTCTGCTGCCTTCCCGGGAGTATTAGCAGGAGGCTACATGGGAAGTGGAGCAGCCGGCACTTGAACTGGTGTTCTGTTACGGGATGCTGACGTCGCAAGTGGCAGCCCCTAAACTTGTCCTTTCAAGTCCCCTCGGATGATCCTGTACTAGTCAACGTGCCACAGACACAGCTGAGAATGGACAGGATTGATGGGCAGAAGAGGCACTGTGGTTGACAGCAGTGCCGTCCTGGGAGGCGCGGCCTGAGCAGCTGGCTCTGTCCTTCCAGCTGCTACTGGACTGTCTCTTCTTGGCTGCTGCTTGCCGGACAGGCCTGGCCAGATGCAATTGTGAAATGGACAAAGTTTGTCCTTGGGTGGAACCTGGCCCCTCGGGTATCACCCTGGCTTTTGGCGGTAGTTCTCGAAGAATGAGTTCATTGTGCCTTTTACCTGAACTGCCCTTTAACCTGGTTTTATTTCTGTTGCCTTCAGCTCAATGTCTGGAAATCTCCCTCCACCTTTGGTCGGCCGGTAGATGTCCTGGTCCCATCTGTCAGCGTGCAGTCAGTCAAGTCCTTCCTGGCATCCCAGGGCTTGGAGTACTCAGTGACAATTGAAGACCTACAGGTGGGTAGCCCATGGCTCCTCACTGGTCTTGCATAGGCCCAGGCTGCCGGTTGAGAATGGACCTATTTCACAGAAGAAAAGACTGAGGCAAACAGAAGAAGAGTAGGAACAATGTGTTGTGGAAGAAAGGGCACCCCTAGTTTAGGGAGCTTCACAGATCCGGATCCAAACCCCCGACTCGGCTAACTCCTAGCACTGTGTCTTCAGATAAGCTGTTACCGTCTTGAGTCCCCATTTCGCCAGCAGTGACATGGTGAGAACTAAGAGTCCTCCTTCGTGGGATTTATGGAGAAGACGCAGTGATTAAACGCATACAGGATGTCTAACAGTGCCTGGTACATCCTAGATGTGCCATTAAGGGAAAACTGCCTCTCGCTTGCTTTTTTTGGAAGCCAGGAGGCAAGAGCAGAGTGGGGGTGGGCTTTGGAGAGCCGTCTACGAAGCCCCCTTTGAGGAAGGGAGGAGGAGTGTGGCCAGCAGCCCCCGGCCGGGGGGACTTCCCCGTGCAGTAGGGACTGCCCTCTCCTCCACCGAGGTGGGTTGTGGACTAATTGGTGATTTGGCCCGGGAGTCTCCTGATGGCGTGAGCAGCTGTGAGCGTATTAATCATCCTCCCGTGTCACAGACATCTGCCAGGAACCTTCAAAGTATGAGTGGTTATGAGGATTTCTTTGTTTCAGAGTGGTTTCCCGAGCTGTGTGTTTCAGGGGCCCTGCGTACCAGATGCAGGCGGATTCTGCAGGGCTCCTACCGTAGAATAACCAAATAGCACGTATGTTGGGTTTTAAATGGAGGGATGTAAATCGGGCATCCAGGAGTAAAATTTTACAGATACACGAAGGAAACCTGACCCCCTTGTAAACCTTGGCATTTGTGCCACTTGACATGCTGAGGGCACGGCCATTTTGGCCGGACCACGTACCAAGCTGTAGCAGGAGGCCCGGAGCCTACATCTGCAGTGGGTCACTGGACGACACTGCTGTGCGTGTGTTTTTAGGCCCTGTTAGACAACGAAGATGAAGAGATGCAACAGAACGAAGGGCAGGAACGGAGCGGCAGTGACTTCAACTATGGCGCGTATCATTCTCTGGAAGCCGTAAGTGTCCAAGGGCAGGTTTGGCATCTCGCTCCTCTGCGCCCTGACCGTGCGGCCCCTCTCCTTACTCGCAGGGGGTATTGGTCTCCAGCGTGGGATCGCTCCACTGAGGGACTAACATGTGCAAGTGTCAGTTCCTTTCTCATTCTTGCATTAACTGCCACCAGCACCTAAGAGCGCAGTAAAACCCGAACTAGCCATTTTCTCCCACACGCCTCCTTCTTTTCTTAGGCAAAGCCCTTCAGGAAAACCGTGAAATAATCGTAACCATTTCCAGTCCTTGTAATTCAACCTTCTCCCACCCCACCACGATCCCTCACCCAGAATAAAATGTACTTATTCCAGGCAAGTAGACAAGTGGTTATTTCCAAGGTTAACCAAATATTTCCACTCATTGATCATGACTACTTATAATGTATATTTGTTCCCTAATGCATTTTGGTGCTGTGTTCAGTTAGAAACCACTTTATAGAGATGACTGACTTTCAAGGGAAGCCAAACCTATAAATGAAAAAGTTGGAGCAGAAATAATTACACACGATGCTGGAACCTGAGAAATCCCAGGGGACTGCACAGAGCCCGGTGCGTTTCTCTTACGCCCTCCGGGATCCTCTGTGTTCGTCTGCAAACTCGCCACTGGTTCACGAATAAAGGACCAGGCTCCGTCGGTATGCTCCCTCCGACACCTGAGGACAAGCTGTTCTGGGCGTGCAGACACCGTGTTCCTGGCATGCTTTTCCCAGGACATAGACTTTGAGCTGCTTTCTTCTGCATGAGGGATTATTTCAAAGGTTGACCGGCTCTTTCCACTGCTTTCCCATGCTTGTCAGTAGCTTTGTTTATTGTGTACACTTCCAACCACGCTGCCCCCTGATCCCGCTTGAGACCAGGGACATACATCTGCAAAACAGCTGGATAAAGTTAGGAGTTCAGGCTCAGGCCATGGACGAAAGCAGAGCTCGGGGCCCACACAGGGATCAAAACCGTGACGCTAGCCTCATTAACGTGGGGCCCTCCCCAGCTGATCTAAGCGGTTGCAAATGTCACCCGTGACTCCAGAGGGGCCCGGCTCTGCCTTGCTGGCTGCTGCAGCTTCGCCTTCTCACCCACTCACCTTGGTTTCCCTGGGACTGGGTGTCCTCCGGGATCCGGTTCACGGCTCTCTCTTGCTCGCAGGAGGCCTCTGGCTGGGCACCAGCGTGCCATCTCCCTCTTAGGTCTCTAGTGGGAATTTCATGCATGTCCCTGCCAAGGTTTCTGGTTCTAGATTCTTTGTGCGTGTCCCTCTTGATTTCTCTAGATCCGTTGTGGTTGGCAGCGTGCGTCTGGGTGCCGCATCGGGACACAGCTTGGTGTTCTGACTTTTCCTGGACGACTTTTTCCTCTCATGGCTCAGGACAGCCACCCTGCTGCTCCTTCACCCTCCAGGGCCAGCGGGTAGAATTGCCAAGCCCTTTATGAGGCCAGAACTGCCAATTCCCAGCTCCTCGCCTTGCACTGGTCCTGTGCCTTGTACTCTTCTCTCTGGTTTGCTTCCGCCCTGAAAGGCCCAGTGCAGCTCCATGGCTTGGTTTCCTGCACTCCACCTGCTGCTAGCTCCCTCTTCGCTCTGCCACCTACACTTAGCCCTCCTTTAGCAGTTAGGCTTGGCTGGGAACCATTTGTGTCGTGTGCTATTTGCTTGCCTGTGTGTTTTGGGGTGAGGTTTCCTGTTTCTGCTCAGTGTGGAGTATCCACTGCAAGTCTGATAAACTCTTTAAGCTTGACTTTATTCTCTACCAATTTCACATTTTCCTCTTCTGTATAATACCTTCTTCCCATCTTAAGGACAGAATTTTGAAATCTGAGCAACAAATATGGGTAAACTCTATTTAAATAATTTTTTTTCTTTTCTTCCCTTTTTCTCCCCCAAAAGCAAATGGGTGTATTTTTAGCCATTTTTCTAGTTCTTTGCTTATTTTCACAAGCCTTTAAAGAAATCATTTCCAAAGTCGTGTGCCTATACCCCAGGGTGTAAGCAAGAGGGCCCACCAGGAGGGAAGAAACTACTACGCCTTCTATTTATTTCTCTGTATTTATACTTATTACTAATGCAACCATTTTCATAATATACATAATACATTTGTGTGGTAGCATATTAGTATGCATCTGAGGGTATCTCAAAATGTTTGTGGAAAAAAATGGAATTAAAAGTTAAACTTATTTTGGCATACAGATTTTGAAATCCATGCAAAGAAAAGTGTTTTCAAAAAGGTCATTGGTAATGCAGACTATTTAAAAGCTGTACATAGATTTTTTTTTTTTATTTGACAAATAGAGTTAGTGAGAGAGAGAGAGAGACAGAGAGAAAGGTCTTCCTTCTGTTGGTTTACCCCCCAAATGTGATCCGAAGCCAGGAGCCAGGCGCTTCCTCCTGGTCTTCCATGCGGGTGCAGGGCCCAAGCACTTGGGCCATCCTCCACTGCACTCCGGGGCCACAGCAGAGAGCTGGACTGGAAGAGGAGCAACTGGGACTAGAACCTGGCGCCCATATGGGATGTGGCACCGCAGGCGGAGGATTAACCAAGTGAGCCATGGTGCTGGCCCTGTACATAGATTTTAAAATTTCAAAAGCAATTTACTAAATTAAAAATAAACTTTATAAAATTAAAAAGGTAAATCTCTTTAACTCCATTTTCCATGAACTTTTTGAAGCTCTTCTATTTATGGTCCATGCTATAATTATGATCTTATTTTTTTGGTCTGGTGTAGAAAGTAGTCACAACATTTTGAAAAGTCTTGCCACAGACAGCCTGGGCAGGTGGGCACGTGGCACTGCAGTTGGGACGCCCGGGGCCCACGTCAGAGTGCCTGGGTTCAAGCCCAGCTTCCTGCTGATGCAGACCCCGAGAGGCAGCAGGTGCCACTCAAGTGCTTGGGCCCCTGCCTCTCTCACTGGAGACCTGGACTGAGTCCCCAGCTCCCAGCTTCAGCCTGGTCCAGCTCTGGCTGTTGGGGGCATCTGGGGAGTGAGCAAGTGAATGGAGCTCTCTGTTTCTTTCTCTGCCTTTTACATAAATAAACCAACTTAAAGTAAAAAAGAGCCTTGGATAAGCGGAGATATTGCAAAGGCCCACATGGTTAACACAGTATCTTGTTAAGACAGGGTCTGTGCAAGTCTCCCCACTACAGTTTCGTGAAGTATAATTTGGTGGACACATGAAATATGTCATACCCTAGCACACTTAGGAAAGGACTGTCCAGGCAGTTCCTTGTGATAAGCACTCCAGGCTAATAACACATGGTCAACCCTAAGGTTGAGAGCCTGGAAGAAATCTTTGAGATCAACAAAATAAACAGACATCCATCCAGACCTGGACACATTTTCCAAAGGTCCCTGGGTTCCCTTTTGTACGCTTCAGATTTACCACGAGATGGACAGCATTGCCACGGATTTTCCTGACCTGGCAAGCAGGGTGAAGATTGGATGTTCGTTTGAGAAGCGGCCCATGTACGTCCTGAAGGTGAGGCCCCCGTGCTTGTCAGGGTCCTGATGAGACACGCGCCACAGGGTGCTTGCGCCCAGGATTCCACCCTTAGAATGCTGGAGGGGTAGCGGTTTAGACCCCTTACACTCCAGGAGGCTCCCCTGGGGTAGAGTTGGTCTGGCAGAATCCCTTCCTTTCGTCTAACATGAGGGGAGTTGGAAGGAGCACATCCCATTCAAGTTTTGACTGAGAGACAGAGTCAGAGGGCGGGCAGGCAGTACCCCAGAAAGTTCTCAGAGGAGCCAGAGTCCTGCCTTCTTCCAACTTCTGCAAACAGCAGGTTGGGCAGTGACAGGTGTCTACGTTCCATTCTGCTTTTAGGAGTGCTCACTGGAGAAGCAACCAAAGGAGCTGACGTTAGGATTGATGTAGTCCTGAGCCCAGCCTCAGATCACTGGCTGCTCAAAGCCCAATTTTTGGATATTTCAAACAGATTCAGATCTCTATTGGCAAAAGAGGTAGAAAACTATGACAATGACAGAGATAAGCCAGCTGATGAACAAAAAGGAATTTAGCCATGGAATAACGATGGTGCTGAGAATTTGTCAAACCTTTAGCTTCACATAAGCCCCAAAGAACCTAGGTTTATAGTGGTGGGCAAATGCCCAGCAGGAGGGGGGGCTGGCAGTGAGCTGCTTGCTCGGAAATAATTCTATTTAGTCTATTTGCCCACATGATGGAGACTCTGGCTTCATTAGCACCAAGCCCGGACCCAAGGGGCCCCAAAGGCAGGAGCCGGAATTCATTACTGCCACTTACAAAGAGTTATAGTGGACCCCCCTCCCCCGCCATTTAAAACCAGGTTCACTTATTGCAGCAGCTAGAACAGCCTGGCCTGCGTACCCCTGCATCTCTCTCTCTCTCTGTTGGGATACCACTTGAGGTCTTTCAAGAGACATAATATTCTCTCTAATCACACGGGCATTCTAATCCACAATCACAATTATTTCTCCTTCCCATTTCCTCTGAACGCCGGAGAGGCTGAGGCCCGGCAGCTGAACCCGCAGCCAACCAATTAAGCTCCCTGGTCACGGATAAGCCTGAGAAATAGACGGGGCCCTCAGGAACATTTGGTCTCTGCATTATCTTAAATGAATTAAATGAATGGGAGCGAGCTGGGGAGAGGGGAGGTGAGGCAGAGCAGGCCGGCGGGTCACTTTCTGGCCTCTCTCTGCTTCTGCAGTTCAGCGCTGGAAGAGGAGGCCAGCGGCGGCCGGCCATGTGGCTGAATGCAGGCATCCATTCCCGCGAGTGGGTCTCCCAGGCCACGGCCATCTGGACGGCGAGGAAGGTCATGTCACCTGGTATTAGCCAAGGATTCGGGTGGGCCCGGGGGCCCTCGGCAGGTCCCATGTGGCTGAGACCCCAGGGGGAGGCGGGAAGGGGCTCTGCACAGGCTGGGCCTTTTCAGACTGGAGAAGCAAAAGGCCAAAGCCCCTTGATTGGCCTGCTGAGGTTAAGTGACAAGGTGTGTTCATGGCGGGGAGCAAGGTCCTGAGGCAGAGGTGGGCCTGACTTGCAATCTGCAGCCAACTCCCATGAGCCTTGCCCGTGGCTCTTGCCACACCTCACAGGCCTTTGGGGACTTCCTGCTGGCTCAGATCCTTCTAGAAAGTCTGTCTGAAGCCAGCACTAGGAGAGGAAGGGTGGTGCATGTGAAAGATACACCTTCCCTACCCCTTTGTTGGGGGCTCCCATTCCTACTGTCTGTGATGTGGCTCCGCCCTCTTGGGAGGAACGAATGAGGTGGGTACCCCAGGGCTCCCTGAGGCTGCTACTATCGTGCAACTGTGCTCCCCAGGGTTGGATGAGTGAGCTGAGCCTCGTGGGCCCCAGGGTGGTGTCGCAGGGTGGGTGCTATTCTTCAGACATCCACTCTAGCCAGATGCCTGCGTGTCAGGAAGACGCGGCTTAGAGGGAGCCACCCAGCTTGCACGGCCTGCCTGACAAGCCCCTGTCTCTGCTTAGATTGCCTCCGACTACCAGAAGGATCCAGCCCTCACCTCCATCTTGGAGAAAATGGATATTTTCTTGTTGCCTGTGGCCAATCCCGATGGATATGTGTACACACAGACTCATGTGAGTAACCCGGTAGGTTGGGCTTGAGCGAAGACTTCCTTGGACTTCCTTGCCTTGCACTAGCTGTCTGACCTTTAAGAGAATTTCTACCCCACCATGTGTTATGAAATCCCCTGGGAGCGTGCTTTCTAGTCATTCTCAGCACTGGGTCTCACCGGGGAGTATCTGTTCTTAGAGAGACTTGCGTAAGGAACTCCCTGTTAGGATCTTGAACAACCACCAACACCTTACCAATCTCCTTTTCATCTTTCTCCCTCCCACACATTTTTTCCTGACATAATGTTAAAGCAAATCCCAGACATCATGTTATTTTACCCAGAGCTACCTTGGTATGCATCTCTAGATGATAGTTTAAAAAAAAAGAACCCAAAAAAAGCACTATATCACTATTCCTTTAAAGGATTACTAGAAGTTCTTTAACCTCATCAGACACCCCCAGTTGTCTTAAAAATGTCTCTTAAGAGTCAGTTTGTTCAAGTTATGATCCGACTAGGCCCACATACTGCACACTCACCTGATTACTCTGTTGAACACCACCACTCCCTCTGCACCTTTTTGCAATATCATTCTTTTGTTGGAGGAACCAAGTAATTTCCTGTACAAGGGTTGCACATTCTGAACTTGGCTGATGATTTCTTTGTTGCACCATTGAATTTGTTCCCTTTTCCCCGTATTTCCTATTCACTGGTGGTCAGAGCCAGGGCTTGATTGCATTCAGGTGATTTTTATGTGAGACTAAAATGCTTGGAGATGCTATGCACTTGGGTTGCACCAGTGAGGCACCTGGTGTCCATCTGTCCTACCTCCCCCAAAGCCAGCCATGCCCCAGTGGGTTCAGGTGCTGTCAGCCTGGTCCTCGCATATGAAGTTCTCATCCGGGTGTCTGCGGGGGTCCCTCCCTGAGAGCCAGAGGGGCTCACCCTCCGCTCTGGGGAGACTGCTCTGCTGGTGAGGACAGAGCTGCACCCACTGTGCTCTCCACCACGTTAGCCTCCCAGAGCAACCCCTCAGCCCTCTGTGGCCTGACCTGCCATGTCTTTTACAGAACCGGATGTGGAGGAAGACACGGTCCTTCAATCCTGGAAGCCCCTGCGTTGGCACTGATCCAAACAGGAACTGGAATGCAAGCTTTGCGGGTAGGCGGCGGAGACGGTTTTCAGATCCTGCTGCTACTGATGAGTGCGGCCCACCTGTGCCCTGAGCTGGCGCTCAGGGAGCCAGCTGCACCCCGGTTCTATTGCTGGACCACTGAGGGAGGGGGCCGTCCCGCAGGACTCCATGCCTCGGGGCTTTGTGTTTCAGTTCTGTTGTGATAACTACAGTTTTATTTATTTTCACTTTATTTGAAAGGCAGACACACAAGTTGAGGGACAGATAGATGACAGATAGATTAATCTTCCACCTGCTGGTTCACTCCCCAAATGCCCACAACAGTCAGGGCTATGCCAGGCTGAAGCCAGGAGCCTGGAACTCCTCCTGGGGTCTGCCACATGTGTGGTAGGGACCCAAATGCTGGAGCCATCACCTGCTGCTTCCCAGTACACCCGTTAGCAGGAAGCCAGAATGAAAAGTGGAGGAGCCAGGTATTTGAGCAGTCTGATATGGGATGCAGATTCTTAACTGCTGTGCCCAATGTCTGTCTCTGTTGCAGTCTTGAAAGGGAATATGCTTCAGGAATTCCTGTCCTCCTGAGAGCCATGGGACACAGCATCTTTCCACTGTGGTTACAATCTACACGAGTGTTTTTAAAACCAGATGTGGTCACCTTGTCCTTGTCCTTGTCCTCGTCGTAGTGTTACCTGGACATGTTGTGGACAGATAGGAGGGTCACTAGTGGCAGCTCAAAAGAGGGCCATCAGCTCTGCTCCCCTAATAGGCATGATGGTGTGGTGAACAGTATGCCTTGAGATGTGTCAGTGTGGACCTTGGCAGCCCACTGTCATGGACAGAGAATGGGTTCTGGGTTCCAGCTATTTGAATGTCAACCCCTATAGATGTGTCAGTTGTGTGCAAGGATTTCCCCGTATATATTTTTATTCTTAGCCAGTGAATGAACTTCATCATCTGAGATGAGGCAGCTGATGGTCAATGTCAAGAGTCTGTGACAAGGCCGGCGCCGTGGCTCAATAGGCTAATCCTCCACCTTGCGGCGCCGGCACACCGGGTTCTAGTCCCGGTTGGGGCGCCGGATTCTGTCCCGGTTGCCCCTCTTCCAGGCCAGCTCTCTGCTATGGCCAGGGAGTGCAGTGGAGGACGGCCCAGGTGCTTGGGCCCTGCACCCCATGGGAGACCAGGAAAAGCACCTGGCTCCTGGCTCCTGCCAGGATCAGCGCGGTGCGCCGGCTGCAGCGGCGGCCATTGGAGGGTGAACCAACGGCAAAGGAAGACCTTTCTCTCTCTGTCTCTCTCTCTCACTGTCCACTCTGCCTGTCAAAAAAAAAAAAAAGAGTCTGTGACAGCCGGCGCCACGGCTTACTAGGCTAATCCTCCGCCTTGTGGCGCCGGCACACCGGGTTCTAGTCCCAGTCGGGGTGTCAGGTTCTGTCCCGGTTGACCCTCTTCCAGGCCAGCTCTTTGCTGTGGCCAGGGAGTGCAGTGGAGGATGGCCCAAGTGCTTGGGCCCTGTACCCCATGGGAGACCAGGAGAAGCACCTGGCTCCTGGCTTCAGATCAGCACAGTGCGCTAGCTGCAGCGCGCCAGCCATGGCAGCCATTGGAGGGTGAACCAACGGCAAAGGAAGACCTTTCTCTCTGTCTGTCTCTCTCACTGTCCACTCTGCCTGTCAAAAAAAAAAAAAAAAAAAGAGTCTGTGACTGATTAGACTTAGGGCCCCAACTCACCTTCCAATCCCAAATCCAGGCTCTCGTCCTACGCTGCAGCAGTATCAATGTCTTGTTTTGAGCGTACAGCCTTCACTTACATAGAGATACCACAAAAAATGAATGACTGTGGGAAAGGAGCTGATAGAAATGTGGGAACCGAGGCCATCAAAGTCAAGGCAGAAATTCCCACAGCTTAGGTGGTTTCTCTCACACACCCCACCCTGAAACCTCGGGGAGATATCTTGCGAAGTAACTCAGAAAGTAGTATTTCTAAATACCTGCCAAATAACCAAGAGATTTTAGCCACAACAATATATTATTTTTGGCAGCAGCTGGCCATTAAAATCTGAACCTAGAGAATAAGTTGACATCAGAATAAATGGAGTCGTTTTCATTATTTATTGGTATTCATATTAATTACCTAGAACACTTATTAATTACAACTCATTCTTAAGTATGATATTAATTATTTATGACAACTTCTGTTGGTATAATATGAGGTCAACTCCATCCATTTTTTTTTTAACTCTATCCATTTCAAGAATACCTCACAAGTCTCCTCCATGCTGGTGGCAAATCCAGCCCCTGATCACCAGTCCCCTTTGTCCCTTCCTGCAGTCCCCACACAGAGCCTGGACCAGGTCTCAGGGGCATCCAGCAGTGGCCTGCCTGTGGCCAGTGCCTCCAGTTCCTCCTATGGGGTGTGTGTCCTGCATTTCTGTTTTCTTGGCTTATGGGTTAATGCTTCTCCATGCACTGTCTCCCCCAGGACAGGGAACCAGTGCCAACCCTTGCTCCGAAGTGTATCATGGCCCCCATGCCAATTCAGAAGTGGAGGTGAAATCGGTGGTAGATTTCATTCAAAATCACGGGAATTTCAAATGCTTCATCGACCTGCATAGCTACTCTCAGCTGCTAATGTATCCATATGGGTATACTGTCAAGAAGGCCCGGGATGCAGACGAGCTGGTGAGTGATGGTGCCTCTATCCATCCCTAGGCTGCTGCCCAGGGCTTGTTCTGCAGCATTAGAGCGACAGCTGGGGAGCCCGGGCGTGCTTCCTTGGGGGTTCACTCTTCTCTCCTTGCCCCTTGGGATGCACCATCAGCCCCACCAGGGACAGGAAGAAGACCGTGCCCTTATTTCTGCCTTTGCTTTCTCCTGGTTTTCCTGATTGAAGCACATTACAGACCGGCTGCTTGCACCTGGCGCTGGGGTGGACAGGGGTAGGTGCTCCTCAGGCCGGTCAAGGCAGACTGGAAAGAGGGTGGAGGCCACAGTGTAGGGGTGCTGTGTGATGTCCAGAGACTCACCCCAGCAGGTGCATCTGGGGTGACTGCTGCCTGAGAGGGCCCATTATCTCCCCCCCGCCGCCCCGAGGCCCTGTCTGTACCTCTACGCCAGCAGACAGCTCTTCCAGGGCCTTCTCTTGGACATCCTTGGCCTTCCCTCCCTCAGGGCGGACAAAGGTGCCTTTGCTGCATTCCTAAGGGGCCGGTGAGCTGCCCACAGACCACTGGAGAACTTGACTCCCTCTCCTGCAACTTGAGGACATAACGCGTGCACTTGCAGAATGCTTGTCCGTCTTCTTCCTCTTCTCTCTTTCCATCCTTCCCCAAACTGGGGATGTGGCAGGAAGCAGACCTGGGTGACACACGCCGTGTGCCTCAGGTCGGAGTCAGGCTTCAGCTCTGCTTAGGTGGAAATGGAGACACCGGAAGGGAGACTCAGGGGATGGACCAAGAATCTTTGGAATCATCACAGTGCAGGACCAGTGGGGAATGTCTGGCTTCAAGACCCATTCTTTCTCTCTCCACCAACTCCTTTCGCAGGACGAGGTGGCGCAGCGTGCGGCCAAAGCTCTGGCTTCCGTGTCGGGCACTGAATACCAAGTGGGTCCCACCTGCACCACTGTCTGTGAGTACTCTCTGTGTGTATTCGTCACTCGGTGCTTTGAGAGGAACCTTGAGATGCAGAGCAGCAGGGAAGACTTCCTACATTGCAGTCTGCTTGTTTCTGTGACTGGCAATGGGATGACTTCACGTGCAGCCCACGTGATAACAGCCGTTGTGGGCAGCTGTGTCCACCAGCGTCATTAGCACTCTCGTGCGAGTCATCCTGTGTGCATGACAGGTTAAGTCCCAATAGCGGCTGGACTCTGCATTCTCTCTTACGCTATAGACTTAGACATAGTGTATTAGAGATTCATCCGGCTCGTTCTCCTGGTTTCAAAGGAGACTCACTGTGGGACCGGCAGACGGAGGTGGTCGTGGTGGGGGGTGAGGAGGGCCCGTCACTTTCCAGGAGACTGAGCAAGTGCTGGAGTGTGGCCACCGGGAGCTGGTTCAGGGTTCCCAATAATACGGGGGCTGGGGCCAAAGGAAACACAATCAAGTCCCCAGAACTAAACCTGGTCTGGAGGTTCACGACCCACCACTTCGTTTTGAGGGAGAAACCTGTGTGTGTTTCCCAGTGATCTGTTACATCTGCACAATCCCTCCATTCCTGCTGCGATCCTCCATTCCTTTATGCTGTGAGCCTTTGCTTCTATTGGGGAAAAAGTGTCCCATTTCCAGGCCACTGGCTGCAGGTGGGAAATGGAGGTAAAAACATGGAGGGCAGAGCTGTGGTCCCGTAGAAGGCAGGGCTGTCCTTGTCCCCCTCGTGCTTCCCCGGTCAGCAGTGTCGTGCAGGGTTCCCGCTCAGAGCCCCTGAACTCTCACTGATCAACCTCTTTCCTCTGCAGTCCTGCGTCTCACCTCCATCCTAGCTCACTCCTTAATCACTCAGGAAGATGCTCCAGACCAGGCTCCAGCCTCCTCTGAGCTCAGCCGCAGACAGCAGTTAGGGGACTTGGCATTTGTGTTGCTAATCGCAGCGGAGAGTCATTAACTATTCCTGGTTTATTGTTATTAGTGTTGTTAAATGGGGACTCCTGGGGAGCACAACAGGAGATTTAGCCCTCCTCTGTGTAATTAGCCAGAACTGAGTCAGGGCCCAAGGAGAATGAAAGGAGCCTTCTGAGGAGGTCCTCTCCCTCTCGGAAGATCTTGGCGGGTCACCAGGGTGCCGGCTTACAGGAAAACACCAGTGTTAGTAGTGGTCTCGTCCTGCGACATCACACACATGGTGTCCACACCGTGCTACTCATTAGATTTGCCCAGCGGATTCTGGACAGCCTTCCCGAGGGTCATCCAAGAGACGTGAAATTGCTTACCTCTTTCCAGAGCCCATCTTCTGTGTCCTTTCTAGGCCTGTCTGCTCGCCCCAAGAGCCATCGATTCTTGTCTGATGGCATCCTATCTAAACTCCCGGATTATGGCAAGCGCTACGTAAAGAGCTGACGTTGGTTCCCTCAAGTGTTGGACTTCTCCTTAGCTTAACTCTTTTAGATGAAAATCACTTTAAAATTGATTTCACACTTTCCTGCTGTCTTAATCAGAGTGTATGGAAGGAATCTAAGCCCCTTCCGTTGTGACCTCACGGTTTTCCGACATCCTGATGGTCTGCTGTGCCGTACCGGACTGTCCCTCTGCTCAGCAGCCCAGCCTGTTTGGGTTAATCCTCCTGTCCCCTTTGCAGTGCCTTTACCCCCTCCCTCCTGTCAGAGGTGGCTTGTAACTGCCTATAGCCCAGCTGCCTCTAGCAACCTTCTCACCTCCTCCTCAATGATCCTGCTGTACGAAGGGTTTGCAAACTAAGACTTTGCAAAAGGTCTTTGAGTGCATCTGACTCATCAATCATGAGTACGAAGGGTGTTCACGACAGCATTATTTACAGTCATAAAAGACTGGTAAGCACTGAAATGTCTACCAGGACGGCGCTGGATAAATACACGTAGTGCCTTCATGCAGTGAAACACGATGCAGCCCTTAAATGAATGCACTGGATTTATTTGTGCTAATAATCTTCGCTTTTAAAAAGGAAGCTGGAGTTAGGAGTAGGAGCTGGAGCTGGGACCTGAACCCACAAACTGCAAAGCAGGATGCAGGCTTCCTAACCAACCACCGGGTCAAACTTCACCCCCAGCTCCGCCATTTTCCATGTGACTTTGCTCAGTTAAATTAGCCATTCTGAGCCTGGATGTCCTCATCCGTCAAACACGGACAATAATCCCTACCTTATTGAGTTTTTAAAGATTATGAGATCATAAATGCAACATTTCTAGTGTAGTTACTGGCTCATGGCAGATGCTGAAGGAATAGCTGCCATTGATAGCATTCCTATATCATTCAGTATCATCCATACTTTGCACGCTCAGCCGTATCTACCCTAGTGGAGCTGGATCTGGAAGTAACAGAAAACAGGTCTCTTGTCTTTCTGAAGCCTTTTGGCAAAGGGAGGCCCCAAGGATTGTGTTTCCTTTTCTCTGTGTATCTGTTATCGCTTGCTATGTTAAAAGAAATTCCAAAACTTAGCAGCTTAAAACAATAAACATTAATTTTCTTGCGCTGTTCCTTAGTTCAGGAACCCGAGAGTGGCTTGGCTGCTGGCTCTGGCTCAGGAGCTTGTGTGAGGGCCCAGTCAGATGTCCTTCAGGGCCCATTCACTAAAGGCTCCACTGGACTGGAGGGTCTGCTCCCAGGCCATGTCACTCGGGGCCTGGCTAGTCAGAGCTGACCATTGATGGGATGTCTCGGGTCTTCACCCTTGCGCCTCTGGAGAGGGCTGTTTGAGTGCCCATGGCTTCCATCCAGAGCGAGTGCCCCAAGAGAGAGAAGGCAGAAATGACAGTGTCTCCTGTGACTTAGCTCTGAGGGTCATATGGTTTAGTTTCTGCACTATCCTGTTAGTAACAGAGGTGGGGCCAGCCCTGTTCCACACAGGACAGGACTCGACAAGGAGGCAGCCTCTGGAACACCAGGGTCACTGGGGCGATCTTGGAGGCTGCCTCTCACACTCTGTCCCTGTAAGAACTGACTAGAGGCCGGCGCCGCGGCTCACTAGGCTAATCCTCCACCTTGCGGCGCCGGCACACCGGGTTCTAGTCCCGGTCGGGGCACGCGCTGGCCGCGGCGGCCATTGGAGGGTGAACCAACGGTACAGGAAGACCTTTCTCTCTGTCTCTCTCTCTCACTGTCCACTCTGCCTGTCAAAAACAAACAAACAAACAAACAAACAAACAAAAATTCTGCCTTTCAAAAAAAAAAAAAAACTGACTAGAGTCACCTGCAGGAAGGAGGACACAGTGAGTGAGGGCCAAGGGGAGGGTGAGGATTTCACATCTCTTGGTAGCCCTGACCCTCCAGGTGCAGGATGGCCTGAGGCCTGTGGGTCAGGCCAGTGTTGATGTGTCATAGGCCTGATGATTCGCACAAAGAACCCAGGATCCCTAAGAAACTTCAGGCAGGCAGCACTGTTGCCCCCCCACCCAACCCCCAATCCTATGGGAACTGGGCTTCAAGGGGGTTTTCTCTCTGATTTACAGACCCAGCTAGTGGGAGCAGCATCGACTGGGCATATGATAATGGCATCAAGTACGCATTCACATTTGAGCTGAGAGACACCGGGCACTATGGCTTCCTCCTGCCGGCCAACCAGATCATCCCCACTGCTGAGGAGACCTGGCTGGGGCTAAAGACCATCATGGAGCATGTCCGGGACCATCTCTACTAAACGGGGCGCCCCTCCCTGTCTACATCTCTCTGTGCACACACGGGGGCCACTGTTAAAGAGCTCATTGCTTCGCACGAGTCAGAGCCCTCTGGGTATGTGGAGACCTCGGGCCAGCCCTCTCCAGCCTGACTCCTTGGAGCTGGTGGGTCCTGGTGGTGTACCTGCGTGGAGGTCTCTGCCAGCCAGCTCTATCCTGGTCCTGCTGTTTCTCTGAGCCTTGGACACCTACCTTTTCCATATGGCTGGTCGGGCAAGCTCTGGTCAGAATCAGCCCCTGCTGGGTGACTTATCTCTACCTCATCTTTAGAAAAAAGAACATCTCAGATGGTTCCCCGGCCCCTGCACTTCTTGCCAATCCAGGGATCTTGCTCTGGTGGGAGCCATTCGGGGACAATGAGTATCTTTCAATCAGTCTCTTTCATCTTTCTCATTCCTTCTCGAACAGATTTTTCTTTGAGCAACCAATCTTGTTGGGTCATCAGTATGGGTTTCCCTCTTCCCACTTTTTTTTTTTTTTTTTTTTTGTGTGTGTGTGTGTGTTTGGCTCACATGCCTTCATTAAGTTAAGGATCTACAGATACTACTGTTCGTATCAACTTGTTCTTTTGTTATTTGGCATAACAGATCCCAGCAGCCAAGCTGTGTCCCTGCAGGTGCTGTTTGTCCAAGGGTGTGGGGTAGAGCCATGATGCCATGCGGCATTGCTGACCTCCCAGTCTGTTCTGAGGGGCTCACCTCCACTTCACCTTTTGAACTCACTTCAAAGACCTTGCCCTCATCCTACACGTCCTAAATCACTCTCCAGGTCTGGATAATCTTACTGCCCCGGCACATTCCTGTTGGCTCTGCTATGCCCTGTGTTTCTTTCTCCTGTCTTTGTTTTGTTATTGTTTAATTTAGGTTTTATTGATTATTTTTCGGTCTCTGAGGTCACCTTCTTCTGTTTTGCATCCTGGACCACGAATCCTCAAGTGTGGCAAGAATTCACAGTCAGACACCCCTCATTCCATTTCTCCTCAGTGGGAACCATCTGTCCTTTTTTTGTTCTTTTGTTTTTGTTTTTTGCTCTTCTCAAACATGTCTGTAAATCTTAACCTTCTGCCTAGGATTTGTGCAGCATCTGGTGTGTGCTCAAAGGCCAATAAATATTCAATATGAGTCTCATGATCAAGCCCTATTCTTCGTCTTCACCTGAATGGAAGCAAACCATGGTTTTGAATATGCAACTCTTTATAATGGCAGAAGTCAACTTGAATCCCGGTCCGTATCGCGTGACACGTAGGAAGGCCTTCTCCATCAGGCTGAGGGCCTCTTGGGCAATGTTACCTTGGTGATTCATTCTGGTCCTGGGTTTAGTTCTTCGTTTCTCAGCTCAGGAGTTTGATATTCTCCATGTCTCTGTTGATGAGACTGGGGGATGCTGACTCACGCCTACCAAGCTTGGATGAGGCAGATGATAAAATCAGAATACGAATTTATTAATTTACATCATGGCATGTAACTGTTTAATGGATTGGATCCTCACGTCAGCCTGCACAGTACATTCTCTCCCCGCAGGCAAGACACATGGGAAGCCAAATTATAATCAGAAGGTTGCTTAGCGAGCGGGCGTCGGAGCAAGGAAAAGTTAATTACAGTCTATGATTAGAATTTTTAATGGTTGCAGCTCTGCTAGCATGATGTATCTAGTTCTGTACCAGAACACACCTGCCAGCCAGCCAGCTGGTCACTTGTGCTGGCTGCTCAGGGCTGTCTCAGATGGGACAGTGCTTTGGTAGTCATGACAGTGTTGGCTCCCTTTGTGACTGCCCCGTCTCAGAGTGAACCTGTCCTTCCAGTTCCTTAAAGGAAGACTTCCTTATGAAAGAAAAAGATGGATAGCTGTGACTGTAATAAAGTCAAGCACTTTTGTTCATTGAAAGATACCATGGGGGAGGGCACCTGGTTTGGTGGTTAAGCTGCTGGTTGGGACACCGGCATCCCACACTGACGTGCTTGGGTGTGTTCTCAGCCCTCCTCCCGATCCCAGGTTCCTACTAATGTGCACCCTGGGAGACAGCAGGTGAAGGTTCGAGTAACTGAGTTTCTACTGGATTGGGTTTCTGGCTCCTAGCTTTGGCCAGGCCCATCCCTAGCCACCGTGGGCATTTGGGGGATTGAACCAGCAGAAGCTTGTTCTGTCTGTTTTAATGTTTGTCTCTTGAATCAATGAAAAATAAGGAAAGAAAAAAGAGGCACCATAAAGTGAGAAAACAAGTTATATGCTAAAAGAAGATATGCACAATATTGATAATATACACAAAAGGCAAAGAATATACAAATAACTTCTACAAATCAATAGAAAAGCACAATAACTTATAGAAAAATGGGCAAAAGATATGAGCAAGCAGTGCACTCCGGAGGAAGCAGGTGTATCTGATGAACACATGAAGGGATGATCAGTGACTAAGGACGTGTGAATTGAGACTGCAATGCAATGCTATCATATCCTCGCACAGTTCACAACGATCAGGTTGGAGAGGAGGCGGACAGCAGGGTCGCAGACGTTAGTGCTGAGCAAGTAAGTGAATGAAAGCACTCTGGAAAACGGTCTGACATTGTTTTTTCAAGCTCACACCTTACGCTGCAGACATTCCACCCCAGCCGTACACTAAGAAATTCTTGCAATTCTACACCAGGGAACATACATGAGCAGCACTGTTTGTCACAGCAAAGACCTAAAGCCAGATCAAAAGACCACCAGTGGGGGAGTGGGAATAGAGCATGAATTAGTATACAGCAGTCGGAACAAAACCTCACTGGTTGCTTTCCTAAAAAGTTCCAAACATCTGTATGCTTCTTGTATTTATTTTTTAAGATTTACTCATTTATTTGGAAGGCAGAGTTACAGAGAGGCAGAGGCAGAGGCAGAGAGAGAGAGAGAGAGAGAGAGAGAGAGAAGCCAACTGCATGCTTTTATAGAAGACATACAAATCTTGATAAAACTGTATGAAGGGGGAAACAGGACCTGGAGGACATACCCGGACCCCCCTTCCTCGTCACGTGCACAGATCCCCAGCTTCCAATAGTTCAAGGCTTTCTCCCTTTCTAGAGAATTCTCCCTGCCCCAATGGGGGCTGGCTCACCCAGGAGGCTGTGCCCGTGTTTTCCTTCTTACCTCCCAGAATGACTAACTGCCTGAGGGCATGAACAGCTAGTTCCTTGCCTCACGTTGGGGGCGACCCCTGCAGCTCCCCTGGGGGTCAGGGTGAGGCCCAGTCATCCTCGCAGGAGCATTTCCCCTCTCCCCAACCCCCTCTCCCTTCTCCAGAAAACTCTCCCTCGGCAGGTCATTTGTACAACAACCCTCACCTCAGGTCCTGCTTATAGGGAGGTGGTTTGGGACAAGAAATGAAAACCCTGAGATTCCAAATGACAGGGAAAGGCGTGGGAATGAGCTGGGAGGCAGGGCCTTTGGTCAGATGAAGGACCTTAGCTTTGTTTCAGGTTCTGTTTTGTCATGTATTTATGATATGATTTTTTAAAAGACCTATTTAAATAGCCAAATGAATAAAAGAGGGCTGTGCATGGATCAGTGATGAGTGTGCCATTAACCAACAATTATGATTTATCTTTTCTATGAACCTAAAATCTAACTTAAAATATTTATAGAGGTGTGTTTTAATAGAAATATTTAAAAATATTCATAAAGATATGTCTTGATGCAAATATTTTAATCATTCAAAATGCACTTATTTTCCATGTACCAGAGATGTGTTTGAAGGCAACACTGCAATGTCAATCAGGAAGACAAAATCCCTTCTTGCAAGGTGTCGCTCCCCCTCTTTGCGGAGGAACGACACAGGACCCTGCGCTGTTCTTTCGTCTGCTCGGCCCTCCCCGGGTTTGCTGCTGGTTCTTCCCGGGTTGGCTACCGTCCCTTCCACCTCCGTGGAAGGGCGGTTCCCCCTGCCACTTTCCCCACTTCCGCGGGGGAGCGGCACACCGCCGGCCGGCTCTCTCGGGGGCTGCACAGGTGTTCCTTCAGATAGATGTTCCTGGTGCATGTTGTCTCTCTCCTCCTTTATAGTCCTCTTCCACCAATCCCAACTCTGCTACCCACATGCCGAGCACGCTGCTCTCCTCCAATCAGGAACAGGTCCTGCTGTTTATTGGTTGAACTGGAGGCAGCTGTGTAGAAGCTGTTACTCCCTTCTCAGCGCCATATTGTGGGAGAGCAGATGCATAGAATAAGTCTTAATTCCAGTAACTTAGTCTAGTCCAAGTTGCTCCCAGTTGCTCTCCACAGCAAGGAATTTCATTGTTGTTGGAGAGGCGGGCAGTACTTCAGGAAACAACTTAACTAAAAAGTTAATTTGGGAAATGAGAGCTGCTATAAATAAAAGACAACCGGCTGGTCTAAGAGAGTGAAGGGTGGTAGTAGGCCTCTCTAGACTGGGAAAACCAGAGAAGACAGTACTTGGGCACATATTTTAAATTACTCCTAACTTAATTTTTGGTATTCTCGGTGTACATTCCCTAAACCATGTGAAACAGGTGGGCTCGATTTTATTATTCAAATTTCATGGATGGAAAAATCTCAAGAGCAGTATTTCTTGCCCAAGATGAATAATTAATGTGTTCTCGTCTCTAAGCGAAGGCCCCATGGACAAAGAGAAAACTGGAGCCATAAACATTTGTGGGTGTTACCTACATTTCTGAAACACTTTAGGTTTGAAAGCTTTTCATGCCTTATCCTTTGATGAGTTATGGAAGCAACTGTAAGGAATTTCCTACCAATGAGAACACCACGGAGGTTGGAAAAAGGAGAATCCAGCAATGATGGGAACAGTGTGTTTTGAATTCTTTCTGCAGTCCTGGGAGGGGTTTCTCTGAGTCATCCCCACCTCTCCTTCTGGGTATCAAAGTAAGAATCTGGGGCTGGCATTGTGGTACAGTGGGTTAAGCTACTGCCTGTGATGCCAGTATCCCTTATGAGCTCTGGTTCAAATCCCAGCTGCTCCACTTCCCATACAAACCCCTGCTAATGTGCCTGGAAACGCAGCAGAGGACAGCCCTTGTACTTGGGCACCCCTGCCACCACACGGGAGACCAGGATGGAGTTCCAAGCTCCTGGCTTGAGTGTGGTTCAGCCCTGGCTGTTGTGGCCGTTTGAGAGAGTGAACTAGTGGATGGTAGGTCTCTCTCTCTTATCTCTCTGTAATGTTGCCTTCCAAATATATACATCTTTTAAAAAAAAAAAAAAAGACCTTCATGAAATGGCTAGTAGGCTAAGGAGCAGAGGCTGGGCTGTGGGTGGGCTTCCCTGTCATCCTGTGCTGCCCCCTGAAAGCACAGCCACTCACTGAGAAGGCACCGGTGAGCGGGGCACGCCCGCGTCTGTCCTCAGGGGCACAGGCGGAGTGGAGCAGCACAGAGGCCCTTGCCCTGCGGTGTGAACTCTGTGAGCCTCAGTTTCCCAGCTTTAGAATGAGAATAATGACAGCATCTGTGATGATCTGTCGGGAATTAAGTAAGCTGAGAACGGGCGGGCGCAGTGCTTTAGCTGGCCGGGAAAGCCCTCGGTGTGGGTGAGGGCTCACCAAGCGGTAGACCTTTATTTATGAATCAGGTTGTGGAAATAACCCGAAGTGTAAGATGTGCATGCTTTACATTTTCCACAAAACTTAATAGCAAAACCTCAACTGTTCACAGAAAGCCACCATCACTAACTGCATGTGGTGATTCTTAGTATTATTTGGGTTTTGAAATTCTGAGCTTCTTTTGCTGGGCACTTTCCCGGGTTGTTTTGATCGTGATGCCCCTTTAACCAGATGCAGACAAAGGACCACTGCAGACACTTTTGCAGGCCCAGCTTCCAGGCACAACCGCGTCAGGCTTCTGGGCTCACCTGGGAGTTTTACAGGCCCTGAAAAGGCCCTGCCGTAACTATTCTGGGTGAAGCTGAGGCTACGATCCAACATGGGAACGTCCTGTGTAGATTGCACTTCTTTTATGCTAGTATATAAAGACCAACTATGCAGAATCATTTTTATCACTCTCATCATCATCCTTATCTTTTTGTTTGATGAGGTCTGGAATTTTGCCAAGCCAGGCAGCTTGTAAAATAAATTCTCCCTGCTGTTTGTACTGAGCCTTAAATCATGAGCACCAGCTGTTCCTTGTATGTGCAGGAAAAGCTCCAGGTGCACGGGGGCATCCAGGGAGCACAGGCAGTGAGCTCCTCCGCTGGGAAAATGGGTTCTCTGGGGTGGCTGGGCACTTGGCTCCTTTAATGCAGAAAGTGGGGCTTAGGCTTTTTTTGTATCGCCTACAAGGCTGAGCTCAGCAGCTTGTAAATATTTGTTGATTTGATTTGCTGCAGGGCAGCCAGTTAACAATCCCATAAGCTGCTGTACTCACAACAAGTTAGGGCAGCAGGAAAAGAGGACTTTTCCCAACAAATATCATCAGTGGAATCCTGGAAAACACATTGGAATGTATGTCCCTAAGTTCTAACAGAGACAGAGCATAAATTAAACGTTCAGAGATAAGGAAGACTCGATACTGATTAAACTGCTTGCAGTTTTGCAATGATTTATAGTTTGTAAATGCCTTATAGATAATGGATAATTAAATTATCACAACCACCTGGTGATAATGCATACTGAGCATTATTGTCCTTTTTTTTTAATCTAAGAAGGAACCGGAGTCTTAAAGGGCCCAGGAGGTGATGTGCCAGAACTTACATGGATGGAAATGGTGAAGCGGAGAGCCAGGACCAGCTCCAGAACTGCTGAGAAAGCAAAGAGGCAGGCAGTGTGGTGTTGACTTTGGTTTTGAATGAGAATTTCTTTAGAATACATAGACGTGGGGAAGGGGTATGCAAAAAGCTCATGGAAAATGAAATTAAAAGATAATGTACTTTTATAAAAAAGATTTATGTATTTATTTGAAAGGCAGAGTTACAGAGAGGTAGAGGCAAAGAGAGAGAGAGAGAATGAGAGAGAGAGAGTCTTCCATTGCTGGTTCATTCCCCAAGTGGCTGCAACAGCCGGAGCTGAGCCAATCAGAAGCCAGGAGCCAGGAGCCAGGAGATTCTTCCAGGTCTCCCATGAGGGTGCAGGGGCCCAAGGACTTGGGCCATCTTCTACTGCTTTCCCAGGCCATAGCAGAGAGCTGGATTGGAAGTGGAGCAGCCAGGGCTTGGACCGGTACCCACGTGGAATGCTGGCACCACAGGCAGCGGCTTGACCCACTATGCCACAGCACTGGCCCCAGATAATGCACCTTTCCTTAGGAACTTCTGGACCCCTTGTACTTCCTGCTGCCTCTGTGGTCCCACACCTCTGTGTTATCTTCCTGCCTCCTGCAACCCTGGAGTTCTCAGTTTTGCAGTCCTAAGAGGGGGTGTCGTGAGGAAAACAGGAGCCAGGTCTGTCTTCCTCAACAGCTGCCAGTGCAGGCTGAAGACATTCCATGGACCGAGGGTGCTCCGCGGCTCTCCTGGGTCTGCACCCCGGGGGCCTGTGCGCAGGCTCGCCTTCCAGGGAGAGTTATGAGAAAGGTTCTAATATGAACCCTCTGGCATGGGGCAGCTCATAGAACCCCCTTTCCCCCATGGGTAGCTTTTAGCCTCTCACACCCTTGGAGGAAAAAATGTCCACTTCTCTGAATAAGCCAATGCCTGTATTCTGTCTGAGCATGTACACCATTTGTCCTAGCCTTAGAAAACCATTACCTCAGGTTTAGGTTTGTAAACCCTTCACGGGCAGAGCCAGGCTGTTATTTATTTTGGATGCCCAGCGCCTAAGCACATCACAGTGTATCACAAAGACGTACAGGACACCTGCCTCCCTCGCAACTCCACATCCAGGGCAAAAGGAGCCAAGTGCCTGCTCTCTGCTGAGCCAACTGGTGGCCACAGTCTTCCTCCTTTAGCTCTGAGGGCCTTGCAGGGCCTTGTTCTTGTCTGATGGGCGTGAGAAGTACAGAGGTCAGGGAAAGTGAAGACCTTTTGTTCCAGGTTCAGCAACAACGCGGAGAAACCAGGTCTCCTGGGAAGGGGTGACACGTTTCCTCATTGCCAAGTGGTATTTCTAAAACGCTCCCAGAGGCAGCAGGTGGCTGGACAGGTATGAACTTGTTCAAAGAGGCATGTCAGAAAAGCAGGCATCTGATCGTCCTCCTTCCCAGCTGCCCAGGGCCATCGGTGGGATCAAGATTTAGCGGGCGTGCCTCTCTCTATCCTCGGGGCTCCCTGGCACCAGCCTCCTGTTTGCTCTCCTGTAGCCAGAGAGATGTTTGTTCATGCTGGGAAGTGGACAGACCGTCAGGCTGGAGGGGCCTGTTCGGGAGTCGTCCTGGCCCAGGGAGAGGAATCGTCCTCCACGCCTGCCGAAGCAGCACCGGTGTAAGGGTCCTGGAGCCGGTGCTGAGAGGAGGCTACCCTGACCTTGGGAAGTGGAATCGGAAGCTTGGGAGGTGGTTCAGAGTTCCCTTACTTGCAATAGGAGGAGAGATAGAAAAAAGTAGAACCATGTTTTCTTGAAAAGTTCATGCCAAAGGGACTTTTGACTCCAGCAGAACCAGGATTCTCCTGTTGATTTCCCTGACATTTGGGCTTAAGCTTGCAGACCCTCCTCCAGCTGCTGCCACCCGTGTTTTGCCAATGTAAGGTTTGTAGTAAAGCTGTTGCTTAGCCTGAAATGACCCTGTGTTCTAAATCTCTATTTTTCAACATCCTAAAGTGTCTTTCAAACGTATCACGATCGCTACACCCAGGGTATTCCTGTGGTCCCAGGAAAGGACAGGCTGCATTCTTTTTTTTTTTTTTTTTTAAAGATTTATTTTATTTATTTGAAAGAGTTACAGAGAGAGGCAGAGACAGAGAGAGAGGTCTTCCATCCCCCGGTTCACTCCTCAGATGGCCGCAATGGCCAGAGCTGCACTGATCCGAAGCCAGAAGCCAGGAGCTTCTTCCGGGTCTCCCATGCAGGTGCAGGGGCCCAAGGACTTGGGCCATCCTCCACTGCTGTCCCAGGCCATAGCAGAGAGCTGGATCAGAAGTGGAGCAGCCAAGACTTGAACCGGCACCACATGGGATACTGGTGCTTCAGGCCAGGGCTTTAACCTTCTGCACCACAGCGCCGGCCCCAAGGACAGGCTCCATTCTTACTGCAAGAACCAGGTTCCACAGTCAGGCTACCGCCTCTTTTCAGAGAAAATAAATTCCTGAGCCAGTATTCAAAATTTGAAGCATGAAAGTCTAGTGGTAGACATGGGTACTAGGGAGAAGTCCTTCCCCAGTGAGCCAAGGTCTTGCTGCTCAAAGTGGAATGACAACACCAGGCCACACCTGGGCGCTTGTCAGAAACAGAATTTGCCCTACTTTAGACCCACAGAGTCAGAATCTGCACTGAACATGACTCCTAGATATTTCACATGGACAGCAATGTGTGGGAAGCGCTGAGATGAAAAATATATTGCTAATGATACCTCACCTCATCATCTTTTAGCCAGGTGGCCTCCACCCTGGCTGTGTGTCAGAATTACACAGGAGCTTTTTTTTTTTTTTTTTTTTTTTGACAGGCAGAGTGGACAGTGAGAAAGAGAGACAGAGAGAAAGGTCTTCCTTTGCCGTTGGTTCACCCTCCAATGGCTGCTGCGGCTGGCGCGCTGCGGCCGGTGCACCACGCTGATCCGATGGCAGGAGCCAGGTACTTATCCTGGTCTCCCATGGGGTGCAGGGCCCAAGGACTTGGGCCATCCTCCACTGCACTCCCTGGCCACAGCAGAGAGCTGGCCTGGAAGAGGGGCAACCGGGACAGAATCCGGCACCCCAACCGGGACTAGAACCCAGTGTGCTGATGCCACAAGGCGGAGGATTAGCCTACTGAGCCGCGGTGCCGGCCCACACAGGAGCTTTTATAAACATCTAATTCTTGGGCTCTACTCAAAACCAATGAAAACAGAATCTCTGGACTTTGGTTTTGTAAAAACCTTCCAAGTGATGCTGATGGACAGCCGGGGGTGAGGACCACTGTTACAAGTTCAATTTCCAGTCCATTTCCCTAGTGTTTTCATACATCAGTGGGGAGACAATTCTCCATGTTTTTTTTTTTTTTTTAATTTCTGCATGTCCAGAGTAGCCCTCATTATCACTCCAAGGATGGCAGAACAATAAACAGCCTTGGAAGACGGAGATAATGTTTCCCTGTGGAGTGAAGGGCAGATATATTTATTGTCCAGTGTAATAAAAATCATGTCTCCTTCGGCAGCAAAGGGCAGCTAGGTTCACTGCCTGTTATAAAAGGTTCAGGGGCTTCTGCTTTCAGCTCTGACATGTAAAGAGCCCGGAAACTCTTAGACACTTGTTCCTCCTATCTTTCGACAAGGATAATGCTGAACACACTACAAATCACTGACTTTTCTTGGACTTGTGGAAGAATGGTCACAGGGCAAGCTGCTGGAGAGACAGGTGAATCCAAGTCCAGCCATGATCTGTTTACCGGGAGCAGAAGTTTCTGGAGCTGAGAGCTGATAGGAACATTTACATGGTAATTCTGATAAAGTTGGAGGCTCTTCTCACCCAGCATCTTCCCAGTCCCTGCTGCAGCACCGTGTTGCCCAGGGAGGACAGGGGAGCCAGCAAGTCCAACTACTTCCCTGTGAGAGACCCGGAAGACGCTCCTGACCCCTGGCTTCGGATTGGACCAGCTCCGGCCATTGAGGCCATCTGGGGAGGGAACCAGTGGATGAAAGACTTCCCTCCCTCTCCCTTTCTCTCTCTCTCTCTCTCTGCCTCTCTGTAACTCTGCCTTTCAAATAAAATAAATAAATCTTTAAAAAAGGTCACCCAGCTTTTGGCTGATTATCCAAAATGCTTCACTGTGAAAGCAGGTGCTATGGGCTTCAAGCAGGTGCAGCACATTCACACAACCCTCTGAGGGACACCTGAACATATAAGGCCGTCTGAGGGCCTCTGGGAAACAACCCAGCCCCACAGAAACAGTCGCCTCCTATCTGGGGGAATGTGGGCTTTCTGTTCACCAAGGATGACCTCACTGAGATCAAGGACATGCTGGTGGCCAATAAGGTGTCACCTACTACCTGTGCTGGAACCACTGGCCCCTGGGAAGTCACTGTGACAGCCTAGGACTCTGCTCTGGGGCCAAAGACCTCCTTCTTCCAGGCTTTAGACATCGCCACTGAAATCTCCAGGGGGTACCAGGCAATGCTGAGTGATGTGCAGCCGATAAAGACTGGAGTCAGAGTAGGAGCCAGGGAACCCACACTGCTGACTGTGCTGAACATCGGCCCCTTCTCCTTTGTGCTGGTCATCCAGCGGGTGTTTGATGGAAGCACCTACAGCAGTCTCACTTCCTGGAGGGTATCTGCAGTGTTGCCAGCGTGTGTCTGCAGATTGGTTACCCAGCGGCACCAGTCTCCCGTTCTATCTTCAGTAGGTACAAGTGGGCCCTGGCATTGTCTGTGGAAACCCACTACGTATTTCCACTTGCTGAAAAGGGCAAGGCCCTCTTGGCTACTCCCCCTGTGGCTGCTGCCACTGCCAAGTTCAAAGCCAAGGAAGAGTCTAAGGAGTTGTAGGAGGATATGAGATTTGGTTTCTTCATCTATCACCCAAAAGCAACCAATTCAGGCAGCTTTATTTGAAAAACAAGGAAATAAAGACTCCTCGTTAAAAAAAGGAAAAAAAAAAAGGGAGGCCTAAGTGTGGAACTGTACGAGAGTGAGGAATTTTAGGGGTCCGCAGTCCTCCCTCTAGGAACCCGACCAGATTCTCATGGTGAAGAAGCAAGAAGGGGAGAGGAAAGATAATCACAACAAAGAGCCACTCTACTGGGAAAACCTTTTCTGCGCCTCGTCGGAGGTAGGGGATGGGAAATTACTCAGCTCCAGCCTCCCCAGGTAAGGAAGGGCAAACAGAGGCTAAGCAACTCGTGGGACCCACCAAAAGACTCTATGTAATCTTAAGATCTGGAACACTTTCCTTCCCCCACACCATACCACCCACCAACACGGCACTAGCGTAGCAATGGTGGGTCAAAGCCGGAAGAGCTTCAAGTACTGACTTTCTCAGGGAGGGAACATCAAGGGAAACCCGGAGACAACCAGGGGGACAAAAGCAAGGATGCTTGAGGACTTCGAGGCTTTTGGCACCTGTGCACACAGCCAATATTAAACACAGCCCAGCTCCCGGTCAGACTAATATAAAACTTCACACTAAAGGATTATTCACCTTGCTTCCTATTACTTGATACATCATGTTCTACTTTCAACAAAAAATTATACATCATGCTAAGACAAGAAAAAACACTGTCTGAAGAGACAAAGCAAGCATCAGAACCAAACTCAGATGTGATGTACTTATGGAATGATCACATAGGGAATTTAAATTACACTGGTTGCTATGTAAAGGGCTCTGGTGGAAAAAGTAGACAAAATGCAAGAGCAGATGGCTAATACAAGCCAGAAAAAGGTGGGAATTCCAAGAAAGAATCAAAAGGAAAGGCTAGAAGTCAGAAACACTGAAACAGAAATGAATGCCTTTGATGGAGTCATTCTTAGTAGACTGAACATGGTCAGGGAAGGAGTCAGTGAGATTAAAGGTATGTTCATCAAACTTCTCAAACTGAAATGAGAAAAAAAGAATGAAAAACAAAAGCAAAACCAACCTGGAACAGAACACCCAAGAACTGTGGGACGAATTTCAAAAGGCATAACATACTTGTGGATGGAATCCCAGAGGAGAAGAAAAAGTAACAGAGCAGAAGACATGGCTGCAGTAATAGGGCCGAGCATTCTTCAGGCACCAAACTACACGTCTAGAAAGCTCTGAGACCACCAAGCAAGACAGACACCAAAAGTTGTACCTAGACATGCTGTTATCAACCCACAGAGAAAAAAAGTCTTGAAAGAAGCTGGAGACAAACATATATGTAAAATTAGAGAAATATATATATATATAAAATTGGAGAAATAAGAGTGAGAATTACAGTGTACTTCTTAGAAACTATGTAAGCAAGAAGAGAGGGCAGCATTTAAGCAGGGGAGGGGAACATCTGGCCTGCAGGCCATAGACGGTCTGCGAAATCATCTAGTCTGGCCTTGTCGAGGCAACTGCAGGTAGGACTTGAAATTCAGTAAATCTGTAGCAGGCAAATTTTTAAGTTGCTAATTTTATATGGTCCAGGAGCGATGTTATAATAATACAAATGGCCCTTGGCAGAAAAAAGGTTCCCATCTCTGGTTTAATGTATTGGAAGTAAAAAGTCAACCTAAGGGTCGGCACTGTGGCATTAGTGGGTAAAGCTGCCACCTGCAGTGCCGGCATCCCATATGGGTGCCAGTTTGAGTCTAGGCTGCTCCACTTCTGATCCAGCTCTCTGCTATGGCCTGGGAAAGCAGTAAAAGATGGCGCAAGTCCTTGGGCCCCTGCACCTGCATGGGAGACCAGGAAGAAGCTCCTGGCTCCTGGCTTCTGGCTTCTGATTGGCGCAGCTCCGGCCATTGCGGCCAACTGGGGAGTGAACCAGCAGATGGAAGACCTCTCTCTGTCTCTCCCTCTCTCTGTAACTCTACCTCTCAAATAAATAAAATCTTAAAAAAAGAAAAAGTCAACCTAGAATCCTCTGTCTGGTGAGATTATCCTTCAAGAGTGATGGAGAATTCATCACCGGACTTACTCTACGATAAATATGAAAAGAGGTGCTTCAAGGTGGGAAAAGGATAGAAGTTGAAACATTTGGCTCTACATAAAGAAAGGGAAGGAGAAAGAACAAACAATGGTAAAATAAAATATTTTGTTTTCTTATAATTAATTGATCTTGAAGATAACTAAAGCAAAATGGCAATAATGCATTATGTGATTCTAGCATATGAATTAATGAGACAAATTTCAGCAATGTCATAGGCACAAGAGAAATGAACTGGGAATAATAATCTGGTATAAATTACCTGTATTACATGGAAGTAGCATAGTGTTATTTGAAGGTGAACTTAGATTCAAGTGTATTGCAAAGTCTAGGGCAACTATTAGTTTAACAGTCATAGAGGGACCGGCATTGTGGCATTGTGGGTAAAGCTGCCACTTGTGACATGGGCATCCCACATGGGTGCCAGTTTGAAACCTGGACGTTCCATTTTCAATTCAGCTCCCTGCTAAGCACTTGGGAGAGCAGTGGAGGATGCCCAAGTATTTGGGCCCCTGCACCCAGCTGGGAGACCCAGAAGAAACTCCTGGCTCCTGGCTTCGATCTGGCCTAGCCCTGGCCATTGCAGTCATTTGGGAAGTGAACCAGCAGATGGAAGATCTCTCTCTGTGTCTGTCTCTCCCTCTCTGTAACTCTGCCTTTCAAATAAATAAAATAAATCTTATAAAAAAAAGAGTGTCATAGAACATGAGGCAAAATTCAACTGCAAGTAGAAAAAGACAAATTCACTGTTAGTTACAGTTGGAAACTTCAAAAACCTCCTTTCAGTAATTTATAGGCGAAACAGGCAGAAAATCAGTAATAATATAGTTGACCTGACTAGAACCATCAATCCACATGGTCTAATTGACATTTATGGAATAATCCATCCAACAACAATACAATACACATTATTCTCAAGCTCACATGGAACATTCACTGAGATACTGACTCTTGAGCCATAAAAAATAAATTTTAGATTTAAAAGAATATAAATCATGAAAGGTTTCAGTTCTCCATGCTCAGGTTTCCTTTCTTATAAACCAACCCACCGCCCAGGCAGACATTATCTGGCCCTCTTTGTGTTGTCCTGTGGAAAACGGGGCTCAGCGAGCAAATGCTGCCACTGCCGTCAGTGCTAAGGTTCTTTGTCTCTGACGCAGCATGGTTGTGTCTTCTGCTGGCATTCATGAAACTGTGGCAGACTAACTTGTTTCCTTTTAGGGGTAACTCTCTGACCCTACAGTTTTGACGACATCTTCTACAGTTCTATTGTTTTCTTGTTTAATCAACACCCAGATACCTGAGTTAATCCAATGAAGGTCCAAGTGAAGTGAATGATTTGCTTCTGGCATGTTTATTTCACCTTTATTTCAGTTGCATCAAGTTTATCTCAACAATGTAGTCACTCGCACTAAAAATTTGAGTTTTCCATTTTCCAGTAATTTGTGCAAACATGCAAAAATATTGCTGCTTAGATGAAGACAAATGAGGTGAGGAACTAAACTGGCAGGCAGAACTCTCTAACTTGTCCTTTGCTGCACGAAAGTTGGAAAGTTGGCTGTTGCACAAGGCTGAATTCAGCATAGACAGGGGTGTTACCATATAATTTATATAAGTTAAGCCCAGCCTGAAGTCAGCCCAGTAATTTGAATTCTTGATCCCAAAGGCCTACCTTAGGGGAAGATGATTAAGACTCTCTACAACAGTAAGGAGTAGCAAAAACTCCAAAGTCCCAAACAGATCCAGGCTCCAAAGGTAGAACTTTACTCACAGTAGTGCTCAATACATAGCTTTTCCCCCATAACATAGATTTCAAGGATAGTGAAATTCTTCCACATCTATCAACATTGATTTAAGTAAGTTTTACTTTAAAAATTCAGATTGTATCACCCACTATTATGTGAGAGAACAGGTACTTACAAAAACAAAAGCATGACGGTGTGAAGCTTTTCAAGACAAATTGATGTGAGATCATTAGGCCAGCATTCTTCAGATTTTTTTATCCTGTACCCTATAATTAAAAAAAATAGCATGTCACTCTCAACATATGTAATTACATATTTTAAAATTACGTACAAATACCTTTTTATCGTGTGCATTTTATAAACTATAAGCAAAGATTGATATTTAGAAAATGAAAAAAATGTGGCATAGAAGTCTTTTTAAAAAATATGTTTATTTATTTGAAAGAGTTAGAGAGATAAGGAGAGACACAGAGAAACCTTCCATTCACTGGTTCACTCCCCAAATGGCTGCAACAACTAGAGCTGGGCCAAGCCAAAGGCAGGAGCCAGGAGCTTCTTCCAGGTCTCCCTGTGGGTGGCAGGAACCCAAGGACTCCTTGGGCCATTTTCCACTGCTTTCCCAGGGAGCTGGATAGAAAGTAGAGCATCTGGGACTTGAACCAGTGCCCATATGGTATGCCGGCACTGCAGGTGGCAGCTTAACCTGCTGTGTTACAGCCCCGGCCCCAGCATAGAAGTCCAGTAATTCCTTCTTTCACCTTCCAAAGAATGAATGCCTCACTGTGGGGATCACTGGATTTGGTTGAAGAATGTGTCTGACTCTTGTCTGGTTTACCTCGAGCTTTCTACTAGCTTCAAATAGTCTCATGAATGTATGCCTGCCTCTCAATTAGGCCAGAGGCAGGCGAACTACAGCCTCTAGCTGTTTTTGTATGGCTCCATAAAGTAAGATTGATCTTTTTTAAAGACTTATTTATTTGAAAGAGTTACACAGAGAGAGAGGGAGATGCAGAGAGAGAGAGGTCTTCCATCCACTGGTTCATTCCCCAATTGTCCACAACGGCTGGAGCTGCGCCGATCTGAAACCAGGAGCCAGGAGATTCCTCCATGTCTCCCACATGGGTGCAGGGGCCCAAGCACTTGGCCCATCTTCTACTACTTTCCCAGGCCATAGTAGAGAGCTGGATCAGAAGTGGAGCAGCTGGGACTCGAACCGGTGCCCATATGGGATGCTGGCACTGCAGGCAGTGGCTTTACCCGCTATGCCACAGTGCCAGTCCCAGGATTGATTTTTATACTTTTAAATGTAAAAAGGATTCTTCAGTGAGAAAAGTTGCTCTATCTTATCTCATGGTCCCCCTCCATATCCAAAGCCCAAAACATTTATTCTTTGGAACTTTCTAGAAAAAGTTTCTTAAGCTCCACTCCCCTAGACAGGGAAAGTGTGTGGGCCACCTTTGTCTCTGTTTCACGCACTTAGCAGGGACCTCATGGGTTTCTCACAGGTGATATAGGGTGCCTGGGTGAGGAGAGTCTTATGGCCCCAAGAGCCTTTCATCAACTCCTGGGCCTAGTCCTGGGGGTGTGGGTGGGGGACTGAGGAAAGCAAGATCCTGGTGTTGGAGGACCATATTTAAGGGTGAGCCCACGTGGGGTCTCTGGGTGTGAGTGGGGAAGCGGTGTCCGGTAACTGAAAATGAGAAGAGCGAGCACGTTTTAGGATTTCTGAGACAACGCATGCAGAGCTGAATAGAACGGGCCAAAACCTACGGAGCAAGGCTTGTCTCCCTGAGCCTTGGGGAGTCATTCCAATGACTGAACCAACAGATCAATCAACAAATACATCCCGGGCAGTGGCCTGGGCTCCTGGGACCACACAGATGAGGATGACACAGCCCCAGCCCACAAGCGGTTTGTTTCCTGTCAGCGATAAAGAATGGGAATCTACAGTGTGTGATGACAGACAGAGGTATGAGACAGGATTAGCTCAAGTGGGGAGGAAGGGTCACCAGCTCTGGTTTTCCCAGGGGAGTGGCCCCTGTGTGGGCTTCTCAATGAGGATGTAGACTGAGAACCTCCTAGACGAACTTGAACTCATCTTTGGGTGGCTCATTGTTTCCTCTGAGAGCACCTGTTTGGCATATTTCTGGAAGGTGGGCTAAGCCAGTTTTTTGTTAATTAAATCACATTTTTGAATGTGCTGGAGGAGCCGCTGTTTTAAGAAACCATGCTAAATCCTCTTGTTAATCAAAAAATCCTTCTGGAATGTGAATGATGACTCTTGTTTTTCTGGTTTCTTTATTTTTTTAAAAAAAGATTACATTTGATGTATTTATTTCCATAAAGAACCCAAAGGGGACTTCTGAAGATTAAACATAATTTAGTTTGGGAGTTTTATTTGTGCATGTTGGAGTGCTTCATGATCTCCGAAGACCCTCGGGGTGGTCTCCAGCCAGAAGTGGGAATTAAAACCTTTAATGAAGATGGGATTCAGGGCAAGAATCAGATTTCCTGCACCCTCCTGGGGGTGCTGCTTTGTCTAGTTAACTCCTTCGTGTCTCACTTAGCTCAAACACCATTTTTAAGCATTTTTTAATGTGTAGCAAAAATACTACTGTTTTAATTGGGTTTTATGTGTACAGTGCAGTGGTGTTAAATTAAGCACATTCACATCATTATGTATCATCATCATCCATCTCCAGAACCTTTTCATTTTCCCAGACTGAAACTCTGTCTGCCTTAAACAGTAATTTCTTGTTCCTTTTTCCTCCTGGCCCTTGGCAACCACCATTCTGCTAGCTATCTCTATGTCCTTTTTAAAAACATTTATTTTATTTATTTGAAAGGCAAAGAGACTGAGAAAGGAGACTAGAGAAGGAGAGGGAGGGAAGAAGAGAGAGAGAGAGAGAGAGAGAGAGAGAGTCTTCCATCTACTGATTCACTCCCCAAATGGCTGCAACAGCTGGGCTGGGCCAGGCCAAAACCAAGAACCAGGAACTCTATGCAGGTCTCCCACATGGGTGGTAGGGACCCAAGTACTTGGGCCATCATCCACTGTTTCCCCAGATGCATCAGTTGGGGGAGGATGTGTGTGGAGGAGCCGGATGGGAAGGAGAACAGCCAGGACTTGAACTGGCCCCCTGATATGGGATGCCATTGTCACAAGCCTAGCTTAACCTGCTGTGCCATAAGGTTGACCCACTGTCTCAATGAAATTGATGCTAAAGGTATAAAATGTCACTTTTTGGTCTATTCATTAATTATTTGAAAGGCGGGGAGACAGTGGGAAAGAGACAGAGGTATCTCCCATTTACTGTTTCACTCCCAAATTGCTCACAACACTCAGGGCTGGGCCGGGCTGAAGCTGCAAACTGGAAACTCAATCCAGGTGGGTGGCAGGGATCCAAGTACTTAAGCCATCATCTGCAGCCTTCTAGGGTGTGCATTAACAAGAAACTGGACTCAGAACCCGAGTCAGGACTCGAACATGGACACTCCAATATGGAATGTGGGTGTCCCAAATGGTGTCCTAACCACTGTGCCTAATATCTGCCCCAAACATCACATGTAAGCTTCATTTTTATTTTATTCATCTACATCGTACATTGTTTGAAGAGACAAGTTATTCTCCAAGCCTTGTTATAAAAAGCTGTGGAGCTCCACTGCCCGTGGCCTACTCTCCAGCGACAAGTCTCTTGAAATCTTTTAGCCTTGTATTCATGAACTGAGTCAAGTGTTTCAATGGCAACTTCTTGATTTTTCAGTGTTTTTCCCTTGATTCCTCACTATGATAAATAAGAATCCCACTTTTCAATGCATATATTTCACTTCAAGTAAGTTTTACTGCAAAGTGGAACATGGGTACAAGAGCCTGTGTGAAACTTGGATGGCCTGTTAAACATAGAATTCACGCTCTAACCCGCCAGTCAGCGCAAGATCAAGAAATCACCTGATCCGAGGTGGGCAACTGGCCTGCCAGTCAAGCTGCGGGTTGTGATGCCCACATGCCATACCAGAGTGCTGGCTGGAGTCCTGGCTCTGCTGCTGACCCCAGCTTCCTGCTAATGTGCATCCTGGGAGACAGCAGGTGGTGGCTTAAGTAGTTGGGAGACTCAGCTTGAGCTTTGGCTCTGGCTTTGGCCTGACCCAGCCCCGGCTGCTGTGGACATTGGTAGTGAACAGCACGGAGAGCTCTCATCTGTCTGTCACTCAAATAAATATGAAAGGAAATAACATTACCTGAGTAGCCTGTATGTGACCCTCCAATGCTCTCTTTCCCCCTTTCCAGACAAAACCACTAATCCATGTCTGTGCTAATAATTTCCTTCTTTTTCTTATAAACACCATGTACGTACATCTTCCTAAACACAGTATTGTTCTGTGGACGCCTATAAATGGAAACAGTATGTTCTGACTTGCTTCTTCCACCCAGCATTATGCTTCAAGGTTTGTGCACGTGGACACATGTAGCTGTCATTGATTGTCATTTTCTCTGTCTTCTGCTATAGGACTGCGTAGATTTGGTGCATGTGTGCAGGAATGTCTCCGGGGCATATAGGCAGGAGTGGAACAGGGGCATGGAGTGTGCAATGCTTTTTTTTTTTCAACATTACCAGATGTATTCATCTGTTTTCTGTTCGTATGACAAGATACTTGAGACTGAAAATAGAAGATAAATAGAGGAGGTTTATTTAGTTAACAGTGGTGGAGGTTCAAGGGCACGGTACTGGCTTTGACTTGTTTCTGGGGAGGATCTCACTGGTCATCATTACATGTGGGAGAGGGAGAGATCACAGGGTGGAGATGGGAAGTCAGAGAGAGACTGGGGTTGTAAGCGGACTGTGTGGGGCCAGTGCTGTAGCATAGTGGGTTAAGCCTCCGCCTGTGGTGCCAGCATCCCATATGGGCACCGGTTTGAGTCCTTGCTGCTCCACTTCCGATCCAGCTCTCTACTGACAGCCTGGAAAAGTAGTGGAAGATGGCCCAAGTGCTTGAGCCCTGGTGGGAGACCTGGAAGAAGCTCCTGGCTCCTGGTTTTGGCCTGACCCAGCCCACTGCAGCCATTTGGGGCGTGAACCAGCAGATGGAAGACCCTTCTCTCTGTCTCTCCTCTGGCTATAACTCTGCCTCTCAAATACATATATAAATGCTTAAAAAAAATGAGGATTGTGTTCATTCCTTCCCAGGGCATGTCCCAAAGACCTCAGGATCTCCTGCCAAGCCCTGCCTCTTTTTTAAAAATTTATTTATTTATTTGAGAGGTAGAGTTACAGACAGAGAGGGAGAGAAAGGGAGAGAGAGAGAGAGAGAGAGGTCTTCCATCCATTGGTTCACTCTCCAAATGGCTGCAATGGCCAGAGCTGGGACGATCTGAAGCCAGGAGCCAGGAGCTTCTTCTGGGTCTCCCATGCGGGTGCAGGGACCCAAGGACCTGGGCCATCTTCTACTGCTTTCCCAGGCTAGAGCAGGGAGCTGGATCAGAAGAGGAGCATCCAGGACTCAAACCGTTGCCCATATGGGATGCCAGCACTGCAGGCGGCGGCCTTACCTGCTACGCCATAGCAGCAGCCCCTACCCTGCCCTGTCTCTCTCTCTCTCTTTTTTTTTAACAGGCAGAGTGGACAGTGAGAGAGAGAGAAAGGTCTTCCTTTACCATTGGTTCACCTTCCAATGGCCGCTGCGGCCAGCGTGTTGCGGCCGGTGCACCGCGCTGATCCTAAGCCGGGAGCCAGGTGCTTCTCCTGGTCTCCCATGCGGGTGCAGGGCCCAAGCACTTGGGCCATCCTCCACTGCACTCCTTGGCCACAGCAGAGAGCTGGCCTGGAAGAGGGGCAACTGGGAAAGCATCCGGTGCCCCGACCAGGACTAGAACCCGGTGTGCCAGCGCCGCAAGGCAGAGGATTAACCTAATGAGCCGCGGCACCGGCCCCTGCCCTGTCTCTTTTATTTTATTTTATTTATTTATTTTTTATTTTTTGACAGGCAGAGTGGATAGTGAGAGAGAGAGACAGAGAGAAAGGTCTTCCTTTGCTGTTGGTTCACCCTCCAATGGCCGCCGCGGCCGATGCGCTGCGGCGGGCGCACCGAGCTGATCCGGTGGCAGGAGCCAGGAGCCAGGTGCTTTTCCTGGTCTCCCATGGGGTGCAGGGCCCAAGCACCTGGGCCATCCTCCACTGCACTCCCGGGCCACAGCAGAGAGCTGGCCTGGAAGAGGGGCAACCGGGACAGCATCCGGCGCCCCAACCGGGACTAGAACCTGGTGTGCCGGCGCCGCTAGGCGGAGGATTAGCCTAGTGAGCCGCGGCGCCGGCCACCCTGTCTCTTTTAACATGACCACATTGGGGATCAAGCTTCCAACACATGAAGTCTTGGGGAACACACTGCAACCGTATCAAAGCCACAGCACGAGGTAACCTTCTACAGTGCGTTCACCAATTGAAAGCTCCATCAGGAGCAGATGAGAGATGATTTTGCCCCGCATCTTGGTGACTTTTGGTGTTTCTTGGTGTGGACAGACTGACAACTTGGTGGTGTGACATGATAGTTTCATTGTGATTTTAATTTTCTTTTTCTCAATTACAAATGTTCTTTTGTTCACAGATCATCTGTGAGTCCTTTTCTATGAAATGACTTTTCTTGTTGTTCTGCCCATTTAAAAAGAGTTGAGCCACAGATGTCCTTTACATATCCTGGATTAATTCTTTGCCAGTTCTGAATGCTGCAAATACATCCTCTCAGTTATGATCTGCTTTCTATTCCCAGCCAAGGGCCTTAGGAACAGAAGTTCTTCATTTTAATACACTTGATTTCTAACCTTCTTTCCCTTTATGTTTTTATCTCTTGTACCTTGTTTAGAAAAACTATTTCCTACTACAATGCCATAAAAATATCCTCTAGGTTGTTTTCTAAGTTATAGTTTTGGCTTTTATATTTAGGAATTTAAAAAATGTGTAAGGAGATGGAAGTGCTAACTAACCTCACTTGATCATCATACCTTGAATACATGTGCCAAATTATCACAGCCTCTGTAAATAAGCGCTGCTAAAATAATAAAAATAATGTATAATAATATATAATAAAATAAAAATAATAAAAAAGTGATCACCCCCAATTTAAAAAAATCTACTTGGAATAGATTTTTTTTTTTGACAGGCAGAGTGGACAGTGAGAGAGAGAGAGACAGAGAGAAAGCTCTTCCTTTGCCGTTGGTTCACCCTCCAATGGCCGTCATGGCTGGTGCGCTGCGGCTGGCGCAATGCGCCGATCTGAAGCCAGGAGCCAGGTGCTTCTCTTGGTCTCCCATGGGGTGCAGGGCCCAAGCACCTGGGCCATCCTCCACTGCACTCCCTGGCCACAGCAGAGAGCTGGCCTGGAAGAGGGGCAACCGGGACAGAACCTGGTGCCCTGACCGGGACTAGAAGCCGATGTGCCGGCGCCGCAAGGCGGAGGATTAGCCTATTGAGCTGCAGCGCCGGCTTTGGAATAGATTTTTGCTTGTTGTTCCCCATATAAATCTATCAGTGTTTGAGCAACATTTACTGAGAAGCCTGTCTGCTCCATGCTGATCTTCTGGGCCAAGTCTGTAAAAGATGAAGTTTCCAAAGATGTTTGGATGTGTTTCCTCTGAGCCATGCTGTTTGTCTGTTGGGTCAACACTGCACTAAGAACTCTAGTTTTATAATACGTGATAATGTCTGGTATAGGAAGTTCTCCCAGCTAGTTTCCCATCAGGATTCGTTTTGGCTCTTCTTAGGATCTTTGTTGATTCATACACATTTTTATCAGCTTGTGATATTTTGTAGAACTGTAGGGCTTTTGGTTGAAATTACACTGAGTCTTTAGGTCTATTTGGTGGAGACTGGATGACTTTATGACATTGAGTTTTCCTATCGAAGAGTGTGGTCTCTCTTTAGATTTGCTTCGAGGGGCCAGCACTATGGTGCAGCGGGTTAACAGCCTGGCCTTAAGCGCCGCATCCCATGTGGACCTCGGTTCAAGACCCAGCTGCTTCACTTCCAGTCCAGCTCTCTGCTGTGGCCTGTGAAAGCAGTGGAGAATGGCCCAAGTCCTTGGGCCCCTGCACCCACATGGGAGACCCAGAAAAACCTCCTGGCTCCTAGCTTTGGATTGACGCAGCTCCAGTGTTGCAGCTAATTGTGTTTGAACCATCAGATGGAAGACATCTCTGCCTTTACTCTCTGTGTAACTCTGACTTTCAAATAAATAAATAATTTTTTTTAGAAAAGATTTGCTTAGAGTTTAGCATTTTCCAATAGTATCTCAGGAAAGATCACATTATTTGTAAAAACTATTCATAGATATTTTTGTGTTAAATATTCTTGAGAAATTGAAGTATTATTAGGTAGTGATCATATTTACAATAATGCCTTTTTCCTTAAAATTTATTTTATCTTTTATTAATAAAGCCATGGGTGCTTTCCCATGCTAACATTTACCTGAAGGATCTTTTTTTCTGCTCTTGACTTTTAGTTTCTTTTTGTTCTTTTGCTTTAAGAGTGTCTTATGTAAATACATGTAGCTCGGTGTTAAAAAGAATCTGATCATTTTTGTCTTTTACTAGAGAGCTAAATCCACTTACATTTAGTATTACTGCAACTAAACGTAGGTAAATTTCTTTTGTTTAAATGTCCTTTCTACTTGTTCTACTTTTTAAAATTCTTTTTTTTTAAATTTTTCTCATCTTCTTTTGCTTTATCTTTTCCCCTTCTCATTTCATCTTTATCCTTTCCTATCTATTTGAAGTTATAAGAGGATACTTTAAAAAGTTCATGGGAGGCCGGCGCCACAGCTCACTAGGCTAATCCTCCGCCTTGTGGCGCCGGCACACCAGGTTCTAGTCCTGGTCGGGGCGCCAGATTCTGTCCCGGTTGCCCCTCTTCCAGGCCAGCTCTCTGCTATGGCCCGGGAAGGCAGTGGGGGATGGCCCAAGTGCTTGGGCCTTGCACCCGCATGGGAGACCAGGAGAAGCACCTGGCTCCTGGCTTCGGATCAGCGCAGTGTGCCGGCCGCAGCGGCCACTGGAGGGTGAACCAACGGCAAAAGGAAGACCTTTCTCTCTGTCTCTCTCTCACTATCCACTCTGCCTGTCAAAAAAAAAAAAAAAAAAGTTCATGGGAAATGGAGTTAAAGATAATTTTTTTTATTCTGGTGCAAAGAAAAATTAAAATTCATACATACAAGGAGTCTCCAAAAGTTTAGGAAAAATGAGTATTATGAAACAAACTATGAATGGATTTCAAAATCTACTGTACCAAAATAAACTTGTCTTTTAATTCCATTTCCATGAACATTTTGAAGTCCCTCATATGCCTTGTGCTTCTTCTTTTAGCTGTTATTCTAGGTATTTGCACATATATTCTTACCGAAGTCTAAAGCACTATCAGTATCTGTCCTTTCTCCCAACGATTCTGGGACCTTATCACACTTTCACACTCTGATTTCCCATGCACAGATAATACGAGATTACTCTCCAGAACTTCACATGGTGGTGTGAGGGGAGTCTGGGAAAAACATCAAGAAGACAGGTAAGCCCATGTGATTCTGTGTTAACTATGTTAACTATGCAGTAAAAAAAAAAAAAATAATAGAATTGTGTCTGGTTGGTAGTGCTCCCCACCCTATAGAAATAAATATGAATACTGAAGCTGGTGTGGTAGTATAGCTGGTTAAACTTGGAACCCTGGCATCATATAGTGGAGTGCAGGTTCAAGTCCTGGCTGGTCCACTTCAGATCCAACTTTCGCTAATGCCCCTGGGAAGGCAGCTGAAGATGGCCCAAGTGCTTGAGCCCCTGCTACCCATGTGATGCAGTTCCTGGTGCCTGGCTTCAGCCTGGCCCAGACCTGGCTCTGGTGGCCCCTGGGGAGTGAACCAGCAATAGAAGCTCTCTCTCTCTCTCACACACACATAAACAATCAATCTTCTTAAAAAATGTGAATCCCCTCTGGAGTAACTCAGCTTCAACCCAGGCCTCAAAGGATTTCCACAGATAAATGTTCAAAGAAAATGGATGAATGGCTTAAAGATAAATGGCATGAGAAAACAACATACCAAGAGTGAGAATTCACAGAAATGACATATAGCAGAAGTAGCCTTAGAAAGTATTCAGGAAGTGGAATTATCCAACACAGGATATAAAATAACTGTTTTATAAGTTTAAAGAAATAGACAAGAAGTTCTAAACTAGATAAGAATTTCAGGTCCTTTGAACTTAAAAGAGAATCAAACAGAACTTCTAAAAAATGAAAAATAAATACCCTATTGTATTGGCTGTATACAGAATTTACTGTAAGATACACCAATTTTATGAGGCATCAGAAACACTGCCAATTATCACTACAAGATTCCACTTGTTTTAAGATGCATCCTGATTTCAGAGTTGTTAAACTATGAAAAAAATGTTTCATTAACAATGAACTATAGTAACTGAAATTTAAAATGTACCCTATCAATATAATTTCACATTAAATCCAGCTGATGAAAGAACCAATTAACTTGAATAAAGAAACAAATATCCAATACAAATAAATTATCCAGAATGTAGGCTGGAGGGAGAGTGAAGTGGACATACAGCAGAGAGAGAGAAGGCCTCATGTGTTCCAGATGAAGGTAATAGAATGTGTGAGATAGAAGGCACTATTTAAAATATAATGACTAAGAAATTTTGAACATGGTGTAAAGAGAGAAATACCCAGACACAGGAATCCAAAAAGATTGTTAAGCCAGATAAAACATATTATGGTGCCTCTGAAGAATGCTGGCACTGTGGCGTAGCAGGTAAAGGTACCACCTATGAAGCTGGCCTCTCACATGGGTGCTGGTTTGAGTCCCACTGCTCCACTTGCGGTCCAGCTCCCTGCCAATGTACCTGGGAAAGCAATGGCCCAGAATGTTTGGGTTCCTGCTGCCTATGTGGGAGACCTGGAAGAAGCTCCTGGCTCCTGGGTTTGGCCTGGTCCAGTCTGGGCTGTTGCAGCTATTTGGGAGAATGAAAGAGCAGATGGAAGATCTCCTCTCTCTGCCTTTCAAATAAAACAAATCTTCCTATGAAATTCGTGTTCATTAAATAAAAGCTTTCTTAAAAAATAAATTTAGAAAATTAAAAATGAGGGGCCAGTGCTGTGGTGCAGCGGGTTAAAGCCCTGGCCTGAAAGGCCAGCATACCATGTGGGTGCTGGTTCTAGTCCCTGCTGCTCCTCTTCCAATCCAGCTTCCAATCTGCTATGGCCTGGGAAAGCAGTGGAAGATGGCCCATGTTCTTGGGCCCTGTACCCGCATGGGAGACCCAGAAGAAGCTCCTGGCTCCTGGCTTCAGATCAGCACAGCTCCAGCTGTTACAGCTATCTGGGGAGTGAACCAACGGATGGAAGACCTCTCTGTCTCTCTCTCTCTGCCTCTCTTCTCTCTGTGAAACTCTGACTTTTAAATAAATAAAATAAATCTAAAAAAATTAAAAATGAAAAAAATAAAAAATAAACTGCAAAACGTCAAAGGCAAAGACTTCTGCAAAGAAACTTGGATAATACACTCACTCACTAAAGAACAATGAGAAGACAAACTGATTACTCTTTAACAGCAAAAGGGAAGCCAGGAGGCCGTGGGATGATACTGTCACTGTACAGAAAGAAAAAGAATAATCAACCTAGAACTTATGCCTAGTGGAGCTCTTTCAAGAGTGGGGTTAAAATATGGAAATTTTAAATACATAAAAATGAGAAGCTTGCTCAAGGAAACTTTTTTTTTTTTTTGACAGGCAGAGTGGACAGTGAGAGAGAGAGAGACAGAGAGAAAGGTCTTCCTTTGCCTTTGGTTCACCCTCCAATGGCTGGCACACCGTGCTGATCCGATGGCAGGAGCCAGGTACTTATCCTGGTCTCCCATGGGGTGCAGGGCCCAAGCACTTGGGCCATCCTCCACTGCACTCCCGGGCCATAGCAGAGAGCTGGACTGGAAGAGGAGCAACTGGGACAGAATCTGGCACCCCGACCGGGACTAGAACCCGGGTGCCGGCGCTGCAGGCGGAGGATTAGCCTAGTGAGCTGTGGCGCCGGCCCATGCCTTTCTCTTGTAGCACATACACCAGCTCTACTTGTATACTTATCTGGATGTTCTTTGAATTAATTGTCTACTTACCCCATTAGAAATGTAAGGGCCAGGTCTCTGATGCACTCTATTTGACTCCCAGACCTCAGCGAGTGCCTGGCTCATAGGAGGTATTCGGGAGCCATTTATTGAGTAAATGATCAGCCACATAATTAATTATGAATGGGAAGGCAGGATGAGGTATCGGGTCAAACACAGTTGTAGCTCTCTGCTTCAAAATCAGCCATTGGAGTCTGTGCATTTTAGGGTGGGTGAATTCCCACAGGACTCTGCAGTCCAATAAGGTCATCAGGAGCCACAGGTGGCTATTTAAATTTACATAATTTGAAGTCCGATAAAAGTAAAAATTCAGTTCCCTGGTCTCACTAGCCACGTTTCTAGTTGCCAGTGACTGTCTCATCAGACAGTGTGAACACAGAACATTTCCATTATCACAGAAAGTTCTATTGGAAGTGCTGCCATAGAATTCTGAACTGTCCCTCTCCCTTTCTCTGTCTCTGTCTCTCGCTCTCGCTCCTTTTCTCTCCCTCTCCCCACCCCCAAACCAACTTCAGGGATAGCGGTCTCATTATTAGTGACTTAAATTGATGCTTTTGAACCAGAAGACGCTGGGTGCTTTCGGTGACTAGCACCATCTCCATCCCTCTCTTCCCCATTTCTGAGTTCTGCTTCTTTTATTCCCGTTGCTACAAAGGCTGAATGTTGCCTGGGTGGAAAGCGTAATTGCTTTCTTTTCTAGGTCCTTAAACCCTTGGCTAATGTTCCTGTCTGAGCATGCCCAGAGCCAGGGTTCTAGGAGGGTCTGGCGCCTCTGAGCAGCTGAACCACGAAATAATGGAGTAGGGCCGGAGGGGTGGGGAGCGGGGCACTCTGTCGATAAAAGAGCTCCCCTCTCTGCACGCCTGGCCGGCTAATTGGCCATTCTGGGAAAGGATGGATGGGGAGGGGGGCTTCTAAGAATTGCTGGTGACAGTTAAGTGGCCTTTTGTTGACATCGTCTGCTGAACAACTTTGTTGGATTTAGTCTCTGCCTCCCCCTCCCCCCCATCCCCGCCGTGGATTTTCTGTTCGGTTCATCCTTTACTATTCAGGCATCATCTTTCACCTTCTCCTTCCACCATGACTGCTCTGGGTGCTGGCCCCTGCTTTCTCCCTACTATTCCCAGACCATAAAGGGGACTGTTGAGACCTCTAATATCGGTGGTGGTGGCCTTCCTGTCTACCAGAAAATGTACTACCTGTCCCAGCCTTATGGTGACCGCCTGGAGACAGAGCAAGGGGACTCTCAACTGAACTCCTGCTCAAACGATATATATTCCCTTTGGCCCCCTCTCCATTCTCCTCTCTTCCCCATCTTCCCCTTGCAACGGGAGGACTGAACTAAAATGCAGTGGTGACAAGAGTTAGTGCCTTTGAAATAACAATATATTGCATTTTGCAGGCTTTGTCAAGCCAATTCACCAAGTTGTCTCATCCAATACTCCCCAAGCCCTGTGAGGTAGGAAGGGGGTATTATTAACCCATTGGACAGCTGAGTAAACTGAGATTTAGGGAGATTAGGTCAGTAGCCCTGAGCTTTTAGATAGGAGTGGAACACGTGGCTCTCTGAGAGCAGTGTGAAATGGATGTGGCCCAAGGACAGTGCCAGGGGGCCAGGAGGGAGTTCACTGAGGAAGGAGGAACAGAGTGGACTCCTGGGGCTACCAGCTGCTCCCCTGTGTCCACAGAGGGGGCACTGGATGCCCGTCGAGACAGGAAAGGGGAGCCAAGGGCCTTGTCTTCTTCCCCTTTCTTCCTTCTAGAAAGGGGGGGCAGCTCTAGCTCTCCTGGGGCCTGGCGTATGGGAGGCCCATGCTGGGTCTCCCCAGGGGGAGCCTGACACCTGTCTCAGGCCGGCCCTACCGGCCTTTAGGTGCTGTGCTGTGCTGAGGCCGGTCCATGCCTGGGCCCCAGGAAAGCCCCTGAGGCGCCGGGAGCAAGAAACATGCAGGGCACTGCCACGCCTGGGACCAGTCCGGGGCTGCCCACTGTGCACAGGACGACGCTCCTGGTCTGCAGCTTTATCTTGGCAACAGCGTTGGGTCAAATGAATTTCACAGGGTGAGTGGCTGCCCCAAGCGTGGGAGGGGAGCCGTGGGACCAGAGGGTGGTGGCCATGGGGAGAGGGGCCATCTGGCGGGGCCCTGATCAAGGGGGAGAAACAGTGACTTCGGTTCCTGTCCCGGGCCCACGGCTAGCTCTGGAGCCTCCTTCTTTTGTGCTCCAGGGCAGTTCAAACTAGAGTTCTTCAGGTTTCAGGTGCCCAAGAGTCCCCTGAAACCACAGGTGACTGTTTTCAGATATGCATTTTTTGGGAGATGAAGTGTTCATTTATTTCTTTAGATCCTTAAGGCAGTTAATTAGCCCCCAAAGACTGTGTACCCTGGCCAGAGATGGACGTGCTAGTGTCTTCCCTCCAATAGTAGGATTGGGATTCTACTGGAATTGGAATTAAGTGCCAGGCTCCAAAGCAGAGGAGACACAGCCCGTCCTCCAGGGTCTGAGCCCGAGGGGGAGGAGCCAGCACCGGGCCGGGCATCTGCCCCAGCAGTCCTCACACTGCGGGCCTCTTGGTTATGCTGCCTCCTATCCACCTCCAGCCACCCTCAGATGAGGCGAGGTGGGGTTACCTGATCTCTCCATGACCCTGGGGCTCCGTAAGAAGAGCTCTTGGGGCCACCAGTGGCCCTCCCAGCCCCACACCCATTCTGTTCTTACCCACATGTGTACACACACACACACACACACACCCTGCCCCCACCCTCCTTCCCCATCCTCCTCTCCCTGTCCTGGCTTCTGGCTCATCAGTAGCACCAATAGGCTTTCCTTGTTCCCCTGAGTGGTCTGTCCTCAGGGCTCTGGGCTGAGGGCTGTGTGGCTCCCAGAGTGAGAGTCCTTCTCCCAGCCTGTGTGGCACTGTGCCTCCCAGAACGTCTTCCCAGGTCCCCTCTCCCAAGCCGGCCAGCCAGCCTCCAGGAACCCTCTGCACAGCGTCTCTGCCCTTCCCTGCACTTTTCCAGAGACCAGGTTCTTCGAGTCCTGGCCAGAGACGAGAAGCAGCTTTCACTTCTCAGGGACCTGGAGGGCCTGAAGCCCCAGAAGGTGAGGCCTCCTCAGGGCCTGGGGATCCCCACCCCACACCCGCCCTGCTCATGTCTCTGTCAAAGCTCACAGAGCTGTGGAAAGATCACACGTGGGACGGCTGGGCACACCTGCCCGGGAGGCCTGGCAGCCTTTTAGGCCGTGTCTCCCACAGCTTCCTCTGCTGTCCTTGGGGGGGGGGGGGGCTGCTGACGGGACCCTGCCCGGGAACCTGCTCTGCACACAGCGGGAGTGTCCTCAAGCCTCATGGGGACACATATGTCTCTGGGTGGGAGGGTTTATGGCTCAGCAACGGACGCATCTGTTCCCTATTGTGATGGCTTAGCTTGGCAAACCCATATCATGGTCGAGTTCAGCTCTGGTGGCTTGAACGTTTGTTTCCAAGAATTTGTCTTCTGCAAGTTTTCCCGGTGGAAAACATTTTCTCCAGCTAGGATTTTGTATGAGGGCTGTGGGAACCGCCAGGTATTTCTGAACAAGGCCGCAGCCCTGCTCCTTTTGGAAGTGTGTCCCTTTTGGTGGGAACTCAGGACACCTCCTGTAATTCTCTCCCTTTTACAAACTGAAAAGTAGCTGTGGGTGTGGTGAGGAGCCAGCTGAAGCCTGCCCTGCATCTACTGGAATTGGGAGCAACGCTGGTGGCTCTATTTTTGTTGTTGTTGTTAAAGATTTATTTATTTGAAAGTCAGAGTTAGAGTTAGAATTAGAGTCAGAGAGAGAGAGGAGGGAGAGAGATTCTTCCACTTGCTGGTTCACTCCCCAAATGCCTGCAACAGCCGGGGCTGCAGCCAGAAGCCTGGAGCTTCATCCTGGCCTCCCACTTGGATGCCGGTTCCCAAGTCCTTGGGCCATCTTCCGTTGCTTTCCCAGACCGTTAGCAGGGAACCAGATTGGAAGTAAAGTATGAACTGGAGCCCAAATGGGATGCCAGCATCCCAAGCAGTGACTTAAACTGCTGTGTTAACAATGCTGGCCCCGTATCTGCTCCTCTGGCCTGGTTCTTGTCTGTGTTAGCATCCCCGATGATGAACACTCTCCCTGCTAAGAAGCCCTGTAGGGCTCTGCAGATCCACACAGCGCTGCCATGTGAGTGAGGCTGCGAGACAAAGGTACTTGACGTTCGGGAAAGAACCACCAGACCGTCCTGGCCTTTCTGCTCAGGTTTAGGTTTTTCACTCTGGTCAGGAGCCCTTTTAAGTGTACAAGAGAAGTTCAGCTTGCTCTGCCCAGGGCCTACAGGATTGGGTGTGCAACTGATGCATTTGTTTCTTTCCTTTGTGAACAAGGTGGACTTCTGGCGTGGCCCAGCCAGACCCAGCCTCCCCGTGGATATGAGAGTCCCTTTCTCAGAACTGAAAGACATCAAAGCTTACCTGGAGTCTCATGGGCTCGCTTACAGCATCATGATAAAGGACATCCAGGTGAGGCCCCCCGCCCAACACACACACACTGGGACGGAGGCTGGGGACTCCCCTTCCACGTTCCTTCTGGTTGGGCTCAACGTGGAGGGAAAACACACAGGCTTAAAAGTGGGCGTTTTGGCCAGTGCCACGGCTCACTAGGCTAATCCTCTGCCTGCAGCACCAGCACCCTGGTTCTAGTCCCAGTTGGGGTGCCAGATTCTGTCCCGGTTGCTCCTCTTCCAGTCCAGCTCTCTGCTGTGGCCCAGGAAGGCAGTGGGGGATGGCTCAAGTGCTTGGGCTCTGCACCTGCATGGGAGACCAGGAGGAAGCACCTGGTCCTGGCTTTGGGTCAGCGCAGCGTGCTGGCCGTAGTGGCCATTTTGGGGGTGAACCAATGGAAGGAAGACCTTTCTCTCTGTCTCTCACTGTCTAACTCTGCCTGTCAAAAAAAAAAAAAAAAAAGTGGGCGTTTTGTGACCAAGTCTCCATCTGCATGTTTGTGAACATGCCAGGGGAGAAATGAAATCTACACTTCTCAGAGAAAAGGTGAGCCCAGTACAGAGTTCATGGGGTGGGAAGCACTCTCACAGTGGCGATGGTAAGGACGCTGATAGGGGAATGTCCTTCTGCAAGGATTTGCAGCTAACAGCAAAGAACTGGGCTGGGGAGCCGGGGAGAATGGAGGTGGGAGAAAACAGGAAGGGTTTTCAAGCAGTTCACGCAAAGGCACATTATTAAAAAAAAAAAAAATCTATGCATGGAGTCCACAATTTTTTAGTACCAAAATAAACATCTATGTTTGAAAGGCAGAGTGACACGGAGAGGAGTAACAGAGAGAGACAGAGCTCTTTCATCTGCTGGTTCACTCCCCAAATGCCCACAATAGCGGGGCTGGGCCAGGCTGAAGACTGGAGCTCCATCTGGGTCTCCAGGTGGGTGGCAGGGACTCGAGTACTTGCACCACCCTTGCTGCCTCCCAGGCACAGTGGCACGGGACCTGGTCAAAGGCACTCCAATATGAGAGAGAGCCAATGTCTTCAGCTTCCCCCTGTGTCCTGCATGGGGCCCGCTGACTGGACCCTGCCCGGGAGGCTGCTGTGCAGGATCAGATCTGCATTTCATTAAAACCCGCTGCACCACAACGAGTCCGCCAAATGTATCTTAATTCCACCTTCTGTGAACTTTCTACAGGAAGCCAGCATCCTGGGCTCCCAACCTCCCTGCCCCCGCTCGGTCATGCTCGTTACAGGGTCTTTTCTGAACACCAGGGAATTCTGTTTTCAAGGTTCTTGCTTCAAGGACAACCCAAAGCGCCTCTGAAAGGTGCTGGCAGCACAGCCTGCTTCCTAAATGCTGCTCCTGACTGTACCCGGGGGACTGTGGCCACACAGACTCCCCGCCGACTGTGCTGTCCACCCTGATCTCCTGTCAGGGTCTGCAGTGTGGGAACACGGAGCCTCCTGGAGCACACACTTGACACCGCATGCCAGGGGATAAACGCATTAGGCCGCATTCCTTTCCCAGGCGAGCACAGGGCTGGGGCTTCTGGGGCCATTGAAAGGGGTCCACCCCTCATCAGGCACATCTGTTTCCCGCTCAACATGTGGGAGGGGGGATGCTTCTCTATTTAAACTCCCCACAAACAAAAATAGGAAAACTCCCACAGACAAAAGAGGCCACCACATCAAAAGAAACAGAACTGAGTTCTCATTTTTAGCCCAGGCCTCCATTTTGAAGTTTGCATCTCTCGGCCTCTGTCCCGCCCCGGGAACCCCATAGCATTTGGCAAACAGATAATGCGAAGTCTCAAAAAACTTCCTGTTGGTTTCTCCATGTCAAGGATAGCCCTGGAGTTGCCTTTGAGCCACTGCTGCCACCCCCAGTGTTCCGTACTCCTTTCTGCCTGTCCTCTCCTACTGTTGTCCCCAGCCCAGAACCCCTCTGGGCTCTGCACTGTCTCTCCGGAAAATGTTCCGGACTCTAAGCCCTGACCTGGCCAGGCAGGATTGTCACCAAGTCCATCAAGCTGGACTGCCCTGCTCCAGATTACACTGGGGCTCAGGCAGCTGGAAGTGAGGAGAGGTGGAACTGTGTGAGGGGTTGATTTGTGGGATGATGGGGAGAGGTCCATGGAGGAGAGCTCAGGGTGGCTGGCTTACAGGATGGCTAGGGCTTTGCACTGCTCAGCCTGTGGGCGTCCAGTCTTTTCTCAGACGCGGACGCACAAGCCTGAACTCTCCCTGTCCTTCGGTTGTCTCCGTCTCGGTATTTGGCCTGATGTCCCCTGCAGAGTAAGCCCTCAGGGATTCTCTGCTGAAAGTTTGTCTGTCGGCTGGCTCAGGACGAGTGTCTCCAGAGGGGGACCTTGGTAATACAGTGGTCTTTGCTTCCACAGGCCCCTGGCTCGCACCCCTCCAGGCTCAGCAGGGGCTTTGGAAGGGCTAGCCGAGTTAATGGAGGATGGGAGGTGAGGATGGAAGGGAACAGGAATCTGAGTCTGGCAGACCAGGCTAAGAAGGAGCACGGAAAACAAAACAGGTTTTCACTGGGGCCAGAGGCACCGGAGCTTCGTAAGGAAGGCGATGGTCCCTCCTGTCCTTGGTCTGATCAGAGGGGTGCTTGGGGAAGATGAGACACTCTGGTCCATTCATTCCTCGTGCAGATAACAGAGACGCCTACCATGTGCTGCCTATGGGGGAAGATGCTGGAGATTCAAAGCTGAAAAACCCGATGCCTGTATCCAGGGGAGTTGGAGAGTCTGGGGGGGATGGGGCGGTGGGGGAGGAACTGGGTGATGACAATGGCAGGGAAGAGTGGGGTCGGGGCTGAGCGGTTGCTATGGGAGCACGTGGAGAAGGTGGTAATTATGGTGGCTGAAGAGGGGCCGGGGGCTGGGGAAGCGAAGGCCCCCTCCCTGACTGGCCAGAGGACATCCTCTGCCCCTGAAGAGGTGGGGGTTTTATCCTGAGAACTGTGGGAGCCCTCAGAGGAGCCCAGCGTGGTCAGCTCTGCGTTTCATAAAGACCACTCTGACAGTGACAGCACTGAGCTGGGGACAGGGCCGGGAAGACTGACAGGCAGGGGGGTAGTGAGGAAATTGCGATGGGCCAGGCAAGAAATGATCTGATTTTGAGTGAGCTCTATTTGCATTTAATTTTTCCTCACCTCCTCGTTCTTTTCAGCCCTTTGGTGGTGGTTTTTTTTTTTTTTTTTCTAGGATGAGTCACCATGGAAAAGCTTCACTTGAGCAATCAGCTCTGTGGATTTTAATGGCTTTTTTTTCCTGATTACAAAATTAATAAATATTCATGCTAGATAATTTGGAAATAAGGGAAAAGCACAAGAAGAAAACAAAGATCACCCATGCTCTGGCCATCTTAAGTGGAATACAATTTTGTGTACACACTGCTTCATCACCCACCCCCCCCCCCCCCCGCTGGCTCACTCCCAGCACATGCTCAGAAGTATTTATCCCATCTTAGGAGTCCCTCTGGATCCCTTCCCTGCCCCCTCCAGCCAACAGCCCACCCCTCTGCTCCCCTGCGGAGCAAACTCCTAGCGGCACGGGCCGTGCTCGCCATGCCCACCCTTCCTCTGAGGCCCACCGCCCACCCCTCGTCACACTAAAGCCACCCTTGACAACTCCTGCTCCCACCTGGGGGTCAAGTCTTCATGCTCACCTTTGGGCAGCTTGACTGGTGGCTCCCCTGCCCTGAGTCATATCTGTTCTCGGAGTGTCCCGGACACTGCCCTGTCCCGGGTTTCCCAAGTTCGCTGGCTGCTCCTTGCTTACAGTTTTCACGTCCAGCGCTGTCCTCGGCCCTCTCTTTCATGTCCTCCCCCAGGATCGTGGCATTAAACACCTTCTGCTTTCTAATGACTGCCATCCCATGCCTCCAGTCACCACCTGGCTCCTGAATGCTGGGCTCCTGTAGCTGACCACCTGCTCAGCATTTCCACCTGGTGTCTCGTGGGCATCTCAGGGTTTGCAGGCCCAAACCAAGTGCCCCCTGTTCCTCCATCTGCTCCTCCACAGCTGTCCCCAGCTCAAGAAATAGCGATGCCATCCTTCCAGTCACTCAGACAAACTTGCACTCATTCTTTCTTCCAAAAAATATTTTTTTAAAATTTATTTATTTGAGAATCAGTTGGACACAGAGAGCTCCAATGTGCTAGTTCATTCTCCAAATGCCTGTAAGAGCCAAGGCTGGACCAAAGGCAAGAGCCAGAAACTCAATCCAGTTCTCCACTGGGTGGCAGGGACCCAGGTACTTGAGGCTTCGCCCGCTGCCTCCCAGGGTGCACGTTAGCAAGGAGCTGGAGTCAGGACCAGCCACAGAATCAGAGGACCCCGGGCACTCTGATGTAGGACACAGGCACCTTGACTGGTACCCAACTGCCAGGATAGATGCCTGTCGCTTTGCGCCCTCTTGATTCCTTGCTCACACACTTCACATCTAATCCATGCAAACCCCGTGGGTCCTGCCTTCTCAGCACACCCCATGCTTCCACCCTGAGCCAACGCGCCAACATCCCTCACCTTGCTTACTCCAGGAGCTTTCTGACTGTCTCTCCCCTCCCTGCTCTTGCTTCCTTCGTGCTCCGGTTTCTAAACAGCAGCCTTAAAAATATGGAAGTTCAATCAAGTCACTCCTCTGCTTCACGACCTCCAGTGGCTTCCCAACTCAGAGTGAAAACTGAAGTTCTTAAGAGGGTCACAAGGCTCCTCATGACTTGCTCCCTGCCCCATAGCCTTGCTCACTCTGCTCTACAAACAGGGGCTTCCCTGATGGTGAACCTGCCTGGGCCACTCCTGCCTCAGGGCCTTTGTGCTTTCTGGTCCCTCTACCTAGAATGGATAATTCCTTGCTTGCTTGCTTTCTTCCTTCCTTTCTTTCTTAAGATTTATTTGGTTTATTTGAGAGACAGAGTTACAGAGAGAGGCAGAGACAGAAAGAGAGGTCTTCCAACCACTGGTTCACTCCCCAGATGGCTGCAATGGCTGGAGCTGCGCCGATCTGAAGCCAGGAGCCAGGAGCTTGTTCCGGGTCTCCCATGTGGGTGCAGGGGTCATATTCTGCTGCCTTCCCAGGCCATAGCAGAGAACTTGATAGGAAGAGGAGCAGCCGGGACTAGAACTGGCACCCATATGGGACACTGGCATTTCAGGCCAGGGCTTTAAGCCACTGTGCCACAGCACCAGCCCCCCTGCTACTTTCAAAGTCACACACATGTCACCTTTAGCCTTTAAATTATACCATCATCTCACTCACTTGTCCAATTCCCTCTTCCACTTCCCTCCTCTCAGCAGTTTCTCTGTTCTCACGTCCTCTGTAACCGAAAATTTTTTTTAGATTTATTTATTTGAAAGTCAGAGTTGCACAGAGAGAGGAGAGGCAGAGAGAGAGATAGAGGTCTTCCGTCCGCTGCTTCACTCCCCAGATGGTCGCAATGGCCAGAGCTGCACCCATCCAAAGCCAGGAGCCAGGAGCTTTTCTCCCATGCAGGTGCAAGGGCCCAAGGACCTGGGCCATCTTCTACTGCTTTCCCAGGCCATAGCAGAGAGCTGGATTGGAAGTGGAGCAGCTGGGATTAGAACTGGCACCCATATGGGATGCTGGCGCTTAAAGCCAGGGCGTTAACCCGCTGCGCCACAGCGCCAGCTCCTGTAACCAAAATTTTTATCTCATTTGTTTTCCCGGCTCCCCACTGGACTTTAAGCTCCATGAGGACAGGCAGTTTGTTGGCTGCCACATGTTTAGTGCCCAGCACACAATGTGACCTTGTGGGATTGCTGAGTGTTGAAGTGGAAACGCTGTTGGACCTTGTGGGTTGAGTGGCAGCTCTGAAGAGGACAGGGGACAGCAAGGACTGCAGAAGGCAGGGACGAAAGGGGCAGTGCTAGGGGGAGGAGGAACCACACGAGAGGCCGGTGCTGACCCCGCAGTGACCACTGAAGTGGGGAGTCCTGGAGATGCCACATCCCCTCTGGGGGAGTCTGGACTTCCCGGCCATGCCTGCTGCTGATTCACCACGCAACCCTGGAGTCACCCCAAGGGTTGTCATTGTCATCCTTGTCATCACAACCTTCACTCCCGTCGCCATCGTTATAGCTAACACCTACCGGCATTTATGATATGCCAGGCCATAGTAGAAGCATTTTACAAGGATTAGCCTTCTCACTCTCAGGAGAGCGCTTTTCACTGTGGGCTAAAGTATATGATAACGTGGTCCCCGTCCAATGAGAGGAAACTGAGGCACAGGACTTTGGTAATTTGCCCAAGTTGGTGTCAGCATCAGGGTTTAGTCTGACTCCGGGGCCCATACTCTACTCTGGTGCCATCTGCCTCCTCGGAGGCAAGTCAGCACTGTAATTCTTCAAAATTGTTGTCCTCTGGGCAGCGACACCACGACCTCAAGGTTCAGCCTTGACCTCTGCTGTAAGGACATCAGCTCTGTTGCTACTTGCCATGTCTCGTGGCAGCTATTACAAATGGCAGGCATGGAGGAGCAGGCCAGAGACGCTGTGGAGAGGAGGCCGCCACGGTTGCACCCTGTGTCCCCATGGGGTGCACCTGTTGGATGCCTGCGGCAGGAGCCGAGTGGCTGAGGGGTCCTGCTCCTTTCAGACCCCGGCTTCACACGGGGACCCAGCTTCCCCCTCTCCACCAACCTGGACCTGCTGCCCTTCGCTTAACACCGTCTCCTTCCTGCCATAAATGAATCTGCACCAAGCCTTACTTGCCCCGTGGCTTCCACAGAGGCAAATGGCTGACTTCTGAGCCAGCTGGTCTTTTGGTTTTTCCTCAGAAGCCCGGCATGGCTGGAGTTAGCACCTGTGCTTGCCATCAGTCTGCCTTCTTCCTCCTCCCCTCCCGTTCCTGGGCCCCGGGAAGGGAGCACACGTGTGCAGTTTTCAGGCCAGAGTAGAGGAACGTTCCCGGGCCCACGGCCCAGCTGTGAGGCCCGAGGGTCCCCAGTGTGTGCGGAGGGGTTGCGTCCCTCCACACGGCTGTGAGAGGGTCTGGAGAGCTGTTCGTAGTTTGCTGCTGACTTCCCACTTGCCGCCAAGCTCGTCTTCCTGTGGGGCTCCCTGGGGCTGTGGCTACGTGGGAAGGACTGTGTTCTCAGGTTCTTTTGTTCCAGTTTCTCTTCCTGGTCTTCCTCCCCCTGCAGCCCCCACCAGCCCCTCGGAAACAAGCCTCTGGGGCTCTTGCACTCCAGGCTTGCCCTGGCCCAGCTGCTGTCCCCTTGCAGCTGCTGCCCACAGCTGGTGATGCCAGCCCCCAGTGGCGGGCCTGCCCTGGTCATGGTGGGCTGCTGAGATTTGGGTCGGTTTCCTGGGAAGAAAACAAATTGCTTTCACTGGAGCTTCCCAGGGTGGGCAGCAGGGCACCTCCAGCCAGCCATGTCTAACTTATCCAGTAGTCCAAGCTTTGCCCAAGCAGGAATGTCCCCAGCGCACCCAGTCCAGCTAGAACCCCTTGTATACATGTAGTCGGGGCTCAAAAATCAAATAAAATGAGCCCCAAACATCAGTTTCCCGTCCCACTTTGAAATCTATGAACTTGAGGGTTGTGGGCAAGCTGACAGGCCCGTGGACATGCCAGTCACTACGCAGTGGCCTCACCTGTAGCACGGAGGCAGGGGGAGGGGGCAGCGCTGTTTTCTAGCCCTGGGAAGACTGTGACTGCTACTCCACGTTCGCTGTCAGGGCTTTAGCTTTCACTACCATTCATCCACTTGAAAATCCTTCCTTCCTGAAGTAGGATGAGCACAGTACCAAAGTGTAAAGATAGAAAAAAGAAAAAAATGCTCAAAATCCTAATCTAAGGCGGGCATTTGTCGCAGCAGCTGAAGTGTTGCTTGGGAGTGTGGAGTTGCAGCACAGCAGGTTAAGCTGTGCCTGCAGCACGCACATCTTCTGTTGGAGCAGCGGCTGGAGTCCCGGCTGGTCCACTTGTGATCCACCCACCTCCTCACTAACAGACCTGGGAAGGTACATGTGCTTGAGTCCCTGCCACCCATGTGGGAGACCAGGATGGAGTTCCTGGCTTCTGGCTTTGGCATGGTCCAGTCCTGGCTGTTACAGTTATTTGTGTAACGAATGAGTGGATGGAAGGTCTCTCTCTCTCTCTCTCTCTCTCTCTCTCTCTCTCTCTTCTCTCTCACCCCCATCCCCTTCTGCCTTTCAAATAAATAAAAAGAAATCTTAAATTTTAAAAAAAGTTATTTGGGATGCCTGTATCCCATATTGAAGTGCCTGGGTTCAAGTTCTGGCTAGACTCCTGGTTCCAGCTCCCTGCCAATGCACACCCTGGAAGGCAGCAGGAGATGGCTTAAAGTGGTTGGGTCTCTACTACCTACATGGGATATCTGGGTTGAGTTCTGGACTCCTTACTTTGGCCTGATCCAGCCCTAGCTGTTGTGGACATTTGGGGAGTAAAACAGGGGACAGAAGAAATATCTCCACCCCCTACCTTTTGAATATAAATAATAAAATTTTTAAAGAGCAAAAAATTATTATTCCTTTTGTCCCAACAGGCTAGTATTTTGTCTTTTTAGTGTCTTATTTTCCTATGCTTAGAGGTACTTGGTATTTCTTTTTTTTAAAAAAATTTTTTAAAAGATTTTTTTCTTTACTTATATGAGAGGTAGAGTTACAGACAGTGAGAGGGAGAGACAGAGAGAAAGGTCTTCCTTCCATCGTTCATTCCCCAAATGGCCACAATGGCCAGAGCTGCGCTGATCCAAAGCCAGGAGTCAGGGGCTTCTTCCAGGTCTCCCACGTGGGTGGGTGCAGGGGCCCAAGGACTTGGGCCATCTTCTACTGCTTTCCCAGGCCATAGCAGAGAGCTGGATTGGAAGAGGAACAGCAGAGACTCGAACTGGCATCCATATGGGATGCCGGCACCGCAGGTGGAAGATTAACCTACTGCACCACAGCGCTGCCCACCCCCCCCCCAAAAAAAAAAAAAAAACTTTAATTGCAAAAGTAGTACAATGGAGTTTTCAGCTGTTGTCTACATTTTGCACATCTGCATACATGGTCATGCTTTCAGACAGACAGGCCTGTGTAGGTATGTTTATTGTTGTTCACCTTTAGTTTTGGTAGCTGGTCTTAAGGAACCCAAGGCTGGGAATAGGATGTCTGGTTCTTATCTCACCTCTGCCACCTGCTAGCTTTGCCATGAGGTCTCTTCACTTTCCCAGTCTGCCTCTCTCTAAAGATGGTCATCTGGCCTTCTGACCAGGTCAAGTGAGATCAAGAGCACAGAGACACTTGGTAACTGAGAAGTCTGAGGCACCATTGAGACTTACTTGTGACCTAGCGCTGCAAGCAAGGGGCACCTTTTGGGTTGATGAGGGTGCTTTCTCATCACCCTCTGGGGTGGGAGGGCCTAACCACATCCCACACCGGACAGTCTGCTGAATCCTGGGATGCCCTGCCTCCCACTATATGGAGGTCTTTGTCTGCTTTGTGCTGCTATAATGGAATACATGGTACTAATTTACAGACAATAGAGTATTTCTTATAGTTCTAGAGAATGGTAAGTCCAAGGTCGAGGGACCTGCATGTGGTGAGGGCCTTCTTCCTGAGTCATGCCATGATGAAAGTAGAAAAGCAAGGGGCTGGCGCTGTGGTATAGCGGGTAAAGACACCGCCGGCAGTGCCAGCATCCCATATGGGTGCCAATTTGAGTCCCAGCTACTCTGCTTCTGATCCAGCTCTCTGCTATGGCCTGGGAAAGCAGTAGAGGATGGCCCAAGTTCTTGGGCCCCTGCACTCATGTGGGAGAACCAAAAGAAGCTCCTCGCTCCTCGCTTGGGATTGGCGCAACTCCAGCCATTGCAGCCAAATGGGGAGTGAACCTCTCTCTCTTTGCCTCTCCTTCTCTCTGTATAACTCTGACTTTCAAATAAAATAAATAAATATTTTTTAAAAAGTAGAAAAGCAAGAGAGCAAGAGAAAAAGAGACAGGTAGACAGAGATTCAAACTCATTTCTGTTAACAAACCCATTTTCTCAATAACGAATCCACAGCCACATGGTCTACTCATGAGAGGGAGCCCTCATGACCTACTCACCATGTGCAGGTCGCACCTCTCAACCCTACTGCACTGGGGACTGTGTTTCCAGTGCATAAACTTTGGGGGACACCTTCAAACCAGAGCAGAGGGTACGGGCTTGTGGAAAGGTCACCTGCCCATCTCACAGAGATTTAAGCTGGGAAGTGTCCCAGGATGGAATGGGTAGTCTGAACAGTGAGTGGTCGACCCAACCCAGGCCCTCTACTTCCCCATGGTCAGTCCTAAGTGCCACATGAGGGTTGAGTGCCAATGCCAAATGTATACTGAGAATGTGCTTTTGGTTCACCTATACTACAGTTTAGGAGGTATACTGTTAAGAGGTAAATCGAAGACCACTAGCACGTTAATAATGATCTGGGGGCCGGCTTTGTGGCAAGGCAGGTTAAGCTGCTGCCTGGGATGCCAGCATCTCATATGGGTGCCGATTTGAGTCCCAACTGCTCCACTTCCTATCCAGCTCCCTGCTAATGCACCTCGGGAAGCATCAGTTGATGGCCCGAGTGGTTGGGCCCCTGCATCCACGTGGGAGACCCAAAAGAAGCTCCTGGATCCTGGTTTCGGCCTGGCCCAGCCTTGGCCATTGCAGCCATTTGGGGGAGTGAACCAGTAGATAGATCTCTCTGTCTTTCCTCCTCTCTCTCTAACTCTGCCTTTTAAATAAGTATATAAATATTTAAAAAGAAAACAATTATTGGGACTGGCTTTGGCTTAGATACCAGTTGTCTAGGCTGCTTCCTGGGGGTAGGGTGATGTTGGGGTCAGAGAAGCCCTCTTCTCCCCACCCCAGAGGCATCACTGCACGTGGTTCAGCCTGGACCTGACGTAACAGTATGTATAGAGGGCAAAAGCAATGTTGGCAGCAGACTGTGAGCATCCTCTCAAAAACACCTTCGCATCTGTTATTCCATTTTATCCTGTGAGGTGGCAAGGCAGGTGCTGCTATCCCAGTTTTAAAACTGAGAAAATTGGCTGGCGCTGTGGCTCAATAGGCTAATCCTCCACCTGCGGTGCCAGCACACCCGGTTCTAGTCCCAGTCGGGGTGCCGGATTCTGTCCTGGTTGCCCCTCTTCCAGGACAGCTCTCTGCTGTGGCCAGGGAGTGCAGTGGAGGATGGCCCAAGTCCTTGGGCCCTGCACCTGCATGGGAGACCAGGAGAAGCACCTGGCTCCTGGCTTTGGATCAGCGCAGTGCGCCGGCCGCAGGGGCCATTGGAGGGTGAACCAATGGCAAAGGAAGACCTTTCTCTCTGTCTCTCTCTCTCTCTCTCACTGTCCACTCTGCCTGTTTAAAAAAAAAAAAAAAAAGAAAAAGAAAAACCTGAGAAAATTAAGGCCACAGCAAGTGGCAAAAGCAGACACAGAATCCAGCTTTCTAGACTCCTGTGGGAAATGGCAGCATGAATGCCAGCTTGGCAGGCGGGAGAATAACCCAGCCACCCAGCACCCCTTCTGTGCACAGCTCACACTCAGTGGCTCATTCTCCTGTGTTGACACCGTCACCTGCTGTAGCGCTCAGAACAGGCATGGCCCAGCCCTGCTCCGCCCTCCCAACACGTGTTTCTGTCTCCTAGGTTCTTCTGGATGAGGAGAGAGAAACCATGGCAAAATCCCGCCGGCTGGAGCGTAGCACCAGTAGCTTCAGTTACTCCTCTTACCATACCCTGGAGGAGGTAGGTCTGCCCAGCCATGCTCCTGACTCACTTGTTCTAGGGCCCCAAAAGTCTCTGGACTCAGGCAGGAACTAGTGAGGACCCCGGGGTCTGTGGGAGACTGTGAATGACCCATGAGGAGTGTGGGGCAGACACAAGATGAAGGTCAGGTGGACGTTCAGTTTAAGGATTCAGATAGAGGGGACTGCAGCTCAGCAGCACAGCCTGAGGCAGGTGCACAGCCCAGCAATGAGTCCAGGAGGCAGGTGCACAGCCCAGCAATGAGTCCAGGAGGCAGGTGCACAGCCCAGCAATGAGTCCAGGAGGCAAGTGCACAGCCCAGCAATGAGTCCAAGAGGGAGGTGCACAGCCCAGCAATGAGTCCAGGAGGCAGAGCACTGAGGCACAGACCCACGGTAGGCCAGAACAGAGCAAATGGAGGTTGCTTTCCTTAGCAAAGCCTCTGGCTAGAGATCCAGGAGTCTCGACTTTTCCATGTCCAGTACTGGTGCTAAGTGGCCCCCAGCTGTGGGTGCCTCAGGAAATAAGGAACAAGAAGCCAGGAACATTGGAGGGCAAGGTTTGTAGAACTAGAGTCGTCTTTATTTGGGGAAGCTCACGGCTACAGTTACTACCAACCAGGACAGGTATTATTGATTGTGACTTGTTTACAAAGGAGGCCATGCAATGAGGGCACGGGGATGTCCACTGTAAAATAAACTAAGGCACACATCTTATTTTATGCATGAAAAATGTGACATTATACAGACATCCACTCTGTTATCATCACCACTTTTCCCCTTCCACAAGACCTGTAACAGTGGCCCCAGAGTACTGAAAAAGACAAGAGAGCGAATAAATATAGTCTGTCACTATTGATGTCAAAAATCAGTAAAGCCCGAACCCTGTCTTTAGTTAGAGCCTAAAAGGGGCAAGAAGATAAACAGCAAGGGCTGTGAGATCTGTCAGGTGGATTGAACGGGCCAAAGAATGGAGACGAGAGAGAATTTCCAACAAGACAGGCTGCCCTGGAGATCTGAGCGGACTCAGCACACGCTGTTCTCCCAGGCAAAGGCACAGCTCTGCACAGGGAGGAGGAGCTTGTGAATCCAGCCAGACCACACCTAAATGCCCTTAGCCTGAAGGACATCTATTTTTGCTATTTTTCCTTTTTTTTTAAGCATTAAAAAATTGTTTTTTACTTGAAAGGCTGTAAAAGAGAGAGAGAAAGAATGAGATTGAATGCTGGTTCACTCCCTAAATGCCCTCAACAGCTGGGGCCGGGTCAGGCGTAAGCAGGAGCCAGGAACTCCACCTGGGTCTCCCCCATGGGTTGTGGGGAGCCAACTACATCTGCTGCTTTCAGGGTCCACATTAGCGGGAAGTTGGAATTGGGAGTAGAGCTAGGGACCCAGGCACTCCAATACGAGATACGGGTGTCTCAGCTGGTGTCTTTTTTTTTTTTTTTTTGACAGGCAGAGTTAGACAGTGAGAGAGACAGAGAGAAAGGTTTTCCTTCCGTTGGTTTACCCCCCAAATGGCCGCCACGGCCGGTGCACTGCGCTGATCCGAAGCCAGGAGCCAGGTGCTTCCTCCTGGTCTCCCATGTGGGTGCAGGGCCCAAGCACTAGGTCCTTCCTCCTCAAGTGGTGTCTTAAATGCTGCACCACATGCCCACCTTGATTTTACAGTTCTTGATCTGTGTTCTCTTAGATCCATGGGAGGTGGGAGAGTATTGAGGGTGGGATGGGTTAAGGAGACTATTCAGAGAGGTCCTAGGGTGTCACTTTTCTCCCTGTTTAACCCCAGTCTGATCAACATCATTGCTTTCAGATCTACAGCTGGATCGACAACCTTGTGACTGAGCATTCAGACATAGTCTCAAAGATTCACATTGGCAACAGCTTTGAGAATCGGTCCATTCTTGTCCTGAAGGTAAAAGCTCGGTGCCAACCAGTGGGCGGTGTGGTGACAGCCTCTGGTACCAGACTGAGCTCCTGGCAGGTAGCAGCGGGGTGGGAGTTGCGGGGAGCAGAAAGGTGTGTGTACTCCTGTCCTCAAGTGACACACAAGCTTTAGGATGATGGCATTCAGGGACTCACCCTCGTGGGCATGGACAGGTGACAGTGCAGTGACCTCGCACGCCCTTGGTCAGGAAGCAGTGGGAGGGTTGCGGCAGGGCATCTGCCACCTGAAGTGGGTGTGAGTGTGGTGAGACAGCATTCTTCCAGTTACCTCAGGGGCTCCATGTGCCACAATGGGAGCAGAGGGCCATGGGTCATTTGCAAATGCTTGAGGCCATTTGGCTGAGACAGCCCCAGATGATGGGGGAACTCCTCACCCTTCACAGGGGCCACTGGAACAGAAGTGTATGCCAACATGGCAGCTGCAGTTTCCTTGGTCATGATGGAAGATGGGTGGGTGCAAAGCCGGCTGGAAAATGGTGTTTGGCAGGTGCCCTAAGAAGCACTCAGGGGCGTGGGCCACGCACCAGCCACCAGGAAGCCAGGTGCCACTGCTCTCAGCATGCTCTGGCGGATGCTTCCGAGCAGCCACGTGGCCTCAGCGTGGCACTGACCTCACCTGTCCCTGCTTCTACTTCCCCCAGGGGCTGTCGTCTTCTCTCTTGAATGTGATCTAAGACCTTGCCTCTCCAACTGTGGTGCTTGCATGGCAGCACCCACGTCGCCTGGGAGCATGTTAGATTCCTCCCAGACCTACTGAATCAGAATCTGCATCTAATAGGATTTCCATGGGATTAATGTGCAGATTAAAGCTAGAAGCACTCGTCTTAAGATGCTGTCCACCCTGAGAAATCCTGTGCTTTGCCCTGCAACAGTACCACTGCAGGGCCTAGGGACCTCACACGTGTGCACATCATGGGAGTGTAGAAAGGTCCCTGCACACGCATCCTCTCTTGGGCTAAGCACACTGGGCCTAGGCAGTGAGGAAGTGGGGAAGTACCAGGTCTCCCTGTGGTCAGCCCAGGACAACGTCACTGCTGCTTTGCTCAAATCTCTGGTGGGGGCCCGATTCTTCTCCCTAGTTCAGCACTGGAGGTTCTCAGCGCCCAGCCATCTGGATTGACACTGGAATCCATTCTCGGGAGTGGATTACCCATGCCACCGGCATCTGGATTGCCAAGAAGGTCAGCAAGGACCTGTAGCAAAGGGCAACTGGGAATGGGGCAGGAACTGGGGGCTGGGGTGGAGTGGGGCTACCTGACTCCTCAAGGGCCCAACAAGTTGGAAAAACTCACCCTGAAATCCAGGGTGCTCTGTCCCCTCCCATTCTCTAGAACAGCCGCTGTGTGCGGGCCTTCGGCAGCACCCAGCCCACACGGATCCTCCGCCTTCTAGTTGTCTGACAGCCAAGCCTTTGGTTCTGCACAGAGGTGCTACTTCATGGCCTGATGCTGCATCTTCCTGGGCCACCCGCTGTGCAAATGTCCAGCTCCTCCTCCTCCGAGAGCCCAGCAGGGCCTCCCACTCCGCACCCTCTCTTGCAGATTGTCAATGAATATAGTAAAGGAGGTGTGCTGACAGACATACTGAACGCTATGGACATCTTCATAGAGCTTGTCACCAACCCTGATGGCTTTGCTTTTACGCACAGCATGGTGAGGGCACCTGGGGCACGTGGGGGGCCAGGGAAGGGTTGCTGTGGCCTTGACAGCCAGCCCCTCCAGGGGTCCTTGCAGACAGTTTCCCTGAGGGTGGGAGGTACTGTAGTTGCAGCTTCTTGGCCCCCAAGCTCCTACCCCTTGCCCCAGGAAGACCACCACTGGTGGCCTGTGCTCAAGCCTCTCCCCAGACCCTGACTTCAGCCATCAGTACTAGATCTGCAGCCTTGGCTCAGTCCCACGCCAACCCCATCTTGATCCCAGAAGGTCCTGGCCTTTGCTCCTCCCTGCCCCACCAGACCCCCTTCATAGGCCGGCATGTCAGAGGCTCCCAACCTTGGGAGTTGGCCCAGTGAATGGGGTCACCTGATTTGGGCTTTCTCAGAACCGCTTGTGGCGGAAGAACAAGTCCACAAGACCTGGCATCTTCTGCATTGGTGTGGATCTCAACAGGAACTGGAATTCGGGCTTTGGAGGTACAGCAGCCTGTTGGTCTTGGGGGTGGGACTAGAGTTCTTGGTCCTTGGCTGGCCCTCCCAGGCAGTCAGATTACGTTGACCCATAACTTGGGAGGTACGGACAAATGTCATCATTAGCTAATAATTCGTGAGTCATGGCCAAGGACACGCAAGTGCGTTCCTAAGATTGGCTGTGGGATGTGGGAAGAGGCAACACATGTGTGTTAGAGGTATACTTAGGCAACACCTGCACGGGAACTTTCAAGGGAGCTCCCAGCCCCTGAATGAAGACAAACTTCAAGGGTCAAATCCTAAATATGGCAGAGAAAGGTATAAGGAGGTACGAAGTGGCCTTGCCTGTTGTTTAAAACCAGTTTAAAGTGCCCCTAAAATGCTGCCAGTCTTCCCCTTAGTGTGTACAATAAGGAAATTCCTCTGAACTCATTTCCTGAGAGCTGTGGCCTGCAAACTGCCCTTTGGGAGGCCAAGCAATAGTTCAAAATAGAGTGGCTTGTACCCGGTATTCATGTTTGACCCATTACTGTTTCCAACGAATGGCTACTTGAAGAGCTACCAGATCCCAGTGAAGGCTGGGCAGCTTCCTCCTGCGTTCCCTGATGTTCTTCTCCGAAGGTCTCTTGCCAGGGATAGGGGGATTGGGGGGCAAACGGAAGCCTCCGGCAAGCCCCGAGACAGGTGCATGGACCCTGGAAATGCAGCAGTTTGGTGGGTGGGCAGCTGAGTTCAGCCAGGATGGAGTGTCCAGAATAGACACACTCCTGCCCCAGATGGGGCAGCCACAGTCCCCAGGACACAGTGCCATTGCTGTGGACAAGCAGAGCCACAGGCTGGTGGCCAAACCAATACAACAGAACATTCTAGATCTGCATGTCCACTGCTTTGGAAATCTGGCTTCTTGGGGGTCTGTTCTTGAAAAATACGGATGGCTTGAAAGCGCTGGGTGCGAGTTCCCTGCTGCAGGGTCTGAGTATGGCCAGGCGTGGGAGGGAAAGAGACTGTGTGAAATGTGGGGTCTCCACCTCCCGATGACCAGATCTCAGCATCCAAATGGGCCCCTCAGAGCTGACCAGATGAGTGCCCAGAGCTATACCAGCTGGCAGAAAACAAATTACCTCTTAAAGAAAATAACTTTTGGGGATTTTTCCACAGGAAAAAAAAATCCATACGTATACATTGTAAAAAAAAAAAAAAAAACAATTATGGAAAAGAAAAGCCCAGAGGGGGCAAAAAGCTCCCATAATCCCACTACCCAAAGATGACTGCTTTGAATAATTCACCATGTCCTTCCCAAGATTTCCCCTCGCTACAAATTACATTTTTAGAGAAGGAAAAATAAATAGCTAATGAATCCATTAGCAGGTACTTGTGAAACAGGCAGGCTCAGAGGACCTTGACGGTGAACGTCAGAGAGGCAGGCAGCTAATTCCCATTTGGTCAGGGGAAGATTAGTTTATTCTGCTTAGCTCCAACCAGAACTAATGGCCTGAAGTGTTTCTCCATATTTGGGCAAAGCCACCTGGTCGCTGGCAGGGGAACTGCTTTGCGTGCGTGGGCTGCAAACGCAGACAAAGCTCTCAGCCTTCCCGCTCTGCTCATCTGTTGCTGCTTGTCATTCATCAAGCATAGCAGGTGCAGAGGCTCCCGGCAGACATAACAAACAGGGCCACTGTTAGTGGGGCCCACTGCAGCCTGGGGGACTGCCCCTCACCCCCTCGCTCTCTGCAGGCACATCCCCTTTGAGCCTGGGTCCTCCACTCCAGGCAGAGCCAGGCAAAGCGAGAAGGGGCACTCTAGTGACGGATTAGCCTAGGGCCAGAAGCGGTGTGTGCATGTGTCTGGGCTGGTGACTCAGGCGAGGAAGGTTTTGTTTATGGTTTTAATATTGCCTTAATTTAATTGCTGTGTAATGTCTCGGCTGTAGACCATCCTGCCCCTCATGCCGCCCTCTTCTTGGGGAGGGCAGGCTTCTGTGTTTCTGCAGCATCATCTGGACTGTCCATGGGCCAGCCTGCTGCCTGGGCTCAAGAGGGGTGCTCTGGCCTCCTCAGGGGGTTTCAGAACTTGGGGTAGGGACAAGTGGATGGCCTACAGTTAGGGTGTTCGAGTCCTAGCTCCATTCCCAATTTCAGCTTCCTGCTAATACATACCCTGGAAGGCAGCAGATGATGCCTCAAATCTCACCCTGTGGGAGACCTGGACTGCATTTCTGGTTTCTGGCTCTGGCCCGACAGCCCTGGCTGTTGTAGGCATTTGAGGAGTGAACCAGCAGATGGGAGATATGTTTGTCTTGTCTTTCAGATAAAAAAGAATGGAGGATAGCATTTGGCATGGTGGTTAAAATGCCACTTAGATGCCCACATCCCACATCAGAGGGCCTGGGTTTGAGTCCCGGCTCTACTTCCTATTTTAGCTTCTTGTTAATATGGCCTGGGAGGCAGCAAGTGACGGGTCAAGTACCTGGGTCCTTGTCACCCACATTAAGAGACCCAGATTGAGTTTCAGCCTCCTGGCTTCAACCTGGCCCTTCCCTGGCTGTTGTGTGCCTTTGGGGAGTGAACCAATAGATGGAAACTCTTTCCCTGTTGCCACCCTTCTCTTCCTGTCTCTCAGCCTTTCAAATAAACAACAAACAATGGAAGAAGTAGCTGGGGCAGTCCCCAGCCTCTGGACCAGGCTTGGGCACAGCCATTTCAGGGAGCAGACGGGAGAGGAGGAGCTGGGATCGCTTCTCTCACACATATCCCTGACCCTTGGCCAGCCCAGGCCAGCCCTCCCTAACGTACCCTTTGAGGGGTAGAAGGAAGCAGGAGGGTTGGAGAGGAAGAAAGGAGGCGGGGGAAGCAAAGGCTCAAGGGCCTCTCTGCATTTGTGAGCCAGGCAGCTGTGGGGATCTGTTCTCTCTTCTCCTGGCCCAAGTCCTTGGAGCTCCTGGGGCCACAGCTGGGCCAAGCCCAAGCAGATACCACATTTGAGCGTTCAAGGGACAGAGAACCCAGGAAGGAATCAGGTCAAAAGGATCGCTGATGAAGTGGGGAAGCGGAGACCAGGGAGAGACTTGGGGTTTCTGAATGCACCTTCTGAGGCAGGCCTGCCTTTCTAAGGAGCCTCAGCCAGGACTCGATCAGAAGAGCAAGCCAAGGGAGCTTCCTGCAGGGCTCTGGAGTTGCAGGGCCGTGGGGCGGCCTCCTGCTTCCAGGGTATTAGACTAGGGTACGCAGCGATAACAAGCACCCCTCCAAACCCCAGTGGCTTCTACATAATAAAGCTCATTTTTCATGCACTCAGAGTCCAACGTGCTTAGGTAACTGTCCTTAGACGTTCTCTGCCAGTGGTGACAGAGGGATCCAGGAGGTTGTGTCTTTCTGGAATCTTTTGCCTCCTGCCACACAGGGGACAGTGTGGAGAAGTCACGCTGGCTTCTAACAAATCTCAGATCAGAACTGCCTCATCATTTCTGTTCACCTTTCATTGGTCAGATGTCGTATGTCCTCCGCCAAACTGCAAAGGAGTCTGGGAAATGAGGGGGCTGCATGGGTGTTTTGTGAGCCCCAGCTGTCTCTGCCACACTCAGGCGTGCTGACCCTTTGGGTGGTTTTCTTCATTCCCAGGAAATGGTTCTAACAACAACCCCTGCTCAGAGACTTACCACGGGCCTTCCCCGCAGTCGGAGCCCGAGGTGGCTGCCATCGTGAACTTCATTACGGGCCACGGGAACGTCAAGGCTCTCATCTCCATCCACAGCTACTCCCAGATGCTCATGTACCCTTACGGCCACTCTCTGCAGCCTGTGGCAAACCAAGAAGAGTTGGTGAGATTGGCTGCTCTGGACGTAGGGGAGAAGGAGGCACCTCCCCAGGGAAATCTGACTGATCCCCCATCCCCAGCCAGGGGTGTGGACCAGCAGACACCACAGACGGCAGGTGGGGAGGCTGTGGCTCTCAGGTGTGGTTGAGTTGGAAGCCAGGGCTGCTGCAGTCCTCGGTCTCCAGTGCTCTCTGCACATTCAACTCCTGAGGCTGACGTGCGGGTGAGGGTGCTGGGGCCCGGGCAGAGCCACTTGGAGCTCCAGCCTCATCCCCTGGGATGTTTTCTTTGCAGTATCATCTTGCCAAGGGTGCAGTGAAGGCCCTGTACGAGGTCCACGGCATCGAGTATATTTTTGGCAGCATCAGCACCACCCTTTGTGAGTGAAGCTCCCCTGGCCACTGCTCCAGATCCCACATGCCCCTGGGGCTGGGCACGTGCAGCTCTGAGCTGCCTGGTAGTCCCTTGATCTAGCTGGGCTGGCCTAATCTGCTTCCTACACTTGGACACAGGGGTGGACAATGGTCCCCCAGCGGCTGCTCTGTGCAGCATGAATGCATGGCCCCCAGTGCCTGGCTCACTGCAGAGGCTTTGAGGGGGGAAGAGCCTATGTCTGGAGGCCTCCCAGAGCTTTCCTGTGTAGAGCTCGAGGTGGCCATGGTGGTCAGGGGGTTGCCCGGGAGGAGGCCTGAGCCTGGGAGCGTGGTGTGGCCTGGGCTCGGGGGTGGGCTCCAGGGTCCCCTTTCTCCTCAGGGTGCATCTCTGCCTTGGGGCTGCACCTCCTTCTTCCTCTTGGGGGCACCTCTTGGCCCTTTGGTTTCTAGATGTGGCCAGCGGGATCACCGTGGACTGGGCCTACGACAGAGGCATCAAGTATGCCTTCAGCTTTGAGCTCCGCGACACCGGGCGCTACGGCTTCCTGTTGCCAGCCTCCCAGATCATCCCCACGGCCCAGGAGACGTGGCTGGCGATTCTCACCATCATGGAGCACACCCGGACCCACCCCTACTAGTCACCCTGTGCAGGCCAAAGCAGGGGGGCTCCTCCTCGTCCCCAGGGTGGGGCTGCTCCTGAAATCCAAGCTCTGTATTGTCACCCTACACCCTTGCCTGGACCCTGTAGGAAATAAACAGTTTGAACGGGCTTTGCTGCCTCTACACGTAGGCTGCCGTTCCTGCTGGCTTCGCATTGAGGGGGACACGGGCTGTGCCCTCCCCAGGGCCCAAGGTGGTCCATCCCCTCCTCCTGCAGTATGCCCAGGCCCAGGACAGGGAAGACACCCCCAGGGGCTACCAAGCCACAATTATCCCAGCGGTGCCTGCTCTCCACTTCAGGGAGAGGCAGGTCCAGGCAAGCAGCCTCCCCTTCTTCCTCCCTGGCGAGGGGCAAAGGCACATTTCAGGGGTCCTCACTTGCCCTTATAACCAAATGTGAACAATTTGCTCGTCTGTAAGCTCCTCCTCCAAGGGCCTCGGAGCACAGAGTGAGAGCAGGCGGGAGCCAGCACAGCGCAGCAGCACGCACACAGGGGGCGGAGTCCCCCTCTTCCTCCGTTTCATCGCTGTAACCATCATGGCTGTCACGCGTGCAGCAGCTGCCTCCGGCCAGCCAAGGGGCTAAGGAGGTGCTCTGTCTAACGGAGCTTCAGTGGCACCGTTTTGAGATCCTAGCGAGGGGCTTTCCAATACTGCCAGGCTTCCCTGGATCTTCTGTCTTCCTCCACCATCCAGGAGCAGGGGCACTGGGTCCCTTGGCTCTTCCCTTATCGGTTGAAAAGCTGAATGTGTTTGTGCGAGTCTGAGGCCTAAACTCGTGAGCAAATCTTTCCTTTAGCTGGGCTGTGTGTGTGTGAACGAACGAAAAGGACTATGGGTATCTCTGAGCCTGGAGGACACAGCAACAGGGACGAAAGCAGAACTGGTTCTTTCCACTCGACCTATAAAGTGAGACCAGTGTCGGGCCACTTCGTGGAAGGAGGCCGTGGAGATGATGCAAACCCTGGATTCAAAATGGCACCAAAGCAGCAAATGAATGGCTGAGGCCAGGGGCTGGAGCAGAGGTGAGAAGCGGTCTTGGGGCTAGGGATGCCCCAGCAGTGCTGCTGTTCACAGCTGTGAGTAAAGAAAGGGGGTTAGCAGGTGAGGAGGCCTAAGGCAGGGCCAAGATGGCCAAGTCCACGGTACCTCAAGTGTGGGCGGCTCGTGGGGCCCTCCAGGGCTGGCTTCAGGCATTGGGGGTGCTTCGCTTCCGTGCAGCGGAGGAGGAGGCGGGAGGCCTGGTCCTGGGATGTGTTGTCCCCAGGAGGTGGCATTTTCTTAAAGCTGGAAGTGGTCTGAGTGAGGCAGAATTTCCAAGCTGAAGTTTTCTGCTGTTAGTGGAAACACGGAGTCTGGGTGAGGTTAATATAAGCCACAGATAAATAAAGCAAGTTATACCTCTGCACACTGTAGTCTGTGATTATAACTTGTATGCCCTCAATATAAATATTTTCATTTCATCCTCGTGGGGAGGATATTGCTGGCATCACTAATAAGTTCATTTTTCAAATAAGGGAAGCAAGATTTGGAGAAGTTTTTTTTTAACGGATTTTTTTTTTTTTTTAGAAAGCAGTGTATTTTCAGTTATTTGTCTATTTAAAAAGCAGAGTGACAGCGCAAGAGAGAAAGACCTTCCACCTGCTAGTTCACTCCCTAAATCCGTGCAACAGCGGGGCTGGGCCAGGCTGAAGCCAGGAGCTCAGAACTCCATCTGGGTCTCCCATGGGGGTGGCAGGGACCCAAATGCTTGAGCCATGACTGCTGCCTCCCAGAGCACAAAGTAGCAGGCGGCTGGACTGGAAGCAGAGGAGCTGGCCCTCAAACCAGGCATCCCAAGCCTAGGCTCACCCCGCTGCCCGTCAGTGCCTGCTTCGGGACAAGTTTCAAAGGCCAGGCGTGGCCAGCTTCAGTTTGTCTAACTCCAAACGCGCGACGTCCCCTTGGTTCAGGTGTGGCCCGTGCCCACCTGCAGCAGACACCGTGGGGACTGTTTAACGTGCAGGCGGGCATCTGTGTTTCACCCCCGATGCTGCTTTGGTGCCATTTTGAATCCGGGGGTGTTCCAGACTGAAACAGAGCCGCTGGGGAGCGCGGCCACCATGAAAAAGCGCTCGCCTAGCGGCCGAGCGTTTGAACGCCCGTGGGCTGCCAAGCCAGAGAGATGATCTCGGACTGGCCGCGTGCCACGCACGATCGCAAGCCCGTGGTAAGATTTACCACGCTGTTCCTCTGCCCTGGAGGTAGGACCCTTGCTGTCCTTATTTTCAGAGGAGCCTCGGGCTCAGGGAACAGGGTCGTGAAAGGGCACACAGCTCGAGTGTCTCCCTTCAGGTCTGAAAGCCCCCGGGGGCCTGGGACGAAGGGCTCCCCCCAGGCTCCCGTTCACAGCCAGGTTGGTTACGCTCTCCCGTGGTTGGGGGTGAAGAGGCCACGCCTCCCCTTAAAACCTTGGCCTGACTTTAAATAAAACCAGGCGCAAGCACTCCCTGCCGCTGTCTAGCGCTCCTGCCTTGTCTGACCCTCTTGCTTCCCTCTCGCGGGCTCCAACCTCAGCGGCCCGCTGCAGCTCCCTCGTAGCCACGGGGCCTTTGCACATGCCTCCCACGCCTCCCCTCTCCTCACTAGCCCTAGGACCACCCACCGGATGTGGGGACTGCATTGCTCTCTTTCCAAAGGCTGGTGCATTCCCTCCCCACGTCCTGGTCTCCACGCTGTAGGTCTCCCCGACTGGTTTGCGAGTAGGGGCTACACTCCGCGGTTCGTCCTCAAACACGCGGTAGCTGTGGAGAGGCTGTGTCTCCCGCTCGGCCTCGCGCACAGCAGGGCTAGGTGGCTCCGTCGGTGACAGACTCCCCTCAGCGTGGGCTCAGCCAGACAAGAGGTTTGTCAGGCGGCAGGAAGTGGACGGAGGAGGGTCTCCAGCAGCCCTGCTCCCGGCGGCGCAAGGCGGCTGCTCGCCCGCCCTGACTGAATTCCGGGCGCGAAAACCAAGCGCAAGCACCTGAGAGGGCGCGGTCAGCGTCGTGTGGCCACGCCCCGCTGCGCGGCATGCTGGGAAGTGGCTGAGGCGCCGGATGCGCCGCTGCCCCAACGGGCGTGCGTGGGGGAAGGCGCAATGGATTCTGGGAAGGTGGCCCTCATTGTCTGATGGGGGCGCAGACTCCGTTTCTCGCTCTAGTTCATGAAGCAACCGACTTAATCAGAAAGCCGTGGAACTTTCCAAAGTTCTAGTCCTCCACCCCTCACCCCCTCGTGTTTTCGGTGAAGACCCTGGATCTGGAGACTTGCACACGGCGCTGGGAGGCCACGGCTGAGGGAAGCCCACAGCCGGGGTCTGAGGGGACCCCAGCCCCTCGGCTGCTCCGCGGGGCGCCCCCACAAGCCGGGGCGTGCCGGCCTGGGGTTCAAGGCCATCCGACACAAAAGCTCGCTCCCGCTTTCATAAACCCCGAGTCTTTTCCCGCCATTTTGCCAAGGCTGCAGAGCCCGGACAGGAGCTCAATTTTCCTACGTGCTGCTGGGTGGCTGCTTTATTTTATTATTATTTTTTTTCTTTTTCCACACACTGCTCTTTTTAGGTATTTTTTTTTCATCCTTTTCACTGGTAAAATTTATGAGCATTTATTTAAAAGAAAAAAAAAAAACACTGGAAAAAGCGGAGCGAGAAAGAGCGATTATACATATGGAAAGCCATAAAGAACCGCAGTGAACGCGCTGTGGTGATTGCTTGCTTAAAAAAACAAACGGGCCGGGCGGTGTGGAATGTGTGAGGCTGGGCCGGCCAGCGCCGGGGGATGGGCCAGGGGCCGCTGTCCAGGGAGCCCGGGAGCCGGACAGGGCCCCAGAGCGAGGAACTTCAGCCAAAAATGAGATTTTAAGATACTCCTTTGGAAAAAAAAAAACCTAGCAGGGTGGGTTTTGTGTTCTAATTTCCAAGGCTTGCCCTAAGTACTCCTGGGATAATGCCCACCCCCCAACCCAGCACTCCGCCCCCTGCCCCACCCCCCTTACCCCCTAAATCACTGATGGCAGCCCCTGGAGCTCCCTGAGAGAGAGTAGACGTGGAGCCAGGAAGTCCTTGGCTGGAGCCTTGGATTCCAGCGACACAGTGACCCAGCTGCCACCTTCTCTCCTGCCTGCACCCCAGGGCGGGCCGCCCGAGGGGGACAGGCTTGCCTGGATCTCCAGCTTGGGAGGCAATCACGTTTTTTGGGTCTGGGCAGGTTCGGCCTTCTGAAGTTCTTGTTCTCTCAGTACTTAGGAAAATCCTTAGAGATGAAAACAGGTGGGACCGGTGTTGTGGTGTAGCGGGTAAAGCCGCTGCCTGTAGTGCCAGCATTCCATATGGGCACTGGTTCAAGTCCCGGCAGCTCCACTTCTGATCCAGCTCCTTGCTATGGCCTGGGAGAGCAGCGGAAGATGGCCCAAATCCTTAAGCCCTGCCACTCACGTAGGAGACCTGGGACGAGCTCCTGGCTTTGGCCTGGCTCAGCCCTGGTCATTGCGGCCATTTGGGGAGCCAGTGGATGGAAGACCTCGTTCTCTCTCTGAATGAATCAATGAATGAAAAAGAAATGAAAATGGTTGTGGAAAGCCCCTGGGGTCTGCAGTTGGCCCCTTGCTCTCTCCTAAACAGCTGCTGCATCTCCACCCACCTCCGGACCTCCTCAGCCTGTGTGTTGGTGGGGCGGGTGGGGATGGGGAGGGGGCTATCACCAAGTCCTATTTGGGTTCCAGAAGGGAAGTTCAATATAGAAGGGTACCTCAAAAATTCGTAGGAAAGTGGAATTTAAAGATAGGTTTGGTGCAAAAATATTTAAATCCACACCTGGTTAATTTATCGTCTGCATTTTCTATAAACTTTTTGGAGACCCCCTGAGAAAATGAAAACTAGACACTGGACGTGGATTTCTCTGGTGTTAGAGTTGTTGGCTCATGTCCCTTAGTAGGAAGACCTCAGCAGGTCTCTGGTGGTGTCACTGACCCTTTGCTAGAACAATCCCCCCTCTGAAAGGGGAGGCAGATCTGCCGCGGTCTGCCCTGGGTTACATTCTAGCACGCTGACTGGTCTTTACCAAGAGGTGATTTGCAGCTTTGTGAGGGGCTTTGGAGGGGCCCCGAGTACTAGCTCTAGCCCCGACCTGAGATCAAATTCCTTGGCCACTGGGCTGCCAGCTTCCTGCCGGTGCAGGCTCAAATTTCAGCCTGCAGTGCTGAATACATCTTTCCCAGTCTTGCAGAAAATCTGTTCCGTGGCTCTTGGCCATCTCAGATGGAGGCTGGCTGCAGGCAGAAAGAGTCTCTCGGTGAGACCGTGGTCTTCCTTTAGGTCTATCCCTTTTGGGGGCCACCTGTCATTTCCAGAAGAATTCCCAGAAGTCCCCCACACCAGCCAACCGTCCCGTCCCATGTGTAGAGACTTGAAAGTAGAAGACTGCTTTATATTTGAGAAGAGAAAACTTGTTTTTCATAATACGAACTAAAGAAAGTCTCTCCTAAACCTTCTTTCCTGGTGGGGACGGGACGAATGAGAAAAGCTGTAGGACATTATAGAGTGCTAAGAGCTGAGAGAGATGGAAGAGAAGTAGGGGTGCATTTGTGTTCAAGCACAAACAGATTCCCCCTTTCCTTCCCTGCCTGGCAAACTCGTCATTCAGACCCAGGTCTATGCCACCTTCTTGGGAAGGTCTCCCCAGACCCTTGGTTGCTGTGTGCCCCTAGTGTGTGTCCACAGTCCAAATGAAATGTTTCATAGCTCCTCTGTGGGTGACAGCCTCTTGGAGGACCTGTTGGAGAAAGGACAGCTTGGTTGGTTTCTTCTTCTTCTTCTTCTTCTTCTTCTTCTTTTTTTTTTTTTTTGACAGGCAGAGTGGACAATGAGAGAGAGAGACAGAGAGAAAGGTCTTCCTTTTGCCGTTGGTTCACCCTCCAATGGCCGCCGCGGCCGGCGCAACACGCTGATCCGATGGCAGGAGCCAGTTGCTTCTCCTGGTCTCCCATGGGGTGCAGGGCCCAAGCACTTGGGCCATCGTCCACTGCACTCCCTGGCCACAGCAGGGAGCTGGCCTGGAAGAGGGGCAACCGGGACAGAATCCGACACCCCGACTGGGACTAGAACCCGGTGTGCCGGCGCCACAAGGTGGAGGATTAGCCTAGTGAGCCGCGGCGCCGGCCTGGTTGGTTTCTTCTGTCTCCCTGGCTGAGCCGTGACCTCCCTGAGGTCAGGGTCCAGTCTGCCCTGGGCACCGCAGCAGTGTGGAACCTGGCAGTGCTGGCCCAGCAGTGTGCATGTGACCGAGTGCAGGAAGAAAAGTCTGGCAGAGCAGCCTCGGGAGGGAGGGAGCCCCTGGGCATCAGCACAGGCAAGGCCCCCAGGGGTCGGCTCCAGGTCAGGGCTTTGTGGTCATCCTAGAGTTAGTTAGGCTCAGGAGGGAGCTGTGGGTGAATAGAATGGAATCACTCTGCCTTGGCATATGAGCTGCTGGGGAGTGGGGGGTGGGAATAGAAAGGGCCACCTGGGTGGTTGTTGGTGCTCAAGCCCAAGGCCTTGCCGCAGAACAGAGCCCCGGATGGTGCTGGGCAGTCCCAGGACCCCCATGGGCTAGGGTGGTCTTAGGTTGAATGTTGGTACCCAGAGAAGAGCAAGTGCCCTGTGGTGAATTTCGGCTTTGCCTGCATGCCAGGTGGTCTGACGCAGGTCTGGTCCTGTCCCTGCCTCCCACCCTTTCTATACAAAGGCACCTGGTTACAGTTCCCCTCAAGGCACCCCTGATCCCAGGGACCTGCTGTTGCTCTCTCAAGACTGGTAGGATCGGGGCGGAAAATCCCCTTCAATGGCCTAGGCCTAGGGAGGATTGTGCCCTGCCCAGGGTAGGTGCAGCCTGAACGAAGCCTGGGCAGTGAGGAACGAAGCAGAGGCAGGAGCCAGATGGAGTGGAGGGCCTGAGCTTGTCTGACCCAGGAACAAAAGAGCTGGCCTTCAGGGCCATGGGAAAAGGGAGCGCCCTGCAGGAGGGCCCAGCAGGTGAGGCCACTCGGAGCCCCTGGCTTTTCCATTGCAGGGTCAGCAAACAGGACCCAGTGCCAGGTGACCGGAACTGTGGGCTGGGAGGCCAGGTGTGGCGGCCTGGCTTATCGCTCCAGCTGCCCCGTTCCCTCTGTTTTATCAGGGAGAGTGAGAAGGTGTCAGAGCCTGGGACAGGTGCGAGCAGGGCACAACTTCACAGGCCCAGCCGGAAGGTGTCTGTCCTTGGCAGGCTTAAAAGAGCCTGCTGTCGCCTCCACCTCAGTCAGACCTCCTCAGCCAGCTGCAGTATGCGGGTGCTGTTGATCTGGAGTGTGCTTCTCGGGGCTGCCCTGGGCAGTGAGGACTTTGTGGGGTAGGGGGATGGAGGGGGTGGGGTGCCCTGGGGGCGTGTCGGGGAGGGCTGGGCTGCAGTGGGTGTCTAGAGGAGACAGGCAGATGGCCAGGAACACAGCCATAGAGGATGGACCCCCACCACCTTGAGCAGGTTTGAGGGCCACGGCAGGAAGGGGTTGCGTCTCAGGACAGCGTCCTGAGCCTGGAGAAAGCTGAACTTTTCAGGAGCGGAGGAAGGAGGAGACCTGGCTGGCTTGCAATAGAGTCTAAAATTTCCAAAGGTGGGGAGGGGGAGGCAGGGGGTAGGAGACCCCTCCCTACTGCAGCCCGGAGGACCCAGTCCCGGCCTGGGGGGTCCCAGCTGTGCCTCCTTTCAGCCCCGGGAGTGTTGGTGGCCAGGGCAGGTGCTGAGGGTCCCTCTACTCTGCCCAGGCACCAGGTGCTCCGAATCTCTGCAGCCAATGAGGCCCAAGTACAGAAGGTAGCGGAGCTACAGGACCTGGAGCACCTGCAGGTTAGAGCCCGGGAGAGGGGCTCCCCCAGCCTGTCCCCACCACCTGCAAGGCCTCCAAGGCCTGGGTGCCTTCTCCTCAGCCTCCCAGCCCTGGGACATGGGACTGATCCCTGTTAGGAAATGACTTTAGCTCTCTGTTTCAGAACCTTGATACTTGAGTATCTGAGCAAAGGGCCGGGACACACTATCCTCTCTGCTCTGTTTCCTTGACTACACCAGACTTGGTCCAGTCCCATGGGTACCACTAACACCCTTGTCCCATCCCTGATACTTCGGAGCTTCTAGCTCCCTCACCCCACCCAGGCTGGCCCCGTCCTGGCCTGCTGTCCGGGCTGCGCCTCCAGCCTGCAGTGACAATACTGGCCCTTGTCGTCCTCAGCTGGACTTCTGGCGGGGCCCTGCCCGACCTGGCTCCCCCATCGATGTGCGAGTGCCCTTCCCCAGCATTCAGGCCGTGAAGATCTTCCTGGAGGCCCACGGCATCGGCTACGAGATCATGATCGAGGATGTGCAGACGCTGCTGGACGAGGAGCAGGAGCAGATGTCTGCCTTCCGGGCCCGGGCCACCTCCACGGACACCTTCAACTATGCCACCTACCACACACTGGAGGAGGTAAGGGCGTCCCTGGCGGCCACTCTGCACGGCATCCAGCCCTTCTGCATGGTCGGAAGAGCCAGGGCCAGCCTTGGTGTGGCTGGCACCTCTCTGTTCCCGCATGGCCAGCCTCGTCCTGGTAGGGACCCCTTGCGGCCAGCTGGGATAACAGAACCAACCGAGGCGGGCACCTGTGTGCCCAGACGTCATTAAGGCCGTTCCTTCCTTCTTCTCTCTCAGATCTATGACTTCATAGACCAACTGGTGGCTGAGCACCCACAGCTTGTCAGCAAGATCCAGATTGGCAACACCTATGAAGGCCGGCCCATTTACGTGCTGAAGGTAGACATGCGTGGGCACAGGCAGAACAGGCTCCCAGAGGGCCCTGTCGTGCACCCACAGCGTGAGCTCCGGTGGGGAACATGGACACCCCATGCAGGAACTGGATTTCTGTGCTGGCCTGGGTGCATGCACACGTACACACATGGTTTAAACTCTTGGGTGACCCTCGTGTTTCCGGTCAAGTGTCATGTTACAGAATTTGTCGTGAAGTCCAAGGTGTCCAGTTTGTGACTTTCCATGGAACACCGTCCAGACAGCCGAACAGTGCTGGGCCTGAAAGTCAAGTTGAGCCCCATGGCCTCAAGCTTGGGCTGAGGGCAGGAGCACGCTCTGTGGGATGCCCATCAGGCTTCGGCCCCATGCCCACCTGAGGAATGGTCCCACACACACAGCCTCAACCTGCAATACACAGACAGCAGGTGTCCCGTGGGTTCTCCTTCCGGCAGTAGGGGGCAGTGGGCGTGAGGCCTCCGCTGTGCAGTTTCCTGGCCAATGCCTCCCTGCCTCTTCTGCAGTTCAGCACCGGGGGGAACAACCGTCCCGCCATCTGGATTGACACGGGCATCCATTCCCGGGAGTGGGTTACCCAGGCCAGCGGGGTGTGGTTCGCCAAGAAGGTAAGGCTGGGGAGATGAGGAGAGCTCCTGCCTGGTGGGAACCCTGATGTCCTTGGCCACCCCTCTGCCATGCGGAAGCCCACTCTGCCCCCTCACCCCCCAGATCACTGAAGACTATGGCCAGGACCCAACCGTCACCTCCATTCTGGATAACCTAGATGTCTTCCTGGAGATCGTCACCAACCCTGATGGTTTTGCCTTCACCCACAGCCAGGTACAGGCTCTTGTCCTCAGGGAAAGCAGGACGTGCCGCCGGCCTCCGAGCCCACGGCTGCCCTGGGCATGCTGGGTCATGTCGCATCCTAGATGCCCAGGGCGTCCCCACCTCTAAGTCGTGACAACCAAAACCATCTTCTGACACTGTCCGATGCTGTGGGGGCTGTGGGCAGGTCAGGCCATCCCCAGTTGAGACCCATGGTGCCAGCCCTCTCTCCCTGGGCGATTTTTGTGTCTATGGCACATGCAGCCTCTGATGCTGATCCCTTTCGCTTCCTCAGAACCGCATGTGGCGCAAGACTCGGTCGCGCACGTCGGGCTCCTTCTGTATCGGGGTGGACCCCAACAGGAACTGGGACGCTGGCTTTGGGAGTAAGGCACAGTGTGACTTTAGGACAGGGATGGGACCCCTGAGTAGGGCTGCTCCCCTCCTTTGTCTCGTCATCCCCACCCCTTTCCTGCCCCAGCAGTGGGGGTGGAGGGCTGGGGGGGGGGCCTCTGGGAGCTCTGCCCCTGGCAGCTGGCAGTGCCCTGAAGTTTGGTCCCTTGGTTGTGAAGAGGAAGCTCCTTCCAGTTTTTCTGGCTAAGCCTCAACTCCTTCCCTCCTTGGCCACGCCCCTGTAAGAACCTGACTTCCCTGGGTGTGGCCCTTAGTTCTTCCCAACCTGGGGAGGGACTTCAGGTTGTAAGAGGAATCCCACAACTGCTAAATCCGTGGTGGGACGCAGCCCTCCTGCACCCATCTGCTCCTCCTGAATCTGCGCGAAGAACTGGGGGCCGTGGACGTCCCAGAAACCATAGTGCCTGGGTGCAGGAAAAGCCAGTGTGTCCTCTGTCTTCCCACAGAAGCCGGCGCGAGTAGCAACCCCTGCTCAGACACTTACCACGGCAAGACGGCCAACTCCGAGGTGGAGGTCAAGTCCATCGTGGATTTTGTGAAGAACCATGGGAACATCAAGGCCTTCATCTCCATCCACAGCTACTCCCAGCTCCTCCTCTACCCCTATGGCTACACCTCTGAGCCAGCCCCTGACCAGAAAGAGCTGGTAGGCACCCGCCCCTTCACGCCCCGTCTTCCCCCGAGGGTAGTCCTGGGCAGGCTTGGGGTTTCACACATCGGACCTGCTCAAGGCCCCAGAGCCCACACAGGGCCTAGCCACCCCCTTTCCTCTCATGGACCCCCGATTTTCTTTCTAGGACATGGAGACACAGAGTGGTTGAGTCACTGTGTCTCACAGGCAGGGGCGGTCTGGGTTTTGAACCTGTGGCACCATGCTTGGAGCTGTGGTGTGACCCAAGGGTGGGGAAGACCCAGGCAGCCATCCCACAGTGTGAGAAAGCCAGGGCCGTCCCTCCAGGGCTGAGCGGGCTCCAGGCTCCCCTTGCAGGGTGCCTGCTCCTGGGCTGCCCTGCTACCAGCCCCCTGCCCCTCCACACCCCTGCAGTGCTGCCGTTCCAGGGGCCTGGCCCTCATGGTGGCCTTGTTCGGGGTTTTCTCCAGCATCAGGTGGCCAAGTCTGCCGTGACGGCCCTGGCCTCTCTGTACGGGACCAAGTACCAGTACGGCAGCATCATCGACACCATCTGTAAGTGGCTGCGTGGTCTCCCGGGGTGGTCCAGGTCCAGAACAAACGTCAGCTGGCTGTCCCTTCATGAGTAGCCCCCATAGAAGGAAGTAATGAGGGTCCCTGATTCGGGAATAAGGGTGAGAGGGAAAAACCCACAGTGCCTGAAAACCGCTGGCCTGGGCCATTGGGAGGGCGTCTGGTGCCTGCTGCCAGCGTGAACTCTGCCTGCCTTGAGGCTCTGACAGACATGTGCGCTCCTCTGAGAATTCTTGTCCCTTGAACTTGGGTTGAGTCTGGCATCACTCATGGGCAGGGTAGAGAGTCCTGCTTGGATTTGTCCCTCACCAGGAAATTTCACTTAAGCAAACACTCTCCTCCAGTGCCCTTTAATTACAGAGAGCGTACTGGATCTCTCCCCTGCTTTCCGACACTGTACATGCCAGGCCCTTGGGAGAGCATTACCACATCAAAGTGGAATGAGGGCAGCGAGTGTTTCTTGAGCACCTAGGCCGCACCAGGCCCTGTGTTGGAAGCACAGGGATTCAGCCGTGCGTAAAATAAGCAAAGATTAGGGAACAGCTTCTAGCCAGGCGAACCAACAGTAAACTTAAAGAAGGAAACGCTACAGTTTGCCAGGTGGTAAATGTTGGGTAGAAAAATTAGAACCACAGCAGCCGAGAGGAATCAGGAATTTGAGGGCGGGGGAGATGGGGCAGAAGAAGAAAAGTTGGGGCAAGTGTTGGAGTGGGAAGCCAGGAAGGCTATCTCTAGGCAGAGGAACTTTCTAGAATGTAGGCCTGGGGTGTTGTGGGAATAGCAGTGTGGTGGCCTCAGAGCTGGGAAGGGGAGCAGGGGGCAGAGGTGGGGGCTGCCCATGTACCTCACATGCTTCCTGCCCTGAGTGCCCAGATTCTGAAGTGTTGATATCTCAACCATGAAAACGGTTTTAACCCTGAGTCAAATGTTTCGCTGCACTCAGCGAGGCCGGGTTGGATTCTGGTAATGCGGCCCACTTCCCCATCCTCCGCCCAATTCAAAAGTGGCTGCATTTCCTGTGCTTGGCTGCAAATCTGGGCAGTGTTTCCCCCTAAAAGGAAGACCAGAGGCTTTGGCGTTGATGGTGCATCATTGCGCTGTGCCGCACAGACCAGAGCTCCCGGGCGAGCAAACCCTGGCTCCCCAAGCTGTGTCCAGAGGCTTCCCTGAAGCGACTCTTGGAGGAGAGTGGTTTCAGGCAGGCCTCTGCAATGGCAGAGACTCAGGGTCCCCTAGGGAATGGGAGGATCACGGTTGCTCTCCACTTTGGGCCTGTTGGGCTTAGCTCCGCCCTCGGGAGTTTTCTGGAAGCCGGGCTGCTTGGGCAACAGCAGGCCTTCGCAGACAGTGAATCCGCTTGGCATTGCACAAGCCTCTGGGCCTTGGCCTGCTACCCTGGCCCATGGAGATGTTTCCGCAGCGACCGACCCTTGCTCTGCCCTGCCCCAGATCAAGCCAGTGGAAGCACCGTGGACTGGACCTATAACCAGGGCATCAAGTACTCTTTCACCTTTGAGCTCCGCGACACCGGGCGCTACGGCTTCCTGCTGCCAGCCTCCCAGATCATCCCCACGGCCCAGGAGACGTGGCTGGCGCTTCTCACCATCATGGAGCACACCCAGACCCACCCCTACTGAACGGGCCGTGTGGCACCCTCCTCCTCCTCCTCCTCTTCTCTGCTTCCCCACCACAGACAACCAAATAAAGCCTGAGTATACGAAGACCGGGCTCTGGGGCTTGCGTGGGCAGTGCCTGTGGCCTCTCGGCCTCTTCAGGCTGGGCGGTTGTGATTTAGTTCCTATAGGCCTCGCAGCGAGTGTGGGAGTGGGGAGACTAGAGGCCCCCTGCATTCCAAGGTCCTGTGAAGTTGTATCCAGAGTGGCGTCTGCTTTAATTAGACCACCCCAGGCTCAGCGCGGCAGTGGGGTGATTTGTTCATACCTTAGTAGCAAGCAGCGGCCACAGCTGCTGACCAAATGCCCGGCGCCCTGTGGCGCTGGGGAATTCGGCTTGTGCCATGGTCGAGCAACATGGATGTGTTCACCTCCTAAAGCAGCAACCTGGAGGATGAAATATAATTGTCCTGGTGGTCACTCGTGTCCAAAATAGATGTTGCAGCCAAGTAAAACAGAGTTCAATTTATTTATTTTTTTATTTGAAAGGCAGGTCGGCCAGAAATCTTCCATCTGCTGGTTCATTCCCCAGATACCCACAAGTCAGGGCTGGGCCAGGTCAAAGCCAGGGACTCCGACTGGGACTCCCATGTGGGAAGCAGGGGCCCAAGTTCCTGAGGCATCACCTGCTGCCTCCTGCCATGCACGTTAGCTAGGAAATAGGGAGTGGAGCTGGGACTGTAACCCAAGCACCCGGATATGAGGTGTGCGCCTTCCAAGGGTATCTAAACTGCTGTGACAAACACCTGCCCTGGACAGGTTTCTGTCAAGCAAAATGTGGTGCCCCACCCCTCAACTGGAGGAGAGAATGGAGTTAAATGAACCATTCACTGGGAGCAGGGTGAGGGTGACACATTCTCCCTGCATCTCCTGGGTCAGCATTTGGGATGCATCTAGCCTGACTCTTGCCTTTTCCCCACAAAATGGCCTGAAGGGCAAAATTCCGTTTTTTTTTTTTTTAAGGGATGCAAAAGAATTTGTATGTAGGTGTATTTATTTCAGTATTGTTTTTCCTACCAAACTTTTTTTTTAAAAATTTATCTATTTGAAAACCAGAGTGACACAGAGTAAGAGGAAAAGACAGGCATCTTGCACATGCTGGTTCACTCTGCAAATGTCTGCAACAGCCGGGGTTGGGCCAGGCTGAAAGCAGGAGCTAGAAATCCTATCCAGGTCTTGCATGTGCCAGGGGCCCAGAACTTGAGCCTTCCCAGGGAGCTGGATCAGAAACCTAATAGCAGGGACTGGAACCTGCCCTCCAGCCTGGGGTGCAGGTGTTATAGCTGCTACCTAACCCATGGTGCCATAACACCAGAGGGTACCTAAACTCAAAAATAAAAAGAATGAAGCTATTTGTGTAGTATATGTAAACTTACATGTATGTGGGTTTATGAGGCAAGGTAAAATAGTGTTTCACTCTTCACTGAAAGGTGGCCTAAAGATTTGATAACACTCTGAAATATACTTTGAAAAAACACTTAGCTTCAGTCCACAACAATAGATTGTAGATACGCCGAAACTCATTTTAATGCACACTTTGGGCACGTAGGAAGCTCATTTTTTTAAAAAAAAATTATTTATTTGAAAGTCAGAGTTACACAGAGAGAGGAGAGGCAGAGAGAGAGAGAGAGAGAGAGAGAGAGAGAGGTCTTCCATCCGATGGTTCACTCCTCAATTGACTGCAACGGATGGAGCTGTGCTGATCCAAAGCCAGGAGCCAGGCGCTTCTTCTGGGTCTCCCACGCGGGTGCAGGGGCCCTAGCACATGGGCCATCTTCCACTGCTCTCCCAGGCCATAGCAGAGAGCTGGATCGGAAGAGGAGCAGCTGGGACTAGAACCGGCGCCCATATGGGATGCCAGCACTACAGGCCAGGGTGTTAACCCACTGCACCACAGCGCTGGCCGCTCATTTTGTTTTAACAGACCGATAAGAGAAAAAATATCATGTTAGCATGAAGACAGATAATTTCACAAAGCAGGATTACCTAGACCCTGCCGGTGGAATTGCTTTCCTGATACCAGGCCCTTGTGTGGCAATCTCCAACACCATCAGCAGGATTTGCCACACAGAAGCCAAATGAACACGTGTGGAGTGAGTGTTTTACTTTTAGCAATGAATGCATACAGTTTATAATCTGCGTATTGTAGGCTAGCTACAAATATCAATATGCAAGTTATTTTGAATTCCCAGAGTTGTAGAACATCAGACTCTGAGCAAGTAAGCATCTCAAGAAAGCTGAACAGTCCAGGAGGCATCAAGCATCAGTGTGCAGAGTCCACGAGGGAAGGGACTGCCTTGTTCCATGTGCCACTTAATCTCTGCGTGGTACACAGCACTAATAATATTAATGCCAAAATCGGCCGGCGCCGCAGCTCACTAGGCTAATCCTCTGCCTGCAGCGCCGGCACACCGGGTTCTAGTCCCGGTCAGGGCGCCAGATTCTGTCCTGGTTGCCCCTCTTCCAGGCCAGCTCTCTGCTGTGGCCAGGGAGTGCAGTGGAGGATGGCCCAGGTGCTTGGGCCCTGCACCCCATGGGAGACCAGGAGAAGTACCTGGCTCCTGGCTTCGGATCAGCACAGTGCATCGGCCGCAGCGGCCATTGGAGGGTGAGCCAACGGCAAAAAGGAAGACCTTTCTCTCTGTCTCTCTCTCTCATTGTCCACTCTGCCTGTCAAAAAAAAAATTAATGTCAAAATTATAAATGCTTGTTCAAGGGAGCCAGGCAAGTCATATTTGTGTATTTTCAAGTGTGGGAAGGCCACTATTTTGTTTGAAGATGTTTTTACAAATCTAGGGGCAAAACATTTTTATTAGATTTATATCTAATTTATATATAAAAACACAAAACTAAAAGACAATAAATTCTAGAAAATAGTGTAACTTACAGAAGTATGAATAATGTTAAGGGCTTCAAGCAGAAGACTAACATTTCAAGAGGAAAAAGAAAAGGCAACTCCCAAAAGAAGAAACACAAAAAGCCAAGGAATATGTGAAATATCCTGACCCTCTGAATGATTTTTTGCACATTTAATGAAAAACAAAGGTATCACTTTTCTCTCTTCAGATTGGCAAAGAAAAAGGTTGACAACTAACTCAGTGTCATCTAAGGGTATGAAGAAGGCAGGCTGTTACCAACTGTTGGTGGGAAGATAAAGGCTCACCACCTTCTGGAGGGCAAATTTAACAATAAAAACAAATGCAGGGCTGGTGCCTTGGCTCACTTGGTTAATCCTCCGCCTGCGGCACCAGCATCCCATGTGGGTGCTAGGTTCTAGTCCCAGTTGCTCCTCTTCCAGTCCAGCTCTCTGCTGTGGCCTGGGAGTGCAGTGGAGAATGGCCCAAGTGCTTGGGCCCTGCACCTGCATGGGAGACCAGGAGAAGCACCTGGCTCCTGGCTTCCGATTGGCACAGCACCGACCATAGCGGCCATTTTGGGGGTGAACCAATGGAAGGAAGACCTTTCTCTCGGTTTCTCTCTCTCTCACTGTCTGTAACTCTACCTGTCAGGAAAAAAAAAAAAAAAAAAAAAAGCAATGTGTTGCTGCTTTGACCCAGAAAACCCACTTGGGAGAATTTATTTTATAGAGACATTGGATGGGGTTCAAAAATCTGTATGTATGAGACGACAGTAGTAAGAAGGAAAAGAGCCGAGTGATTAGCAGGGTTGGGACTGCCTGGACGTGGCCGCACAGCCGGCATGGTGCACGTGGAAACCCGCTCCCGACACGCGGGCCGAAGCAGGCGGCTACAACACGGAAGTGTTCTCAGACTGGGAATCGGTGATCTGTCCACCTAACGCAGGTGAACTTGGTGGTACGTGATTTGCACTTCAATACCATTGCTTTAAAGAAAGGCGCTAAAAAGTGTGCTGAGTGTGAGTCCTGCTTCTCGCTCTTCTCTCTCTCTCTCTCTCTCACACACACACACACGCACAGAGTACCTGGGAGAACATATTCCCCAATAATAACTGTGGCTACCCCTGGGTAGTGGTGGTGGGGTTCCTCTTTATACTTTTTTTTTTTTTTTTTGACAGGCAGAGTGGACAGTGAGAGAGAGAGACAGAGAGAAAGGTCTTCCTTTTTGCCGTTGGTTCCCCCTCCAATGGCCGCCGCGGCTGATCCAAAGCCAGGAGCCAGGTGCTTTTTTTTTTTTTTCCTGGTCTCCCATGCGGGTGCAGGGCCCAAGCACTTGGGCCATCTTCCACTGCACTCCCGGGCCATAGCAGAGAGCTGGCCTGGAAGAGGGGCAACCGGGACAGAATCCGGCGTCTCGACCGGGACTAGAACCCGGTGTGCTGGTGCCGCGAGGCAGAGGATTAGCCTAGTGAGCCGTGGCGCCGGCCACCTCTTTATACTTTTCTTGCAATGCAATGTTGTCACCAGGTTCTTTTAATGAGCGGTTGGTGAGGGAGGGGAGCAGGGGAGGCAGGGACCGCGATTGCAGACACACCAGATGCCTGTGTGAAGTCACTGCTCCCAGCCTGCTATCAGCACCCCACGTCCGAAGGCCATCTTGGCTCTTGCGTGGGTTGCTTTCTTTGGCCTGGTGTCTTTTTCGCCATCTTGCCCGGAACACTGCAGGCTTCTCTTCGGTGTTGCTGCCCAGGGAAGGCACTGCTGAGGCCCTCGTTGGGAACCATTCCCTAAGCGCTCTGCTGAAGATCCCGGGAGCCCTTTTTTCTCATTTACTTCCCTTGGCAATCCTGGGAACTGATGATGTGGGCGCCTATTCTCCAGAGCCTCTCAAAACAACCTTTCTTTTATTTGGAAGAGAGAGAGAGAGAGAGAGACCCACTGACTCCAGCTGCTGGTTCACTTTCCAATTGCCCACAACAGCTAGTGCTGGGCCAGGCTGAAACCAGGAGTCTGGAACTCAATCCAGTTCTCTCACACAGGTGGCGGGAGCCCCTGACATGAGCCACTGCCTGCTGCCTCCTAGGGTATGCGTTAGCAGCGAACAGGAAGTGAAGTGGAGCCAGGACTTGAAGGCAGGTGCTGTGACACGGAATGCGGGCATCCCAGGCAGTATCTTAACTGCCGCACCAAATGCCGCCCCTTTATTTCTAAATGAACTCGCTCTACTTTTATCTTAGGTCACTGTCTGTGGTTCTCAGTGAGGCCTGGGGCCACTGGTGGTTCACCAGCATCCTTCGGGCAGTCTCTTGAATGAACACTCAGATATGTATGCCTAGCTTTCTGGCTTTGGCCCGAAGTTAACATTGAAATGTCACTGAGCACAATCCAGATATGACTTCACCGGTTTCTCATCCAGGGCTGCGCTATTCATCACCCTGGAAATGGTTTTGTAAAGGCAAGTGGGACCAGGTGGATCTGAAGACGCTCGGGCCTCCTGCTCTAGGGGCTGCAGAACGCCACTCTGGGAACACGCGCGGCCCAGATGCTGCTCAGGAAGCTGTGCCGCCAAGCGCGGCATCCAAATCGGCTGGCTCAAGGACAGGCTTTGAGAAACGCGCACAGCTGCTGTCAGAGCTGAGGAACCGTCAAAGGGCAATGAATTCTCCCCCAAAGCTTTCAGGATCCGCATTCATTTGGCAACTCAAACCGTGAGCCTCGTCGAGCAACCCCAGAGAGCGAGGCTGCCAAGTGCTGACTGCCAAAGTGGCAGGAGGAAAGTCAGCCTCCTGCTCAGCCGCAGTGCGGGCGTCAGCTCCACGCCGAGAGGGAGGCCGTGCAGGAAGGGCTCTGCTGACGTGGGCTGCAGCCGAGAGATCTGCCTCTGTTTCTCCCCCGAAACCCTGGCCTGCGGCCGCCAGCCACTTCCCCCAGTTTAGGCTCTGCCTAAATCAGAGATCCCGCCGCTAAGAAACAGAAGATCAGACACACATTATATCACCAAGTTTAGTGAACGTGGGGCCGGCGCTATGGCGCAGCAGGTTAACGCCCTGGCCTGAAGCGCCAGCATCCCACATGGGCGCTGGTTTGAGACCCGGCTGCTTCACTTCCTGTCCAGCTCTCTGCTATGGCCCGGGAAAGCAGTAGAAGATGGCCCAAGTCCTTGGGCCCCTGCACCCACGTGGGAGACCTGGAAGAAGCTCCTGGCTCCTGATTGGCACAGCTCCAGCTGTTGCGGCCATCTAGGGAGCGAACCAGCGGATGGAAGACCTCTCTCTCTCTCTCTCTTTCTCTGCCTCTCCTCTCTCTGTGTAACTCTGATTTTCAAATAAATAAATAAATCTTTAAAAAAAACTTAAAAAAAAAACCAAGATATGTATTCCCGGGAGCAGATGCTCCAGTGCCTGTGCGCACCTTTCCTACGGGCAGCGAGGAGGAAAGGGCCCCAAGAACCAACAGAGTCACGTCTGGAGGTAAATGAGCGGCATCGCCAAGGGAGAACGTGGTGCTGCCCACCCCGAGTGCACAGCGCAGAGCCGAGTGGCTGACAGAGACCACGCCGGAGCCCCTGTCCTCGGGCGCGAGCCAGGTTTGCCCACCGTCTGGCTCCGTGCTTCGGAGCAAGCGGCGGGATTTGCACTGGGACCTCAGGGTGCTCGTCTGACAAGGAGGGAGCCCACCTCCCGCGACTGCTGTGGGGGGTTAAATGAGACAAGACGGACCCTGCAGGAAACAGGAGCACTGCTTCACAGTGTCAGCTCTCTGCGAATGTCTGCTGGGCTGTTACTGAGAAATATCCAAGCCTGGAGACCAGAGAGAAAAACAGACCTCTCTCGGCTGGGGACGGGGTGCAGCCTCTAAGAGATGAATCCTGAAAGCTACTTCAAGCCTGGGGGATGTGAAGTCAGGCCTGACGGCGGCAGATGACCAGGGGACGAACACCCCCATGGCTGACTGCAGAGACCTGGGGTGGCGGATGCCTCCCCTACAAAAGCAGGAGATGCCAGGGTGCAAAAGGTCCTGCGCTCTCAGGTTTCCAGTGGGCAGCGCTGCCCTGGGCGGCCCGCGCAAGGCGCATCACATCCGGCCTCCAAGTCCGACAGGTTCAGTTCACTCGTTCACAAACCCGAAAGGGCCACCGTCACAGAGCTGGTGGTGTGGCGCCTCCAGGAGCTCACAGGCTGGGGAGTTTCACAGGGAAGGCACAGCAATTAATATCCTCTGGGACAACAAACGTAGTCCATCGGTCAACAGACGTTCCCGAGCGACCTCTGTGGGCCACACAGCTCAGCAGGTGCCCCAGGTGAGCAGGATCTGCTTCTGCACTCAGATCGGAGACTCAGAGGCGGACTGAGACCGCGAGGGGTTCTCAGCGTGCCAAATGCAATGTTGTACATACGCCTAAAATCTCGCATTCAATCCTGTTCCGCCACGAATTCAAGGCGGACAGATTTGCACCGCTAAGTTCCCTCTGCTGTAACTGACCTGCATGCCCATTTAAGGATGCCCTGGGAACGGCTTCAGAAAGGACTACACGCCTAGGAAAGTGTTACTACCCAATGTGCTCTCGGCACTTCGGAAGCACAGCCTGGTCTTATTTATTGCTTCTATAAGAAAATATATTTGTTAATTAAAAAAAAAAAAACTGAACTACATATAAGCACTCAACATGCTCACACATAATTAACTGATGAATTATCATCCACGGGTTTCTCGGGAAAGAAGAAAAGAAAAGTGTTATGGGAGTTAGTTGCATCTTTCAAAGAAATAAATAAATGCACATGAAGGACACTGAGAACATTTTGGAACCAGAGAGAGAAATGTTCTAGATTATCTTCAGAGCAGAGCAAGAAGGTAGTCACAGATTTAAATCTAGGTGGACAGAAATTAATTATCCACCCAAATCAGATAACATAGAAAACAGAATCTAACCCATAAACAACACGACAGAGAACAAAAGCAACACAAGAAAAATTACCTACATATTTCTTCCTAGCCTAGAGCTCTGATTTCATTTATATTCCACATGGGAATTAGAGAAAAGAAGGTTTTTGTTTTATTCTGTTTTCTTGGTGAGTAGCTTAAAGTCTTATGAGTTTTTGTACAATCTGAATAGCACCATGGTTAAAAAAAAAATCCCAGAACAACTAACAAACATTATTTAATTCTGATTTACACCAAGTCTAATGTGATTGTGTTGATTCTGGCTTTCTACTAAAGGCAAAAAAATAAAGAATTACTTGGAGGCCATTTGAAGCATTTTATACTTTTAAGAGATTGAACCTGACATTATTACAGCCCAGGATGTCCTTCCTTCCTTGTTTTCTAATGAATAATGTTTTCTTCTCCGCCCTTTCTTTTTCCCCTTTTTCCCCGCCCTCCCCACCCCGCCTCAGTTTCCTCCCTTCCTTCCTCTCTTCCCTCTTTTCTTTCTTCCAAACATACCCCCACCCCTTCAGAGCACTCAACGCATTATTTACACTCGGGCCGCCACAGCTGCACGGATGGAGCTGGAGCGTGGAGCGGTGCGTGAGATAAGGCACACCTTCCGTTTCCCGGGAACTAGGTCTCCAGGCAGTGGAAGTCCACCGATTCCAAGAAACCGTTTGCTTAAGGTAGCCATCAGCCCCTGCCCGAAACCCAGGCCATCTGCCTGACCCGAGGGCTCACGTTCTTGCTCTAATTGGAGTGATGTCCTGGTTCACTTTTGTAAAGCATACATGCCTTTCGGGGAGAAGCAACAAGAGGCACTCTCTCGAATGACACCCGCCTCCTGGGGCTCCCCCGCATCATCTGACAGACAAGAAGAGAGAACGTGGCAGCTTTCAGCATATCAAGAGCAGACGACAATCGAGTAACTGCGCACTTTAATCTTCGACACTCGCAATTGCACACAGCACAGTCGATCATTCAAGTGCTACATGTCAAATAATCTAATGAAGAAGCTAGCGTCATGGAGCTGTAAAAGTAATGTCAAGTGTGTAAAAAACGTCTGACAGAAACTTTTCACACACACATAGAGGAACCACAGTGAGTCTTTTGAGGTGTGGTTATTTAAAATCTTCCCGAAGAGGGCACAACGCTATGGAGAAATGCATATAAATATATTCAACACGCCAGAGCTCTCAGCTAAATGGACACAGCAACACTAAAAGGTTCGGCTAAACTGACTCAGCATATGTACAGTGGTAGGTTCTGACACCCTAACGAAGGTGGGGACGCTGAGCAGGAACGAAGCGGGGACTATATCAGTTACTTTCAAAACAGAACCGGGCAGACAAATCGAACCCCTGGTTGGTCTACTTTAAGATGGCATAACCAGGACTTTGTTACAGGGAAAAATATTTTTTTTTCTTAAGAATGTATATACATCAAAAATGGCTGAAAATCTTGTCCATGCTAGGGGAAAGTTGAATGTGGAAACATTTGCATTTTTTTCTATCTATGCTGTAAAGAAAATAAAATCCAGAGCGTTCTGGCATTAGCAAAAGGCTGAACTAAGTTCTCAGGCAATAAATTTATGGGGAAACATGACAGGCTCCTCATTAAAGCTATGTGTACGTTGGCTGCATTTTATACAAGATTCTTGAATCTTGTGGAAAATTGGGCACGGCTTGACATCTGAACAATGTCCCTGGTTTGTTTGATTTCTAAAGCATCGGAAAATGTTGCGCTTTGGAAATCAAGTAGAGAAGAATAAACATACCCTAAAACAGCACTGGGCCGAGTCTGAAAGTGATTTTTCCATATGTCTCTGTGAGATATTTATTACGTTTATTTCTCTTGCAAACACAGCCCCCATGCTGGAAATACTGTGGTGCCTTTTTTCCTGCTTTTTGGGGTGGTGAGAAAATAGTGCTTGTGAGGCAAAGCTGGCCCAGCGCGTAACCACCCAAGGACAGGCGATTTTCAGTGGGCTTTTTCAGAAGCTGGCGGCCATGACAAAGAGCACAATTTATTCCTTAGCCCCTTATCACGGCTCCGATCGCAGGCCGTAAAAATGGACGCGGCTCTTTGCCTCTTCCGTTAGGACTTCGGAGCGCCTCATCCTCACCTGAGGTCTCCTGGTCCCCCAATTGCGCGGAATGAATGTCAGCCACCCAGCCACTCAATCAATGCTGATTCAACATTCCGGCCCAAACCAGAATCTATAATCACAGCCTCCTAATCACAGCTCAGTCGTGAGAATGAAAAGTAAGCAGGAAATTGCACTGATTACTCAATTAGACTAATACTGTATTTTTAAGCAAGGGCTTAAGAGGCTGTCGGCCCCGACAAAGGGCCCAGAGTCCTCCTCACCTTGCGTGTTCCCGGTCGCCCACCCAAGGGGGCGATTCCTGGTGGCCAGGGACGGCCCGAGCTGGCCACGGGAAAGTGACAACTGAGGTACTAACCACAGGGAAGTTCAGTGGCGGGTCCCCAGGGGCGATTCGCCCAGGCCGGGACAATGGCCAGGCGTTCGTTCCTGGAGACGCCTTCTTCCCCACAGCTGCGGGCTCCAGGGAAACATCGGACGAGGGGGGAGCGTTCAGCAAATGCAGAGCTTCTCTAAGTCCTGGGAGCAAGTGACGCTCACGGGTGCCCGTGGCCGAACTCCCAGCAGCGGCTGCGAGGTGGGCAGTGCCCTGCCAGAGGGCCCGTGCTGGGGCTGGGCCCACGGGCGGCTGGCACCCGCTGGGGACGACTCCTCACACCAAGCCTACCTGAACCCAAGAACAGCGAATGAAAAAAACCAGTGGGGAAGCACACAGCCGCAGCTGGGGCCGAAGCATTTACAAATAACAGGATACAGCTCCGACAAGCTGGGCCTTATTAGGAAGGCAGATCCTTTCTCCTACTCGGCTTCAAAAGACTTCAGGATTCTGTAAACAAGGGGAGCGCACTAGAGCCCGTCACGCCTCTGGCTTTTGTGGTCACCTGTCAAAACCCCTCCCGAGCTGGCTGGGGGGAGAGGGGCTGGAGACGGGGAGAGGCAGGAGGGCCTATCCTGCTCTTTCCTCTGCAGCAGTCTCTGCAAATGACCAGCGTGGGCAGTGCTCAGGGGTCCGCAAGGAGGGAAAGCATTTATTTGACTAAGCAGGGCGAAGTCTTCACTTCCAGGGTTTGCCTTGTAGGTGGCCGCTGCAGACGGAGCGGGGGATCGGGTGGCCGGCAGGGCTCCCGGCGAGCAGGTTCTGGCCGCTGCGGGCACCAGGCACCTTGGCGTCTCTTCCAGAGGAGTGGGCTTGGTTCAGTCGGCCTGAAGGGAGCAAGAAGAGCAGAGCTGCAAGGAGGCAGGGTCGATCCGCCAAGTGCACTTTTAAGCTAATGACGGCTAATGATGGCCTGCAGCTGTTTTACGCTAATGAAGTCCTACGCAGCATCTACTCCAAGCTAGGATCCCTGAGATCAACTGGAAGCTGAGGAAGGGGACAGGGATGGAGGGAAACCCAGGCAGCTGTCCTGCCTCCCTCTCCATCATCCCCAACTTATCCGGTCTGTCCCTCATTCCTTCGGCAGGGAAAGGCACATGGTGAGGTGTGCTTAGGGGGAAGAGAAGGTAGTGGGCCAAAGACAGGGTAGGACTACAAATCACTAAGGCTCTTGGCAGTGGCTTAGATGTACCCAAAAGCAGCACAAGGAAACAGAAAGTGCCAAAGAAGCAAAGCCTTGGGCTTTGCTTTCCAACTGCCCGAGATGCACACACTGATGAGCCCTCTTCTGTCGTCTGTGTTCAGTGCCCCATTCTTGCGGTGTCTGGGATCACCCCTCCCCCTGCACCTCCACACGCTATCCCACACGCTGCCCCACAATAGTGTGGGAATCGGAATGCAAGCAGCGAAGCTTCGCCTGTGATGAGGTGATGCTCAAAGCTGCAAACATGGAGCCCCACGGGAAACATGATGTCGGCACATCTTACTGGGATTGTCTGCAGGGCCCTGGTCCTCTTCCAGGTAATATTCTATCTTTTTTAAGTCTTCTGGAGTAAATCTCCACTTATTCTCGGCCGGGGAGGGCGGTGCTTTGGGGCTGGGTCGTTTCCGAGCGGAACCGAGAGGCAGTGCGTGCTGGCAAGACGCCGGCAGGGAACCAGTGATCAGTCCTTCCGGGAATTTCTGAGCTAAGACTTTCAGACCTGGGTAGAGAGGAGCAAGATGAAGAAACAGCATTACGAGGTGAGGCTGGGTCAAAACCCAGGGAAAAACCTGCATGTCTTCTAATCTTCGGTCATCAAGTTGAGGCCAACACAAGAATGTGCGATCTTTCTTAACAGTTTCACCATCCAGCGAATTACAACAGTTGTTTTCGTGGGATTCCAAGAATTCCACAACTTGAGCCATTGCTCAAGTCTTCAGCATTCTTCAGGGCCCCGAAACCACATCGTTCAAACCGTGTGCTGACACAGCCAACGGGGGTCTCCCAGCACTCCTGACCCTCTTGGCCAGTGCCCTCGCCTCTCTTTCCAGAAAGCTACCATCTGAGCAGTGAGAAGGAGGAGGTGGTGGGAGGGGGACGAGGGAAATGCGGAGTCCTTAGCAGGATGCAGCTTTGCTTACCTCCAGAAAGCATGAAGAGGTTCTCAAAACCCCGCTCACACATGGTGGTGGCCGCCTGGCTGGCCAGTCTCTCGTCGTCATCGTAGAGAATGATGATCTTGCCGTGGGCATTCTTCTAAGGATCACATGCGTTAAGGTGCCTAGATTCAAAGAAACTCCCAAGAACAAAGAGCTGCCAAGGCTCCCCTTCCTGAGATCAAGGGAACACAGATGAGCCCATTCTTACCCATTCGCCAGCAGTTACTAGGCTTTTTTTCCTACCACCAAGATCACATCAGCTGGCATTCTTTTCTGCTGTAAACTACTGCCATGGTCCAAGGTGGCACTAGCTACATCCTTTAAATCCTCTGGCTCTTGTATCCTTTATAATCTTAGAAAGCAGATATTATAACTTTTTAATTTTTTATTATTTATTATTTTTTATTTATTTGACAGGTAGAGTTACAGACTGTGAGAGAGAGAGAGACAGAGACAGAGAGAAAGGTCTTCCTTCCGTTGGTTCACTCCCCAAATGGCTGCTAAGGCTGCCAGGAGTCAGGTGCTTCTTCCCAGTCTCTCATGCGGGTGCAAGGCCCAAGCACCTGGGCCATCCTCCACTGCCCTCCTGGGCCACAGCAGAGAGCTGGACTGGAAGAGGAGCAACCGGGATTAGAACCCGGCGCCGATATGGGATGCCAGCGCCACAGGCGGAGGATTAACCAAGTGAGTCATAGCACGGGCCCTGCAAATATTCTAATTTTCATTTTACAGACAAGATAGGACACTGTCTACGTCCATTGTGTCCATGGAAGCCTTATTTGTATTGTTAAGAAGGTGGGAGCCACCTAGAAGTGCAGGACTGAAGAATGAGGGGTGGACATCTGGTGCGGTGGTTAAGACGCCACACAGAACACCGCATCCCCTATCAGAGTTCTGATTCTGCTCCTGAGCCCAGCTTCCTGCTAATGCAAGTCTGGGGGGCAGCAGGTAATAGCCCAAATAGTTGGGTGGCTGCCACCCACATATGACATCTGGATGGAGTTGCTGGCTCCTGGTTTTGGCATGGTCTGGCCCTGGTTGTTGTGGCCATCTGGGGAGTGAACCAGTGGGTGGGATATTGCTTTCTTTCTGTCTCTGTGCCTTTCAAATAAATTAAATTACAAGAATTTAAAAAAAAAAAAGTGCACATTGGTGCAATGGGTGAAGCTGCCACTTGAGACACATGTAAAATCATCGAGTGCCTGGGTTCATGAACCAGCTCCTCTTCTGATCCCGTTTCCTGCTAATACGCTGTGAGGGAGAGGCAGCAGATGGTCCAGGAACTTGGGTCGCAACCACTCAGGAGGGAGACCGGACAGAGTCCTTGGCTCCTGGCTTCTGCCCAGCCCAGCCCCGGATGCTGCAGACATTCGGGGAGTAAACAAGCAATGAAAGATCTGTGTGTGTGTGTCATTCTACGTTTCAAATAAATAAATAACATGCAAAACCCCTACAAAAATAGAGGAATGATTTCATAAATTATAGTAAATATGAAGGTATTATACAACATCAAAAGCGGTGCTTATAGGGCTGGTGTTGTGGCCTAGTGGGTTAAACCACTGTTTGGGATGCCAGTGTCATCCAGGATCAGAATTCTAATTCGAGTCTCACTGGCTCCACTTTTGATCCAGCTTCCTGTTAATGTGCCTGGAAAGGTGATGGAAGGTGGCCCAAGTACTTGGGCCCCTGCCACCCACGTGGGAGACTCAGGTTGAGTTCCTGCCTCCTAGCTTGGGTCTGGCCCAACCCTGGCTGTTGCAGCCATTTGGGGAGTGAAACAGCAAACAGAAGATAGCTCTCTCTCTTTCTCTCTCTCTCTGTCAGTTTGCCTTTCAGATGAATAAAAAAGTAGTTTAAAAAGAGACTGTGTAACTTAGGGAAATATGTCATAATATGAAATGGAAAAAAGTATGATACTAAAACTACATACAAAATATTTCAACTTTCTTTAAAAAATATATAGAAGACATTGCAAAATAAAATATACCAAAAATGTAGTAGGGGTTGTTCAACTGTGTGATTATATCATATTTCTTTTTTTATATTTCTCAGCATTTAAATTATTTGCTGCCTATATGATTTTTTTAAAACGATTTATTTATTTATCTGAAAGGCAGAGCTACAGAGAGGCAGAGGCAGAGGCAGAGGCAGAGAGAGAGAGAGAGAGAGAGAGAGAGAGAGACTGAGAGGTCTTCCATCTACTGGTTCACTCCTCAGATGGCTGCAACACCTGGAGCTACGCCAATCTGAAGCCAGGAGCCAGGAGCTTCTTCCATGTCTCCCATGTGGGTGCAGGGGCCCAAGCACTTGGGCCATCTTCCAGTGCTTTCCCAGACCACAGCAGAGAGCTGGATCAGAAGTGGAGTAGCTGGGACTTGAACCGGTGTCCCTATGGGATTCTGGCACTGCAGGCGGCGGCTTTACCAGCTATGCCACAGCACCGGCCCCCCTATATGATTGGAAAATTAAAATTTTTAAGAAGAAAAAATTAGAAAAAAGATTTACTTGAGTTCTACTTAAGGGAAGGCTTTTTGAGGCAAACAAAATAAAACAAGACAAAACAAAAAGGCCTTCAGACAAACTCTCAACAGATCACAATCCTTAACCTAACATTTTCTGGCCCAGTGAATGTGATTTGGAAGCATCTGCCTAGTCAGGATTCTCAGTAACAGCTAGGAATCTGGGTAGCTCAAGAGTTCCCTCACAGTTCTCTTAAATCTGAATCTTGTAATTCTCATACCGCCCAACTCCTTAAACTGCAACAAAGGATACGTACTCAAGAATATCATTTGAATAAGGGTTCATTGTTCTAGACAGGGTTGCAATTGGGTAACTGTAAGCTGCAAAGAGAAGAGAATGTTGAGGAAATCTGTAGCTCCCTTAGTACAACGTGGCCCTACTTCCCAGCCACAGACTGACCGAGCCACAACCCTAAATCCTTTTGTGAATGTAAAGGAAGAGGTCCCTGTGACCAGAGTCCCAAGCTTCATTTTGCTGTGTCTTACGCTCCGTGCTGGGCCCCTGAGGCACCTGAGAACACAGGCGGCCCTTCTCGGGACGTCGTGGCGGAGCAGGCTTCTGCAGCGGGCCCAGCTCACATGTGCCTTCCTAACTGCTGACCACGGGCCGGGGGCGAGCCCGCCTGGCCTCAGGCGCAGGCTCTGTTCCAGGACCAGGGCGCCGAAGCCCCCTCTCTCTCACCTCCGATGATGTGGCACTGCTGGTAGGAATCTCTGTCGCGCACGTCCAGCAGCAGGAAGGGGCAGTCGGGGTAAGGCCTGTCTTTGGTGCTGGGCTCTGCTCGCTTCACCAGCCCCTTGTCCAGGTCCAGCTCCCCAACACCACTGATGACGCTGCAAGGGAAGAGCGGGTCAGGAGCAACGAGGCTTAAAGGCCAAACGTGCGTCTTCAGAATCGCACGGCGAGTGTCTCTCCAAATACTTCACAGAAAACCGGAAATGGACCATCTGCTCTGCCTCCGAACGCTGGGTCCCACAGACGCCTCTCACCAAAGAGGGGATCCAGAGCGCGTGCGTGCTGAGCCTCAGGCGGTGCACCTTAGCCCACAACATGGCTGAGGGGCACGTGCTGCAATCGGTGGGAGAAAAGGGGCAACGGCCAAGCCAGTGGAATTTTGAGGACAGCAAGAAAGCACAGCAAAAGCGGGGGAACAGCACAGGGTCCTCAGGACAGCAGAAGTGGAAGGCATTTCCACCTACGGTGCCTGTAACTCGCAGCAATAATAATCTCCTGTCGAGGTGTACAGTGACCCATCCAGTACAGATAGTGAGCCCGCGTGCTGGCAGTAGTTAACAGCAGTTACTCTGTCTCACAGGGGACAATGTTGAGGTTGAAGAGGCTGTTAGACTGCGTAGCAGTCATTTGATGAGGCGGACAAAGAGCTGGGATTAAAATGATGACATTCATCCCTGAGAGTTCTAAGACTAGTAAGTCACTAACATTGGTTGCCATCTTAGTATTACAGATAAAACGTGGAGAAAACAGGAATTAAAGGAATAAGGCTGGTGTTATAAACAAAGTGGCAAGCATTGAAATATCTGTATTGAGACAGAAGGCGATCACTCTCCTAGAAAGTATTTAGGCACTTAAGCTAGCCTGCAGATCAGTATGTGACATGGTTCCTTTCCTATCTCAGCAAATCAAATTTTGCATTTAAATCCCTTAAACATGATAGCGCTATACTATGTAGTGCATATTTCAATGGACCATAGGAGAAAAACAAATCTATGTAATACGAAATTACATCCTCAGTGGAATTCCTGTTTGCCTATCCCTTCTTGAATGTAAATGTAGTGGCCTTTCACAAAAGTAGCTGTAAAAAATAAAAATAATAGAATTGATGAGAGCCAATTCTTTCTCTAGTACAACCATTTTGGGATGGAAGATCAGCACCAGTTTATAACCAGTAGTTACTATTTGTGAGAAGTCCAGCTCGGAATAATGGCCACGTGGTGAGTCCACGGAATAAGAAGCGACAGCCACGTGCAGTTTCAGAATCAGCGCCAAGCACTGCTTTCACGCTCCTTGGCACCTGTTCACTATCACAGCACTATGTGTGGCACTGTGACTAATTCTCTAATTCTAGCTTTTTTTTTTTTTTTTAATGTTTATGTCTTTTTACCTACTTGAAAGGCAGAGGGAAAGGGAGAGGAGGAGAGACTCACACACAGAGAAATAGAGACAGAGGGAAAGAGAAATATCTTCTATCTACTGGTTCACACCTGAAATACATGCAACAGCCAAGGGTGGTCCAGGCTGAAGCCAGGAACTTGGAACTTCACTCAGGTGTCCCACGTGGGTGACAGGAGTTCAAGCACGAGTCTTCTATTGCCCTCCAGGATACATTAGCAGAAAAGTGGATCAGAAGCAAAGGAGGGGGTCGACACTGTGGTGTAGCAGGTAAAGCTGCTGCCTGCGGTGCCAGCATCCCATATGGGAGCCGCCTGCTCCACTTCCGATCCAGCTCTCTGCTATGGCCTGGGAAGGCAGTAGAAGATGGGCTAAGTCTTTGGGCCCCTGCACCCAGGTGGGAAACTTAGGGGAGGCTCCTGGCTTTGGATCAACCCAGCTCTGACTGTTGTGGCTGTCTTGGAAGTGAGCCAGTGGATGGAAGACCTCTCTTTCTCTGCCTGTGCCTCTCTGTAACTCTACCTTTCAAATAAATTAAACATTAAAAAAAAAAAAAAAAAAAGAAGGGCCGGTGCTGTGGCTCAGCAGGTTAATGTCCTGGCCTGAAGCACCGGCATCCCATATGGGCACTGGTTCTAGTCCCGGCTGTTCCACTTCCAATCCAGCTCTCTGCTATGGCCTGGGAAAGCAGGAGAAGATGGCCCAAGTCCTTGGGCCCCTGCACCCGCGTGGGAGACCCGGAAGAACCTCCTGGCTCCTGGCTTTGGATTGGCGCAGCTTCGGCCATTGTGGCCAATTGGGGAGTGAACCATTGGATAGAAGACTCTCTCTCTCTCTCTCTGCCTCTCTTCTCTGTGTAACTCTGACTTTCAAATAAATAAATCAATCTTTAAAAAAATAAAATAAAAAAAAAGAAGCAAGGGAGTTGGGACTTGACCCAGCACTCTGACATGGGATGCAGGCATCCCAAGCAGCAGGTTAAGCAGTGCACTTTGACATCCACCCCATGCTTGATTCTAGACAGGGCAGACAGAAAGGGGAGGACATATCACACTCTCTGAATCAGAAGACAATATGTGTAAACTAAGCCCTAGCACAAACTTACATATGGGAGAGCTGAGAAGACCGGAACTCAGGAGTGAAAGTTAGCACTCCCCTATTAATATATTCTTCCTCACTCAGAATACTGTGAGAAAGATTTAGGAGGGCGCATTTCTATGAGGAGAAAGCAGGAGGGCTGGGATTAAAGTGTGGGACTTTACTGCTGCCAGTTCTGTTCCCAAGGTGCTGAGCTCACTGAAACTGGTCTCCAGATGAACACAAGGTAAAACGTAGTGAGAATACGGATCAGCCGAGAGTACCTCTGGAGGGTTGAGCGGCTGGAGTCTCCTGCTCCCACACTGTTGGTGAACTGCACAGGGCTCGGGGGCTGCTCACCCGGGCTCCCTTCCCCGTTGGTCCTGGCAGCGACTTCAGCCTCAGGGTCCGGCGTTGCAGAGTCACTGTCTAAAATTTCCAAGTGAAGAAATAATTAAACTTAACCTCAGGATTTGCATTTACTTATTGGGTAGTTCTAATGGAATTAAGTCAAGCAAAGGAAATCTTATCAGTATTAAATTATTCTGAAGTTCTAAAACACAGGTTTTTCAAATGGTAGTGAACCCCAAGACACTTCTGACCCTTCTGGGGGACCTGAAAGGTGAATATTACCTTTTTTTTTTTTTTTTTTTTTTTTGACAGTCAGAGTTAGACAGTGAGAGACAGAGAAAGGTCTTCCTTCTGTTGGTTCACCCCCCAAATGGCTGCTATGGCCGGCGTGCTGCGCCAATCCAAAGCCAGGAGCCAGGCACTTCCTCCTGGTATCCCATGCGGGTGCGGGGCCCAAGGACCTGGGCCATCCTCCACTGTACTCCCGGGCCACAGCAGAGAGCTGGACTGGAAGAGGGGCAACCGGGACAGAATCCGGCGCCCCAACTGGGACTAGAACCCAGGGTGCCGGTGCCGCAGGCAGAGGATTAGCCTAGTGAGCCGCGGCACCAGCCGCGACTACTACTTTTATCCACAGGATGTCATCTGTCGTTTTTACTTAGTGCTGATAACGCAAAGACCAATGGCTGACAAAACTGTTAGCCTTTAGCAAGCGTCAGGGCCATGGCACCCAACTTTATTAGCAATCACTGCATTTTTGACTATCACATACTGTCTCACAGTAAATTAATATGGCAGCCACAGTAAAGAAAGTCCCTCTAAAGCAGTAAAAGTTAAGGAGCTGTATTAAACCTCAGTGTTCTGTGTGGGGATGTGAGGAGTCCACACACAGGGAAGACCCATGGTCCTCTCAAGGGAAAGGACCAGTGCCATGCTGAGCGGCAGCCACGGCAGCTGCGTTTGCCACGATTCCCATTTTACTTGGGAAAAAACTGACAGAAAAACTACGGTCATTTGGACTTGTGTATCTGCCAGACGTTTTCTCAAAAAAAAAAAAAAAAAAAAAAAGGAACTAAATGAGCGTGTCATTTCAAGAAGAACAACTGATGTTATTTGTTGCCAGTGATTAAACTGAGAGCAAACAATGCAATTTTGGAAACAGAATTACCATCAGGGATTGAAATATGGGCAACTGCTTTCCCAAACTTAAAGACTTTCCTGATAAGATAAATGGTGAAATCAACAAATGTGATGTTTTTGAAAGTACGCCATGAGATGTATCAATATTTGGAAGATCTTCGGAATTCAGTGAGCCAATAATTTCCAAAAGACCAATGCATGATGTTAAAAAAAAAATCATACCCAAAGTGCAAAGCAGACCAATGGATTTAATTTAACACAGTATGAAAAGTTCGCCGATACAGCTTCAGATGCCATATTACAGCTGCAGCAACCAGTTGTCAAGTTGTGGTGTAGTATCAAAGAAAAACATCCACCATTGTCCGCAAGGTCTATTAAAATCCTCCTCCCTTTTCCAACTCTGGATTTTCCTCATTTCCTTCGACCCATAAGGCATACTGCCACACACTGAATGCAGAAGCCGTCATGAGAATCAGCTGTTTTCTATTAAACCAGGCACTGCAGAAATTTATAAAATAGGTAAAACAACACAATTTTCAGTAAAATTTTGTTTTGGAAATACAGTTGCTTTTCATAAAAATGTTTTTATGTTCGTAATTGGTGTAGTATTCTTATTTTAAGAGAATAGTTCATTTTCAATTTAAAAATTTAATGCACTAAATGTTAATAGACATAATCCACATAAATCAAGGCTCTTTGGGGTCTTCAATAATTTTTCAGAGTGGGAAGGAGACTGAAGTCAAAAAGTCTGGAGATTTGCTATTCTGACCAATACAATGAGAGAAGAAATAAAAGAGGCCTAATGATTAAAAAGGATATTAAAATTAAATTTGCATATGATATGGTAATATGCCTAGAAACTTCAAGAATACTATTAGGATAAGCACAATAAATACAGTTAGATTAAAAAATACTAACAAACAACATATTTTTCTTATACATCAATTAGAAAATAACATGAAAAAAAAATCTCATTTACTGTAACTGAAGTTATAAAACAGTCTCACAGAAATAAGCCTAAAACAAATGTAAAGGACCCATAAAAAGTTGTAAGTCCTTTAAAAGACTTCTTTTATTTAGGAGACTTAAAGAAGACCTCAGTAGAGAGAGTGAGACACTCTGCATATTCCTCCATTGGGTGACTAAATGTGAAATGATGCCTATCTTTTCAGATTTATTTTATAACCTTAATACCAACACAAATGGGATTTTTAAAAGGACATGAAATACATATTTACAAATACATATAAATTAAGGATAATTAGGAAAACATGTGCAGAACTACAACCAGAGCACTAGTTATAACAGAGAACATGGAAACAAATCCTAGAATATACATAAAGTTAATATACCCATACCACAAGTCAGTGGTACATCATACATCAAACAATATTATGGATAGTTTAAATGTAAAAAACAAAACAATAGAAGAGTTGTAGGTGGATTATTTATCTTAGATTTAATGAGTCTAAAGCAGTAAAAGAAAATCCAATAGTACAGACTAATAGATCTGATTATAACACAGGACCTGGTGTTGTGGCACAGCGGGTAAAACCATCTCCTGCGACACCAACATCCTGTATCAGAGTGCCAGCTCCTCTGCTTCCCATCTGGCCCTCTGCTCATGTGTATGGGAAGGCAGCAGAAGATGGTCCCAGTACTTGGGGCTCTGCTACCCATGTGGGAGAATCAGCCCATGTGTTCCGGGCTCCTGGCTTGGTCTGGCCCAGCCCTGGCCTTTGTGTTCATTTCAGAAGCAAACCAGCAGATGGAAGGTCTCTCTTGTTCACTGGCTCTCTCTCTGCCTTTCAAATAAGTAAATCTTAAAAAACTAACACAAAAAAAAAATCAAAAGTTGAATAACAAATTAGAAAAAAATCTGTAACACACGAATGAGATAGTTTTTTAAAAATCAACAATTGAAAAAGGACTGTGTGTATTGGGTAAAAATGCCAGTAAGATTACATGTTCTAAAATTGTTAATATATGGCCGGCACTGGGCACAGTGGGTTAAGTTGCTATCTGCAGTCCCAGCATCCCATATGGGGGCCGGTTCAAGTCCTGGCTGATTCATTTCCGGTCCAGCTCCCTGCTAATGTGCCTGGGAAAGCAGCAGAGGATGACCCAAGTCCTTGGGCCCCTGCACCCATGTGGGAGACCTGGATGAAGCTCCCGGCTCCTGGCTTTGGCCTGGCCAAGCTGTGATCATTGTGGCTGTTTGGGGAGTGAACCGGCAGACAGAAGATTCTCTCTCTCTCTCTCTGTAACTCTGCCTTTCAAATAAATGAATGAATGAATGTATGAATAAATAAATAAATCTTTAAAAAAGTGATCAATTTTAAAACGTTGTAATATAGAAAGGAAGTGTCTTGCGATTCCAAATCTGCATGTCCTCAGGCCTCTTCCCCCATCTGAAACCACTGTTATGTATTTATGTCTCTTTCCAGAAATAAAATTACATACATTGGTGTATATTTTACTTTCTCCTCCTTTTAAATTCATACTGTTCTATATTTTGTGGTTTTGTGAGTTTTTTTTTATTGTTTTATTTTTACTTAATAATATAGCTCGCAGATTGTTACAAATAATCAAAGATTTTTCTCATACACTTTCAAGGGTTATTCGTTTCTATTTTATGAAGATATAATGATTCAGTACTCTTACAAAGTAGAAAGAAAAAGATGAATCTCCTGTTAGAAAAACATAAAAAAGGCCATATAAAGTCCTTAAAAGAAGAAAAATGCATGACCAATGAACACACACTCACACAGACCCACCAAGTTCACAATCACTATCAAAAAAAATAAAACTATTATACCATTTTTCATTTATCAAGTTGGAAAGTATTTACCAAAATGATCATCACGCAGCACTGGCTAGGATGGAGGGAAGCAGGTCTGCTCATCTACTCCTGGTAGAGACGCAAGGAAGCAGAGCAACGTGGGAGAGGGCGTGCAGTTAGCACTGAGCCCCTGACTGGGCTGCACCCTTTGACCATCTTCAGGGAATAATGAGAATCACACACAATCTGCACATATTGCAGCATTGCTTTATAAAAATGAAAAGTTAGAAAAAAAGGGCAATGTCCCAAACAGAACTGAATTTATGCTATAGCCAAATGACAGACTTACGACAACACAACATTTACAATCCAGCTTTTGAAGTCTATTTAATGATATAGGAAAGTATGCATGGAAAAATGTTAATTGAAAACAGCATGATATAAAACTATACACATAGAGTATGGATTTGATTAGAGTAAGGAGTGAGATAAGGGGGAAACAGACCAAAATGTTAGCAGTGATTATCAGTTATTTTAATTTTCTTCTTTATACATTTTTGCAGTTTTTCTAATTTACCAGAAACATACTTTTATGTCAGGGAAAAGCAATAAACAGTGTAAAAGGAGATTTTTGTATTCCCTCAAAGATAGCCAATATGCATACAGATGTAATCTGTTCTACAGGCACTCCTGAGTGAGTTATTATCTGCGCAGAGCACTAGAAAAACACTAATATTACTCACACATTATGGTGTCCTACTTTACAAGAGCCTATTTTGCTGTGCAAATTTATCTCAGAAGAGAAAATTGCATGTGCCCATATGTTCTGGTGCTGCAATCTCAACAATGAATTAAAGGACCAGATCTAGGTGCTTATATAACCCGGTTAAAATTGGGAGTACTTGTACGAGGAGACTCAATTATCTCTGTTACAAAGAGCCCTTATTTCTCGGCTGTGTGAGAGGCATCTGTCAAAGATGAATTCCTGTCGCTTTCAGATTCTCTTTATCCTCCCTAACAAAAACCAGCCCAGGGAAGTGACAGCCGAGTCGCACAAAACCAGTGTGCAGACTTCCTGAGAAAGCTTGTCTTGCATCAGAAGTCAGATTCCTGACCTACATCAACCTTAACAAAACACACTGCCCTTGGATAAACAGCCCCATGTTGACCGCTGGCTACTCTGGGATGAAATAAAGGCCTTGATTCTGTGAATTCTTTTCATGAGTGGACAAGGAAGAAGTTTTCTTTTCAGCTGCTTCAGAAAGAACTCTGGCGCCTGCCCAGTCCCCGTCCCACACCAGAGCAGGTTTCTCGCTCCCTCCGTGTCCCCTCGTCTCCAGGCCCGTCCCTCGCTGCTCCTCAGCTTCTAAGGGCCTCGCTTGCACGTGGACCTCCTGGGACTCCTCACCCCTTCAAAGCCAGGTCCAACACCTCAAGGAAGCCTACTTTCTACTGGCAAAGTTCCATTCCTTCCTCGGAACTCCCAGGCAGCCTATGTCTCTCGAAAGGTGCAGGACCCCCCTTCAGGGTGCAACACAAGCAGTGAGAAGCAGCTGGCTGCTGCCAGGGACACTTAGCTTTGTGTCCCAGACCCGTGCTGCACCAGCTGCATCACCTGCGGCAAGGAATTCAGCTGCTGAGGGGTGGGCTTCTCATGTGTAAGGTGTCTCATCCATCTGGAGCTTTTGAAAAGATCAGATAAGAAAACTCATGCAAAGGACCTAGCGATATATCCTTAAAAAAAAAAAAATGACAGCGCTGGGACCAGCGTTGTGGGGTAGTGGGTAAAGCTGCTGCCTGCAACACTGGCATCCCGTATGGGAGCTGGTTTGAGTCTCCGCTGCTCCACATCCAATCCGGCTTCCTGCTATGGCCTGGGAAAGCAGCAGAGGATGGTTCAAGTGCTTGGGCACCTGTACCCACGTGGGACACCTGGAAGAAGCTGTGGGCCCCTGGCTTCCGTCTGACCCTGCTCTGGCCATTGCAGCCATTTGGGGAGTGAGTGAACCAGTGGATGGAAGATCTCTCTGTCTCTGTAACTCTTCCAAATAAACAAAATAATTTTTTTAAAGCGCCCTCCCAGGCCTCCATCACTGAAGTCTGTCATTTTAATAATTCTGTGGTGTTATAATCATTCTCTGCACCCAACACATGTATGCGTGACTACAAATGCCATGGAAAGAGAGTTTCGTGTTCTGCTCATCTCTGTACTCTCGCAGTCTCTGTGAATCTTGTGTACACAGAAGGTGCTAACACATACCTGCTGAAAAAGTAATTCATATATTAAACATGTCTAATAGATTCAGAACTGTAAGTGTTAGAGCCAGAAGCCACATGGCTTTTGTAAAGAAATGAGACTTGACAATTAAAATACCTGACAGCACTCTCTAAGAGTAACCACCTAATTACAGATAGACACATCCAGGTCCCTGGGGCCTGCAGACACAAGGTAAGGTTTACAGGGGCAGTGCACAGTGGGAGTACTTCGGTCAAACGGTCGATCCTCATTACCTTCTAGCCTCTGAATCTCCTCGGCGGTCACTTCCAGGGTCTGATCCGACTGATCGGAGAGGGAAGCAACCTGGATGACCTGAGAGAAAAGGGGAACGAAAGGTGGAGAGGTATGTGTGTCTGTTTTCAAACAGAGGCACTCTTGTCTTTTACAAAAGACAGGGAAACAGCCAACGTCAAAGAACTCTTGTTTCAGGAAGCTGCTGGCGTGCTCATCTGCAAACTGATCTCGGGCCCCCTTACGTTTGGGGTGGTAATTATACTGCAGATAATCCTTCCAGAAGGAAAGATTCATTTAAAATACCACACAAGCAGCTTAAAAGACAGTTCAGGACAATAAACATGTAGGAGAGTTTAAAACTACATCTTTATACCTTCTGGTCCCGACACAACACATTATGTCTTGAAAATGCAATATTGACCTATAATAACATATGATGGCATCGTCAATTCTCCACACAAGGAAGAAATAAATGCGATTATGAATGTACTGACTGCAGCACGTTATAGTCATGTACGGTCTTCATTTTTAAAAGTATTTTTCACAACTTAGCCCAGCTTGAGTTACACTGATAGAACTCTTGCCTGGGGAGAGACATGGTGTCTGTAAGTTTTAAATGAAAGGAGCAAGTGACTTGCCCAAACTAGCACAACGGCCCATGGTAGGATAATTTGGCAAAGAACTCAGCCACAGAAAGAGGGAAATCAGCTGGTTTCCACTGAGGAAAACATCCAGACAACCCAGAATGCAGAGCTCTGAGTTCTATATGTTAAGGTCTACAAAGAAAAAACATATGCCGTTAAATCTGATGAATTAAAAGTAGAGTACATATGTATGCCATGGAATTCTCATCAAAGAAAAGAGAAAAACATCACAGCATCTTGTGTGAACGCACACACCACACAATCCTCCCAAGAGGGGATTTAAACCCTCAGTGCAGCAGCACAGATTAGACAGTCTTTGCTCCCACGGAAAGATGGTTCAACTTACCAGCTGGGCAAAAGTTGTAACTTTTAGTCTCTTGAAAAGCTCATCTTTTCTGTATCTATAATCTGAAAAGCAGGGGGGAGAAAAATACTTATCTATGTTAATTTCCCTTTCTTAGTGGTATCAATCTTTCCACTTGTCAAGTTATATGGTTTGTCGTTATTTACACGCTTTTATAAATGGTAACCTCATTAGACCTCTGTGGCATCTTCAACTCAGGTGTGCCAGGTAGTGCGGTCGTCCCTTCCCTTTTGCTCCCTTTGCTTTGGCCGTTAGGAAGCTTAGTCCATCCCCTTCCTTTTACTAAGCTGTCTCTACTTGGACCATATTGTATAGCGTAAGAGGCCTCAAATCCCAACCCAAACCGAGAAAGAATAACCTCTGTACTTTACAAACGAGGACAGAGACCAGGGGCACTGAGTTGCCCCAGGCCATACAGCTGGAAAGATGGCTTATACTCAACTACTCTGACTCTGGCTTGAAAAGAGCAGTAATATTCCTGCAGTTCCAAACTACGCTGGAGACACAGGGCAACACACTTGTGTATGTGTGTACCGGCACAAAGTCACGAGTAGTAGTGATAATGTGTCGTTATCAGTTTGTCTTCAACCCCACTTCAGTAAAACTCAACTCAATTTTGCAAGATGAAAATGTTCTGGAGTTCTGTTGAACAATGATGTGAAGGTACTTATCACTACTGAACTGTATACTTAAAAATGGTTCACATGCCACATTTTATGTGCTTTTTACCAAAACCAAAAAGAAAATAACCTAAAGCATCCACACTGATTCAGCAGTATCTTCACAGGTGCGGGACGTAACCCACGCAGGAGGACTTCTGCACGTGTGGAAATAATTCTTCACATCGCATTGAACAGCTAATTCAAACTGGGCCCTTCCCACTTTACCTAGTGTCCCTCCCGGAGATACACACGAAAAGCCAACTTCCTCCTTTTCTGAGGATGACTGCCAGTTCTGGGGTGTTTCCAGTGTTGAACTTGGCCAGCCCTTATCCCTCCCTCCTCTTCTAGGCTTCCATATTGGCGCCCATGTTCCTTAAACACTGTCTAATTATTTCAGCACTGCTTAAGGTCAGCTGGGTAATTGCTACAGTCTTCACAGCACAAATGTCTCAAAAATCAAGACTCCTAGCGACAAAAGAAAGAACTAAAAGTATTGGTGTTGCTAATCATTTCCATGAATTAAAAAAAAGAAAGAAAGAAAGAAAGAAACAGCACAGACCCAGTGGTTACTTTAGAGGATAAGAGAAACATGGTTTGCTAAATACCTTGAGAGAGAAAGTCAGGAAATGACACTATACCTTAAAAATGAGCCCACGGTAAATATGTCAAAACTTTTTCTCACATGGAATGAAAAATTTCTCTGTTCTAAGATGCCTTAAAGAGAGCAATTTAACAAACACAGCATTACTTCTAGAGAATTCCTAGCACAGTTCTTCTGGACATAACAAGTTACCAAAGATGCAGGGAGGGTCTTAAACCCGCCAGGATGTCCAGATTGGCCGTTCAGAGAAGTTTAAGGCGTGCAGCTGAGTAACGACAGGGCTCCCCTCAACTGCCACCAACTCGGCCACCAAAAGTATGTATGTAAATCGAAACAGCAACAAATCGGCCAGCGCAAACAGTCAACAGCTTTCAAGTCGTCTGCACTGTGATATTTAATGTACCAATACTCTTTTGGTATAGCTACATAGCTTGAACTACTTCTAAATACAAAATGTGCACAATGAAACCCCTTTTAACTCCATAGAGAGTCCCTTAAACAAAATAAAAGCCAACGCTCTACTCCACCGGCTGGCGTTTCTACCACTACCATCCTCTTACAAGCACCAGAAGGCCCCTGCATGCTGGAGTCCGGGCTCCACGTACCTGGTTCTGGTTTGGAAGGACAGCCGTCAGCAGGACTTTCTGACATTATTGCTCAGAGATAAAAGAACAAACTAGATGTTGTACAGTTTTAAACTTTAAAAAAAAGAAAAAAGGAAGACTTGGAAGACTCTGTCAGTCTGTCCTCGCAAGAGCGAACAGAGCTTTGAGAATGCAGCTGCTGCTGTCGCTTCTCTCACACTCCAGGTGGAAAACAAATAATCCTGGTTTCAGATACGTTTATCAAGGTTTGCCTCTGCAGTGAGTCTGGGGTCTGAGGCTGTCTCTCTCGAGTTACTGGAAGGACAGAGACCTGACTATCTAGGATGGTTCACGCCGGGCCCAGCTAGTGTCATCTGACCACCAGGAATCAAGAACAGGCTTTGTAAACCGTCAATTGACACAGAGTGTCTGCTTTCCCCAGGCAGGACTGAGAGAATATTCAGATTACAAAGGGTTTGTGCGTTTTCAGGGTTCTGTTAAAATGCGTTATTAGCCAAGGGAAGTCGGACACACAGAGGAAGACAAATCAAAGGAAGTAACAGAGCAAGGTTTGTGATTTCACAGAAAGACATGGCATCTAAGGTAACTCGAGCAAAGCGATCGGTCTAGGGTGTCCTGAGACAAGGCAGTGTCTCCTCCCTTTCAACCCAAAAGAACACTTAACAACAGAACATGGGAAAAGAGAAGGAAATACCTTCCAAAATGCAATGCCAAAGCAGAATCTAAAGTAACTCTGTGAGGGAGCGTGTAAAACAAGGTGACGGGCGCCTCCGGCCTGACCACAAGGAAGCGCGCGGCCTCCTCAGAGGAGGTGAGAGAGCGCTCCTGCGGACTGTGCTCCAGGGCTACTGCTTCTGGGAGATCACCTCCACTGAAGACTTGGGTAGTCTGAAAAATTCCTGACTTGAGTTTATGAACCAATTTGAAGAAACTGGTATCTTTAAATTAATCAAATTTCACAAGTCACAAGCCTGGCCTATCTTTTAATCGCTCTTTTAAAAAGAATTTCTTAACTCTGTTTTGAGCTCCTTATTTATATCGATATGTTTAGTCCTAGTTATTGTTTATAATTTTTTTTGTAAATGACATTTTTTAAATTTAAAATTTCTCTGTATTGCTGGAATATAATCTTGATTTCTATATACTGTCATTACATCTAATCACCGGGCTCAAGTCAAATATTTCAATAGTTTTTCTGGGAATTATTTTGGGATTTTTAAAAAATTATCTTTTCTGCAAACAATCTCAGTGACTCCCCCCACCCCCACCTCCATGAACTGACAAGGCTGTGTGATACAGTTTCACAGAGACACAGCGATGGCAGCCAGCCTCTTCTTGGTCCTGAGCTCCAGAGAAAGTGTTCAACATTTTACTGTTGGTTATGATACTCATCATCGCATTTTGTGGGAGATATTTTTTATTAAGTTTTCTTTCACTCCTAGTTTCCTAAAGTGATTTTGTAAAACCATGAATGGGTGTTGAATTTTGTCATTTGTTGTTTTTTGTATCTGATGGTTTTTCCTCATATTCACATTAATGTGGTAAAATACATTCATTGATTTTTTTAAAATGTTAAAACAATATTTTATACCTCTAATAAACCTTACATTGTACTTTTAGGGAATGTCCAAAACAAAGTTTTGCCAATCTGGGGCAGAAGGGGACACTTTTATGGGACGAATTTCTGGTGAGGGCATGTGAGCTCACACTCAGCCACAAATGGATGAGAGGCGAACGAGACTCCAGTCCCACACAGCAGCAGGCCAGCAGCTTCTGCCTGCCTTGGATGAATTAAGGCTGACGACAGAGAAGCACAGGTGAGTAAAGAGAATTTTTTTTCCCTGCAGTTTGAAAACTTATTATACATCTTGTATATATCTTGTATATCTTATATATCTTGTATATATACTTATATAGTAGTATACAATGCCTAAAAGGAAAAGGGAAGCTTATTGCAACATTATACATTTTTAAATAAATGTCTATGGCACTAGCCGTTATGGTTGAACATGACAAAAAAAAAAAAAAAAAAAACAAAAAAAAACAAGCAGAGTCAGTAAAAAGCTGCCTCGAAATCTACATTTACTGTCTGGAGCTTCCCAATACTGCGGCAATTCAAAAGGGACACTATCATTTTCACTTAAAAGCTCTGCTGTGTTAAAAAGTAGTTTTGGCATATTCTGGATTTGTGATTTTCTCTTCCAAGAAGATGCATGCTACCAGAGCCAAGTTCTGAGCTGTGATCAGTCAGAGCGCCTCTGCACTACCATTAGCCAACCCTGCCCCTAACACAGGCTCTCCTACTTACGATGTGAACAGATCCATCTTAGGAAATAGCTGTTTCTATTTCTTTTTCAATTCTGGCCACAGTTTTTGGACACAGATTGAAAAATGATGATTTTGTACAAGGGCAATGCACACAATGACTAGTAGCATTTTATTTTTGCAGATTAGTTTTTTAAAAAGCATGTACAGGAAATATGATTTTTAATTAAAAGAAAACAGACTACAATGAATTGATAATGCATAATAGTGTAGGGGTAAGCTTGCTTTCTTTCTCACACCTCTAAGTCTTTCTTACGTAACTTTCTAATTTGTACTCTCAAGAATGTTATGAAGGAAAATACTATTATCCCTTTCTCAGATATAGACAAAAATAGGAAGGTAGGAGATATTAAAAGACCGTGAAAAAGGCCATGATGACAACAGTACAATGAAACTAGAAGTCTTAGCTCCTACTGCTCAACCAGAGCGCACTCCACCACCACACCTCACTCCACTTTCCAACAGCAGGCTTGCCTATGGGATGCCAGTTGGCAGAACTCACACCCACAGGCCACAGTCTTCGGAGCTGATTGGGATGGTGCCAGTGTCTTCATGTCCTGCATCTACCAGGCTCACCTGACTCCCTCCGCAGCCCTCCGTGTGTGTCGGCTGTAGAGTATGGCGGTTAGTGAAGGACTCACTTGGATAACAACTACAGAGTTCCATTTTTCCGTACCATCAATATTGTTACTCACTTTTTTTGATCTCCTCTAGCTTCTCAATGTACTTAGTCATACTGTTACCTGAAAAGAAAATAAGGATTTTTAGATCTGCAGAGAACAAGTATTCCCTAATATTTCCTGCCCCCTTTTTATAGGATTCTGGACAGTAGGTAAATGGGCCACACGTAGTAAATGGTCTTTTGGATTACACAGCATCATTAAAACATGAGGAACAGAGAGAAAGCTTTCGGTTAAATGTGTCTAAGCTGGGGTAAAATGCCCAAAAATCATTTAGAAGTCCCAGGCAATAAAATGATCATTTTATACCAATTTGTTTTTTGAGTCAACACTTTCCTGCTCCTTTTATTCCCCTGTAATCTTTTTTGTGGGGAAAATAAACAGAGGAGGGAAAAGAAAGAAGAAATGTTCCTTGAATGTCTAAAATGCGCCTCTGTGGCCACTTTAAGCAACCCTCTCCTCTCCCCTTCGTCTTTGTGGTTTCCTCCTCTTTCCTGAACTTGGTCTTCCACTCTTCGTGCTGATGTTGGAGCCTGAACCAGACCACACAGTCTGTACACTAGCATTCACTGTGCCTTTGATTTGCTGAGAAATGACAGCAGATTCCCACCCCTGCGGACAGCCCCCAGACCCCAGCCCGCAGGTTTTACAGCTTGGTTCTACAATACTAAGTTCTGGCTGAGGTGGTATGGAGAGTTTCCTTACTTTAAAACCGGGCCAGAATCATTCTGGTTTCCAAATGGATTAAATTCTAGCTCTCAAGCCAGAGCTATTATTATTATTATTATTTTTACTGGGCATACTTCAGTTTTATTCAGTTCAACATAGCGAGCTCTCTCTGGCCCCTAAAAGGTATGGCAAAAGGAAAACATTCAAAATAATTTCTCATTTCTAAAATGGAGCTTCTCACTTTTTTTTTTTTTAATTTTTTGACAGGCAGAGTGGACAGTGAGAGAGAGAAAGACAGAGAGAAAGGTCTTCCTTTGCCGTTGGTTCATCCTCCAATGGCCGCCGCGGCTGGCACGCTGTGGCCGGCGCACCGCACTGATCTGATGGCAGGAGCCAGGTACTTCTCCTGGTCTCCCATGGGGTGCAGGGCCTAAGCACTTGGGCCATCCTCCACTGCACTCGCTGGCCACAGCAGAGAGCTGGCCTGGAAGAGGGGCAACCGGGACAGAATCCGGCGCCCCGACGGGGACTAGAACCCGGTGTGCCGGCGCCGCAAGGCGGAGGATTAGCCTAGTGAGCCGCGGCGCCGGCCGCTTCTCACTTCTTAGGTCTTTAGGATTGAGTTAGATTTAGCCCCAACTTCAGATGAAGGAAATGCTTCCAGTCAATGGCAGGTACTGATGTCTCCTGGGACTGTTGAACTCCTCTTTATGCTTAGAAACAGAGAAAGCAAGTCCTTGCTCCAAAACCCAAAACACTCCTTTATTGTGAAATGTTTGCCATGAATTCATCCAAGCGACATGTTTTTATTTACTTATTTTTACACCTTAAGATGTAGATTCTCAGTATCAGGGTCAGAGAGGATTCGGCACAGTCCTAGATCCAGACCGCATCCTCCTAGAAGCTCAGAGATTAGGGCAGCAGGGCTGCTAAGACTGGAGCCTTCTCAAGAGATGCCCGGTCAGTCTCAGAAAAGGCCCGGATATCACCAAAGAACAGGATTAGATCTTCTGTGGGTTCTTCAGACTGGAAGAACAAGGTCCACCCAACCTCCAGAGCAGAAGCCACGAATCCCTGCTGAAGACACAGCCCCCTTCCCACTGCCACCCAGAACTGAGGACCCAGGGGAAGACAGCACATCATACATCCTTCAGCTCCCACAATCCCACTCCCAACACATGGTACACTGTAGCCCCGAGTCCCCGACAGCTGTGCGCTGTTGACACAGCGGTTCGTTTCTTCTGGCTAGGGAATCTTCAAGCAGTCTAGTCAGAAAATGGAGAAGCAAAAAGGATTATTGATTCCTCTGGTGACACAGCAAGTT